>NC_140593.1:991613185-992239094 GCF_964204655.1 Triturus cristatus | reverse complement strand
ATTTGGACTACATGACAGATGTGAGGTTGTACGCGTACATTTCCATTTCACAGTTTCCAGCTCTGTCAGATGTAGAAGGCCTGTTTCTGCGCGTGTGCGGAGCCATTTGTGTCCTCTTTTCTGCAGTGTCGGGGTTGCACATTGTACCACATTGTCGTCAATGTGGACGTGCTGTTATTGCAATGTGTGTGTGCTGCAGTGTACCACGGGGATGAGGGACAGGATCCAGGGTCATTGTGGGTGTGCAGTGGGCTACACATCGTTGTGCATGTATGCCATTGTGCCCATCTCCCCCTGTCCCCCCAGTACCTGGTCTTTGCTCACTCTGTTCTGTTGATGTTGTGTCAGGTCCTCCTGAGCTGTGTCCGCCCTCCCGACTCCTTGCACCGTCTCCACACTGTTGACTGTGGCCTCCGTTTCCTCAAGCTCCTCCTGTGGCGCAGGACTCCCACCTTCTGTCGCCGTTGCTGCCTTCCTTTTGGCAGCGGCTTTGTGCCTGGTTTAGATTTTCACATCATGCCAGCGCCTCTTGGCCCCCTCCATTCGCCTCCTCAATACTCCGACTGCATTCCCGGTGGTCTAATTGTGGGTCAGTTGATGGTTGTGTTCTGTCACTTTCGTGACGCTGATCTGCTTTTGCTGCAGACTGCACCCCGTCTTCCTCTCCCTCTTCTCCTTGGCCTTCCCCGATCCCGTTCTTCCTTGCTGGTGGTCGTCTGTGGGGGTTGTGGGGTTCGCGTTGGCCTCTGTGCTCGGTCAGGGTGCATCCATGTTGCTGCGCACTTTGGATTGTTTCTGGTGTGTTGTTTTTGTAGCTTTTATGGTGCATTTTTCCACGTGACACGTGGGAATTGCAGGCCTGTCGCTGGTTTTCACAGCTTTTTGTATTGCGATTGGCCTGATCGCAGCTTTTTGCATTCGTGTTTCGCATTTTTGCGGCGTGGCGTTGTTTTTAACGCGGCTATTTGACGTGTTATCTGGTGACTATTGCATGGTACCGCCGTGTTGTGAATACTTAGTTAACACGGCGTAATTTTCCTGCGATGGACTGCGATGTTGAGAGTTGCGTTAAGTTACTTTTGCGGTAGTTATCACACGTTCTTGAGAATATACCCCTATGTTTCATACCTGCCATCTTGAAGAACAATCTCACAGTGTGAGGAGGGGGTGGTGCCTTGAAGGGGGTGTGCCTCGTGCTGAGAAGCACATACAAGGCCCCACCCCGCCCCCAAGTCCCCTTCTCCCCCCCCAAAAAAAACCTTGCAAAAACTGTCGCGGAGGTCCTGCGGTGTTTTCACACTCCTTAATGGATGTCTGCAGTTCAAAGTCGCAGAAAACGAGCTGGAAAATATCTATTTACAGTGGTTTTCAGCTCGTTTTCCCTGCAACCGTGTGCTATCAGCTCCGCAAAAGGAGACCCTATGATGGGAGCTGATATTGTGTGTCACACGGTGGGTGGCACCGTGTGAGTTGGCAGGTATGATGTTTACTGGCATTTTTAGAATGCAGTATAAGTATCCCAGTTTACAGTGATAGATAGAAGTGGGCTGCAGCCTATCTTGTATGGCATGGAGAAGAAACAATTAACAAGCACAGCCACCTGACCGTAGAAATTAAGCTGTCGCCTACCACAACCGGGAATCACGGATAGTCCCAATATAAGACAGAACAGTGAACAGCAAACGTAAGATCTTGTTTCTAGAGGCAGAGGGCCTTGGCAGTGTTAAAGCAGATGGATGGGTGGTCATGGTCTCAACAACTGGCACACACAGGGTGATTGATGTCTGAGGCCACTCTCAGTTAGAAAAGAGGTAGGAAGTAGAAGGGGGGTTGAGAAAAGCGGAGTGAGCGTGATTGGGGCCTGGTAGTATCCAGCAAGAGTACCCAGTAAGTGCTGGGTGAGCATGCTAACGAGTCTAATACCAAGGCCCGCTTCCCCACCGGCAACCGGGTATATGACGAGCCTAGAAGTCTCTCAAGGGGCTCCCTGCTAGAATTACAGTGGCAATGTATTGTCTTTGGGTTCCTTTTTCAGTTTTAGCAGCATAGTGTCTCAGTCCTCAGCTCTCGGATGCCTGCGCCTGGTCTTTTCCTTATGTAGGCTTTTACTCTCGGCCTCGGCATGTTTAATGGTAGGTGGTGTCCTGCAGCTAGTGTGGGGGTGCTGTGGCTTTCCCCTTCATGGTGATTGCCCATTTGGCAATAAGTGGAGCAAAATTGAGGAAGCAGACAGCTACTTTATTCTTTTTAGGTCCCTTATTTAGCCCCAAAGTGCAGACCTCCCAGCTTTAAGTTAGTAAAGCGGTGACAGCAGTCGTGACCTAGTCGGCTACTAAAGAAGGACAGCCCCACAGCATGTGCTGAACGCCCACTGGGGCTGTGTCGCAGAGAAGGCAGGCGGCGGTGTTAGGAAGCATTTTATTAGGATACAAGTAGGCCCTGTGCAGAATGTTAAATTTTAGGGGGCATATTTACGAGCCCCGTGCTCTACATTTGAGCCTCCATTACGTCACTTCTGTGACGCAGCGGCGGCATAAACCATTCACCACGTTGCGCCCTATTTACAAAGTGACACATCTAGGGAGTTCATGTCACGTTGTACAGCCCTGCGCCACATGAAACCTGCGTCAGGATTCATGTGGGCGGTTTGACGCAGGGGGGGGGCGTTCCGTCGCAGCAACGCCTCGGAAAAGTGCCTGAGTGAAATCTACAAAATTTCACTCAGTCACTTTTCCCATGCTGCTGCGTCAAAACCTTGAGCGTGACGCACCATGTTGAGGATAGGCCAGGGTGGAACAGTGCTGGAGTTGTGTCGCGCCCGCGACACAACTCCAGCACTGCGCCAACCTTACGCCGGCAGATGCGACATGCATCTGTTTATTCTTGCGCCATGATGCGCTGCATTGTAAATGCTGCGCATCTGTGGTGGCACAAGGGTAAACTTGCACCACTCATCTTTCCTGGCGCATTCCTGCTGATTTGCAGGGATGCGCCAGGAAACGTAAATCTGCCCCCATGTATTTAAACTTAGCATCACACCAATTGGTGTGAGGATACAGAGTTATCCTTTCCCATTCCATGTTGTGGAAGGTGTACCCTATTTTGGTCTTCCATACTTCTCGAGGGCCTGTGGTGAATATGTGTGTATGTAGCTGAAGGGCTTTGTATAAACATCTGATTATTCTCCTGCCATTCCCATCACAAGTAGGATATGAACCACTAAGTGTGTCTTAATTTCTGTGTTAGTAATGTGCCATTGATCCCGAAGGGAATCAACCTGGACTCGGTACTCAGGAACTGTCCTTTGTCAAACTGTTCCCTAAGTGCATCAAAGGAGAGCTATTGGCCTTCCTGAAACAGATCCCCCAAAGATGCGATGCCCGCTTCTTTCCCGTGCTTTAGATCAGCAGCCATGAGATGACCTAAACGTTTAGGGCGTGTTTAGTGATCAGCAGACTTCCGGCGAAGCACCTAAAGGCTGTATGTACTAACTGAGGCCATCCTTGCTCCAGTTTAGTACCTGGGGGTAGGAACTCACATAGATCCCCTAGGCGCAGGGATTGTCCATTGGTGCATGTTCCTTCCAGCGAGAGCTGTGAAAGCCAGAGACTGTCCATTGGAGCTGTGTTCACCATGTGATAGTGCTCAAAATTCGGAGCCCTCAGTCCACATTATGAGACCTGGATTCACAATTTAGGCCCTCATTACGATGAGGGTTGGAAAGCCTCCGACCGCAAGTCTGAGGGTTTCCGAGCCTCATCGCGGTTTCAGTTTTGACTGCCACATTCCAATGTAGGCGTTTGAAAACTGAAACCGGCCGGTCATTCCGGTTGGATTCGACCAGTCGGAGACCGGCACGTAATCCCTATGGACGGCGTTTCCACCGTAGGGATTACGATGTCGGTTTCTGACAGGCTTTCCATGTTGGGCTTTCCGAAATGGAAAGACTGTCTAAAAGTGACATTGGGGGCCCCTAGGAGGGTCCCCTTCATCCTGCAGCCGCCGGTTGGGGGCCGAGGGGGCACCTTCAGGTGCCTGCCACGCGGTGCAGAGAAGAACTGATTCTCCCATTTGTCTATGGGAGCTTGTGCTACGACCGGTTTACGGCCGCAGCACAAGCACCCATAGGCAAATGGGGGTATGCAACCGCACCATGTGCGGTGGTCGCTTTGTAATCATGGTCCCAACATCCTAATTAGGCCCTTTGTCAGAGCGACCGTGTGCCGGGCCATTGTGCCATCTGAGCTCCACCCACCAGCAAAACATCTAACTGCCAGAAGAAGTTTCCCATAAGAAGGATGGAGAGATTGGTGACGATGCAGCAATTAGTCCAATGACTGAGAGTGGAGAGTTCTCCGCAACATAATTTGTGCCCCAAAGAAAGACACTGTTTTGATGACATTTTTTCAAAAGGTCCCCGTCAGCATGAAAAATCCCAATTTCCAGGTTGCATAAGAAGACACTCTCCCATTCTATTGTGCTGCCGCCCAGATCCAGTCAAGCCAGAGTACTGTGTGGGAGGCAACAGGAATGGGCACTCTTTAGACTAATAACCATGCATCCCGGATCCAGGGCCAGATGCCTTAAGAGTCCAGCTACATCTGCATGATGGTCGTCCCCCTATATCTCGGATATAGATCATGATTATGATCAGCGTTTGACACGTGTTCTGTCAGTTAGTGGGACGCTACAGGCTCCCCACTCAAATCTCAGTCTGATGGCCATTAGTGCAGGAACCAACTTGCCCAAATTGACCCTGGCAGTAGGGCCTATGTAGAGTGGCCTGACCAACCGCATTCCACCTCCGAAGCCAAATTTGGCCAGCACTTTAAACAGATGCTCTCAGCCTAGCATATTGACTGCCTTTTGCATTTTTCAGCTGTGGCATTGGCACCGTTGCCTTGCCCTCACAGAGCACACACTAATGTTCAGAAAAGGCTGTGTAGATGTCTTGCTTTGTGAGTGAGGTAGTTCCCTGTGTAGTATGGAGTGATGAGCTAGGCACATGTGCATCTTCTCGATTAGTGAGCCACGCCAATAGCCTTCCTGCCCTGTCCCTTTCGGGGTTAGCCTGAGCAGTGTAATGGGTATAATCAATGCATTACAGTTGTTCCATTATGGTGGCCTGTTCCTCAAATGCGATCCCCAGAGAGTCCTGAAGTTTGGCGTCAACCACCATCTTTCTTTCAATTAGGACGAGAGATTCTTCAAACTTCTGTAGTTCCTTCTCATGGCTTTGTGCACGCCACCCACCTCTGACTATTACTTTGAGGCCTTTCCACATAGGGCACCTCCTCACGCCTGAAGGCGTGGGCTATTACTCTGTTGAGGCAGGGGAGCTCTTGGATGTGTTTTTCAGAGGCTTACGATGAATGTTGTTTGAGGGAGCTCCCTAACAAAGGATGTGTCTATCCTAATGTAGAGCATACATGGATAGAGACTAATAAAAATACCTCATAGTGGACATGCCATATCTTCAATCTTGTCCCCATGTGGATATGGTTACAACTGGAAAGGGGGACCATGGGTTGAATCCTGGGTTGAGTTATACGCCCCTTTCCAGTTTAACCCTCTGATGAAGCCTGCAATCTTATTGGTGGTTGAGGGCTACTATCCTTTTTTTAAAGGTTTTTTGTATAACAATATGTGATTGACTATGACTCATTAAATAGTTTGTTCATAGGCTCCTTCAGTCTTGTTTTGTTCATTGGCTGTTTGCAGTCTGATGTCAGGGACAGCAGCTCCTACAGCACGTGCTCCGACTGGGTGACCTTTTCTTCTTCGCGCTTTTGATTTTCTCGCAGTAGGCTAAAGTTGAGCTTGCCCTACCATAGGAGGACACTTAGGGGCCCAGAAAATGATGCTATGCAGACCCGCAAGCCATCTTGCAGAGCCGCAGGGATGCGTCATATTTACGACAATCACTGCCATGGGCGTAGGAAGTGTGGGGGACGCGGGGGATATATCCCCCCCAGATTTTGGAGTGGGGGACACACGGGGGACAAGGGTGGGGGGGACGAGGGGACAAAGGAATTTCCCCTCTCCCTTCTGTTATCGCAGGGCCATTAGCACGCAAAAGCGCTACCTAATGGCCCTGTACTTGACCTGCCTGGAGTCAGAGGCCACTCGCCCTCTGCCTTTTATTATGTTGCAGGAAGGCTCAGCCGTTCTGGGAAGGGCAGAGAATGGAGAAAAAATAAACGCTGTCTCTTTTCCTTCATGGCAAGGACCGTGTCCACCACTCCTGATCTGCCTCTGGCGGCTGCCCTCCTCTCTTTATTCCTCCATCTCTTTCTGTCTCTGTCTCGCTCCTGCTTATGTGCTGATTTCAAGAGGCAGCTCTTAAGGGATGTATGTCGTTACAACGCACACTTTTACAACGCATGCACTTACAACACATTTTTTACAACGCAAAATCCATTACAACGCATTCCATTACATAGCATGACACTACAACGCATTTTTAAAAACTACCTTTACAACGCATTCCATTACAACGCATACTACCTTTACAACGCATACCATTACAACGCATAATATGAAATTGCATTTAAGGTAAGTATTAGATAGTATAGGGGTAAAAATTACTTTTCTAACTCCAGGGGGTGCAACAGTAGGGTAAGTGTTGGATAGTATAGGGGTAAAAATTACTATTCTATCTCCAGGGGGTGCAACAGTAGGGTAAGTGTTGGATAGTATAGGGGTAAAAATTACTATTCTAACTCCAGGGGGTGCAACAGTAGGGTAAGTGTTGGATAGTATAGGGGTAAAAATTACTATTCTAACTCCAGGGGGTGCAACAGTAGGGAAAGTGTTGGATAGTATAGGGGTAAAAATTACTATTCTAACTCCAGGGGGTGCAACAGTAGGGTAAGTGTTGGATAGTATAGGGGTAAAAATTACTATTCTAACTCCAGGGGGTGCAACAGTAGGGTAAGTGTTGGATAGTATAGGGGTAAAAATTACTATTCTAACTCCAGGGGGTGCAACAGTAGGGTAAGTGTTGGATAGTGTAGTGTAATATTATGCGTTGTAATGGTATGCGTTGTAAAGGTAGTATGCGTTGTAATGGAATGCGTTGTAAAGGTAGTTTTTAAAAATGCGTTGTAGTGTCATGCTATGTAATGGAATGCGTTGTAATGGATTTTGCGTTGGAAAAAATGCGTTGTAAGTGTAGTGCGTTGTAAAAGTTGCGTTGTAAAGGTTGTTCCCCGCTCTTAAGGTACTCTCTCTTGCCTCTCCTTTTCTTTATTTGTTCCCCTGTGAAATTGATCCAAAAAAGGTTGAACACTTTGGCAGTAAATGTCCTCATTTTCTGACCGTTTTCTATTGAAAAGAAAAACCTCGGAATGGAGAGAAAAAATAGTTAAATACCTAAATAAAGCAATACAGAGTGGACAGCAGACAGGCCAGACTGTTATTTACACCCACACACATTAGCGCCACTTTACAGAGTTTGCCAGTGAAAGCGCTACTTTCTTTTTATCTTCTTTCTTTGAACAACATTGTTTTCCCAGGGTGGGTAAGTGCGCCATTCCTAAAGGGACGGCAATACCTGGTTGATGGGTAGAGTGGAAACGTTTAATATGATCGTTTTCAACTTTTTAATAATTTTAGCTTATAAAATGCGGCTCTGTGTTTGGGGATGTGGTCTTTTTTAAACCAAACTGCATACATTTTGAAAGGATATAAGCAATGGACATTGAAAGGGGTCCCTTCCTGGTCCTGTAGCCATGTCTTGAACTTTTCAGGCAAAATCACTTACTGATTTCTGAATAATGAGTTTAAAAACGTTAAGGTAACCATGTTTTTTTCTGATTACAGTTCACATGCTTTGCTTATTCTTGCATTCCCTATGAGTGTTTGCTTTTTCCAGGGTGTTATTGATTTTTTTTCAGGCAGCATTTTACTGTTGTCTAGTGCATAATTTGAATTTAGTCGCAGCACAATTGAGTTGTGCTGAAGGCAGTGCGAGTTTCTCTCAGTGGGGCAGTATGGTGTTCAGTGTGGGAGAGAATGTGGCACTCTGGCCAGAGCTGCTGAATTTGGAACTGGAGAACCATGTTCAGACCTTCATGACCAGTTCACCATACCACACTCCTGACAGAGCTTATTCCGATGCTACACCTTAGAAGGCCCGATAGACCTTAGAAGCCCAGGTGTCTTAGCACCCGCAGGTGGACCTGTCCACCACAATCCATACTGCAGTTCACTTCCAGTCTTACGGGCAGGCATATGAAGAAGCACATCCTAGATCGACAGTGAATCTGTCACTGAGGTCACAAGACCCTTGAGGCCAGTCCACCTCACCCATTGGTACCTCCATTGGCCTTTTTCCAGTACTAGCAGTGCAACTTGCCAGGGGTTGGCAATGTAGGATTTGCATGCACACCAAACTTAGGGGGTGATTATAATGGCAGTGGGACCGCCACGTAACCCCGTCGGTGGCGGTCCCACCGCCATTGGTGACTGCATCACAGCCCGCCGTATTACAATGGCGGGTGGTTACCTGGTGGTCGGAAAGACCAACCACCACGCACCCGACGGGCTTCTTGAGCCCGCAGGTGTGGTGAAGGGGCTCGTGGTTCCTACAATGCTGGTGGTGCCTACCATGCACCGCAGCAGGGATTACGATGTCCCTTACCCGCCAGCTTATCAATGGCGGTTCACCTGCCATGGAAATGCTGGCAAAAGGGACATTGGGGGCCCGTAGCAGGCCCCTTTACCCCTGGCCCCCAGACATGGGTCCTGGGGGGCATCTATGATGCCCCACAACATATCACTGCACCATGTGGCAGGCACCGATATATTTAACATGTTCCTTTTTTTTTTACTTTGCGGCGGATGATGCAGCCAGCAGCACCTGCTGCAATGTAAAAGATAGGCACTGCGAACACCGTAGTGGCAGTCGCATTGTAATGCCTATCATGGGGCCTCCACCTTGAAGGCAAGCGGTCCCATTCCCCGATTCGATGGCAGTGGTACTGAAGTCCGCCTGCCATCGTAGTCAGCCCGTAAGTTTGCATTTTATGAATATGATTCAGCGGGAAATAAATTGATGTTTGCAATTTAATTGACTTTGGTTGGCCTCTTATCTGTGAGATTTCCCTGTTGAATGTGCCTTTACATTATTCATTTTCGGTTGTATGAATTGATTGCATACTACACTCTCCTACAGGTATTAATTTGAGTGTCATTAGGAGTGTCTGGGACCAATTTTTTTCTTAGGAATTGTTTTCTTTACTAACCTTTGCAAAGGGCCCTAAACTTCACAGCAACACAAGTCACATTTCTTTTAGTAATTTGTGATCCGTTTGAGCTACAAAATTGTTTTGGAGGAAATCGTTAGATTATGCAGCAGATGATGTATTATGTGGCAAATATGATACAGCCATAGTTAAGTGGAAAACATTTTTCCACTTAATTTTGCCCCAACATTGTAGTTGATCAATTTGTAAGTTCCCCAAACCCAAAAGTCTAGTTTGGGCACAATTTGCATTTTAAAAGCAGCCCTATAACACAGGGCTACTTTTAAACTGACCTCAGGCTTCAGCAGTGCACACATGCAAGCGCAGAAAGGGCTGCTGGCCTCTAAACTGCCATGCCGTATTATATTCTAGGGACTTAAAAGTAGTTCTAATCCCCCTGCCCTATTATGTACTAGGGCCTTATAGGAGAGGTCATGCCAATCATAGGGGTACCCTAACCCATAGTGCACCCTAGTGTATGTAGGTGTTTTCACTGTATTTTTAAGTGCCTCTTTCAGAATAGCACTGGCTGTTTAGGCAGAGGCCAGGGTCAGTCAGTCAGGTACCACCAGTACCAGTCAGCAAAAAGTTGGGGAGTGCCCAGGGCGGCTTTGCAACACTAGAGAAACACAAACTCAGAATGTAAAACATAACACCATGGTTGGGGGGTTCTCTTCAATAATCAGAATTGATTTCTATCCTAATGAACCCATTTTCCAACATTAGGATAGGGAAAGACTGGGGAAAAATCATAACGTTCTAATCTATACATTGAAGTTTTTATGCAGCTCTTTGATGACGGTTAATAGCTCACTGTTCAATGTTAGGATTTGAACTTATAAACTTCTAATACCAAAAGAATATCTCAAACAAAAGCAGTAACTCACTGACCTTTTGAATTAAAACTTTCACTAGACAAGCCTTCGATCTCTCTCAAAAAAAGAACATTAATCACCAAAGTTATCTTCACATTTTTATTGTTGCCTGAAAATTGCTGGAGACCAGGAATGCAGCAGCAGGTACTTTTCAAACCATAATGCACTTGCAAACACGACGCCCCCACCCTTAGTCAGCGGCCTTTGTTTGCTTTGTGCATTAAGATGCAAGATTCATATATATGTTTTTTTTAAACATTTGGGGCCTCATGTAGGTAGCGAAATACCGGTCGGTAACGGCCGATTTTCGGTAAATATGCCGTTACCGACCGGTATACAGACAAGTGAGATGTAGGAGTCCAAAAACCACTTTTCGGTAAATATGAGGCGGTAAATACCGATTCATAGTTACCGAATTCTAAAATACCGATTCATACTTACCGAATACAGAATTAACGAATCGGTAAACATGAAGTGGTAAATATGAAGTGGTAAAAATTTAAAATGACATGTAGGAGCAGTCGGTAATTAAGAAATCCATTAAAATCGGTAATTAAGAGTCGGTAATTAACACGGACTAAAAGCAGGTGGTAACCATCAACAATGGATAAAAGCAAACCCAAAATTCAACAGCGTGGACAACATGGCCGCTATGTACGTCATTGCAAGGCGCCTACGTCTACAGGCAGCAGGACTGAGGGTGTGGCGACGGGAGGAACAAATCTACAGACAGCGCATCACACTATTCCAGCTGACTGATGCAGAGATACATGAGAGGTACAGGCTACACCCCGAAACCATCATGGACTTAATCAGGGACCTACACCCACTCCTGGACCAGCCAGTTAGAAGGGCGCACGCCATACCCCCACATGTGCAGGTGCTCTGCAGCCTACATCTGTTGGCATCCGGCAGTTATCAGGTGGTGATAGCTGCGGTGGGTGGGGTATCCCAAAGTTGCCTGTCCCGTTTCTTCAGGAAGTTCCTGGATGCCATGATGCAGAGAATGCACCACTACATAAGCTTCCCGAACTCACAGGCTGCACTGCAGAAAACAAAAACTGACTTTTATCACATGGCACAGTTCCCCCATGTCCTCGGCTGTATTGATGGTACCCACATCCCAATCTGTCCACCAGCAGATACAGAGCACATCTACAGGAACAGGAAGTCCACCCACTCCATCAACGTGCAGGTGATCTGTGATGCAGGGAACATCATCACAGATATTGTTGCAAAGTTTCCTGGGAGCACCCACGACTCTTACATCTTCCAGAATAGTGGGATTTACACACGACTGAGTGCCGGAGAATTCGGAGAGGGATACCTGCTAGGTAAGTAACAGTGACGCCCCTTGAAACATGCAAACATAGTGTATAGAGGCATGTTACTGATGGTTCCCTTTCACCCATCCAGGCGACAGTGCATATGCATGCCGGTCATTCATCCTCACTCCCTACCTACACCCAGCTACCCAGAGTGAGAGACGATACAACGTGGCACACAAAACAACACGCAATGTGGTGGAGCGCACGTTTGGACTACTGAAGAGCAGGTTCCGCTGCCTGCACAAGAGCGGAGGCGCACGCCAGTACAAACCCATCACCTGCTGCAAGATCATTGCCACTTGTGCAATGCTGCACAACCTTGCCACGAAAAAAGGTACAGATGTGGAACTAACATATTTTGAGGACAACGAGGATGAGTCAGGCCAGCCAGAGGGCAACGCAGCTAGAGTGCCAACTGCAATCGATGGGAGAGAGAGACGGGCAGAGATCACATCCAACTATTTCTGTGTAAGTAAGGGGACACAGCGAGTTGTGAGCAGTCATGACGTAGTTTAATGTGGCACCACGCCATGAACACATGATCAGGCCAATCTGGCAATATATCATCTATACAAGGAGTATGTCCAGGGTTACGTCGCCCATTGTGAAGTGGCTAGGCAGGGCGACATCAATGTTTGCGCATACGCGCTGCAGTGGTGGATTGCACGGCCTGTGCATCCTCACTAGAGCCAACCCCAAGCCGCCTGCTGCTCCTGCGTGTTTCTGGGACGGGGGGTGTGATGCTGCTGGTGGTGTCGATGCTCTCCGCAGGATCCCCTGCAGCAGTTGTCGACGCCTGACTCGTCAATAGCACCCCTAGTGCACTTGTCACCTGCACCATCCCCCGAGACAGGTCGCTGCAGCACTGTGTTAGGCCCTCCTGCATCGTCACAGAGCGCCGGCACAGTAGGGAAGTGGCAGTTGCCAGACGGTTGAGTGCCCTGCTGGTAGTGTCCCTTCTCTGGCGTTCCCGGCGCCGTGCTTCGATGTCAGCATCTAATTTGCTGCACAACTGCTGGATAGACTGGGACATGTCCCGAATGCCCGCAGCCATGCCGCCAATGTTTGTGTCCATGTTGACTATGCTTGTCTTCATCACCCGCATGTGCCTCTGGACTGACATGACTGCCTTTGATTGCAGGCGCTGTTGCTTTAACATTTGGCCCTCGAGCCCCAAGAAGACACCATGGCCGTCAGTGGGTGCTGGTGGACTCTGGACACGCGACCTGCGGCGCCCTCTTGCTCGATTGTGGCCGCCACCAGCTCCTCCAGTTCGGTGAGGGCAGGTGCCCTGTTGGTTCCACCTCCGGTCTGGCTGGCCTCCTTCTGGATGTCGCCCATCTTCCTCTTGGTTACAATCCTCAGGTCATACCAGCGCTTTTTGAGGACCTCAATGTCCCTGTGGGTCACTCCCACAGCATTGACCTGCGCCTGGATGGCCAGCCATATGTTGCGCTTTTCCACCTCAGGCACTTGCAGGGATTGCCTGCCGAACAGCTTCTGGTGCTGCTTCACGACCTCCTCCACCAGCACCTGGAGTTCCTTGGGGCTAAATTTCAGCTTCCTCCTCCTTTCCCCTCCGTCTTTCTGTGTTCTCTGGCTGGACATGCTGTTCGTTTACCCGCTCGCACATGCAACTGCTCCCTGCCTCTCCTCTGCACTCCAAGCCTCTCCAGGGTCGGCTAATTATGTCCACCTGCCTGGGTGTGGCCACTTCGGCTAATTGAGTACACCTGCCTGGGTGTGGGCAGTTCCAGGTTGGGTGGGCTGTCGTTGCACTGGATTCGCTGTTTCGTCAAGTCATGTGATTTTCTTTACCGACTCCGTACATACCGAATCGGTATTTTCCGAATCGGTAACTACCACCTCGGTATTTTGCGATTCGGTAACTTCCACCTCGGTATTTTCCGAATCGCTAAATACCACCTCGGTATTTTCCGATTCGGTAAATACCACCTCGGTATTTACCGATTCGGTGAATTCCGATTCGTGATTACCGAATGTTACCGAATCGGTAACTGTTACCGAATTTTTACCTACATATAACTTACCGATTCTAATTTACCGATTCGGTACGGCTCGGTATTTTAGAACCGGTAAAATTTATTTACCTACATGAGGCCCTAGGTCTCATTACTATATGAATGTAAATAACAATAAAGCATACATGCAAACTGTGACTACATGCCTGCTTTTCTCAATATTTCACTTCGAAAGTATGCAATTGTATTTGTTTAACGGGCGGTGATTTGTATAGGGTCACTGGAAAGTGCACAAGGTTGTCCCTGTCCCCCCCAGAATTTTAGTGTCTCCTAGGCCCCTGATCACTGGCGAAGCGAAAAGTGAGGGGGCCTCCCTACACGGTACGGCAAGGGGCCCCCTCCGGGCTCAATCAGGAGCTCTCCGGCAAGAGTGCAGTGCCAAGGGGGCCCCTTGGAGCTTGGGCCCTCCCCGCACCGCGGGGGGTGTGGGGCCTGTGTTACCCCCTGACGACAATATGACGCTCCCCTCTCCTTTGTGCTTTTTCGGAGGCAGTAACCAGCCGATGTCCATTAAGAGGTGTGAAAACACCCTAGGACATCACAGACAGCCTCAATGACCCTTTGTTTTTATTTTTGGGATGGGCGTGGGGGGCTTGGTGAGAGGCAGAGTGCCTCTTAGGTAGCTCTCGGCACGAGGCCCCGCCCCTTCCTCACATGGTGGCATTCATTTGTATGTTGGCACTTATGGCGATGGGTTGCAGTAAGCTGTCTTCAGGCCAGCTTTCCGCCACAGACCTCCCTCACTGGACAGATAGCAGCTTGAGACCAAAGTACGAGCAGCCCGACCCTGGGACCCGTGAATGACGATGCAGAGAACGCTGGGTGTACGGTGCCAGACGACTAGACCCAACAACCAATTACAACTATAGTTTAGTAAGATAAGTATTGTCTCAGAGCTTTACGCCCTTCATGCACCCCCACAGTGTGGTGGTTGCACTTCCACCTGTCATCATGGTGTCCTCTGCCCTGGACCTGAATCAGCTGGTCCACCACGTGTGCCTGTGAGAGAGCCAGCTGTGCCACCCTGCATATATGTCGAGGCACTGGCAGACGCTTGGGGGCACAGCAGCCTGCTGAAGTAGGAAGGTGCCAGTACCCAGGACAGGACAACAGAACGCAGCAATCTAACAAGAGAGGGGGAGGGTCTTCCCCCTCAAACCAAATGCAGCTGGACAGAGCCCCACAGCCCCCAACATGGACTCACCTCGAATCTGAGACACATTTACTGAGGGACATGAACGCATAGTTATCGAAGAGACACACCAAGTTCAGACACACCTTTTTAAACACAATTTCACTAAACGTGTGACACCCACACCTCGGAGAACAGTGTCACTCATTAAGCGAAGCACTGCAGTGCACACAATCTTAATTACTGGGACTATGAGCCTAACCACAATCATTTTGTGTGAGTAAAGTGGCCACCTCACTCCATACCATCACAGACACTATGGCCTCGAGTATACTAACACGTTATGCCTGGTTGGAGACGTGGCTGAGGCAGCCAACTTGTCAGATGCACCTTAGGCGAGCCCCCCCCCCTCCAACTCTGTAGAATACAAGCAATGAGGAAACCAATGTCAATTGAATGAAGTGACACTTGTGCAACCAAAAACACTCACCCTCTTTTCACTAGTGGAAGTAATCATCCCTCCATCCTTGCGCTAGCCCAAGTAGCGACAAGATATATTAACAAATGAAAGAGAGTAAGTCCACTCTACCTCAAAGCAACGCAGTGAGAAAGTGTAAGAAATCACTCCAGTAGAGGCAATGAAGCAGTGCTTAATTTGAGCCGGAGATTTCCGGTGCTCGGCACCGGCACTTAATTGGTTTCCGGTGCAACCGGCACCTAATTGTCAACACCACACTTAGGGCAGTCTGCTACAAGGTGGTGCTGCTGATGTAATTTAGAGGGGAGAAGTATAAGAGCTGTTTAGGGAAACAAAATACATTAAAAAATTACTAATACCTGCCTCCCCAGACATTCCTTTTAGCTTTGGGGACCTGGAATAATCTGAACTGTCGCATTTATATGCGAGAGATGACAGGGGCAATGGATGGTGCAAGCTGCAGTGGCCTCCTGGTCAGAGCCCTGACACTTAATATTTTACAAATTAAGCACTGCAATGAAGAATGACTGCCCCACTGATACCGGAGACAGAAAGAGAGACTGTGCTCACGGATGACCTGAGAAAGAAGGACCTGACCAGGATGGCAAATGAAAAAACAAGCTGAATTAGATTGCCAGCCTGCCTCTTGGGGCATTTAATTTTCTCCTCAAAATCAAATTGGAGGTACCCACACTTCACTCATTTTTTTATTTTTCTATTTTTTTAAAACAAACTTTATTGAGAGTTTCAAATGTGTACAATCAATTAATGTAAAGCGTGTTTAGGGTGCCCCTTCCATATACCGAGCCTGAATTGTATGTATTAATGTTCTGTGACTGAAATCCTGTCGCAAAACATTACTTTACTGACTACAAATGTGGTTGTAGCCATTTACAAATGGTAAGGGGTCCACAGGGGATCTCTTGCCCTTTGTAAAGGTTGACAAAAACATTTTCAAGAGTAGCAAGTAGTTCCACTGACAACTTCCTACTCTTATGAAAATGTTACTTAAACTTTTATTTATCTATTTTTTTTAACGCATCCTATTTTCCTGTATATAAAATGGGTTACAACTAAACAAAACAATGTTTTATTTAAGAGCAATCACATACATGGTGGTCTGCTGACCTCATCAGACCACCATCACTGTGATGGCTAATATTCTTAATGTGCTACAATTTGCGACCTACCTCATTAATATTCATGCGGTAGGTCAAATTGCTACCCTCTAGGATCATCAGTAATTAGTAAACGAACCTATTAGTACATTCATTAGTTTGCAGATTACCACACCGGTTGCAAAAATACTAGTTGCAAATTGCAACTAATTTTGCAACCAGTGCTACGCACATCTGGTCCATGGATACTCCCAGGTAAAGTAACCAGGTGCCTGAGTAGGGTAGGGATAGAATATGCCACACTGGTAAAAGAGACTTGGGATTTCTGAATGCCTCAGGCCCATCAATGGGTTTTCAACAAAGGGGAGCAGTGCGAGGTTATATGGGTGAGAAGCTGAATAAAACCACCAAGAGCACATGGGAATGTCCTACTCCTGGACTTCCTGTGGTTTCAGAAAGTCTGTGAACATAAAATACAGGATCTAGTACAAGGGCAGGACCTTTTGTCAATATTGCACTGTCTCCAAGCTTCTTTCCCATTGGTGCTTGGGGCCACCCTTCTCAGGCCAGAGAGCTAGGACGATTTAACATTATCTTCCTAAAGGCGATTGCTATGACCTGCTGACATAGGACCACTTGCAGTCTTGCCTTTCATCTCCATTGCGCTCCACAGGGCAGCCTGTTCATTACTTCCCTGAACTTTCCTTTTTGCCCTTTACCCTAGTTGGCACTGTATTACAGACCTCGGGACAAGCTAGAGTTATCAGGCCTGGGAGGAAGCACAACACTGTATATCTTATCAGAATGGAAGGGTAAAGTAATCAGGTGTGCCTTGTTAGGGTGAAAGTCCACTGAATGGTCTGGAAATGTTGTGCCACTTTGCCCTGTACTATCTTTTTTGGCATGACAGTCTGTGAGTACACTGAAGGTGCTCCATGCTTATGCTGTGTGGTTTATTAGCTCAGTCTACCTCTGTTGACCTCGAGTCGGAACCTGAGTGGCGGTAGGGACTCCGTCCTCTTCCAAGGCTTTATGGAGACTAGTGCGGGTGGAAGTGTGATTCTAGTCCAGGCAATAGACCTTTTTACTTCTACCTTTGTGGAAAAGGTATAGACTAGCTCTCTCCTATAAAGGTCCATTAAACCCCAATGACTGGGGTTCTTGGCCTAATTTCATGTATGAGCATGCTCTCTGTGTGTTTCTAAGTAAGAGTGAATGAGAGTGTTCATGTAGGACAAGTCTTGAATTCATAACCCCAGTATGTTTTTAGAGAAGTGGTTCTGAATCTAGAATAGTTTGGACCACCTCTCTAGCCCCTAAGTTTCTGGAAATGACATTGCTTGTAGTCACGGTTAATCCCTGACCCTAAAATCTAGTTCCCATGCAGCCGATCATCGTTCACTACTACTGTGATGTGTGAGTTTTAGGCCATTAGGTGGGATGCTTATTCTTTCCAAATGGATAGGATTTGCTGTGAACAGTGGCCCACACCCATGTTGAACAAATGAATGCTTTTCGTCCAAACATTCTAGGCAAATCCCTTTATACGTTAACACTTGGGGGGGAGAGGGGTAATGAGGAGAGGCTTCACATCTGCTTGCATGTTCCCCATGCCACCTCATTACTAATTGTGCTAGCACCCCAGAGGAGGTGTCAGTCATTTGTGGGTTATGTACCATGCAGAAAGTTATACTCGATAATCCAAGATGGCCGCCATCTCTCTGGGACATGCATGAATTCATGGTCTGATATGAATTGTAGTTTACTGAGAGCATGCTACTGCGCAGCACATGCTGCACAGTTTCAGTCCAAACAGCAACAGCACTCTGTGATGACATCAGACCTTACTTTGCTGAAAAAATAAGCAGATAAAGGTGAGGTTACTGTCATAACAGAAGTGGTGTTTAGATCGAACATGTTTGCAAATTTAAGAATGTGTATATGTAAAATTGGATCATAACTAGACATATGAAATAAAGAATTTGAAAGGAGGAGGTGGTTAATGAAGCAGTTATGAATGCAACTATAAAGGAAACAAGAGGTGATTATTTACTAGAGACAAATTGTATAACATCAGTGTTATATATATTTCCAAAGGTGCATAAGGATGAGAAAAAAAACCTTTTAAGACTGAATGTTTCAAGAGTAAATTCAATTTTTATATGGTGAACGAAGTACAACAGGTATTTTTTTACAACAATTATAAACCCACATACTGTACTTGTTAAAAGACATAAAAATATTTTTTATTTAAAAAAAGAATCTTTTTATTAACAAAGCTCAGGAAAATTGCAGGCACAGTATACATAATCAGGGTTACACGACAGGCAGACACCATTTTGCAGAAGTGATACAATTCACTGAAGAATAGGCGGCAGACAACACCCTCAGCATGAGTCAGGATCTCAAGTCCACCCTCTATATTTCCGCCAAGGCGCCCAGATTTTCCCCCATTTCTTAGCGGCCCCCTACTTTTGTATACCGTTTCTTCTGCGCGTTGGCACCAGTTGAGGTCCTCCTTCCATTCCTCCAGCGTCTGAGGCAGAGACGCCCCCCACTTTCTGGCAATGTTCCTTTTAGCCACCCCTGCCGCTAGAGCCAGCCACAGGCCCTGGTATCTGGACCAGTCAGCATCTGTTGTAATCATCAGTAGTAACCACTTTGCGTCAAGGGGGACTGTCACACCCACCCCCCTTGACATGACCTCTGCGACCCCATGCCAATAGCGTGCAATCTCAGGACATTCCCATAAGATATGCAGGAAGGTTCCCTCCCCCTGACACACCTTGCGTCTGTGATCTTGACCCATGAGTAAAAGCGGGTGCGCGGGTAGTATGTGCAGTGCAATATTTTGAGTTGTACCAATCTAAAGCGGTGGCGCATCGCTATTTCTCTGGGACTCTGAATTGCCTCCTGCCACTACTCCTCGTCGAATGGCCCCAGGTCTTTTGCCCATGCATCACGGAGAGTCGTCAGGGGGTCCGGCACATTGTTTATCAGCTTACGATAGATCGTGGATGTTGGTTTCTCAACAATAGGATCTAGGAGCACTCTGTCTTCCAGTGGGAAGTACTCTGGAACGGAGGTGCCACTGTGGACGTGTGTGCACAGTGCGTGGACCAGTCTCAGGTAGTGATAGTGTTGCGTCTGATTGAGGTTGTATTCCCGGACATTAAATATTTTTGATTAAATTAGGACAGTGAACATTCACAGAAGTGAGACCTCCTTTTTTACATGTTATGTGAACATTTTTATGGTAACATTCCTCACGTGGGAGGCTTGAAAGTAGTTGAAGCTGTTCTATTAAAGAAACATTTACTTTCAGGTTAGAAAGGTGTCTTCATTTTGATAGTGTTACATATATTCTTAATTATTTAAGATTTGAATATGTTCCTCGGAACAGGAGGAACTGCAATTGGAAGCAAATCATGAATATCATTAATACTAGGCTTATCTCTGTGGTGATTTATAGACAGTGTTTTGGGTGTGTGGAATGGTTCTAAAGATGATTTACAAACATTGGAGTGAAGATTTTTGAATATGCATCTACCAACTCATTCAGCAATGACAACGGTAGCTCCAAGTATAAACTTGTTAGATGTACAAGTTGAAATCATAGATGGAGTTTTAGAAAACTATGGGTAAAAATGATCTGCTGAATGCCATGATCTTTCATCAATAAATGACCATAAACATAGTCAGGTATGGAGAATAAAATGTATTATTTCTAATGAAGAAAAATGTACATAACAAATTAAAGAAATGAGACATACGTTTCTAAAGATAACCTATACAGAACACATTTTGGATTAAACATTTTGGAAAATTGAATATCTATTAAGGAACAAAACCGATTAAAAGAGAGATTAGATAAGAAAGAATGAATAAAGCTGACAATCCTGTACAGCAAACATTTGAGACAAATATCAAAATCACTTCTACGAAACAGGAATATACTCACTGTTAAAGATTTTGTAAGCAGAAACGTTTGGTAGTATGTCCCAGAAAACAAAATATGAAAGATATTTTACTAAAATGGAATATCCAATCAAAACAAAATTACACAAGAAACACTTATACCAATGAAATGTGGATATTATCCTTGTTTAAATTGCCAAAAATGGTGATACTGTTATTAAGGACCAGCATATTACATTTAAAGAATAGGGAACAATGACCTTTTGATTCTTTGGACAATGCAATACATCAAATGTTAGTAACTCTTATGCACTACAGAAGTGCACTTATGAACTTGCATGAGTGGGTTAAACAGATTTAACGTCAGAATTACAGAACATAAATAGAGTACCAGAAACCAAGACATGAAACCTTTTCTGATTGAAGGCTTCAAAGAGAAGCAACATCATCATAAACAACTTAAGTTTCACATTTGTGAAATTGTTTAAAAGAATCAGAGAGGTAGAAATGAATAAACTTCTATTAATGTGGGAATATTGGTGACCACAGAGATAACACATGGAGTGAAAAATAAATGGCATTTAAGCTGTGTCTGTTTTTTTTATTTTTTTTATTTAAACAATCCTGACCCTATTGATGTGATTATGTTGAATATTTGTAGACAGACGTGGGCGAGCCAGCTTAATTAACAGGGCGAGCCTATCCAGAGCCGAGCCAGGGGTCTGGCCTGATTCTTAGTCACTCAGTTGTCACTCGAACCCGATAGGTGGCCCAGATTCTTAAATATAGAGCAAGATTATAGTCTATTAAATTAAACACAATAGGGTTTTGTACAGCTTTTACCCGGAACTCAAGCATTTGAAAGTGCTTTCATATGCAATAGTGAAAGAAAAAAAGAATCAGTAAAATAAAATATTTGCTGGAGATCACACAGTTTGATAAAACAGGGAAGTCACAATTAATGCGGGTTTTCTGGTTTCACATAGTGCAAATCAGCCACTAAACGGGTATCTATTTGTCTTTCCTTTTTCCTCCAACATTAATGCTTTGTTTTTACTTCTTTGTGCATGAGGGTAGAGCAAGGGTAGCATGCAGAAGCCACATGAATGCTTGACTCGTTATGGGTTTGAGGTTCTAACAAGACCTTGAGCTGAGTCACAACCACGCTTCAGGCTCAAACCTTGTCGGACATGGACTCTCAGGACTGACTACCACTACCCCAGCAAATGTTGGTGCCGATCACACACCCATACATGTTCTAAATTCACCCGAACCACAAGAGCCATACGACCATGTTGCCATACCAACCCCTAAGGCCTGCGAAAACCCCGACCTAAACATACTTAGTTGGAAAGTCGCCAGCCTACAATCAAAAATAGACCTAGTAGACTGGTTGGAACTGGTTAGACAGCAGAACATCTTGATGTTCCAAGAAACCTGGGCTACCAAAGATACATACCTTGAAGGGTTTGCTTGCTTTAACGTCTTGGGCCCCAACCCCCAAATCTGGTCATCCATCTGGCGGTCTCTCTATTTGGGTGAATTTTGCTGCTGGGGGCAGCCTGAAGGTTCTACATACTCATAGCAACAAATTTCAAGCCTTGCTATACAAAAGGAGGTTCTCTATATATTTACTAAATTTTTATAATAATGATTTTTACAACTCATCCAACATACATTTCTCCAACCTATTAATGTTATGGACATTGCTGCCGCAATCAATGATAACAACTTACTCGAGCCAACATTCAGAGGGAGGGGTTGTGCAAGTACTATTGATTATATTTTCATCTCTCCTGCCCTTGAAGATTTCTTAGCGAAAGCAGAAGTTGTCCCCACACATCACGGGGACCACAACCCGATCCAAGTAGTGGTTAAACTGTCCCAGAGGTCGACACCTAAATTAGAATTTGGCGCTAGGGACTTGGCACCCTCAAACGACAAATTAAGTCTAGCGTGGTGAGGGGTTAACAATGCTGACCTGTTCCATACGGTAGTCAGGGACAACCCGGAACTTTTAAACTCCTCCTTGTTTGATCGGGAACCCAATACCGAGGTGATTAGTGCATTCGCCAAACTGTGCGAGACCGAAAAGTCTGCACTACCAAAACCAGAAAGGCCCTTGATGGTTCAATAGAGAGTGCTCAGTGACTAACAGACAATTACGGAAGGCCCTATCAACTAACCCAAGGTGCCCCTTTCTAATTAAGTCACTTAGACAGAAGTACAAGTTGATCTTATCATGTAGGAAGGAGGAAGTATTATCTAATTGATGGGCTACTCTCGCTAATGCCGCCACCCTAAGGAACGGGAAAACCTTTTGGGCTGCCGTTAATGACATGAGATCAATGGGGCTATCACTAACACCAATTAGCTGCAATATAACCAGTGAGGCCTGGGAAGCTCATTTTTCAAAGATCTATACTGCCACCTCACATGAGGAATACATGTTTGGGCCCCAAACCCCCATAGGGATTTCAATATCTTTATCTGAAGATGAGGAAGCTATACAGTAGAGTCCGGGCAATAGGGCCCCTGGTCCCGGTGCGTTACCCATCGACCTCATTAAATATAAACCAGAATTTTGGGCTCCACTGCTCCTGAATCTTTTTAACAACATATCCTGCACCCCATTACCCAGTACTTGGTCAACTAGTACCATTGCCCCAACTTTTTAAAAGGGTGATCGCTCCCAACCCAGTTGTTATAGACCAATCTCCCTGATTGATAACACTCTGAAAATTTTAGGGAGGGTCTTATATAACAAGATTAAAACCTGGTCTGAAGACAATCTCATCTTACAACCATGTCAACTGGGTTTTAGGAGCAGAGTAGGCATGATCAAGCAATGTCTAAACCTTAATTTAATAATAGGGAAATACACCATTGCTCAGAAGTCACCTATTTACCTGGCTTTAATGGACCTGACCTCAGCCTTTGACTATGTATATCGGTCACGGCTGTGGTCAACCCTATTAGACTTTGGGTTAGACTAGGCCCTGGTACACTTTTTAGTGCATCTACACAAGGACCTGAGAGCTTGACTTAGGATTAATACTGGGGGTAAGGTCTCTAACGACATCAAGGTTGGCAGAGGGGTCAGGCAGGGATGTGTCCTGGCCCCATTACTTTTTATCATATATATCAATAATTTAAACAAAACACTGATTGAGCTAACCAATGATGTCCCCAGAGTTAATGGTATACTCCCCGCACATTTATACACCGACGATGCGGTTTTAATAGGCCGCACACCTAATGCACACCTAATGCCCCATGCCTTTTGGTACAGGGCTTTGTCGATTTTATGGCCACTTAAGATCTATGCACTAATTTTGAAACATCTTTTATACTGGCTTGTGGACCGAGGAAGCGCCTTTAAAATTCTATTTCCGTGGGCAACCAGAGTTTACAACGCACTAGGACTTTCCCCTATTTCTGGCTTATTTTTGCTACTACTGGTTCCTGGTCTGACCACATGGCATTTTGCAGGAATAAGTTCACCAAAGCCTCCCACAACCAAGGACAACAGTGGCCATTACAGCTATTTTAAAAATAAATACATTTCAGTGTATTCCTACAGCAACTTATGGTGAGGAAGTCTGGAGCATTTTTAGGGGCTGCAGTATCCAGGGCGAGGAAAACAGGTTTTGCCAGAAACTTTTGGGTGCCCCAATTTCCACATCACAATATGTTTGCCTTAGCGAATTGAATCTCCATTACATCGAAGATTATATTATAGGAGACTGCCTTAAATGTGAAAAGGGAATGGACATCCCATGGTTAGCAGATGTGCGCTCAAGTCTAGTCATAGTAGATACTGTTAGCAAAAGAGACGTACGCACAGAGCTTTACATGCACTACAGCAGGGTAAGACTAGACAGGGAGTCAAAGAAACCAACTGCAGCTGCTTTTATGTCAATTGAGAACACCTTTTATCAGCTGGCTGGCTATCTCACACAACCTATTGACCGGTGAAAGAGGGGACTCCTCTTTCGCTTAAGAGCGGGCACCATGAAATTTTACTTTGTTTGCCTCTCGGCTTCCATGTCAACCTCAACCTTTTTTCATGCCCGAGTGACGGCCAGAGTGGGCAATCTACATTACATTTTTATTTTACTGTAAGTTTTATATCAAGTACGCTTAATGGCTCCTAATACCCTATTTTAAAAATAATTCACCCACTCACCTCGAAACTGCATAATGATCTATGCTCCTCCTAGAAGACGATGAACTGGCCTTTCGAGTAGGTGCCTTTTTGAAAACTGCAGTGCGATCCCGCAAAACTATGTGCACTTTATGAACAATGTTTTTAACTCATCTGATTTTATATATTACATTATGACGTAATTGAATTTTATGTGCTGAAACGTATTGCATCTATCCGAATAAAGGAATTGAATTGAATTGAAGGCCATTGAGAATGCACCAATTCCCTCAGACAGAGAACAACTCAAGGCATTTCTAGGTATGTGCGAATATTATGCTAACTTTGTGCAGAACTTTTCAACCATTGCTGAACCTCTACTTGCATTGTTATGGAAGAATATCAGATTTGAGTGGGGTGAGTCACAGATGGTTGCGTTCAAGGAGATCAAAAAGGGGTTGGCCAGTGCACCTTTGTTGAGTTAATTCACTCCTGGTGAAACACTTACTGTGACTGTGGATACGAGTGGTGTTGGATCGGGAGCTGTGCTGTTCCAGGGCAGAGGGAATTATGAGCGCACTATTGCATTTGCATCTCGTACTCACAGACCACTTGAAAGACAGTACTCAGTCATTGAGGGCGGAATGTTAGTGTGTGTCTGGGCGGTAGAGCGATTTAGAGCTATGTGGGGTACTAGGCTTAGACTAAGATCAGTTCATAAGCCATTGATACGCATTCTGAGTGGTCACACGTGCATTCCACTAAAGCCACTGCTAGGTTGGTAAGACTGCTTGAATAAGATTTTTCGGTCGAATTCATATCGGGTGGCAGGAACGTTAAAGCAGACTGTCTTTCCAGATTGCCCGTTCTGGGACAATATGAAGAAGCGGATAATCAGAATGGATTTGGAGAGCGTGGTTGCCAGTGTATTTTGGTTAAATACTAATTGTGTCAACAAAAAGGAATGGAGATCTGCTTTTGGCCAGGATCTGGTATTGACCAACGTGGTGGATTATACAAGAAAGGGATGGCCAAGGGAAGTTAATCTTTCTGTGGAACTCCAGACTTATTGCAAGGTGCAGTCAGAAAGTTCGTATTTAGATCAGACAAATGAATTCCCCAAAAGGATGTCAGGGAGAGACTGATAAGTACAAGTCATGAGGGTCATCTAGGCAGGACCATGACTAATAAGAGACCGAGATAAACTTTCTGGTGGCCAAGGATGGACAGGGATGTGGAGGAATGAATTGGCAAATGCGGGAACTGTGTACTGAATGACAAGGGCTGGAAATGTGTGACTCCACCTATGGTTATCCCTAAGATTCCTCAGAAGGTGTAGGAGAGAGTAAGTATAGATTTTTTGGGGCCTTTTCAGGTTTTGCCTCAGGCACTTCGATTTGCCATTGTTCTGACTGATCACTTGTCAAAGTGGATGGAAGTTTAGTTCTTTTGAGAACGGAACATCAGAAATGTAATAACGTTTCTCACTGATGTTTTTGCCAGGGAAGGATTTCCTTCACAACTTTTAACAGACGACAGAATGCAATTTGTTTCTGTTGAGACGGAGGAATTTTGGATCGTGCAGGAATCAAACACAAGAGGAGCAGTCTTTATAACCCACAGGGGAATGGTGAGATTGAGACGGCCAACAAAATGGTCTCCGACTGTGTCAGAGGGGCTGTAATTGAAGGTGTTGATGTGGTAGATGCGGTATGGGCCATGCTTTGGTCGTATCGCAATACCCCTCACAGTGTGACCGTGATTATGCCATTCATGACTCTTAGTGGCAGGGGCACTCAGAATTTGTTGAAGCCTGCATGGTTGAACAATTATCCAAGCCCAAAGCAAGCAGCGTGAATACACACGATGTTGAAGTCACCAGGCGTAGAATTCAGCAAAGTCAAGCAAAAAGTAAAAAGAGGTAGGATATGATTAAACGGACTAAGACTGTGTTGTTTAAGAAAGGTGATTATGTACGGGTCAATTTACCTGTTGTAAATGTGTTAAGGGAAAGTTAAGGTTTGGTGCTGCTTGTCAATTGGAAGTAAGCAAGGATGGATCTGCAGTGAAATTACAAAATGGCTAGTGGGGGAATTGTGCGAGATTAGTTAAAGTGGCGGCCCCTGTATAGGTTTGCAATGAGTCTGTTAAGTGCAAACCAAGGGACCATGCAACTACTCTAATGGATAAGTGGATTCGTAAATTCCCAGGAAGATTCAGAGATTTCGTCATGACTTAGAATGTTAAGGCATGTTCTGTCATCTCTATAGATGTATTTATTTATTTTTTCTCTTGGAGTCTATAATTCTGTAGTTCTGAAGCTGTCGTATAGAACTATTAGTTGTTTTGCATTTCATTTTTGTCCCAGGTGTCCTACACTGGCATCATAGTCTTATGTATAGTTCATCAATCAATTTGTAGATTCTTTTTTTAGTATTGCATTGTTCTGTTTTTCTTATGTCATTTCAACTTTTGATGTATTTCTTTATTGTAATGGGAAATGGGGGCGGTGTGTTATATGCATATGTATACAGTGAGAGCTGGCTTGTGCCAGAGCCAGCTTGTGACATCTCTACACCACTTCCTTTGCCAGTTGATTAGAACGTTAAGGCATCGGTGTGACAGTTGGAGTGGCAGAGAGCAGTTGTTGGCAAGTGGCTGCCCTTAGTGGTTTTCCTTTTCATTTCAAATAAATAACCTCTCATCTATGCTGCGCCCTATGATTATTCTCCATGTAACAGAAATGCTTAATCTTAAGATATTTTTTGTTAATATTAAAATATATGTATTTATATTTTTAAACAGTTTAAATAATTTAATTTAACAATATTTCAATGGGGTTTTATTTTAGGTCCCTACCTCTATTATTATCTGTGGGAGGGTATTGCAAGTACCTGTAGTTGGCCATATGTGGTGCTGGGCCTACTTCGGCTCTGAGCTAGAGTACATTTACTACTGTTTTGGGTCCTTTTTGGCTTCAGTAAATTTAGCTGTACAGTGTGTGGATGGGTGTCTGCCCCTACCTAGACCCCCCCTTAGACCTCTCTAAACTACTCCCACTTGGTAGTAAATATGCTCCTTTTTCCAACCAACCACATTTACTTCTAAGATGCAAACTTACATTTTTGAGGATCTCTAAATAGAAAAGATTGGAAAGATAGAAGTGGAGATTTACACTTGTAGGTTGGGAATTTTATTTTCTTGTAAGTACTACTACAGTAGGACTACATTACGTCCTGCAAAATGCAGTTTGTGAATCGGGCCCTACATGTTTTCAATGTATGAGTGAAATATGTTTATTGGGTTAGACTGGAGGGCATGTATATGGTTTCAGAGTGCTTATGTCCTGCTGCAATAGTAGCAGATGATGTGTACAGAAAATACCAGAGTATGGCACCTAACCTTTTGACTCCCTGTTCTTTTTCTGGAAGTAAGTGCAACGGGGGTGTGAAATTCATGTAGTTTTTTTGTGTATTTATGCAAACTTACATAAAAAATATTGGAAATTATGCATACTTGTGCGAAATGCAGGGGCATATTTACAAGGGCTTAATCTCTATATCTTAAAGCGGAGATAAAACTATCGCCCTATTAACAAGAGGGTGCTAACATGTATTAGCGCATGTTAGCACCCTTTTACCCGACACCTCCCATTGCATCTCTAATGAGATGCAAAGTGGGCAGTACAACCTTGTAAATATCGCTGATGTGCACATCGCGATATTTACAAGGCTGCCAACGCCTTTTAGCAGACTTTAGTTTTGTGCGAAAACCGCTGTTTTTGCCGAAAACTAACGTCTGCTAAAATGCAGACTTAGGCATACCTAATATAGGAGTGGATTGTGCTGATACGACCACAGGGTCGTATCAGCAAGGTTATCGCCGTTTTGCAGGGAACATCACTGGAAAACCAGCGATGTTCCCTGCAAAACGACGATTTCCCCGCTATCGCTGGTAATTATATCGCCCTGGGAAAATACGTTGTAAAAAACGCGCTATCAGGGCGATATAATTCAGCGATAGACGGCGATAAATAGAAAAGCGCTAAGCGCGCTTTGCGTTTATTTATCGCCGTCCTTGTAAATATGCCCCGCAATTCTGTAAGTTAGTGCTACTTTTTAATAGCTAAATGCATCCTCATCAATTTTTGACTGAATGGCGTGCAAGACAAAATGGTGTGATAAACACAAGTGACGCAAGCAACAGCTGCTTGCATTCTGGCTGTTCATGTTGTTTCCACATGCTGACAGTAACATTTTCTTGTGAATGGTGCGTAATTACAAGACATGGCATAACGACATAATTTTGCGACACAAAATAATTATGCAAATTCCGCTGGTGTAATTAAAAATTCGCCTAGCTCTAGTGACTATAGGGATTCCTGGACCCCAGTCACCAGATGGAGACCCTAGGTATATGTGATTTGGTTTATTTCTAGTACACTACAACAGACGCAGAATACACGTCTAATCCTTTCGAGCTTAGCAGCACCATCCCAGATAGAAGGCCTTAGTGAGAGTAAGATAATGCTGGGCCCCTGTCCCCCATGTGCCACTGTAATATGGTCCTTGGGGCACATATAGTGCCCCCATGCACCGTGTCCAGGCACCACATGGTGCCTGGACTCGGTGCATGAATGTGCACAAAGTGCTCAATAACACTGCGGCTTGTGCTACCGCCCTTGTTAGGCCGTCCTCTGCCTGTGGCGAGCTTCTGACTGCCATTGTAATAAGCCCAAAATATTTTTAACAGATATCCAAGTCAGCAAAGGGAGACTCCGCAGTTGGGGCAGAGATCTCTGCATTGCAAAGTATAAGAAAATTTCAAAAATGTATTTAACTCTAAATCAAGTATTACAAATATTTTATGTTAAATATATGTACATTCATTTTATATTTATCATTTAAATTGGAAATAAAATAGAAAAAATCTACAAATCTATTAAATCAATTTTGAATTAAAACTTTAATTAATGGAAATATATTCATTTAAATAAAAAGAAAACTTAAGTTCAAATTAAAAAACTAAATTCTTACATAAAGAAAGAAATATTTTTAAAGTGCATGAATAATTATTAAGTGAGGTACATACGTTATTAAAATGAATATCATTATTTTTAATGAAATGTGATGTTACATTATTTTTTACATTCAAAATAGGTTATTAAATAGTTTATAATTAATTAATAAATATATGCTATTTTATATATTTTTCAGCAATCTATATTTATTTATATTTTCAATTATTTGAACTAATGTAATTTTAATTTAACATTATTTCCTATGGGGCTTTTGTTTTAAGTCCCGAACTCCATTATTTTCTATAAAAGGGTACTGGAGTACTAGTGGTTGGCAATGTGTATTGCTGGATTTACAACAAAAGTGTAAGTACTACAAAAGTGTAAGTAACACGAGTAAGGTACTATAAAAGTGGAAAAGTGGACGTTACTAGTTACAGTTTGTGAACAGCACTTTGTAGTACGTTTTGCAGTAATACTGCAGTACTGCAACATGTACTGCAAAGTGCAGTTTCTGCATCAGGCCCTATGTTTGTACAGGCCTCATCTTATGGGAAACCAGATGACCTTTGACCATGGATATTGTATATATATACTGGGTGTATTTTCAGTCTCAGGAGGAGTTTGGTTGCTGGTTTTCTCCATCAGTCAATACACTAGTGTTTTTTTCCAAAACAGAATTCAATGCCATATTCTTGGAGAATCAGGCGCTGACATTTTGAGAAAAGAAGAACAGCTGATTCTCCTGTGAACAACCAAGTGTGCTCATCTTGAAAAGGTAAGGGACCTTATTAAAAATTCCACGATTATCATTTCTAGGGGGGTCTTAGCTGTGTCTGCAACTCTCTGCGCCCATGACCTATGACTGAAGGGGACTCGGCTTACCAGAATACACATGGGAAAGAGGGTAAGGACATGTACGTTTTTTGAAAATACAAAAAAGCTTTTAGGGTTTAGGCTTTAAGTGCCATGACTAAAGTGCTAAAGGTTGGGTTGAGTATCGAGAGTGTCTGGCCACTCAACTCTCTCCATCTGGCGGGACTGTTTCCTACCACTAGTACTTCAGTCTTCTCCCCATTTAATTTCAGACTGCTGGCCGACATCCAGTCTGCTACCTGCTTTAGGCAGTTGTTGATTTGGATGGAGGTTTTTTCTGTCTGCTGAGAGAAGGAGATGACTATTTGGGTGTCATCTGTGTTAGATATTATTTTTTTTAAACACAGCTTGAACAGTCACAGCCAGCGGGAGGACATATAGATTAAACAGAGTGGGGCTTAGTGAGGAGCCCTGGGGCACCCTACAATTAAGAGAGTAATATTTAGACTGAATGGCTTCTTCGCACACTTGAAATATTCTGTTTTGAGGAAAGGAGGAAACCCATTTTAGTGCTTTTTCAGCAATGCCGGCTCCTTCCAGCCTTTTGACCAGTACTGGATGAGAGACGCTGTCAAACGCCACTTTCGAGTCTAATAACATTGAAGCTGCAGAGCCGCCTTGGTCCAGGATGGCTCTTAGATCCTCTGCGGCTGCAAGCAGAGTCGGTTCTGTGCTGTTACCCGGTCTGAAACCCATTTGGGAGGGATGCAGAATCCCATTTGTTTTCAGATATAGTGACAGATTCATTTTAACAAAACTTTCCAGTATTTTGCTGGGTCCTGGAAGAAGGGACATAGGTCTATAGTTTTCACATTGCAGGGCGTCGGCCGAAGGTTTTTTTTTAATAACGGTTTTACAATAGCGTATTTCCATACTGATGGAACCGACCCAAACTGTAGTGAATGATTAAGCAAGTCTGTCAATGTTGATAGAACTACTTTTCCACGTTTTAGCATTATCTCTGGGGGGAGGGGGGCAGGATCCTAGGGCGAGTCTGATTTAACCGATTTTAAGGTTTCCTCTGTGTCCTGCATGTTCATTTCAGGAAGGCAGTTAGCTTTCTTATCACTGTTCTGATGACTTTTGGTATCTGGATAGGTTTAATTGCCCTACAAGAGGAGACTGTACTTTAGCCTTTCATATGACCTTCACTTTCTTGCAAGGAACTCTCTCTAAAGTTGCCAGTAGCCATATGCCTTATTACCTAGTCGTTGCTGTAACAAAAAGGTTACCTGGGCTTTAGGTAGGCACTAGGCTTGATTCAGTCCTTTCACACTCAGCCACCATCAATTGCCGATGGCCTTCCTTTAAACTGGAAATAGACGTGGAAGCACTGATGGGCATCAGAAGTGGTTCATGAAGTGTGCTGACTACAATATCTGTGAGGCAGGTTCCGCTGGTGTCCCCATTACAGTTAGGAAATGGTACCCACGTGGTCACGTCCACCTGTGCCACAACACTGGGAGAGTGTGAGGTTCCTGAGGATTTCTGCCTGGAGCCACAGGTCCTTAGGTACCAGGACACTATTTTGTCCTTAGTCCTGGATAAATGCTGAGACCACCTGGCAAATCCCCACAAACCCCATCCATTGTTCCGTGCCTCCTGAAGACCATGGAAGCTGTGGATATGAGGTTACTCCTGGAACAAGCTTCCATGAGCTGGAAGCCAACTACACCTTCCTCATAGGCGTACCTGACAGAACATTGCGTTCTCAGGGATAGTGTGAGGTTCCAGAGGATTTCTGCCTGGAGCCCCAAATACTTTATGTACTAGGACACTCTTTTGACCTTAGTCCCCAGGAAAATGCTGTGATGGCCGGGCAAATTCCTATGGACCTCATCCTGTACAATGATTGAGAAATAATTAAACCAGACAACGAAGTTGGGAAAGAGGTAGAAAGAATGCAGACTAAACTAGGTGCCAATGTGAAAGCCATGGCACTTGTCCATCAGTCCATGAAACACTCAGTAAATATAGCAAAAGGACACTTTTCAGAGCTCTATAAGGTAGTGAAGATGGTCATTAAGACAATTGAGAAGGAAAGGTGGCAGGATTCCTTCTTCATCTGGGGCATAAGGGCCAAACAAGTGTTTGACCTAAAATGATGTTCTTTCATCATGTTCTCCACAATCCCTGTGCTTTGGGTAGTAAAAAAATATATGTGCTATATGACAAAAATATGTTTTCAAGAAGAGAGATCATGGGTTTGTAGAGGTAATAGTGGACAGGAAGGGGAAGGAAAAAGATGGGTATAATAAAAGTGCTAGAGAGACTCATGGCCAATGAAGATGCTTTCATTGTGCTTGAGGAAGAACAGAACAGTAGAGTGTGACAGATAAATGAAAAAATATGACAGTGCCCATGATACCACAACAGAACCCATGATAGGAAAACAAAAAAATGAAATGTGTGTGTGTAGATGACTCCCTGGCCAGTGGTCCTCTACGTGACACCAAGAACAAACATGTAAAACTAGACAACAATAATACACCATACTTTCTACAATAAAATGGCGCAAATGTATACAATTAACATACATGTATAAAGTGCAGAAGTAGACAGTGGTTATAAATCAATTTATAACTAAACACTAGACAGACACATATAAAAATATATCGCAATTTAGAAAGCAGTGACTAATTGATACATCTTCTTATGTTGTTTGCTACGCCCGTTTTGGCGTGCTGGGCGCCTTCTTCAGGAAAGCCGCAATGATTCCATGAATGGGTAGTAAGAGCCCAAATGATATGAATGCCCAAGTTGCAACGGATCAAATATATAAATTCTCCACCAATCTTTTACGGCATTTGAACTCAAGATGCCCGACCTATGCTTCTCAATGATTAAAAAAATATATATATTTCTACATTCTTTTTATAGACGACGCGATGTATATGTGGCACTTGAGCACTCATAGCTATGAGTCCCGGAAACGTCAAGAGGGTAGCTGTTATTTTTAACATACCACACATTCTTTTGTCACCATAGGACTGCTGTACTAAGAAAATACAGTGACAGGAATTTGTCCATCCGAAATATTTATCACCCATCGCTTCAGAAGCTGCGCATAACTTTCATCTGTAACCTCAGCATGTGATCTTTAAAGAACACAAGAATCTTTCCAAAATTGGGAGTCTCTTTCTTGGCTACTTGGGCTCAAGTGCCACATATACATCACGTCGTCTATAAAAAGAAAGTAAAAATGTATATATATTAAAGTTGAGAAGCTTAGGTCCGACATATTGGGCTCAAATGCTGTAAAAGATTGGTGGAGAATTTATATATTTGAGCCGTTGCAACTTGGGCATTCATATAATTTGGGCTTCTACTACCCATTCATGGAATCATTGCGGCTTTCCTGAAGAAGGCGCCCAGCATGCCAAAACGGGCGTAGCAAACAACATAAGAAGATGTATCAATTAGCCACTGCTTTGTAAATTGCGATATATTTTTATATGTGTCTGTCTAGTGTTTAGTTATAAATTCATTTATAACCACTGTTTACTTCTTAACTTTATACATGTATGTTAATTGTATACATTTGTGCCGTTTTATTGTAGAAAGTATGGTGTATTATTGTTGTCTAGTTTTACATGTTTGTCATACAACTCTTTTAAAGTATTATTGCATTGACGCATACCAATAAAATGAAGTTTTTTATATGAATTCTATGTGCACTGAGTGCATAATATCATAAGTATGTTGGAATAGGTCTCGTTATTTTCTTGACCAATTACTGCCTAAGGATGTTATTTTTCAGAACTCATCTTATGGCAAACCAAATGACCTCTTATCCTGGAGATTTGTATATATACTGGCTGTGTTTCAGTCTCAGGAGGAGTCTGGTGGCTAATGTTCTCTATCGGTCAGCACACTACGTCGGTGTGTCTAAATACATTTGTATTCTGGTATTACCTGAGTAAAGTGTTTTTTTTCCACAACACCAAACTGAGCAAAATTATTAAAGGCCATATGGAAAGGTTTCCCAGTGACCCCTGAGGAAATTGGAGATCTTCTTGGATCAACCAGAAGACTAGTCTCTCGCTTTCACAAGGGCCTGAAAAAAGACAGGGTGAAAGTAGCCCAAAAGGTAAGGGCCAAGTGGGAGGATGGCCTACAGGAACCCATGACAGATAGTGAATGAGACAGGGCATGTGCTCAGGTACAAGAGATATCTAGTAATTCTAGGTTTACACGTACACCCTTTTATATCCTACACCACACCTACCTCATGCCCCACAGTAATAGACTCTTACTGGAAGAACATAGGTAAGGGACTGAAAGTGGTCAGGTCCTCCCTGGACAGGAAACAAGCATCCTAGGACCGGTTTTGGGGTTTCACCCCTCATCAGCCAGGATAGCTTGACTCCAGTGGCATGGAGAGCACGGGACCCACGTCTGGGCATACCTGTCCCACACGGGATGACAATTGCAAAAAGAACAATTGATGGACAGAATGCAGAACAATGTCATACATTCACCTCAGTAAAGCGGGCTGGGCCTAAATCCATATTTTTTTTGCTCACCATGCCTTTCCAGTTTGGACCCAGCCATATGCAAATCAGTCTTAACCCTGCGCGCAATGGGAGCAGTCAAGCCCGAACTGCCAGGCCATGTCCTCCCTGGACTGGAAACAAGCATCCTAGGACCGGTTTCGGGGTTTCACCCCTCATCAGCCAGGATAGCTTGACTCCAGTGGCATGGAGAGCACCGGACCCAAGTCTGGGCATACCCATCCCACTCGGGGTGACAAATGCAAAAAGAACAATTGATGGACAGAATGCAGAAGAATGTCGTACATTCACCCCGGTACCGAGATCTGGGCCTAAATCCATTGTTTTCTTGCTCACCATGCCTTTCCAGTTTGGACCCAGCCATATGCAAACCAGTCTTGACCCTGTGCCCAATGGGAGCAGTCCAGCACGAACTGCCAGGCCGGTCCTCCCTGGACAGGAACCAAGCACCCTAGGACCGGTTTCGTGTTTCACCTCTCATCAGCCAGGATAGCTTGACTCTAGTGGCATGGAGAGCATGGGACCCACGTCTGGGCATACCCATCCCACTCGGGGTGACAAATGCAAAAAGAACAATTGATGGACAGAAGGCAGAACAATGTCATACATTCACCCCTGTACAGAGATCTGGGCCTAAATCCATCGTTTTTTTCTCACCTTGCCTTTCCAGTTAGCACCCAGCTATATGCAAATCAGTCTTAACCCTGAGCCCAATGTGAGCAGTCCAACCCGAACTGCCAGGCCAGGTCCACCCTGGACTGGAAACAAGCATCCTAGGACCAGTTTCGGGGTTTCACCCCTCTTTAGCCAGGATAGCTTTACTCCAGTGGCATGGAGAGCACGGTTCCCACCTCTAGGCATACCCGTCCCACTCGGGGTGACCAATGCAAAAAGAACAATCAATGGACAGAATGCAGAACAATGTCATACATTCACCCCAGTACAGAGATCTGGGCCTAAATTCATCTTTTTTTGTTCACCATGCCTTTCCAGTTTGGACCCAGCCATATGCAAATCAGTCTTGACCCTGCGCCCAATGGGAGCAGTCCAGCCCGAACTGCCAGGCCATGTCCTCCCTGGACTGGAAACAAGCATCCTAGGACCGGTTTCGGGTTTCACCCCTCATCAGCCAGGATAGCTTGACTCCAGTGGCATGGAGAGCACCGGACCCAAGTCTGGGCATACCCATCCCACTCGGGGTGACAAATGCAAAAAGAACAATTGATGGACAGAATGCAGAAGAATGTCATACATTCACCCCAGTACCGAGATCTGGGCCTAAATCCATTGTTTTCTTGCTCACCATGCCTTTCCGGTTTGGACCCAGCCATATGCAAACCAGTCTTGACCCTGTGCCCAATGGGAGCAGTCCAGCACGAACTGCCAGGCCGGTCCTCCCTGGACAGGAACCAAGCACCCTAGGACCGGTTTCGTGTTTCACCTCTCATCAGCCAGGATAGCTTGACTCTAGTGGCATGGAGAGCACCGGACCCAAGTCTGGGCATACCCATCCCACTCGGGGTGACAAGTGCAAAAAGAACAATTGATGGACAGAAGGCAGAACAATGTCATACATTCACCCCTGTACAGAGATCTGGGCCTAAATCCATCGTTTTTTGCTCACCTTGCCTTTCCAGTTAGCACCCAGCTATATGCAAATCAGTCTTAACCCTGAGCCCAATGTGAGCAGTCCAACCCGAACTGCCAGGCCAGGTCCACCCTGGACTGGAAACAAGCATCCTAGGACCAGTTTAGGGGTTTCACCCCTCATCAGCCAGGATAGCTTTACTCCAGTGGCATGGAGAGCACGGGACCCACCTCTAGGCATACCCGTCCCACTCGGGGTGACAAATGCAAAAAGAACAATTAATGGACAGAATGCAGAACAATGTCATACATTCACCCCAGTACAGAGATCTGTGCCTAAATTCATCTTTTTTTTGTTCACCATGCCTTTCCAGTTTAGACCTAGCCATATGCAAATCAGTCTTGACCCTGCGCCCAATGTGAGCAGTCCAGCCCGAACTGCCAGGCCAGGTCCTCCCTGGACTGGAAACAAGCATCCTAGGACTGGTTTCGGGGTTTCACCCCACATCAGCCAGGATAGGTTGACTCCAGTGGCATGGAGAGCACGGGACCCAAGTCTGGGCATACCAGTCCCACTCGGGGTGACAATTGCAAAAAGGACAATTGATGGAGAGAATGCAGAACAATGTCATACATTCACCCCAGTACAGAGATCTGGGCCTAAATCCATCGTTTTTTTGCTCACCATGCCTTTCTAGTTTGGATCCAGCCATATGCAAATCAGTCTTGACCCTGTGCCCAATGGGAGCAGTCCAGCACGAACTGCCAGGCCGGTCCTCCCTGGACAGGAACCAAGCACCCTAGGACCGGTTTCGTGTTTCACCTCTCATCAGCCAGGATAGCTTGACTCTAGTGGCATGGAGAGCATGGGACCCACGTCTGGGCATACCCATCCCACTCGGGGTGACAAATGCAAAAAGAACAATTGATGGACAGAAGGCAGAACAATGTCATACATTCACCCCTGTACAGAGATCTGGGCCTAAATCCATCGTTTTTTTCTCACCTTGCCTTTCCAGTTAGCACCCAGCTATATGCAAATCAGTCTTAACCCTGAGCCCAATGTGAGCAGTCCAACCCGAACTGCCAGGCCAGGTCCACCCTGGACTGGAAACAAGCATCCTAGGACCAGTTTCGGGGTTTCACCCCTCTTTAGCCAGGATAGCTTTACTCCAGTGGCATGGAGAGCACGGTACCCACCTCTAGGTATACCCGTCCCACTCGGGGTGACCAATGCAAAAAGAACAATCAATGGACAGAATGCAGAACAATGTCATACATTCACCCCAGTACAGAGATCTGGGCCTAAATTCATCTTTTTTTTGTTCACCATGCCTTTCCAGTTTGGACCCAGCCATATGCAAATCAGTCTTGACCCTGCGCCCAATGGGAGCAGTCCAGCCCGAACTGCCAGGCCATGTCCTCCCTGGACTGGAAACAAGCATCCTAGGACCGGTTTCGGGTTTCACCCCTCATCAGCCAGGATAGGTTGACTCCAGTGGCATGGAGAGCACGGGACCCAAGTCTGGGCATACCAGTCCCACTCGGGGTGACAATTGCAAAAAGGACAATTGATGGAGAGAATGCAGAACAATGTCATACATTCACCCCAGTACAGAGATCTGGGCCTAAATCCATCGTTTTTTTGCTCACCATGCTTTTCTAGTTTGGATCCAGCCATATGCAAATCAGTCTTGACCCTGCGCCCAATGGGAGCAGTCCAGCCCGAACTGCCAGGCCAGGTCCTCCCTGGACTGGAACCAAGCATCCTAGGACCGGTTTCGGGGTTTCACCCCTCATCAGCCAGGATAGCTTGACTCCAGTGTCATGGAGAGCATGGGACCCACATTTGGGCATACCCATCCCAATCGGGTGAGAAATGCAAAAAGAAGAATTGATGGACAGGATGCAGAATATGTCATACATTCACCCCAGTACAGAGATCTGGGCCTAAATCCATCGTTTTTTGCTCACCGTGCCTTTCAAGTTTGGACCCAGCCATATGCAAATTAGTCTTGACCCTGAGTCCATTATCTCCATGTATTTGCTTTGTTCACCTTAAGTTGGCAGGGTATGCCCAGACGTGGGTCCCTTGCTCACTTTGCCACTGGATTCAAGATAGCCTGGCTGATGAAGGGTGTTACCAAGAAACCGGTCCCAGGATGCTTGTTTTCAGTTCAGGGAAGACCTGGCTTGGCAGTTCGGGCTGGACTGTTCCCATGAGGCACAGGGTCAAGACTGATTTGCATATAGCTGGGTCTGAACTGAGAGGGCGAAGTGAGCTAAAGAATGATGATTGTTTCAACCCAGATCTGTGACTGGGGGTGAGGGTCTGAAAAGTTTCAGCGCTACGCCCATCATCTCCTTGTGTTTGCTTTGTTTTTTCTAAGTTGGCATGGTATGCCCAGATGTGGGTCCCTTGCTCACTTTGCCACTGGATTCAAGCTAGCCTGGCTGATGAAGGGTGTTACCCAGAGACCAGTCCCAGGATGCTTGTTTCCGGTTCAGGGAAGACCTAGCTTGGCAGTTTGGGCTGGACTGTTCCCATGAGCCACAGGGTCAAGACTGATTTACATACAGTTGGGGCTGAACTGAGGTGGCGAAGTGAGCTAAAGAATGATGATCGATTCATCCCAGATCTGTGACTGGGGTAGAGTGTCTGAAAAATGTCAGCGCTCCGTCCATCATCTCCTTGTGTTTGCTTTGTTTGCCCTAAGTTGGCTGGGTATGCCCAGACATGGGTCCCTTGCTCACTTTGCCACTGGATTCAAGCTACCCTGGCTGATGAAGGGTGTTACCCAGAAACAGGCCCCAGGATGCTTGTTTCCAGTTCAGGGAAGACCTACCTGACTTGGCAGTTCGGGCTGGATTGTTCCCATGAGGCACAGGGTCAAGACTGATTTGCATATAGCTTGGTCTGAACTGAGGTGGCGACGTGAACTAAAGAATGATGATGGATTGAACCATGATCTGTGACTGGGGATGAGTGTCTGAAAAGTTTCAGCACTCCATCCATCATCTCGGGCAGGGTTGCATTCATGCTAGAATTTTCAACAGGGCTGATATCACCAAAAAGTTTCCGCACAAAGGCACTTCAGCAGGAGCCCCAGGCAATATGAAGATGGCTTATAACACACATTGACTTGTCTATTGCTCCTTCTGCACCAGATGCAGTATTCTGAGTGCAGGGATGGAAACAAGACTCAGAGCCAGGTATCTATACTATGTTATACTTTATTATAGGTTTACTCTCTTGCACATTGTTTCTGTTCCTCTGGGAGAGCTTGTCTCCCTCTTCACTGTCCCAGTCCACCTCACTCTCCGTGTTCAGTCGTTCGGCCAGGAAGTAGTGTCCAGGGCAATAACAGTGGACCTAGGATGAATGCATACTGTAGGGCCCTATGACGTGACATGGAGAAACCCTTAACAAAATCCCCTGAAGCACTCAACTTTCTCTTGTTCTGCATGATACACCTGCAGTACTTAAACAGCTGTTGGGTAAACAGTACACCTTCTAGTTATCAACACACGTCACTGAAGCTCCTTGCACAGCCTCACCAATAGAACTTTTTTTAATTTAGTTTTTTCCTTTTTTAGGTCTCGCTGAGCCAGCGCATGCATGCGCTGCTCTGCGAGACATTAAGTAAGTGGGTTTCAAAAGTGCTACCCACACGTTTTTGCTGGCCTCAAGCTTAAGTGCACGAGCGCGTGCACACGTGCAGCCGCCATCTGGGCTTCCTCCGTCATGGGTCATTAAGTGCATTGCTCGTGGGCACCCTTACAGCCCGCGATCTCGATCACTTTCACTTTTGCGGCCGCCTGACACCTTTTAGCGCATTCAGACGTGCATTCCCAAAGGATGCGGTCTCCCAGCCTTCACTGCGCACACCACTAATGCCAGATAGTTATAGGAGAAGGTCGTGGTCCAAAAGCATCGTAGGTGATGGCCCAGGAGGCCCACTCAATGAAAGCAGCTCTTCTTGCCTCAGTGCGCCTTGTTAGTTCTTTGTTTTATTGCTTTTCAACAAGAGCAGAAAAGCAGTACTTAGCAAACTGTTGGTATAGGCAGTATACCATCGCCACATCTTGGAGAGTGCAAATGTACAGACATAGCAAAGAAGAAAACAATAATAAATTGACAGAAGCCCAAATACTAGAATCGGCATATTGGTCCTGTACTGTCCTAAAAATAGTAAAAATCCTGAAAAGGTGAACACAAGTGAAGAAAATGGCAGGCAATTAACTGATGAACAGACCATACATAACAACAACCACAAAGCATCTACAGGCGAATCGGCAGTTTATAGGCATAATCTTGACAAAGGGCACCCTCTAACAATGCATCATCTATGGGTTGCTCCATGAGAGCAGCAGCAGGCAGTACCTGTGGCACTAGTGCCATCCCACTCTCCTTATCGCCAGGTGGTAATGGTGCAAGGTCCCATAGCCTAGCCATTTCTTCCAGTCCCACATTGGCCCTCGTATCCAAGCACTCCGCGCCTGTGCATATAATTTAGGGAGGACAATCATCGCTATTTGCTTCAATCTTCCAAATATTTTCGTCCTTGCATGTCCCTCCCCCTGTAACTGTCCTAAAGACGCATTCGTGCAAAGAAGTCTGATTCAGCGCGAGCTCATGCCAAGAGTGTCCCCGACCAACCCTTAATGTCTGGAACTACAAGTGCCGTCCATTGCATGGCAACATGGCCCTTAAACAGGATAAATGGTAGGTCTAGAAATGTATGCATGTACCTACCTGTCCCCTTTTACCCTAGTAAGAATCCACAGCACACAAGATTCCACAGTGGACGGTAGGGTTTGCTCTACTGTGCCAGCCGTTATCTCAATTACATCACCCCAAGCACGTAGGAGCACTGCACATTCCCACATCATATAATAACAAGCATTGGCATAGCCAATAGGTCTCGCCTTTGGGACCTTATAAGTATTTAGTTATGCAGCACAATATCAGTCAGTCAGTCAAAAAGCTTTATTTCGATAGAAATGTATCATAAAAGCATTAACATACAAACATAAAAGGTACAATTTATCGAAAAAGCGACATTTTAAAACAGATGTCAGTGACTGGAGATGGACTATCCATCTAATTACTTTACGCCAGCCTGAAATAGGTTACAATGTTAGAGACTTCCATTGTTTAAGAATTAAAATGTGATCAAAATCAGTTCTCATATAATAAAATCTGGATTAAAAAAACATTGAACAAGATCATGTGGTGGGACAGAGGAGTTTACTTCTGATGATCCATGACCACCCCAGAAATTTAGCCACGGCACAGACCAGCACTAGGCTGGTATCTGATCGTAATATTCGTAGTGCCACACGGTAGTTTGATATGCCCAGCAAGCGGCAAGCGGGGCCTAGCCATCTACTTCTTGGATTTTTGTAAGCTGGGCATTCAAACAAAATGTGTGCCGTGCTTTCGACCTTCCCCGCGCAACTCAGGCAAGTATCCGGGGTCTGGTAAGGAGGCTTCCATTTACTAGTAAACTCTCGAGTTGGAAGTGTCTTAAATCTAAATTGAAGGTACAATGACCTGTCCCTTGGTTTCTGCACAAAATCGAGGTAGGACTCGAAGCTAGCAACTTGTTTATGAATGTAAAAAGCTTTGGTTAGCCTGCCCATTTTGGAGTTACTAAGGTCCTGACGGTCAATCCATGCCCAATAGGCTCTTTTGAGGTCTACCTTACTCAGGGGTGCCCCGTACTCCCAAGCTTCTTTAAAACCTAGCTGATTAAGAGACTTTTTGATGTTACAGAGCCAGCTTACTCTGTGTGAGCCCAGAGAATTCATTATTTCTCTTAGGCCCTCGGTGTATTTAGCTAGCTCCGGAGTGCGCCAAAGGCGAGCCCAGAATAGCAAAGGGCATAGCCTCACCATGTCCCTAATCGAGCGCCTGCCCAGGTCGCTAAAGAGTGGTTTGAGTGGAGTTCCCCTTGGAAGAGAAACCAATTCTCTCAGAAATTTGTTCTCGGACCTAGAAATTTCATCAAGATTATCATATCCCCATAGTTCGGCTCCGTACAGCGCCAAACCAACTGCTTTGGCCTGGTAGATCACTAACGCGGGAGCGATTGGCTTGCTTTGCGAGGAGCGGTGTTCTTTAGCAATGGCCCCCGTGGCTCGTTTGTGTTTTAGCAGCATCTTATGAATGTGGGGTCTCCAGCTTAGGCTGTCAGAAATTCTAATTCCGAGATAATCAAATATTTTACGTATTCCAAAGGGGCTCCATCAAACGTGATGACGACGCTAGATGATCTACGCGATTGAAAAGAAAGAAGCTTGGTCTTTAGTGTGTTTATGGTCAGACCTCTCAATGTGCAGAACAAGTGGAATCTATCCAAAAGCTTTTGTAGCCCTGCTGGTGTTTTAGAAATTAAAAGGGTATCATCTGCAAAAATGAGGGTGGGGACTCTTTCGCCCGCCAGGGCAGGGGCATCAGCTGGAATATCTTGCAAAAACTTCACCACTCCATTCACAAACAAGGAAAAGAGGGTGGGTGCCAGTACACAGCCCTGGCGGACACCTCTGTTAACTAAGATCTTTTCTGTTTTCTGGGCCTGGGTTCCCCACCTCACCTGTGCATAGTTGCCCTCATGGAGACGGACCAGAAGGTCGAGGACGTGGGGAGGGACACCCATATCCTTCAAGACCAACCAAAGGCGATCACGAGGGAACAGGTCAAAGGCAGTCTTCAGATCTATAAAGGCCAAATGAAGACTGCCCCTGCCGATCAGGACCACCTTCCAATATAACAATAGCAGCCTAAAGACCTGGTCGATCGTACCCGTGTTTGGTCTAAAACCAGCCTGATAGTGGGACAAGATGTTGTTCTCATTGGCCCACAGTAGGATACGCTCCAACAGGACCCTGCCAACCACCTTCTGGCTAACGTCAATAAGACTTATTGGTCGGTAGTTGGCAGGGTCCTCTCTAGAACCCTTTTTAAATATTGGAATTACCTCTGCTCCTTTCCATGACTCAGGGATAGGCGATCCCTTAAGAAATGCATTCAGCAGGATGGTAAAATATGCTGCCCAATGTTTGGAGTCAGAACGGAACAGGTCACCAGGAAGGCCGTCAGGGCCGGGGGCCTTAGCTGGAACTATTTTGTTAATAGCAGTCATTACTTCCTCCTCCAAAAAAGGATCATAACTCTCAGGAGTAGGGTCTACCAAAACGGTATAAGAAGAAACCCAAGGACTTTGAGTGTCCTCACCAGAATAAAGGTTTGAGAAATGGGCAAACCATTCCTGGTTTGTAATGTGATTTAAAATTATATCAGGGTCGGAATCTTTTGAGTATCTGCAAAGATTCCAGAATGCAGTCCCATCTCTGGCTAAGCTAGCAGCTTTCAGAGCCAACCAGTGGGTTTCCTCCCAGGCACACTTGGCTTTAGCCACAGCCTTTTTGTAGTCTAATCTGGCAATTTGAACTTGGCAACAATCCCTGTTTTTGACAGCGGTTATGAGCTTTTTCTTTCTAACCCTGCATTCAGGATTAAACCAGGAACCAGGAGCTTTGCGCCTATTGGGTTTACCAGTGAGAGAGGATACCATGAAGAGTGACCCTATCAAATCAGCTGTGGCTGTGTGAATGGTCCCAGCCCTTAAACTCCCATCGGGTTCGTAGAAAGCTCTCTTAAGTTCAGCAGTTTTTGTCAGCAGAATCTCTTTTATTGATATAAGTTTTTGCTCATCTGAGGAGATTGTCAGCCATTTGAGGTATCTTTTGCAGTTCGATGGGATTACTTCTTTGGTAGTCATGATAGAGCAAGGGCCAGAGCTTGGTAGGTCGGAAGACCATGGTCTCTTCAATATCAAACACAGGGGATTATGGTCACTGTCGATGGTAGGGGCTATGACCAAATCCACTGCGTATCGCCATAGTCTGCGATCGATCAAGATATAATCGATACGAGATGGGCTGGAAATTCTGTTGAAGGTGGGTGCACCATGGACATCAGAGGGGAGCCGACCATTGGCGGCTCTCAACCCAAATTCCAATGTTAAAGCGTTTAATTGAATTGCCACCTGCGTCCACTGCTTGACTGGAGGAACCACCAGAGGAGGTATGCCCCACCTGGCATCATCCTCTTCAACCTCCAGTAAATCTTCAGAGGCAAGTGGCTCGTAGGTGCATTTCATGTCTCCGGCCACCAAAATAAATGAATTTGGGGGACAGGAGAAAAGCTCCTCTTCCAAGTTAGAAACAATCGATGACTTAGTTCCGCCTTTAGTGCCTCTAATATATACGTTAAAGAGCTCAATGGTGGGCCCCCCTTTTGGCCCTCTCACTGTTATGCGCATCACATCTAGTGAAACGCTTTGTATGTGGCAGACTCTACAAGCGAGAGCAATATTTACCCATATCATGAGGCCTCCTGAGGGGCGCCCTCGGCCATTGGATACTGCTGGAACACAATAACAAGTATAGCCAGATTTATATAAAAGGTGTCAAGCTCCAGGTCTCTTGAAATATACAAATATCATGGGTTGCAATAAAGTTGTTCCAGTCCGGCAATGTAAGCTTAGCTTTCAAACCCTCAATATTCCATGAGATAATGTTGGCATCAGTTTTTAGAACATGGGGCAATGGAGTATCAGAGCCCATAATATGTAAATTGGGAGCTACAGGATCAATCCCACCTCCCCCCTTTTTCTCGCTAAGAATATGGATAATGGCTGTTGGAGGGGACGATTCACTAACAGTATTAGAGGCAACACAGGACAATGTGCAGGGATTAAAGGGTAAGTTTACAGCGGGTGTTAGTCAGTCAATGAGTTCCAAGGTAGATTCGTCCTCTTTCTGTAAGTTGGATAGCCCACCCCTCGTCCTAGCTGGATCGGGGATGGTAAAGGGAAAACGTCTGAATTGGATAGAGGATGAATCCGGGGAAGATGGTCTATATTCAAGAGCTAGAAGACCATCAGCTAAAAAATGGTTAGCTAGGGTAAGCTCAATGGTATCCGTAGGGTTGCCGTTCGTTCTTTGTCTATGGACCCTTATTAGGTCATCTCTAATGAGAGATTGGCAGCCTCTAACATAACGGATCCAGTGCGTAACCTTGTTTTTTAGGGATTCTTCATCCTCATACCCAACGACCTTGGGGACACCAACCATGAAACCTGTGGGCTTGATGGTAGTCGAAAGAGTTTGAGCTTTCTGGGATGAAAGAGGTGAAGAGAGGACAGGGGTTCTATGGAGAGAGTTAGGCTGCCTAATGTTGGTATAAGAGTTTGGAGTTACACAGAACTTTTTAATGGTGTTGTCAGGTATATTCCCAGCTCTAGTCAATGGATTTGGATTTATCCTAGCTTGTGAAGGTAGGGTTGGCAATGGGATCGGGATTGCTGTACAGATACCATTGTGTGGTTGAGTTGAGATAAAAGGAATTTGGGGACAAGAAATATCAGGCGGAAAATTTGATAAATGCGTGATCGGCTTTTGAACAATTGACAGCAACTCCAATACCAATTTCTTTAAGTCGGTGATTTCTTGTCTTAGAGCCTTGATGGTATCCGTTAATTGCCCTGCATCTAGTACAGCCCCTCCTAACTGATCTTGGTGCGTCCCGGCCCCTTCTGGCTCAACCCCGTTTCTAATGCCCGGATCAATACATAAATCGGGTGTTGCAGAAACATCAATAATGTCAGTATTATCATCGTTTTTTTTGTCAAACCATTTTTATTGCAGGACCAAATATATCGTACAACACTCAGGATAAATGTCATTAATGCAGGTTTCTCTCCCCCCTTAGCCATTTATCCGTGCAGCATACACAGCCATATTGCCCACATCCCGGAGGCCGGGCGGCATCACTGAACCATATGGTACATTGTTACAGTTCTTACAAGTACGGTCGTCTAGTGGGGAGATCGTCAGTATTATCATTGTTATCGGCCAATACCTCAAATCGATTGTTACAAACAATGGTAATTGAATCGAGGGGTGCTAGGTTGACGGCAGCAACAGGAAGGTCTTGTTGCTCTGTACTTAACATGGAATTGTCTATGTTACTCTGCCAAACATCCCTTTCAGTCATTTGGTTGAGGGTAGACTTTTTACTAAACATTTGGGGGATGATGACAGGACCAGATCGAGTTTTGCTTAAAGAGAGAGGGGATGTGGGCGTGACATTTGGATCTGAGTCAAGAATGGTTGTACAGTCATCGACCAGTGACTCTATGCGATCCAGGGCGGCAGTAGGAATGGATTTCTTACAGATCTTCCTAGCCTTCTTCCTTTTGGCCGCCCCACCAGTGTTACTGACAACGCCCCCATTAGCGTCCAACAGTTTCCTTTTGCCCATCGTGAACCACACTCTGGGCAAAGTATAAATGGCAACAGAAAGAGCTGCAATGAACTAATAGTTGTTGAAGCCCCCAAAAGTAATAACACAGTACCGTAGTCCTGATCCTGCATGGTTGTAGGCAGTAAATGCGACGAATGGGCGAAAGAGGATTGGCCCTGCCCGGCCTCCTCTGGCCCCTGACGGCCACAGACGGCCCGCCCTTTGCCCGGGCTTAGCCCGGCGCCGCCCGCGCGCGTCCTGCGACGCGGAGGGAGCTGTTCGTATTTAGAAGTGGGTGGGGGCGGTAACGCTGCCGGGAATCCTGGGAAGCGTAGTTCTACACTCGGTTTGTCGAGCGCTGCAAGCGCCACCAGCAGCGGGAGGGAGAGCGTCCGCCTCAGTGGTCTGTCCAGCAGCAGCTGGTCTCCTCAACACAGGTCCCCAGGTAGGGTCGCTCCGTATTTTCTGCCCGCAACAATGTCTCCCGCTCCACCGAGGGAGCCGTTCGTATTTAGCGCCTCCAGGTGCGCAAGTGGTAGTGGTTGGGGGCGGTAACGCTGCCAGGAATCCTGGGAAGCGTAGTTCTACGATCGGTTTGTCGAACGCTGCAAGCGCCACCAGCAGCGGCAGCGGGAGGGAGAGCGTCCGCCTCAGTGGCCTGTCCAGCAGCAGCTGGTCTCCCCAACACAGGTCCCCAGGTAGGGTCACTCCGTATTTTCTGCCCGCGACAATGTTTTAGCACAATATCCTTATTGCAACAATATCAACTGTTGCATGGCTCAACACTTATAAGGTCCCAAAGGTGAGACCTATTGGCTATGCCAGTGCTTGTCTAGTTTTGAGACAATAACAGCAATGCTATTCTGACCCTTGATGTTCTCTTCCCTCTAGAAGAGAGATATTGACTTTCACTTCCACATAGGGTGTAAAACAGATACAACACCCTACCAACCACACACCATACACAATGTAGTGGTTCCTGATACACAAGCATGCACAATTGAAGCTTCTCACTAACAGATACAAAGCACTCCACAACTCAGGCCCAGACTCCCTCAAGAGCTGCATACTTTTGCAACAGCTTCCCCGGCACAACCGCTCAGTAGGACTATTAGTAGCACACATCCCACACATCCACAGAAGCAGTTCCGGAGGTCAGGCATTCTCATACACTGCTCCTTAAGCATGGAAGAATGTTCCTGAGGATGTGGCATAAGTGCAAGAGTTGTCGACTTTGGAACTGGGAAACCAGGTTTGAGTCTCGACGTCGGCTCAACATCCTGTGATTCTGGGCAAATCACTTAATCTCTCTTTGCCTACTAAAAAATTAATGTATCCTTGTGTCCTGTAACTGGTGATCATGTAAAGCTCTCCAATACCTTCAGGTCGAGTTTGCGCTATATAGAACTGCAAAAAAAACAAAAAATGAGACCCTCCTCCTCTCTTGAATTATGCAAGAAACTGAAGACTTGCCTCTTTCTGTAAGTCCACCCGCTGAGGGCTAGCCTCACAAACCTGCGATGTGCAAGGATACCCTCACAGGTAATAGTGCACCATACAAATACACATAACATTACATAGTGTGCTACCTACGCGGACAAGCACTTCAGCGCTATATAAATAATACACTACAACTTTCGGTCCCCTCACTTCAACGTCCCTTTCTGTACATTCAACCCCCCCTTTCTGTACATTCAAACCCAACCTTTTTTAGCACCTCAGGTACATCCTCGAGCCTCCAGTACCCTCAAAACCCATACTACCACGGTAACTTATTGAAAGTGTTTGTAACAAGCACAAACAGCAACTGGAAAATATTTGCTCTTTACTTTAATAGGTTGCCCATCCCTTAAAAACATACATAGTAGCCTAGATAAACAACCGCCTAGCTGCCTGCCTCCACGCCTTCCTGAATGCTACTGTGTATGCTGGGCTGGCGTCGGTGGCTACTGCTCTAACATTTTGAGGGGCTGGTCCCAGGAGGAGGAGGGGTTACAACAAGATTTGCCACTCAGTGAATAGGGGCGGGCACTCCACACCCACTCTTTTTGGGACCCGCCCCTCGGTTCCCCTCTAGGCAGCAGGTTTGATCTTCCAGTTTACAGAACAACTTTTCACAAGACAGACCTGCGAGGTGGAGAATGCCAGGCCGGTAACCTTCAGCTACCCTACCCGGGGCGAAAAATAATAATAACGAGAAACTACGTGCCATTTCCGGGGGACAGGTTGAGCCGATTCGCGACCCTCGATTGCCAAGTGCATGGGGAGATAGTTGGATGGGCGACTATTCATTAATGAGTGACAGAGGGCCGGCGGGGGTCGGGATGGACAGCATGGTCTTTGAGGACCCCTCCCTCGAGGGGCTGGATCCCTCGCTCGCCTTCAGCGACCCCCATGAGATCGACACCGCCCTGCTCAGTGACATAGATGGTGAGTACCTGGCCCCAGTACTTAGTTATCCCTGCCCCTCCTCCTCCGGGATGCATGTCACATCTTTACGTATATTTAATGAACTGATGTAATTTCTACACGGTTTTCCTGCTTTATGTGTTTGTTATATTTCTGTCATATAGGCTATAGAGCTGCATATGACTGTAGACTGCTTTTGGGCACTCAGTGACGCCATAACGTAAACATAGATTGGTGCACGTATATCAGCTATAATTACTCCAGATGTGGCTGCATCCGGCTGTTGGGAAAGGTATTCGTCCAAACGCCTCTACCCACCCCTATTCTCATATTCAGAAAGAAATGGGATGGCTTTGAACGTGTGAAGAGACAGATTAACTCTGGAATTCAAGGACACTAACAAAAAAATCCGCATTTCACGCTATATCGGATTTTGTCAACAGACCTTTCTTCTAAGTGATCGTATACCACGTTCTTTTTCAATCTCTACAAGAATGTGACTGCACCTCCTTCCTGGTCACCGTCTACCAGAGGTCGTGCCCGTGCTTTTCTTTCCCTGGTGGGGCGTGAGATCCCATAGCCACCTCTTCTGCATAGTATTAAATCCTGGGCCACTTGAATTATGTGATGTTCGCATAATTATAAATTTGCCACATAATCCATAATCTGCCTATTTTAACAAAACATAAAAATTGCTTCCAGCTCAAACGGTTCAAGTTACTAAAATGCAGGGTCACGTGTTGCTGCACAGTGGAAGGCCCTTTGCAAAGGTTTACTGGTCAATGAGGTGGAACCAATGACAATACAGTGTTACTAAGTTTAAAAAGGACGAAATAATATAGTGATACTATTACCAAATGTGCCGCATTATACTGCATAATTTGCCTTTTCTTGCCGCGTAATTTACTCAACCCTGCGGCATAATTTAGCCCTCTCCTGCCGCATAATTCCATCGAGATCCAAATCTCACCCATTCTCACTTCTCCCTGAAGGCCATTATAAATCATCCCTTTTCTGCCACAAAAGTATTTATTATTGTCCATTTCTTCCTCTGACTGAGTGGGATCACCCTTACTGGATGGCACCATATACCTGAATTTTCAAATGCTGGGCTTGTTCCTCGTTACATATTTTATCACCTTTGCTTGAATGGATGGCATAAATCTTAAACTTTCCCTGGCAGATATTCCTTGTCCTTTGACCTGCCTGGCTGGTTTATATATCTCACCCTTCTCCAGCCCCAGGATGGGATTAAAGCTCATATTTTCAATGGCGTATAAGCTTTATACCTCACCCCTTAGGGTGTGTATTCATTCCTACCTGGTGCCTTCCACTCCTCAGTCTGTAATATCGAGCCCTCCCATTCCTGCAAGCATGAACCTTGGCACTGCTTTCGGTTTGCCCTTTGTTCTAATATGGTCGCCCCCCCTCCAGGCTCTAACACACACTGGCAGTTAGGTCCCGAACTTTTCTTTAAATGCACTTTTCAGTTAAATATAATTCTGTCAAAGACGCCCAGAAAGTCTCCCAGCAGCACAAGGTCAGGACACTCATTCGCGTTAAAGATGCCACCGCAGCACTAAGACATGGGTGTCAACCAAGGCGGGATTTCGCGCTGATATACTGTCGAAGTTTAACGGGGAAGGCCAGTTCCACAAAATGTCCTCCGACTGCCGCTCAACGTCGGAGGAACCGCCGTTTCCTGGGTCCGGAGCTTCGCCTCGCGGCTCTACGCCAGTGCTGAGCTGTGTTTGCTCGAGGCCCCGCCCCTCGGTCCCCAGAGCCCGTGACGTCACCGGGTTACTAGCGTTCATTCCCTGCGCTGCTCTTACAGGGTTCACTGACGGGCGGCCATGTTTCTTCCCACGCGGCTGTGCACAGCACGAGCGCGTAGACATGCAGTAACATAATGTACTTCTGTGCCCCGCCCTTTATTCTTGGTTATCGTCTAATTTATTTTTATATGTTTATGTCGCAGCAGGTCCTTTAGTGATATAGAGGGGGTAGCAATGCCAAATGCAAAAACTGAATTGGAGTCCTTTCCAATATTTATGTATGAAACTTATTATGTAAATGTCTATGTCACCCACTGGGTCTTGTCTAATTAATGTCCTTGAAAGCACCCCAAAAAACATCAGCTGAATTCCCTAAGAAGTCTTCTCCCAAATGTTCTTTATTCCACTTTCTTTATCATTCAAGAGATTCTGGCCAACACATGTTTCGGCCAGCGTTATCGCCTAGGCTTCCTCAGGCTACAAAATATACATGAATTGGTTGACCATAGTATGACATCATATGCAAAACATTAGTCCTTAATCTAGGTATTGAAAGTTTATAGGGCCCATAAAGAAAGTTACAGAAATAATTTGTGAGGTAACGCATTTGGAGTAAGTAGTCAAGCTAAGTGTGAGTAAGGATTGTGACGAAGAAAATCAATAAAAGGAAAGTAAGCGCACCTTGTGTTTGAAAGCTAAATATCCCAATATTGCCATCTTCCAATGTAATTTCAATAGGGTTCCAAAGTTAGGGTCTAAAATTTGAGAAATAAATTATGTATAAGTCAACCATTCAACCAATATTGGCAACATGATAACTAGTTACACTTGTGCACCACCACAATCCAGTTCATGCCAAAACGGTGTCCCCCCATCCTGAACACCCCCATAAACACATACATAACGCAGTTGATATACATGGCTAGCTCTGACACCTGTGATTTGTGTAGTTTCTAACACCAGGTGATCACAAAACCCCAAAGTGAGAAAAATCACCTCAGAAACAACACGTCTATGCACCCGTGCTGCATACACTTGAACAATGATATCAGTCGCGGAGTAAACATGAATAATTAATTGAAGAGCAGTGATTCAAATCTGAAACATATATTTCATATAAAACCCCCCAAAACATTTTATGACCATAACTCACATGGAGTTTGTGTTAATAGGGTCCTATCATTATATTGAGAATGCTTCTTGCAGCTAAAGTATAAACAATTTATAATTTGAGTCACAGAGTTTTACCAGAACTTCTATAATTAAATATGCGTAGTATAAACCATGGCTGTCCATTATTCCCAAAAATTCATGATCTTGGCCAAAGAAACATAAGAGGCAATGCTCACTGTATTACAGCCTGGTGGTTATCTCATCCTGAAATAGTGTTTGTCCAACGAGTCCTGTCTAGGCACAATCTTATATCCAGAGAGTATCAGAAACTAACACGGACTAGCTCAATCAAGTCGATGCGTGTCAGCCATGTTATAATGGGGAAGAGAATAATGAAATTCAATATACAAAACATGTTCATTGCAGGTCCCTAATACGTTCCTACCATTATAAATCTAATATCCAATCAACAACATATTTCAGAACAGTAAATCAAAAGTACCCATAGTGAAATAAATAATAAAATGGAAACATAAACTTGAAAGCTTGTCCAAGAGCTAATGTAAATTATGGTGATAACATCCACAGCAAGTGTACCGCCTCCGTCAGTGTACTGATATCTTTGTATTATCAATTAAAAATGTATATATTTGTACCAAAATGATCATGAAGAGACCAGTTTGAGGAGAAAGTTAATTAAAAGAGGTCTGAATAAGTGTATATTTAACAGTATGTTGGAAGCAGTAAATAACGCAGCCTACTCCAAATGTGTTTCCTCTTGAGAAAAGAGCATATGATGTACCATATCCATCCAGTCTTTAAGATAAAAATCCCATAAATTATCCCATCCGATTAAATTGATTTAAAGTAAATTAACCTTATGCATATATGTACTGATTCAGTATACCTCAGTTGGTAAGTCTTTCATGTAGTTGCCACAGCTTGTTAATGATAACCTCGTAGTTTATTCTTCATACATAGGTTGATTACGATGCCCTATATCACACCATATTACTCCCCCCAAAAATCTTGATCCATATTGAGACCTCTTTCAATTACTTTTAATTTTAAAATCCATAAGGCTTTTGTTCTACATAGTGTCAATTACATATTTCTATGTCTGAGGTCTATTGCAATATGGTGTATCCCATGAAATTTAATTTGTCTATCCTGGGATTCAGCGAGGCCGGATGAGCAGTGCAGCACTATGGAATACCTATTGTCTCTCTCTCGGATTGCTCGAAGGTGTTCCAGAATTAGCTCCCTAAGTGGTCTAACAGTGCTACCGACATAAACCACACCACACCTGCATACAGTGTATTTAGTGGAACATGTCACAGGGACCTGTATTTGATATTTGACGATTGTACTGTATTGAAAAGATTGCTTTCTATGTTCAGCAAATATACAAACACTACAGTCCCTACGTTTAAAGAAACCTTTGTTGGAGCGAGTCAACAATTGTTCGCCCGACTAGTAGTGGGAAAGCTAGGACTCGCAATATTTCCCAGGGTCCTTCCTTGTCTAAATGTAATACCTGTGTCATTTATGTCATTTAGGCACAAGGGAATCATTGGTCAATAAACCCCCGGTGTCTATTGAGTATCTTGCCCAGGTTCCCAGTATTATGGACATCTGTTGTAATAACCCTAATGGTCTCAGTATGGGCGTTGTTATCCTTAGAACCATTCTTTTTTCTCAGTGTGTCTTCTCTCTGCTATATGAAACTGTTAGTGAATATAAAGTAAATAGTGGCAACATTGAAACTAGGCAGTGTACGGTATTGTGGAAGTATTGTTAACGATACACACGGTATAGACTTGAATAGGGTCTATGAAGGCCGTCGCATCTGGGGCAAAGAACATACTGCCTATACATTCCCCCCCGCCCCCCCCCCCCCTTGGTGAGACATATGTATATTTGCTGTGTGATGCTTCAAGATCAAAGTCAGTGACAAAATAAATGATGCTGTTGTGCTTCCCCAGGCAATGGTCAAAACCCGTAGGCCTGGCACTGCTTAAATGGGATCTATACATTTACTCATAGGGGAATTGATTTTTTACTATATCCAACGGAAGCCGAATGAATCTCTGCTTCTTCCTTGCTCTTTTGATTAAACGACGATCTATACATTTACATCAACGTGTCATAACAATTCGACTATGCACTCCGCGGTCATCACATGGGTTGGGACACTTTAGTGGACAACCAGCGTTGCGATACTTGCGGAATTATTTATCTCTGACTCCTCCAGTCGTTTCTAAGAAAAATACAAAACCTGGTATTATACATCAGCTTTTAAGACCTCAAATTTTTTTCCATTTGCAAATATTGCTCTGTTTGTGTAAACGCTTGTCCTTTAGGGAGTTTGGCCTATTGCACTATGGTTGTATATAAGTTCTGCCCATTCTACTCTATTTAATGGTATTTTATTTGCCCGCTTGGAAAGTATGGCAGACTGAGTTGGACGGGTCTGGGAATCAATATTGTGGCCCCATGAGCATCACATATTTTAGTGGGAAATGACTCACACTCTACTGGCTTTAAGTTATGTAATTGTAAATTGAATTAATATAACACTTACTAGTTCTGACGAGGCTGTAATGTTGTTTTATTCGGGTTTGTGAGCTGTAACACACAGCCGATAGATAGCATCTTGAAACTCAACAATGATCGAAACGTGTGCAGAATAAATTATCTGTGGGCACTCTTGGGAACTTCATTAGGGTTGCCAAAAAGCCTTATGTCAGAGGCATCCTGTGTATCCAGTCATAGGCTCTATGTTGACAAATAGTTATCGGGTGTTAGTCAAGTTGGTTAAACTGAAGCAAAGTGAAAGAGGTGGAAATGTGTGTACAGTGGCAGCTGAAGTCCCATTCAGCACAAACTACCACCTTTCACTTGTCTCTGGGTGTCAAATCTGCTAAATTTGGATGTAAGAATTGCTCAGACTGCACCGCCAATCAATGCATGGCCTTTGTGGTAAGTCTGTCAAAGCGGCTCCAACCTGTGACAGCTGTTCAAGGTACTTACTTTAAAGTGGACTCCCTCAATATACTAAGAAGCGACCTGTGACAGCTATGTTTACCGCCTCACTCGATTAGTGTTACCATGTCAAGGGACCACCACCTTTGCTGGCCCGGGCTGAAATTTTGCAAATCATTGTTTTCATGTTTGGTAGGTTCAAATGAACGAATCCAAGAAGGCAGGTCTCAGAATGCAATGATATGGTAAATGAATGGTAGTACTGGAAATGGGTGCGCTCGTGACCTGGCATTATGTGGAAACTCTACCGTGTTCCAGCACCATTGGTGCAGTCTTTATAACAGAACTTTCTCAAGTGTCTTCGTGTTACCAATGGTATACAGGAAGACGAAGAGACAGAGGACACCATGAAATCACAAAGGTGGTGTTTGTTTCTTGGAACCTTAAAATTACTGTCCTAATGGCAAGAAGTCTTTCCAGAGGCTTGCTTGTGTACACTTTGCTTGCGTCCCCACCGCTGTAGACTTTGCGCTAATAAGTGTACCTTCAAAATATCGAGTAGGGATTATCATACAAATTTAATAATTGTAGACAGATTATCAAAAGGTAATTATTTATAGATTTTCTGTTCTTAATTCCATATCCTGATTTGGTGGAGAACATGCATATAAAAGGAGTGTTTAATAAAGTAAGCCGTGTGGGCTGGGGACAATTGTACTTATATATATCCTTCAGGTGTTCGGTGGTATTGCTTGGTATGTCATGCCAAAACATACCGGTGACAGTTAATGATAGTGAACTGTTTTACTCGATGTATATAATACTAACAATAAAAATGTTTTAAAAAAAAAAAAGTACGCCGTAATAACATTTTTGAGAGGTCAGCCATATATTTGTTCATCTGGTGGGCTTGGTTTTGACTTGTGTCCGTATCAGGAGGCCATAAATGAGAAATCCATAGTTCTTCCAGTTCCTCTATTACTAGAACTTATCGAGTTACTTATCGATAACTGCCATTCGGGCATTAAAATGGAACCTCCTCTGCTTTGTAATTAATACTGGGAGCCAACTTTGAGGATGAACACCAGAAGACATCCACTCCAGAATTTACAAAATCTCCTTTTCAATCTGCACATAGTTTCACGTGTGTTTTCCCACACTTCTACGATCTGCTTCCTCTGACTACAGCCGAAATGCTCGTGACGTTTCTAGTCATGTGAGCCAAGCATATAATGTTTCTTTCTACCATTTTGCATCCTCAAGCTGCATGCTCAACTTCTGATTGTCACCTCTCCTTTGTTTCCTTTATTTCTTCTCTCTTTTAAATGTCCCCCTCCTTCCCTTCCGTCCTCTGCATACCTCCTCTCTCTGAGCACAATCTGCCCTGACACATGCATGTTTGCCTTATTCTCTATTATTGTCATTTCAAATTGCCCACAGCTCATTTACAAGATCACAATCTCTCCTCCTTTCTCCGAGTCATGTATCCTCTCTTCACCCTTTCTTTCCTATTCTCTCTCTTTCTATCATCCTTTGCCTAATTTCCCAGCAAGTCAATGTAGAGGGGATTAGCTAAACATGTATACCAAAGTTCCTGTAACTACTGCAACACAAGCTATGTTTGGCTAGAACCTCATAACAGAAATGCGAATGTACTTTTTTTTTTTAAAATAAAATAAATAAAATAATTTGAAATCAAAAAATAACTATGCAACCTAACAATACCCAATCTCCATTAACTCCTCGATTAGTCCCACCAACCAATGGCATGAGCTAACTCCCCATCTCCATTAATGAACGCAACTAATCCCTATTAATTTAGTCCACCATAAAGTAACTGGAATGACTCCATGGAAAGGTTTGCTTAAGCACACAATACTAATCTAGTCACTAACACTAACCAATAACCCTGGACTAACCACTGTCCTTGGGTTCCGGAGCAGTGTTCTGCCTGTGAAAAAGTGGTTCAATGCCTCATCAGGGTAGTAAGTGCTATATAAATGGAATTACAAAGACAATATATGCACCTTAACAATATATATCTTCAAAGTATGTAGATGTGGAGTTAAGATTAGTTAATATATTCTTCCTCTAAGTGCACTTATTGGTACAATCGCGCTAACGTGGAATAAGCTTTGATTTCTGATGTATGGAAGAAATAATACCTTTGTGCGACAGACCTTTAAAGTCAACGGTGAGAAATGGGACCAGTCAGTCGGGGGAAAGTTCCTGAAGTTATCACCTATGAGATATTTTCCATGTGAAAACAATGACTGCTAAAACATCTTCCGCAAATACATAGACTCCAAAATATAGACATGCAAAAACAAAATGTACCTCACATAAAATATCTTCATACAAACATTTTGACTTTTATTTTGGTGAAGTGCTTGATAGTGGGATTATGCGCTCGTGGAATATTTTGATTTATTTGATTAGTTTATGTTTTGGAGCATGAGGTACTGTAAAAGATGTGGTTTGAAGTTTGCATTTTTACATATCATAATGACATGTGCTGGAGCCATGACGGTGGTCTGTATTTGGAAGCAGATTTGAGGTCAAATGCAAGGACCATCCCACGGTCTCATTTTTAGCATGGGGCAATGACCTCTATCTCCTGAAATTGTTTTGACCAGAGTTATCTTCCTTGTAATCTGATAAAATAGTCAAGTTCAGTTGGTGTAGCTGCCAAGTGATGTCAGATGGGATCTGGAGCCACATAGCAGCCATGAAGCGAGCAGTGCAGAAATAGGTGTGTTTTCTACAAATCATTGCTATAGCCCTCCACTGGAGACCATTCCCACAGACTAACCTGCAGTATGCCCACCACTGCCAAATTAGACATGTCTGTAATAACGCCCTTCCTTTCCAATCGCAATCGCGGTCTTTTAAGCTGAATGTCTCCTTGAACTGCAATTGGAGTCCCACGGCTAGCAACTGTTCCTTGCCTTCCCAAGAGAGCCCACATTCATTGACATTGGTGGGATAAGTGCTTAAGCATTGATGACTTAACTTCCATGGTATGATTTAGTGGTTTATTATTTATTTATGTGTGTTGTTTTAGAGTGTGGACATAGCTTCGTGGGCAGAATGGTGCTTTAAAGACTGGTTTAACAAGATATACAAGTGGAGCAGGCATCTGTAACAAAAGAACTGTTAGAACAGAAGCTAACAAGCCACACTGCAGATAAAGATTAGGGTATGCTAGACTTTGAGGTATATTTTTAAGATGTAAGTCTTTCTGAAAGAGGTTAGGTTTGAGTCTGATGTAGTCTGGGTGTGATTGCACAATCTGTGGCCAGGCATAAGAATACCTGATTTATAGTCTTACATTTCTTTGTCTTTGGAAGAAGTCTGCACGTTTTTCTGATTTCCTGGCTACCTTACTTGTCCCTAAGATATGTTGGACCCAAACATCCACATCAGTATTGTCAACTATAATGCATTGTGGATGAAAAGCACAACTGCCTTTGATTTCCATCAGCCATAATTTAGTTTAATTTGAGTATTTATAAACCACAACATACACCTTATGGTTTCTTGGTGTTTGAACATTAAAGAACACACCTCCATATCCTTGTACTTGTTGCGTGCGAGTGTTACATTCACAACTTTTTTTTCTATTGTGGCCGCCCATTGGCAAACCTGGAGTACATGGTTGGATTCTCCTTGATTTTCCAGTCAAACTGATAAGGAAAGTACTGGGGGTGAAGGGTTGAAAAGTTTCAGCACTCCACCCATCGTCTTGTTGTGTTTGCTATGTTCACCCTAAGTTTTCAGGGTATGCCCAGACGTGGGTCCCTTGCTCGATGTGCCACTGGTTTCAAGCTAGCCTGGATGATGAGGGGTGAAACCCCGAAACCGGTCACAGGATACTTGTCTCCGGTTCAGGGAGGACCTGGCCTGGCAGTTCGGGCTGGACTGTTCTCATGAGGAGTAGAGTCAAGAATGATTTGCATATGCTGGGTCCAAACTGGTGTGGCATAGTGAGCAAAAGAATGATGAATTAAACCCAGATCTCTTTACTGTGGGTGAGTAGTTGAATGGTTTCAGTACTTCATCCATCATCTTGTTGTGTTTGCTAAGGAATTAACTTTGCCATGTTCTTTGGATGTAGAGGTGCAGGCAGGAGCATGGGCACAATGACGTTTTGGCAGCTTTTCAAAACACACAAACCACAAAGTGACTCATCTCAGAAAGTGACTGTGAGAGCAGAGGTAGTAGTGGGGATGGTAGAAAAGACACTGCAGGATGGCAGTGAAAGTGAAATCGCTAATGTTGGGGAAGCAATGAACGAATTCAGAAGGTGACAATGTGAGAAATCGATGGACAGTGAAATTGAGGGTGTCTATGAAAAATCGAGTCGACATGGAATGGGGATAGCGCTAGAAGATACAAAGAGTGTTAAGTTTATTTTGCAGTCAGGGGGCACACGGAAAAAGGTAGTAGTGTTTTAAGATGAAAGGGGCAACAAGGACATTTATCAGGGCCATACATTCGCAGAGAAATTGGGATTAAAATGAAAGAGAATATGGGTAACTTTGACTAAGGGTGACTGTGAAATAGGAATCCGAGAATGACAAGGAAATACATTTGGTAATATGAGTGACAACGAAAGATGAATCTCCACAATATTCAAAAGACAAATTAAGAGGTGATATGAAAGAGGACCTGGAAAGGAGGAAGGCCAGCTTCGCTCTAGAAGCTTCCATTCCTCCTTATTGGCATCTCTAATGCCACCAAACACTATTACTCGGCCCACTGAGCTGCCTTTCCCGCGCTGACATTTGAAGGTATTGTCACACTGAATGATCATTGAACCACTGCCGAGGAGACTTAAGGGGTTACGTGAACTTAAAAAAATCCAATTACAAGGATGAGGGACGAATAGTCCCTAGGATGTGAGGCTTCAAGTACGGCCCCCTATCCTTCACATGCGCCTCCCCGGTAGACACCAGCCCTGGGCTACTGTTTACTTGAGAGAGCATTAACATTCAAAAAGATGTCAAATAAACGGTGTAGGACCGGGGGTCACCAGGCCCTATAGGGGTAGCGTGACTCAAGCAGGTAGGCCCGAGGTTCATGAAGGCCTCAATCGTTGTAGCGACCCGCCACTGCGGCGTCGCTGTGTAGCCCCTGGGGCCCTTTGGCCCAGTCGGTAGGGGGATCTGCCCTCCGGGGCTTCAAGCAATTATTCCAACCCGTTGTAGCTGCCCGCTGTCAAGTGGGGCAGCTGAGGATCTCCCAAGCCATCCCTGGCACTCCCGGTGCCCTGCGGGGAAGGCCCGACGGGGGCGAGCACCGACACTGTGCTCCGCTACCCCCCCTCTTTCACTGGGCCCCCACTCACCGTCGGTCCATCGGGGCCTCGACTCTCAGGCTGCACCCGCGGGGCTCTCCTTAGCGCATGAGAGCCCCGTCACCTGCAGTGCTTCGCCGGTCTTCACCCAGGCCCCCTCCTGGGACCCGGGGCTATACAACGATCCCGCTCCCTCGCGGGCTGCAGGCCCGGCAGCAGGCGACACTCTCGGCACCTCCTGCGCGCCCCGCCTCCCGAAGTGCTTCGCCGACCAGCCTCTCTCACCTCCGGTCGGCTTCTTGCTGCGCTTGGGCGCCCCCCAGACTCACGGGCGGCCCCCTCAGCAACGCCAGTCCTTCCTGCCTAGGCCCCGCTCACGTCCGGCAGTCTCCACACCTTCCGGGTCGCCGCTGGCAGCGCGGCGGCTCTTCTCTTTTCGTTGGCCCCGGGCTGCGGCGGTGAAGTTAGCAGCTCTGAAGGGCGGGGTGGGCTCCCGCGGACTTCAGTAGCACCATGTCGCGGGGTAGGCACCCGCTTTAATTTTCATCGGCACCGGTGCGCACACACACGGGGTGGGCTCCCGTTATCTCCACAAGCATAGAGTGGGGTAGGCACCCGCCAAAGGCGGCGTCACGCGGGGTGGGCTCCCGCTCCGATTTTATCTCATCTCGATGGTGCCAGAACCAGGGGGTGGGCTCCCACGGGTTCCAATATGCCCAAAACGTCGCTGCTGCACCGGGGAGGCGGATTGCAGCGCCCTCCAGACACTAGGGAGCAGGTAGCTGAGATCGCCGCACTCACCAGCAGAGCATAGTCCATTAGAAATGTAGCGCCCACCAAATCTGGCGCTCGCCTTCCGCAGGCAGCTTGAATATAGCGCTCTCTTTCCGCCGGGACTGCAGTCAGGGTCCCACGAGGCGCTTGCTGGTTCCTGCGCCCTTGGTTGAGGGTCTCTTGAGGGGGGGAAGTTGAGTTGGTGGCTGACGGCAGACTAAGTAGTCTCTGCAGGTCGTTCCTGGGTTCTCCTCCTTCTGGGCCAGATCAGTGGGTTAGTTCAGGATCCCTCACTCAACTTAAAAGGCAGCGCCTAAACCCTGTCACTTCCAGTGGCATAGGTCCCTGGCTAAACCCTACCGCCTAAAACTCCTGCGGAGGTTCCTCCAGGTCAGCATAGTCCCAACTATAGTTTTCCCTCGCCCTGTGGACAGTAGAGGGGTGTAGGTAAGCTCAGGGCCCAGCACACAGGCCCATGTGGCGGTAACCCCTGGCAGCAGGTCCCCTCTCTCTCTCAGGTCCACCCTCTGACTGAGCACATGGCAGCCCAGCTCTTCCCTTTATACGCCCCTCACCCCACCTACCAGACAGTGCCAGAAGCTTCTAGAAGCGTCTGGGCAAACTGGTTCTAACTGGCCTAGGGGGAGGGGTAGAGCACCCTGGGTGCCAGGCTTCCCTCCAAAAGCTGGGGTTGCTGGGAAATAATGACTAGACTGTTAACCCAGCTCAGTCAGACGGCACAACCACACAGCCATGGCATCCATCTTAAAGGTTACATGTTTTAAAATGGGGAAACTCAGTCTGCGTACACCTTCACACAGCATTTAATATTTGCATTTACATAACATGTGGTTCCCCATAAAAGCGAAAAATTCAGGGAAAAGGGCCAAGTCCAACACAGCCCCCTTCCAGCCAAAAGCCAGGGTAGACCGATCAATGCCTTGATGGGCTTCCCTGCTTGGGGCGAGAAAAGGTGGACGCAGGCCCGCAACTGCAGCAGCACCCGCAGGTTCTCCTCCAATCTGGAACCCGATGGTTCCCTCTTTCAAACCTTTCTCGACCGACTAAGCCACCACCCGGGGGTTCCCTAGGTGGTTGTGGCCAGGACCGGCTCCTAGGCCGTCCAGATGACTCTGGCCCTTGCTGTCTCACAGAGTGGGGGGCAGTAGCCCCAGGTCCGTAGTACCCGTTGGCCACTCTCCTCCTCCTCCTTGCAGTTCCAAACTACCACTGGTCCTCCCACCTGGGGTCCGCACACTCAGGCTGACCAGCCATCAGGGGTGAGGCTCTCCTCCCCCTACCTCTCCTTCTGGGGTTCCTCACCCTCCTCCCATGCGAGGCACCCTCAGACCACCACTCTCTCCCCAGTCCAGGGCCTTGACCCTGCAACTGATTCACCAACCTAGGGTCTAAACCCTTAGGCTGCACCGGTGCCAGAGGCGAGACCTCCCTCCCTCTGCACCCCCTCCCAGAGTTCCGCACCCTCCCAACTGGAGTAGTGCCCCTGGAAGACAATTCTGGGGGGACACTGCTTACAGATGTCCCACCCGCCAGGTCAGGCAGTACCTGTCCCCGGCCTCCCAACCCAGGATCTAAGCCCTGTGGCTGAGCTGGTGCCAGAGGCGAGACCTTCCTCCCTCTGCACCCCCTTCCAGAGTTCCGCACCCTCCCACCTGGAGAAGTACCCCGGAAGTCAAGCTGGTAGGGACACTGCTTACAGACATCCCTCCCGCCAGGTCAGGCAACCCCTGAACCTGGCATCCCAGCCCAGGATCTAAACCCTGCGACTGGGCCGACCCCAGAACCTCAGGAGCTCTGATGACAGTCGCCCCGGGTTCTCTTGACACTAGGGGATCCCCTCCACTGGGCGGCACATCGGGACAGCCTAGGCTCCCAACCTGGGTCTCCCTTATGGAACTCTCCAGGCCCTGAGACTGCGGTTGGGGCACCTCGGGACACCTCCCCGTCTCACTCCTTCCTATAGATAGGACGTGAGGCCCTACAACCCTCTCACTTCCCTGGGACCTAGCCGGGCTATTCTCCACCTCTCCCACCTCGCTGGGTTGGAAGATCCCTGCACCACTCCCTTCAGGGTCACTCCCCAATGCCTCCTCAGACACCCTGGCACTGAGCCAGAGGTCTGCCTCCCGTGCAAGCTCCCTGGGGTCGGAGAACCCACACTGTAACAGGTGGTGACGCAACCTTGGGAAACAATTCCTGAGCATGTGCTTCTTGATGATACCTGGCACAGCCCTTCCCAATCATTCACTGCTCTATTCACCACCCAATCCTCCAATGCAGTCCAACACACCTCTGCAATCTACCCCCAGGACTGGTGGGACAGTTTTCCCCTGCCCCTGAACTCTAACCTATCCCCCTCTTCCTGGCAATCAGGCACCGTCTCCCGGGCTCTGGGAGTGGGACCCCCTACATTGGATCCACTTTCGCTGCCACCACTGGATCCCACACTCACTGGTGAATCCAGACTCCTGAAACCACTCTCAGGGGACAACCTACCCTCCTGAGCTAGTCTATCCCTAGCGAAGGACCTCTCTGCCTCTGCCATCCTTTCCTGCGCTAGGACCCTTTCGGTCTCTAGCCTTTTCTCCTCCACACTCAGCCGCGCTAGCTCCACTCTGAGTCTTTCCAGCGCCAGCTGATGCTCCCTTTCTTCCCTCCTATCCACCCACTCTTCTGGGGACAGGGAAAGGGACGGGGCAGTGCCCCCGGGACTGGACCCAGCACGGGGCTCCCTAACTCTGGTGTCCTCACTCGCTACTGGCGTCTCCACCCGGTCATCTTCTTCCTCCTCATCAGTGTCACCACCCTCCGGGGTTATGGACTGGGCACCCTCACTCTCAGAGTCCTCCCCACACTGGAGGTCCTCCTCTGGGTCTCCACTAAATCCACCCTTTAAATTTGCGGAGGGGTAATCTGACAGGTCCCCACCGATCTCTAAGGGTTCCCCCCTCTTGAGGACCTCATAGAGAAATAGCTTCTGGCGTGTGTTGCCTACTGGGGGTATCCCTCTCTCCCTGCAGAAATACATCACTTCCTGCTCCGTGTACTCTATAAGGCAAACCTCCTCGTAGGTCAACCCCATCCTGGCAAGGTACACCCGGGACACACCACCCACAGTGCAACAGGGGAACACAATTTAAACCACACTTCCAGGAGGAAATCACAATTACAATAGGCGTCCAATTGCAGCGACCACCGTCTCTCTGGAGGGTGCTGTTTAGTCACAGGTCCTTATCCCACCGCTTGCCACCAATGTAGGATCTGCCTTTCCCACGCTGACATTTGAAGGTATTGTCACACTGAATGATCATTGAACCACTGTCGAGGAGACTTAAGGGGTTACGTGAACTTAAAAAAATCCAATTACAGGGATGAGGGACGAATAGTCCCTAGGATGTGAGGCTTCAAGTACGGCCCTCCTATCCTTCACATGCGCCTCCCCGGTAGACACCAGCCCTGGGCTACTGTTTACTTGAGAGAGTATTAACATTCAAAAAGATGTCAAATAAACGGTGTAGGACCGGGGGTCACCAGACCCTATGGGGGTAGCGTGACTCGAGCAGGTAGGCAACCAAAGGCTTACGTGTAAAGTGACCATACAGCACACACATCCACTGAGACAGGAAACGCACGCAATAATTGACACCACACCAGTAGGTTGAATAAAACCAATCAGTTTTATCTAGATCAACATCAGGATCAAAAGCATTAACACATCAAAACCTGGCATGGCATCAAAGCGCGGCACCTGGCGATCCTGGGGAGCGTCAAACACAGCATTTATGCAAAGCGCTGCACATTGCAAATTATTAGCGCTTCCAATGGGGCATTTTAACATAGCGCTGCACATAGCAAATTATTAGCGCTTCAAATAGAGCATTTTAACATAGCGCTGCACATAGCAATGCATTAGCGCTTCAAATAGGGCAGTTAAGCATCAAACAGTACAAGTCAATACAGCGCCAAACTGGGCATTTCAGTAGAGCATTAACCATTGCCTTTCCCTAAAGTGTTACACATTCCTGTAAATACAGGCACTCCCCAACCAGTTAGCAGTCCCTGAAAATACACTAGGCGTCGTATTGGCAGAACAGGGGACCCCTAGTACCATCTACACAAATGCCCAATGGTGGCAACTGCCCACTGTCCGGCGGGGCAGTTGAGTCAAGGTGACTCAGTCCTGGCCAACTGGGAGCGTGGGGCCCCTCTTCTGGGCCAGAGGTTCATGAAGGCCTCAATTGTTGTAGCGACCCGCCACTGCGGCGTCGCTGTGTAGCCCCCGGGGCCCTTTGGCCCAGTCGGTAGGGGAATCTGCCCTCCGGGGCTTCAAGCAATTATTCCAACCCGTTGCAGCTGCCCGCTGTCAAGTGGGGCAGCTGAGGATCTCCCAAGCCATCCTGGGCACTCCCAGTGCCCTGCGGGGAAGGCCCGACGGAGGCGAGCACCGACACTGTGCGCCGCTACCCCCCCTCCTTCACTGGGCCCATACTCACCGTCGGTCCATCGGGGCTTCGACTCTCAGGCTGCACCCGCGGGGCTCTCCTTAGCGCATGAGAACCCCGTCACCTGCAGTGCTTCGCCAGTCTTCACCCGGGCCCCCTCCTGGGACCCGGGGCTTCACAACGATCCCGCTCCCTCGCGGGCTGCAGGCCCGGCAGCAGGCGACGCTCTCGGCACCTCCTGCGCGCCCCGCCTCCCGAAGCGCTTCGCTGGCCAGCCTCTCTCACCGGCTCACTGAAGGACTTCACCCGGGCCCCCTCCTGGGACCCGGGACTTCTCGGGGCAGATGCGCGGGGCTCCCCTCACTGCATGGGAGCCCTGCGAGAGCGCCGACGTCCTCTGGCCGCCGTCCAGCGCGGGGTAGGCTCCCACCTGGATTCCTCCTCCGGTCGGCTTCTTGCTGCGCTTGGGCGCCCCCCCAGACTCACGGGCGGCCCCCTTAGCAACGCCAGTCCTTCCTGCCTAGGCCCCGCCCACGCCAGGCAGTCTCCACACCTTACGGGTCGCCGCTGGCAGCGCGGCGGCTCTTCTCTTTTCGTTGGCCCCGGGCTGCGGCGGTGAAGTTAGCGGCTCTGAAGGGCGGGGTGGGCTCCCGCGGACTTCAGTAGCACCATGTCGCGGGGTGGGCACCCGCTTTAATTTTCATCGGCACCAGTGCGCACACACACGGGGTGGGCTCCCGTCATCTCCACAAGCATAGAGTGGGGTAGGCACCCGCCAAATGCGGCGTCACGCGGGGTGGGCTCCTGCTCCGATTTTATCTCATCTCGATGGTGTCTGAACCAGGGGGTGGGCTCCCACGGGTTCCAATATGCCCAAAACGTCACTGCTGCACCGGGGAGGCGGAATGCAGCGCCCCCCAGACACTAGGGAGCAGGTAGCTGAGATCGCCGCATTCACCAGCAGAGCATAGTCCATTAGAAATGAAGCGCCCACCAAATCTGGCACTCTCCTTCCGCAGGCAGCTTGAATATAGCGCTCTCTTTCCGCCGGGACTGCAGTCAGGTTCCCACGAGGCGCTTGCTGGTTCCTGCGCCCTTGCTTGAGGGTCTCTTAAAGGGGGGGAGTTGAGTTGGTGGCTGTCGGCAGACTAAGTAGTCTCTGCAGGTCGTCCCTGGGTTCTCCTCCTTCTGGGCCAGATCAGTGGGTTAGTTCAGGATCCCTCACTCAACTTAAAAGGCACCGCCTAAGCCCTGTCACTTCCAGTGGCATAGGTCCCTGGCTAAACCCTACCGCCTAAAACTCCTGCGGAGGTTCCTCCAGGTCAGCATCGCCCCAACTATAGTTTTCCCTCGCCCTGTGGACAGTAGAGGGGTGTAGGTAAGCTCAGGGCCCAGCACACAGGCCCATGTGGCGGTAACCCCTGGCAGTAGGTCCCCTCTCTCTCAGGTCCATGCTCTGACTGAGCACATGGCAGCCCAGCTCCGCCCTTTATACGCCCCTCACCCCACCAACCAGACAGTGCCAGAAGCTTCTAGAAGCGTCTGGGGAAACTGGTTCTAACTGGCCTAGGGGGAGGGGTAGAGCACCCTGGGTGCCACGCTTCCCTCCAAAAGCTGGGGTTGCTGGGAAGTAACGACTAGACTGTTAACCCAGCTCAGTCAGACGGCACAACCACACAGCCATGGCATCCATCTTAAAGGTTACATGTTTTAAAATGGGGAAACTCAGTCTGCGTACACCTTCGCACAGCATTCAATATTTGCATTTACATAACATGTGGTTCCCCATAAAAGCGAAAAATTCAGGGAAAAGGGCCAAGTCCAACAAACGGGCAAATATTTATTTACATGCTAACTGAAGTAAAAGAGAAGACACAAATAAAGTGTCCAGCATCTCCTAACTTCAGTAACACATTTATTTTAAAGACTTTTTGCAACAAACGTGGAAAATCATGATGAAGTCTATCCAACATTCAAAAAAGTGTATTTTGTTAATATACAGAAGTGTTACACCGCAATACATCAGATTATATCAGTGCATTGAGAAGTAAGTCTTAAAAGTGATAGTATTCAAAACGAACCTGGAAATATTCATGCCTGCTCCCATCCTGACAAAGGCAGTAGTGAACTAAGAGGCAAATCTGTTCATGTATTTCAAGGTGCTCTCAGGTGTGATAAAGAAGAAAAAGGCAGCAAGCTGAAATAAAACAATTGCCTAGAATCACACAATTTGGTTAGTGGGAAGCCGAGATTGATCCCAGTTTTCTGTTCTCGCATTATGCAACTCTATTTCACTCTAATTCAATAATCAAGTGTTAGAAATGTGGGTCTCTAGTTGGCAATGGCTGGCCACTGTCCAAGTAGGGACCCTTCTTCCTAAGTCAGAGTAAGCAGCCTACACCCTTTGACAACCCCTGCTCAACCCTGTGGTAACGTAGCACGAGCAGCTAGGCTTATCTCAGAGGCAGTGTGTGAAGCATTTATGACCATACACAGTAATATAATGAGGAACACTGCAAATGGACACCACTCAAGTAGTTATGAAAAATAGGTATTTTTATATAGACTTAATCACAAGACCAATAACAGTAAAAATCCACAATACTATAAAAATATAATTACTTTAGAAATGCTGCAAGGAAAAATAGTTCAGGATGCACAAAATGATGTTTAGTTCAAGGCAGTGGTCTCTGCGACCCTTTTACTCACAAAGTATCTGGTTCCTGGAGCAAAGCAACAAAAATGTCGCTAAGGAGTTGTAGCGAGAAATTTCCTCACGCTAACCAGCGATGCGTTGAATCCTTACCGCGAGGGGGGATGATGCGCTGGGTTGCGGGCAGGACAAAGCGACAAACTTGCTCACGCTAAGCCGGTGATGCGATGAAATCCTTGCCGCGAAGGGAGGATGATGCACCGAGCCTGTTGCGTGTGCGATCTTGCTGCGTTGACAAAGATGGCGCTCCGCGAGGGAGCGACGATCCGGATTCGATGCGGGGAAAATGGCGAACGCTCGGCGTCCGCGCTGCGATGATCCTGTTGCGATGATTTCAGATAGCGGGCGTTTTCAGGCCCGCAGACAGGTGCTGCGACGATCTTCGGATAGCGGGCGTTTTCAGGCCCGCAGACAGGTGCTGCGACGATCTTCGGGGTTAGCGAGCGCTCGGCGACAGCGGAGCGGCGATTTATCTCACGCTCACCAGCTGCAGCGGCTCGCTAACGGAGGTTAGCGACGATTTTCAGCGCTCTCTTCTCAACAGTAGAAATAGAGGTCCTATAACACCCAGGAGCCTCACCTGCAGATAGTAATCCTCGCTGGGAGGAAACAGGAGGCTGATGGTGGAGTCTGATGTGCCTGAGACTCCAGCAGGAGGCTAGCTCTCTCCTAGCCCTTGGGTAGTTGCTGTAGCAAAAGAAATAAAAGTCCAATCAAAGTTCCTTTCCTCTTCTTGAAGTCCAGTAGTAACAGCTGCAGGCCAGTCCCAGAAACAGCACACAAGGCACAAGGACAGTCCTTCTCTTGCAGATTCCTGTAGCCACACGGACAGAGGTTCTTCTTGTTATCCAGGAGCAATACAAATTGTAGGGGTTTGTGCACAAATATTTATACCCCCAAAGTCTTTGTTCTTAGGGGTCCCAAGCCTCTGAACCCAGCCAGAACCAGTTTTGCCCAGCCCTGGAGCACTTTGTTGATCAGGCTGCATCCTTCCTTTCAGAAAGAGGGGGGTCTGCCTCAGACGCACAGTGGGAGGTGGAGCCAGCTTTCACCTTGCCAGGCACAGCCCTATTCAAGTGCAGGAGCTACCCCTCCCCTCACACCTAGGCAGGTCGCTCTATTCAACCCAGGTCTGACTCAGCCTGCCCTGTCCCTCCAAAACCAGACAGCCAATACACATAATAGCAGAGCAACTGGAAGGCTTAGGCAAGAAAGTACCTATACTCTAAAAGTGGTAGTTTCAAACACAGAATATAAAAATAACCTTCACTAAAAGATGTATTTTAATATTCTGAGCTCAGGCATACTAGATTCGTTTTCCTACCATGTTCTGTGGGTCAGTTAGGACTATAGGATGTAATAGCCCAGACCTCCCATTCTGGCCTATGGAGAACAGGTAGCCTTACAGTAGTGAAAAACGAAATTGGGTGTAATTCACTACTAGGACATGCTACATACAACAGGGCATGTCCTACCTTACACATACAATGCGCCCTATCATAAGGGGGGCTTACATGATGCCAAGGGAAGGTTTTAGGGGCTGGGAAGCGGGTGCACTTCACAGCCAAGATGGCAGTTCTGGACTGCACGCAGACACTGCAGTGGCAGGTCTGAGACACACTTTACAAGCTGCTTCTGTGGGTGGCACAAACCAGTGCTGCAGGCCCACCAGCAGCATTCGGTTTACCAGCCCTGGGCACACACCGGCCACGCTACTAGGGACTAACAGGTAAACTGAATAAGCCAATCATGGATGTACCAATTCATATGTCATCTTTACAAAGGGAGCATTCGCGCTGTGGCACTGAATGGCAGCGGCACAGCGCCCAGAGCATCTATAACCAGCAAAAACAGAGGAGACACAGCGAAAAAAGGAAGGTAGACTCACGCCAATGGTGCCAGGTCTAACACGCGCCCCTCCAGCTGAAATGTGGGGAGAACTACCCATCCCCTTGGAAGTTCTCTTCACTAAGGCGGAAAAATCTGGACAGACCATCAGCATTGGCGTGTTCTGTACCAGGGCGATGTTCCACCGTAAAGTCCATACCCTGTAGGGAAATGGACCACCTTAACAACTTGGGGTTCTCACCCCTCATCTGCATCAACCATCTGAGGGGCCTGTGGTCTGTCTGAACCCGGAAGTGAGTCCCAAAAAGGTATGGTCTCAGCTTCTTCAGTGCCCAGACCACAGCAAATGCCTCACGCTCAATTGCACTCCACTTCTGTTCCCGTGGAAGTAACCTCCTACTGATGAAGGCTACGGGTTGGTCTAGTCCCTCCTCATTCATCTGTGACAGAACAGCCCCCACCCCATGCTCTGAAGCGTCTGTCTGGACAATAAATTCCTTAGCAAAGTTGGGCGCCAGGAGCACGGGCGCTGTACACATGGCAGTTTTGAGGGCATCGAAAGCTTTCTGACAGGTGTCAGTCCAGTTCACAATCTTGGGCTGCTTCTTGGAAGTCAGCTCAGTCAAGGGGGCAACGATGCTGCCATACCCCTTGACAAACCTCCTGTAATAACCCGTGAGTCCTAAGAAGGCCCTCACCTGGGTCTGGGTCCTTGGGGGCTCCCACGCCAGGATCGTTTCAATCTTGGGCTGTAGAGGTGCCACCTGGCCACTCCCTACCTGGTGTCCTAAGTACACCACCAAACCCTGCCCAATCTGGCACTTACTGGCCTTGATTGTGAGGCCTGCTCTGCGCAGCGCCATCAACACTTCCCAGAGGTGGTGTAAGTGGTCCTCCCACGAGGAACTGAATACTGCAATGTCATCCAGGTAGGCGGCACTGCAATCCTCCAGCCCAGCCAACACCTGATTGACCAACCTCTGGAAGGTGGCAGGGGCATTCTTCATTCCAAAGGGCATCACACGGAACTGGTAGCGCCCGTCTGGGGTGGAGAATGCTGACCTCTCCTTTGCCCCATCAGTTAAGGCGATCTGCCAGTACCCAGACGTTAGATCAAACGTGCTGAGGTACCGAGCAGCCCCTAACCGATCTATGAGCTCATCAGCTCTGGGGATGGGGTGCGCGTCGGTCCTCGTGACCGAATTGAGACCTCGATAGTCCACACAGAACCTAAGTTCTGGAGTGTCACCAGGCGCTGCAGCTTTTGGTACCAAGACCACGGGGCTGGACCAGGGGCTGCTAGAGGACTCAATCACCCCTAGAGCAAACATTTTGGAGACCTCCTCCTTGATGTAGGCCCTTACCCGGTCAGTCACTCGGTAAGCCTTGTGCTTGACAGGAGGACTGTCCCCGGTGTCCACCTCATGGACGCACCAGTCAGTGACACCAGGCACCAGGGAAAATAAATCAGGGAATTGCCCCAACAGCTGGCGGCAATCTAACTGTTGCTCAGGGGTCAGTGTGGTGGAGAGGACCACACCCTCCACTGACCCATCCTTTTCTCCTGCACACAGGGGGTCAGGAAGAGGGTCACTTTCCTCCTCCATCCCTGCATCTGTGGCAAGGAGCATGCCCACTTCAGACCTCTCAAAGTGGGGCTTCAGGCGATTCACATGCAGGACCCGCAGGGGGTTCCTGGGAGATTTAAAGTCCACCAAATAGGTAACTTGACTTTTGCGCTCCACCACCTCAAAGGGACCGGTCCACTTATCTTGGAGCGCACAAGGCTCCACTGGGGCCAGTACCCAAACCTTCTGACCAGGTTGAAATTCGACCAGAGTGGCATTCTGGTCATGCCAACGTTTCATCTCCTCCTGGCTGGCTTCCAGATTCGCCTCAGCAATTTTTCTGAAACGCCGAGTTTGGTTCCTGAAGGCCAGGATGTAGCTAAATACATCCTGGGGAGGTTTCCTGGGAGATTGCTCCCAGCCTTCCTTGACCAAACTCAGAGGTCCTCTTACCGGATGGCCATAGAGCAGTTCAAAGGGACTGAACCCTAAGGACTTCTGTGGCACTTCACGGTATGCAAACAACAGGCATGGCAAGAGGACGTCCCACTTACGCCTCAGGGGCTCTTCTAGGCCCATGATCATGCCCTTCAAGGTCCGGTTGAATCTCTCAACCAGACCGTTACCCTGGGGGTGGTAAGGAGTGGTGAACTTGTAAGTCACCCCACACTCCTTCCACAGGGACTTCATATACTGGGAGATGAAGTTGGTCCCCCTGTCGCTCACCACCTCTCTGGGGAACCCCACACGGGAGAAGATTCCCATCAGTGCACGTCCCACCACGGGGGCCGTCACTGTCCTGAGCGGGATGGCTTCAGGGTACCGGGTGGCATGGTCCACCAAGACCAGGATGTACCTGTTGCCCATGGCTGTCTTGGGGTCCAGAGGCCCCACAATGTCGATGCCCACTCGCTCGAATGGGGTGCTAACAACTGGGAAGGGTTGGAGTGGGGCTTTGATCTTCCCCCCACTCTTCCCACTTGCCTGGCAAGTCTCACAGGTCCTACAATACGTATCTGAACTCTTGCGCATCTGGGGCCAATAAAAGTGGGTGACCAGCCTTTCAAAGGTCTTAGTCTGCCCCAGATGTCCTGCCAATGGGATGTCATGAGCCAACCCCAGTAGGAAGGTTCTGAAGCACTCGGGTACCACCAGCACACGGGCTGACCCCGGTTCAGCAACCTTAGGCTCGCTATACAGGAGACTGTTCTCCCAATAAATCAGATGTGAACCGGACACATCACCTGCTGCCTGGGCTGCAGCCTGTTGCCGCATACCCTCAAGAGAGGGGCAAGTTCTCTGCTGTTCACAAAACTCCTCCCTGGTGGGCCCCCCTTCCTGCTGCCACTGGGTCAGCTCAGGCAGGTCCCCAGGTCGGTACTCTGCTCCCCGGTAGGCTCCAGGGCATCCCCCTCCGGATCTGCTCCCTCCTGGGCCGTGGGAACCAAGGGGGCCGGTTTCCCGCGCCCCCTGCCCCCTCCCTCTAAGGCAGGGACCTGGGCCATATTCTCAGGCTCCAGGTCTTTCTCAATACTCTCTTTGGCTGCCATGGATCGAGTGGTAGCACATGCCCACTCAGGCAGTCCCAACATTTGCAAGTGAGCTCTCTTCTCCACCGTAGCCCACGGGGAGTTCTCCAAATCATTGCCCAACAGACAGTCCACAGGCATGGCAGGCCTCACAGCCACCTGAAGAGTTCCTGAGACCCCCCCCCCCCCCCACTCAAAGGGAACCTGAGCCACCTCACAGTGGCTCTCTGTGTTGTCTGCAGACACTACTGGGTAGAATGCATGGGGTACAACCTGCTCTTTGGACACCAACCGGGAGTTGACAGCAGTTACACTGGCTCCTGTGTCCCTCAGAGCCTCCACTCTATGGCCATTGATGGTTACCCACTGCCGGTATTTTTTAGTGTTATCAGGCAGTGCAGGCTTAGGAACCATTTCAAAGTCTCCTAGTGAGACAAGGGTCAATTCTACGGGGTCCCACCCACCATGGGCACCCATCTCCTCCTCCCCCAGGGCTACACTAGCAAGCTGGCGGGGCGGTGCACGGGGTGGTGCAGGAGTATCCCTTTGGGGACACTGGGGGTCAAAGTATCTGTGGCCCACCTGGCCACACTTAAAACAAGTAGGGGGCCTCCTTGGAACAGGATTACCTGTTGGAGGCACTGGCTTCTTATCTGGGGGAGGCTGGGATACCACTGCCTGGTTCCCTTGGGAATTATCTTGGGGCCCTCGGTGGAACTCCCTTGGTTTACCCCTGTCCCCCCCACCTCTCTGCTGGGGACCCTGCCCACCTTTGGCGAAGTCTCCCACTGGACCCTTGCGAACCCGGGTGCTCACCCAGCGGTCTGCCTCCTCAGCAAGCTTCCTAGGGTTAGTCAGCTTGCAATCTATCAGATGCTGGCGTAGCTCAGGAAAACAGTTACTAGAAAAATGCTCCCATGCAATCAAGTCATACAGTTGCTCAAAAGTTTCTACTTTGCTGCCTTTTACCCAGCGCTCCATTGCTCTGCCAAAAAAAGACACATATTCTACCCACGTGGTACCCTCTATCTTCTTGCAAGTTCTAAATCTCTGCCTGTACATTTCGGGGGTCAAACCATAGCGGGTAATCAAAGCTTCCTTCATGTGGGCATAAATCATTCTACTTTCTGGGGGTAGGTCCAACAAGGTATCCCTCCCCTCACTCACAAAGCGTCCCCACAACCCCGCTCCCCAATCCTTCTCAGGGACCCGGTGGGACACCATAGCTAATTCATAGGCGGCAAACCATTGCCCAATATCCTCACTTTTATGAAAATCCTTAATAACCTCTTTAGGTATATACACTCTACTGTCATTATGCACTACCGGTATGCTGCCACCAGAGGGGGAGATCTCAATACTCTTGGCCTTAATCTCCAACTCCCTCAAAAATCTCTCATGTTCAAATTTCATCTTCATTATCTCAACTTCCAACTTCTTATTCTCTAGGTCTCTCTGACCATCCAATTTAAGCTTAGCCATCTCCATATTATGCCGCCTATCTCTCTCCCTGTCCTCCATCTCTTCTGGAGTCAGGCCCCTTGAGGACACACTAGTGCCCGGGCTGGAAACTGCTTTGTCCCCTACCAAATCTACAATTTCGTCCTGCCGCTCTCCTGCATCCTCTCCTCCCACCACAGGCTCTTCTACATTCTTTGGGGCATCCCTGGCTTCTAACCATGCCTTCAGCGCCTTGTAATACTCTTCCCTTTTAGTGAGACCTGTGATAGGGACTGTGAAGCGTTTGCAAAAATATTTGAGCTGCTTGGCATTGTAGGTGTCTAATTTCTCTTCTTCCCAGGAGAGATCCTCAGAGGCATTGGATCTGGGCTTGGCCATTGTAATAATAACTGGCAATATCGATCAAAAATAGAATCAAAAATCTCAAAAACGTACGTGGTTGTGTTATGGTCTGCACTCACTAGTAGTGTACACTATAATTACTGTATGCAATCACAAATGCAAGTCCAGATCCTCACCGCTGACCACCAATGTTAGAAATGGGGGTCTCTAGTTGGCAATGGCTGGCCACTGTCCAAGTAGGGACCCTTCTTCCTAAGTCAGAGTAAGCAGCCTACACCCTTTGACAACCCCTGCTCAACCCTGTGGTAACGTAGCACGAGCAGCTAGGCTTATCTCAGAGGCAGTGTGTGAAGCATTTATGACCATACACAGTAATATAATGAGGAACACTACAAATGGACACCACTCAAGTAGTTATGAAAAATAGGTATTTTTATATAGACTTAATCACAAGACCAATAACAGTAAAAATCCACAATACTATAAAAATATAATTACTTTAGAAATGCTGCAAGGAAAAATAGTTCAGGATGCACAAAATGATGTTTAGTTCAAGGCAGTGGTCTCTGCGACCCTTTTACTCACAAAGTATCTGGTTCCTGGAGCAAAGCAACAAAAATGTCGCTAAGGAGTTGTAGCGAGAAATTTCCTCACGCTAACCAGCGATGCGTTGAATCCTTACCGCGAGGGGGGATGATGCGCTGGGTTGCGGGCAGGACAAAGCGACAAACTTGCTCACGCTAAGCCGGTGATGCGATGAAATCCTTGCCGCGAAGGGAGGATGATGCACCGAGCCTGTTGCGTGTGCGATCTTGCTGCGTTGACAAAGATGGCGCTCCGCGAGGGAGCGACGATCCGGATTCGATGCGGGGAAAATGGCGAACGCTCGGCGTCCGCGCTGCGATGATCCTGTTGCGATGATTTCAGATAGCGGGCGTTTTCAGGCCCGCAGACAGGTGCTGCGACGATCTTCGGATAGCGGGCGTTTTCAGGCCCGCAGACAGGTGCTGCGACGATCTTCGGGGTTAGCGAGCGCTCGGCGACAGCGGAGCGGCGATTTATCTCACGCTCACCAGCTGCAGCGGCTCGCTAACGGAGGTTAGCGACGATTTTCAGCGCTCTCTTCTCAACAGTAGAAATAGAGGTCCTATAACACCCAGGAGCCTCACCTGCAGATAGTAATCCTCGCTGGGAGGAAACAGGAGGCTGATGGTGGAGTCTGATGTGCCTGAGACTCCAGCAGGAGGCTAGCCCTCTCCTAGCCCTTGGGTAGTTGCTGTAGCAAAAGAAATAAAAGTCCAATCAAAGTTCCTTTCCTCTTCTTGAAGTCCAGTAGTAACAGCTGCAGGCCAGTCCCAGAAACAGCACACAAGGCACAAGGACAGTCCTTCTCTTGCAGATTCCTGTAGCCACACGGACAGAGGTTCTTCTTGTTATCCAGGAGCAATACAAATTGTAGGGGTTTGTGCACAAATATTTATACCCCCAAAGTCTTTGTTCTTAGGGGTCCCAAGCCTCTGAACCCAGCCAGAACCAGTTTTGCCCAGCCCTGGAGCACTTTGTTGATCAGGCTGCATCCTTCCTTTCAGAAAGAGGGGGGTCTGCCTCAGACGCACAGTGGGAGGTGGAGCCAGCTTTCACCTTGCCAGGCACAGCCCTATTCAAGTGCAGGAGCTACCCCTCCCCTCACACCTAGGCAGGTCGCTCTATTCAACCCAGGTCTGACTCAGCCTGCCCTGTCCCTCCAAAACCAGACAGCCAATACACATAATAGCAGAGCAACTGGAAGGCTTAGGCAAGAAAGTACCTATACTCTAAAAGTGGTAGTTTCAAACACAGAATATAAAAATAACCTTCACTAAAAGATGTATTTTAATATTCTGAGCTCAGGCATACTAGATTCGTTTTCCTACCATGTTCTGTGGGTCAGTTAGGACTATAGGATGTAATAGCCCAGACCTCCCATTCTGGCCTATGGAGAACAGGTAGCCTTACAGTAGTGAAAAACGAAATTGGGTGTAATTCACTACTAGGACATGCTACATACAACAGGGCATGTCCTACCTTACACATACAATGCGCCCTATCATAAGGGGGGCTTACATGATGCCAAGGGAAGGTTTTAGGGGCTGGGAAGCGGGTGCACTTCACAGCCAAGATGGCAGTTCTGGACTGCACGCAGACACTGCAGTGGCAGGTCTGAGACACACTTTACAAGCTGCTTCTGTGGGTGGCACAAACCAGTGCTGCAGGCCCACCAGCAGCATTCGGTTTACCAGCCCTGGGCACACACCGGCCACGCTACTAGGGACTAACAGGTAAACTGAATAAGCCAATCATGGATGTACCAATTCATATGTCATCTTTACAAAGGGAGCATTCGCGCTGTGGCACTGAATGGCAGCGGCACAGCGCCCAGAGCATCTATAACCAGCAAAAACAGAGGAGACACAGCGAAAAAAGGAAGGTAGACTCACGCCAATGGTGCCAGGTCTAACACGCGCCCCTCCAGCTGAAATGTGGGGAGAACTACCCATCCCCTTGGAAGTTCTCTTCACTAAGGCGGAAAAATCTGGACAGACCATCAGCATTGGCGTGTTCTGTACCAGGGCGATGTTCCACCGTAAAGTCCATACCCTGTAGGGAAATGGACCACCTTAACAACTTGGGGTTCTCACCCCTCATCTGCATCAACCATCTGAGGGGCCTGTGGTCTGTCTGAACCCGGAAGTGAGTCCCAAAAAGGTATGGTCTCAGCTTCTTCAGTGCCCAGACCACAGCAAATGCCTCACGCTCAATTGCACTCCACTTCTGTTCCCGTGGAAGTAACCTCCTACTGATGAAGGCTACGGGTTGGTCTAGTCCCTCCTCATTCATCTGTGACAGAACAGCCCCCACCCCATGCTCTGAAGCGTCTGTCTGGACAATAAATTCCTTAGCAAAGTTGGGCGCCAGGAGCACGGGCGCTGTACACATGGCAGTTTTGAGGGCATCGAAAGCTTTCTGACAGGTGTCAGTCCAGTTCACAATCTTGGGCTGCTTCTTGGAAGTCAGCTCAGTCAAGGGGGCAACGATGCTGCCATACCCCTTGACAAACCTCCTGTAATAACCCGTGAGTCCTAAGAAGGCCCTCACCTGGGTCTGGGTCCTTGGGGGCTCCCACGCCAGGATCGTTTCAATCTTGGGCTGTAGAGGTGCCACCTGGCCACTCCCTACCTGGTGTCCTAAGTACACCACCAAACCCTGCCCAATCTGGCACTTACTGGCCTTGATTGTGAGGCCTGCTCTGCGCAGCGCCATCAACACTTCCCAGAGGTGGTGTAAGTGGTCCTCCCACGAGGAACTGAATACTGCAATGTCATCCAGGTAGGCGGCACTGCAATCCTCCAGCCCAGCCAACACCTGATTGACCAACCTCTGGAAGGTGGCAGGGGCATTCTTCATTCCAAAGGGCATCACACGGAACTGGTAGCGCCCGTCTGGGGTGGAGAATGCTGACCTCTCCTTTGCCCCATCAGTTAAGGCGATCTGCCAGTACCCAGACGTTAGATCAAACGTGCTGAGGTACCGAGCAGCCCCTAACCGATCTATGAGCTCATCAGCTCTGGGGATGGGGTGCGCGTCGGTCCTCGTGACCGAATTGAGACCTCGATAGTCCACACAGAACCTAAGTTCTGGAGTGTCACCAGGCGCTGCAGCTTTTGGTACCAAGACCACGGGGCTGGACCAGGGGCTGCTAGAGGACTCAATCACCCCTAGAGCAAACATTTTGGAGACCTCCTCCTTGATGTAGGCCCTTACCCGGTCAGTCACTCGGTAAGCCTTGTGCTTGACAGGAGGACTGTCCCCGGTGTCCACCTCATGGACGCACCAGTCAGTGACACCAGGCACCAGGGAAAATAAATCAGGGAATTGCCCCAACAGCTGGCGGCAATCTAACTGTTGCTCAGGGGTCAGTGTGGTGGAGAGGACCACACCCTCCACTGACCCATCCTTTTCTCCTGCACACAGGGGGTCAGGAAGAGGGTCACTTTCCTCCTCCATCCCTGCATCTGTGGCAAGGAGCATGCCCACTTCAGACCTCTCAAAGTGGGGCTTCAGGCGATTCACATGCAGGACCCGCAGGGGGTTCCTGGGAGATTTAAAGTCCACCAAATAGGTAACTTGACTTTTGCGCTCCACCACCTCAAAGGGACCGGTCCACTTATCTTGGAGCGCACAAGGCTCCACTGGGGCCAGTACCCAAACCTTCTGACCAGGTTGAAATTCGACCAGAGTGGCATTCTGGTCATGCCAACGTTTCATCTCCTCCTGGCTGGCTTCCAGATTCGCCTCAGCAATTTTTCTGAAACGCCGAGTTTGGTTCCTGAAGGCCAGGATGTAGCTAAATACATCCTGGGGAGGTTTCCTGGGAGATTGCTCCCAGCCTTCCTTGACCAAACTCAGAGGTCCTCTTACCGGATGGCCATAGAGCAGTTCAAAGGGACTGAACCCTAAGGACTTCTGTGGCACTTCACGGTATGCAAACAACAGGCATGGCAAGAGGACGTCCCACTTACGCCTCAGGGGCTCTTCTAGGCCCATGATCATGCCCTTCAAGGTCCGGTTGAATCTCTCAACCAGACCGTTACCCTGGGGGTGGTAAGGAGTGGTGAACTTGTAAGTCACCCCACACTCCTTCCACAGGGACTTCATATACTGGGAGATGAAGTTGGTCCCCCTGTCGCTCACCACCTCTCTGGGGAACCCCACACGGGAGAAGATTCCCATCAGTGCACGTCCCACCACGGGGGCCGTCACTGTCCTGAGCGGGATGGCTTCAGGGTACCGGGTGGCATGGTCCACCAAGACCAGGATGTACCTGTTGCCCATGGCTGTCTTGGGGTCCAGAGGCCCCACAATGTCGATGCCCACTCGCTCGAATGGGGTGCTAACAACTGGGAAGGGTTGGAGTGGGGCTTTGATCTTCCCCCCACTCTTCCCACTTGCCTGGCAAGTCTCACAGGTCCTACAATACGTATCTGAACTCTTGCGCATCTGGGGCCAATAAAAGTGGGTGACCAGCCTTTCAAAGGTCTTAGTCTGCCCCAGATGTCCTGCCAATGGGATGTCATGAGCCAACCCCAGTAGGAAGGTTCTGAAGCACCCGGGTACCACCAGCACACGGGCTGACCCCGGTTCAGCAACCTTAGGCTCGCTATACAGGAGACTGTTCTCCCAATAAATCAGATGTGAACCGGACACATCACCTGCTGCCTGGGCTGCAGCCTGTTGCCGCATACCCTCAAGAGAGGGGCAAGTTCTCTGCTGTTCACAAAACTCCTCCCTGGTGGGCCCCCCTTCCTGCTGCCACTGGGTCAGCTCAGGCAGGTCCCCAGGTCGGTACTCTGCTCCCCGGTAGGCTCCAGGGCATCCCCCTCCGGATCTGCTCCCTCCTGGGCCGTGGGAACCAAGGGGGCCGGTTTCCCGCGCCCCCTGCCCCCTCCCTCTAAGGCAGGGACCTGGGCCATATTCTCAGGCTCCAGGTCTTTCTCAATACTCTCTTTGGCTGCCATGGATCGAGTGGTAGCACATGCCCACTCAGGCAGTCCCAACATTTGCAAGTGAGCTCTCTTCTCCACCGTAGCCCACGGGGAGTTCTCCAAATCATTGCCCAACAGACAGTCCACAGGCATGGCAGGCCTCACAGCCACCTGAAGAGTTCCTGAGACCCCCCCCCCCCACTCAAAGGGAACCTGAGCCACCTCACAGTGGCTCTCTGTGTTGTCTGCAGACACTACTGGGTAGAATGCATGGGGTACAACCTGCTCTTTGGACACCAACCGGGAGTTGACAGCAGTTACACTGGCTCCTGTGTCCCTCAGAGCCTCCACTCTATGGCCATTGATGGTTACCCACTGCCGGTATTTTTTAGTGTTATCAGGCAGTGCAGGCTTAGGAACCATTTCAAAGTCTCCTAGTGAGACAAGGGTCAATTCTACGGGGTCCCACCCACCATGGGCACCCATCTCCTCCTCCCCCAGGGCTACACTAGCAAGCTGGCGGGGCGGTGCACGGGGTGGTGCAGGAGTATCCCTTTGGGGACACTGGGGGTCAAAGTATCTGTGGCCCACCTGGCCACACTTAAAACAAGTAGGGGGCCTCCTTGGAACAGGATTACCTGTTGGAGGCACTGGCTTCTTATCTGGGGGAGGCTGGGATACCACTGCCTGGTTCCCTTGGGAATTATCTTGGGGCCCTCGGTGGAACTCCCTTGGTTTACCCCTGTCCCCCCCACCTCTCTGCTGGGGACCCTGCCCACCTTTGGCGAAGTCTCCCACTGGACCCTTGCGAACCCGGGTGCTCACCCAGCGGTCTGCCTCCTCAGCAAGCTTCCTAGGGTTAGTCAGCTTGCAATCTATCAGATGCTGGCGTAGCTCAGGAAAACAGTTACTAGAAAAATGCTCCCATGCAATCAAGTCATACAGTTGCTCAAAAGTTTCTACTTTGCTGCCTTTTACCCAGCGCTCCATTGCTCTGCCAAAAAAAGACACATATTCTACCCACGTGGTACCCTCTATCTTCTTGCAAGTTCTAAATCTCTGCCTGTACATTTCGGGGGTCAAACCATAGCGGGTAATCAAAGCTTCCTTCATGTGGGCATAAATCATTCTACTTTCTGGGGGTAGGTCCAACAAGGTATCCCTCCCCTCACTCACAAAGCGTCCCCACAACCCCGCTCCCCAATCCTTCTCAGGGACCCGGTGGGACACCATAGCTAATTCATAGGCGGCAAACCATTGCCCAATATCCTCACTTTTATGAAAATCCTTAATAACCTCTTTAGGTATATACACTCTACTGTCATTATGCACTACCGGTATGCTGCCACCAGAGGGGGAGATCTCAATACTCTTGGCCTTAATCTCCAACTCCCTCAAAAATCTCTCATGTTCAAATTTCATCTTCATTATCTCAACTTCCAACTTCTTATTCTCTAGGTCTCTCTGACCATCCAATTTAAGCTTAGCCATCTCCATATTATGCCGCCTATCTCTCTCCCTGTCCTCCATCTCTTCTGGAGTCAGGCCCCTTGAGGACACACTAGTGCCCGGGCTGGAAACTGCTTTGTCCCCTACCAAATCTACAATTTCGTCCTGCCGCTCTCCTGCATCCTCTCCTCCCTCCACAGGCTCTTCTACATTCTTTGGGGCATCCCTGGCTTCTAACCATGCCTTCAGCGCCTTGTAATACTCTTCCCTTTTAGTGAGACCTGTGATAGGGACTGTGAAGCGTTTGCAAAAATATTTGAGCTGCTTGGCATTGTAGGTGTCTAATTTCTCTTCTTCCCAGGAGAGATCCTCAGAGGCATTGGATCTGGGCTTGGCCATTGTAATAATAACTGGCAATATCGATCAAAAATAGAATCAAAAATCTCAAAAACGTACGTGGTTGTGTTATGGTCTGCACTCACTAGTAGTGTACACTATAATTACTGTATGCAATCACAAATGCAAGTCCAGATCCTCACCGCTGACCACCAATGTTAGAAATGGGGGTCTCTAGTTGGCAATGGCTGGCCACTGTCCAAGTAGGGACCCTTCTTCCTAAGTCAGAGTAAGCAGCCTACACCCTTTGACAACCCCTGCTCAACCCTGTGGTAACGTAGCACGAGCAGCTAGGCTTATCTCAGAGGCAGTGTGTGAAGCATTTATGACCATACACAGTAATATAATGAGGAACACTACAAATGGACACCACTCAAGTAGTTATGAAAAATAGGTATTTTTATATAGACTTAATCACAAGACCAATAACAGTAAAAATCCACAATACTATAAAAATATAATTACTTTAGAAATGCTGCAAGGAAAAATAGTTCAGGATGCACAAAATGATGTTTAGTTCAAGGCAGTGGTCTCTGCGACCCTTTTACTCACAAAGTATCTGGTTCCTGGAGCAAAGCAACAAAAATGTCGCTAAGGAGTTGTAGCGAGAAATTTCCTCACGCTAACCAGCGATGCGTTGAATCCTTACTGCGAGGGGGGATGATGCGCTGGGTTGCGGGCAGGACAAAGCGACAAACTTGCTCACGCTAAGCCGGTGATGCGATGAAATCCTTGCCGCGAAGGGAGGATGATGCACCGAGCCTGTTGCGTGTGCGATCTTGCTGCGTTGACAAAGATGGCGCTCCGCGAGGGAGCGACGATCCGGATTCGATGCGGGGAAAATGGCGAACGCTCGGCGTCCACGCTGCGATGATCCTGTTGCGATGATTTCAGATAGCGGGCGTTTTCAGGCCCGCAGACAGGTGCTGCGACGATCTTCGGATAGCGGGCGTTTTCAGGCCCGCAGACAGGTGCTGCGACGATCTTCGGGGTTAGCGAGCGCTCGGCGACAGCGGAGCGGCGATTTATCTCACGCTCACCAGCTGCAGCGGCTCGCTAACGGAGGTTAGCGACGATTTTCAGCGCTCTCTTCTCAACAGTAGAAATAGAGGTCCTATAACACCCAGGAGCCTCACCTGCAGATAGTAATCCTCGCTGGGAGGAAACAGGAGGCTGATGGTGGAGTCTGATGTGCCTGAGACTCCAGCAGGAGGCTAGCTCTCTCCTAGCCCTTGGGTAGTTGCTGTAGCAAAAGAAATAAAAGTCCAATCAAAGTTCCTTTCCTCTTCTTGAAGTCCAGTAGTAACAGCTGCAGGCCAGTCCCAGAAACAGCACACAAGGCACAAGGACAGTCCTTCTCTTGCAGATTCCTGTAGCCACACGGACAGAGGTTCTTCTTGTTATCCAGGAGCAATACAAATTGTAGGGGTTTGTGCACAAATATTTATACCCCCAAAGTCTTTGTTCTTAGGGGTCCCAAGCCTCTGAACCCAGCCAGAACCAGTTTTGCCCAGCCCTGGAGCACTTTGTTGATCAGGCTGCATCCTTCCTTTCAGAAAGAGGGGGGTCTGCCTCAGACGCACAGTGGGAGGTGGAGCCAGCTTTCACCTTGCCAGGCACAGCCCTATTCAAGTGCAGGAGCTACCCCTCCCCTCACACCTAGGCAGGTCGCTCTATTCAACCCAGGTCTGACTCAGCCTGCCCTGTCCCTCCAAAACCAGACAGCCAATACACATAATAGCAGAGCAACTGGAAGGCTTAGGCAAGAAAGTACCTATACTCTAAAAGTGGTAGTTTCAAACACAGAATATAAAAATAACCTTCACTAAAAGATGTATTTTAATATTCTGAGCTCAGGCATACTAGATTCGTTTTCCTACCATGTTCTGAGGGTCAGTTAGGACTATAGGATGTAATAGCCCAGACCTCCCATTCTGGCCTATGGAGAACAGGTAGCCTTACAGTAGTGAAAAACGAAATTGGGTGTAATTCACTACTAGGACATGCTACATACAACAGGGCATGTCCTACCTTACACATACAATGCGCCCTATCATAAGGGGGGCTTACATGATGCCAAGGGAAGGTTTTAGGGGCTGGGAAGCGGGTGCACTTCACAGCCAAGATGGCAGTTCTCGACTGCACGCAGACACTGCAGTGGCAGGTCTGAGACACACTTTACAAGCTGCTTCTGTGGGTGGCACAAACCAGTGCTGCAGGCCCACCAGCAGCATTCGGTTTACCAGCCCTGGGCACACACCGGCCACGCTACTAGGGACTAACAGGTAAACTGAATAAGCCAATCATGGATGTACCAATTCATGTGTCATCTTTACAAAGGGAGCATTCGCGCTGTGGCACTGAATGGCAGCGGCACAGCGCCCAGAGCATCTATAACCAGCAAAAACAGAGGAGACTCAGCGAAAAAAGGAAGGGAGACTCACGCCAATGGTGCCAGGTCTAACATCAAGTAACTGGGGGGCATATTAACAAGGGAATTATCTCCAAAAAAGTGGAGATAATCTTTTCACCCTATTTACAAGAGGGTGATAACATGCATTGGCGTATGTTAGCACCCTTTTACCCGACGCCTCCCTTTGCATCTCTAATGAGATGCAAAGTGGGCGTCACTGGGCATACAACCTTGCAAATATCGCTGATGTGCACATCGCAATATTTACAAGGCTGCCCCAGCATTTAAGCAGATGTTAGCTTTTGGAGAAAACCGCTGTTTGCGCCCAAAACTAACGGGGCATATTAACAAGGGCATTATCTCCGCTTTTTGGCTTTAAAAGCCAAAAAAGCGTAGATAATCTTTTCACCCTATTTACAAGAAGGTGATGACATGCATTGGCGCATGTTAGCACCCTTTTACCCGACGCCTCCCTTTGCATCTCTAATGAGATGCAAAGTGGGCGTCACTGGGCAGTACAACCTTGCAAATATCGCTGGTGTGCACATCGTGATATTTACAAGGCTGCCCCAGCATTTAATCAGACGTTAGTTTTTGGAGAAAACCGCTGGTTTCGCCAAAAACTAACGTCTGCTAAAATGCAGACTTACCTATTCCTAACATTGGGGGTGGATTATGCTGATACAACAACAGGGTCGTATCAGCAAGGTTATCGCCGTTTTGCAGGGAACATCGCTGGAAAACCAGTGATGTTCCCTGCAAAACGGCGATTTCCCCGCTATTGCTGGAATTTTTATCGCCCTGGAGAAACGCATTGTTAGTAACAAGCTACCAGGGCGATAAATTCCAGAGATGAACGGCGATAAATAAAAAAGTGCTAAGCGCGCTTTGCGTTTTCGCAGTCCCTTGGTGATATGCCCTAACGTCTGCTAAAATGCTGACTTACCTATCCCTAACATTGGGGGTGGATTATGCTGATACGACCACAGGGTTGTATCAGCAAGGTTATCGCAAAAATTCCAGCGATGTTCCCTGCAAAACAGCGATTTCCCCGCTATCGCTGGAATTTTTATCGCCCTGGAGAAACGCGTTGTTAATAACGCGCTACCAGGGCGATACATTTCAGAGATGGACGGCGATAAATACAAAAGCGATAAGCTTTGCGTTATTTATCGCTGTCCCTTGGTGATATGCCCCTTCCTTTTTAGGGCTCGCCTGACCCAGCGCATGCGCTGGTCTGGCGAGACTTATTGAGAGGGCTCCAAAAAGTGCTACCACGCCAGCCTAGAGCTACAGTGCATGTGCACGGGCGCGCTTTACCGCGATTACTTTCACTGTGATGTTTGATCGTGATCGCGATCACTTTCACTGCCGCTTTGCATAGCCAATAGGTCTCGCTTTTGGGACCTTATAAGTATTTACTTACGCACCTGTTGCATGGCTAAACACTTATAAGGTCCCAAAGGCGAGACCTATTGGCTATGCCAATGCTTGTTTGCACTTGACTCTCCCAAGGTAGCAAAGGAAAGTTACCCCAAGGTGCAATAGAGGGATAGCAATTCAGATAAAACCTAACGCAGTATTGTCTAACCTATTACTCTTATAGAGATTAGGGGCGTCATTTAGAGGTAGTATGAAATGACCTCCTCAAAATAATTCCATGACTTCCTGTCCGCACCATGAACTTGCTGCGCTTCCCCAATGCCCACCGTACACTCTGGCATCGATTCGACTCTTGGCCCCCCCACAGATCATACTTTTCGGAGGGAGGGGGTCTTTGCGAGTTCCCACGCCTTTGGAACTAAGTATGGACTTTGTGTGAAGCACATCTTACTTACTTCCTGAGACACCTGCTGAAATTATTCAAAGCGAAACTGCACGCGGTGCGCGCTCTCGGGCCTCCATTACGGCTGCCTCGGCGCGCGGCAATGGCCTAGAGTAACCTCGGCGCGAAGGCAGTGAAAGGGTTACTCCAGCAATGCCCTGCAGTAACCCCCGCTGGTCACCTCTCGGGCTCAGTCTGCAGCCAGGGGAAGGCCCCAGGCCTGCCAGCCGAGGGAGGGCAGCCCCAGATAGAGGCAGGCGAGCAGGGCGGCCCTCCATTGGCCCAGAGCGATCACCTCATCCCAAAGCCGTGATTCAGTATTCCGCCCTCCGTCTTCAGGGAGGCGGGAGCCGGCGCGAGGGAGTGAGCGCAGGGGAGGCGGCAAGCAGAGGCACACAGGAAATAATAAAGCATATATATAACCAGCGCAGGTCTCTGGCTCTATTGTGCACCAGAGGTGGAGGCTGCCCCCAGAGCAGGCCGCAGTGACCCAGGCCCCCGGCTTCTCGTGTGCAAGGCTGCCTAGCCATGGAGTGCACATTTGAAGGTATACATGTTTTTCCTTCTAGGTACACTTCATCCTGTAGCTCTCAAGGATCTCAAGTTGCATCATGTAAAGTGTGAGTAGGTCACCTAGTCCTTTATTAATTTCTGGTAATTTATAGGGCTGCATTTCTAACAGGAAAAACCAGGTCTCAGTAGGATGTGCTATTAAGAGGGATAGATCGACAGTTTCTGAGAGTTTAGGGGTTCATCTTGTCCTTCCTTTTTCCTAGTCTCATATTTGTAGTCCAGTATTTGTAATGGGAAAAGCAAAACTACATTTACCGAAAGGCAACAATTCTTTCTAGTTTCTACTCTGGTTATTATAGTCCTGTTTGCATTGGGGAAAGCAAACCATGCCTGTGCACGCTGGGCACTAAACTATTATGTATTCTGAGTGGAAAGGCTTCAAAGTGTTATATGGTAGTCATTTAGGTAGCTCTTGCAACGCCCCTAGCGTTTTGTGGGAGCATGGGCTTATGGACTCTTGTCTAGATATCAGACACTTGGAAAAACTTGCTAGTGGCAATTCTGCCCTGAAATGCACTTTATTCACCAGCACATACACAAACCTATCTATCTATCTATCTATCTATCTATCTATCTATCTATCTATCTATCTATCTATCTATCTATCTATCCTCCAAAAATGAAGGTGTTCACACAGATGGACACACAAAGAACATAAATATATTTCTACTACAACGTTTCAGCTTACGCCATCCACAGTAGTACAAGATGGTTTGCTCAGTGGCTGCACAGATGACACTGCTGGAATTTCAAAAAGCATTATGAGTGAAGATTCCATTTGGAATGTGGAATCAATGCAGTCCTGGGATTCCTTGAGATATGCAGTCATCAGGAGGTATCGTCAGTGATGGTCAGTCCATCTGGATGCAGTGATTTTAAATGGTTCATCCAGAAGTTTTCTTTGGAGTCCAGAAGTTCTTCCTTTAAGACACAAAGAAAATCTTCAAATCTCATAGTAAATTATCCACAAGGTTAAAATGATTGGCTACAGGCTGGTCAAGTTTCTTATGAATTATTTCTTATTAATTATTGCCGATTTGTGGTTCCTGAATTGTGTATGGGGGTCACTCACAGTATGGCCTACTACAACTTTTGCGTTGGCATTGAATCACATAAATAACGCATGTTGAGTGACATGTAAGATGCTGTCTTATTCCAAAGGTCCATCTTGTAACAGAACTAGTTACTGATGATGTTTGTAAAAGGTATTCCCATGTGATGCACGTTTTAGAGTCATAGCAATGAACCCCCGCAATTGTAACAGCTTGCTGGAGTTCAGCTCTCACAAAAAGAGATTGTAAATTGGAAGCTCTGCTGTAAGCATTGACTGGCGGTTCTGGAAAAACCTTTTGCAATTTTTCATAAGTGGACAGTATGGGAAATGTTTTTTGCATTATATTTCTGTGGATGATAGTCAATCACAAATGGAATTCTGTTTCTGTTGTTGGTATTCCTAATAAGTGCTTCCCTATGTAACTGCAAAGACTTGCCAATTTGTTGCGGTATGAGATGCAGAGGATAGCCTCGCCTTTTAAATAATGTAGCAAGCTCATGTAGATGGTCTTTACAGAGTGCTTGGCTGTAGACGATGCTGAGTTTAGTGTGGTGTGGGTGACATGAAGTCCAGTTTAGATGCAAATGGCCAAATGTAGGCTTGTGGTACAGATCAGTTATAATTTTCTGTTCATGAATGGTGAGCAGCAAAGGGAGCTTGCTCTTTTCTGTATGGAGTGAATCTCTTAACAGTTAAGCTGTATCCTCAGTGAAAGAAGCTTGTGTGTCTTGCAAACAACTAACCAAACAAATGCACATTCCTAGTTAATGTGTTATTTTGGATTATATCACTTTTTTGCAAGGTCACAAAGTCCTGAAATTGGTAAAAGTATGCACCAAGGCAAGTGGCTGGGATTGCAATCCCCTGGCACCATTGCACCTGCTCGAAGAGGTAATAAATAAATAGGTTGAGAAAAAAATAGTTTCCAGGAGTTGGACAAACTCCACTAGTGGCTCTGAATATTCAATGTGATTGTGAAAGTCAGTTTACCATTCCCAGCTCTAGTCCTGGTCTTTCAGTTAAGAAAAAAGTGCATTGTGGTTGTTGTAGTCATTTCACTTCAGCCAGTAGGACACGTCTGCTGATTTGTAGAAGGAAATCCCTGCTTGGGGAATTGCCTTGATGGAGCCATCTGGTTGTCCTAGCACACCAGCTTCTCTAACTTTGAGGAATTTACCTTTAAATGACACAATATTTCCAACCTCAGACTGCCATTTAGAGTGCACTGTTATCTGGTACTTCATTTCTGTTGAGGTGAACCTCCCCACAGCTCCCAGGTTGCATTAGTTTGTTACATGGAGCCCTAGACCAGGAGGTAGGGTGTATTAGCGACCTGTGCGGCTCAGGAGGGGAGAGGAAGCATCTTTCAAAACAATGTACCTTACTGTTTAGATTGTGTGCCCCTGAAATGTATACTGCTTTTATGGATCCCCTTATGTGCCCAAATGAAGGACATGTGCGAGAGAGACTCCTGAGTGATATGTGCAAGTGGGAAAATTCAGATTTGGTTCAATGTACTTTAAGTCCGGTAAGGGCCTAAACATTTCTAGAATTGATGAGATGTTAGTAAAAGTGGCAGCTGGGTCAGTAAGTTACAACAAAATGTAATTGACAGAAAGAGAGATAATAGTGACTGAGCCAGTTCCTACGCCACTGGGGCTGGATTAAGTAACATTATTCAGGAGAGAAGCAAACAGCTTAGGTGACAACTCATCTCGTTGCCCAATTCCGATGCGTTGTGATTTCGTGGCACTAGTATGGACAGGGGCTGTGACTATTCCGTGCTGCAAACCACTCGATGTCAGCAAAGTAGAACCCAGTCTCAGGACCTGCAAAGTACGTAACATAAGAACTCAGTTCGTTGAGTGAGCCAATCACCTTTCTTGTGTCCAAAGTAGCTATGCCAGAGGTCGAAATCAAAGATTGCTTCAGTCGTAGTGGTGGACTGCATACAGTTTTTGTACTTTAAGAGCACTGACACGAGCCAGGATGAAGCCAGATTGGTTATAGGGGATAGTGTGGTTGGATCATGATGTAGCCAGTTGGCCGGCACCAAATCAAATATTTTAAAGCCAGCATTGATTAGTTAGCTGGGGCGGTATACTCTGTACCCAGAGGGATGTTTGGTTTGAAAATGTAGTTAAAGTTTATTGAATCACAGTGAAACCTCTTTTGTGCCTGTCCTTTCAGCCTACAAATATGTCTTTTCCTGGAATCGTTTGGGAACTGGCCAGTTCTCTACCATTGTGCTGTATTTTGCATTCCCAAGATCCTGATTTAAATGTTCTACTCTTTTCAAATTACTTTTGGCATGACTGCCTTCTTATCCCGCGCAAAAATAAAAATGCTTAGTCATGTTCGGTACAAGTACAGGCAGAACAGGCAGTACAGGCAGAGCCAATCGGTCTCACCTGTTAAAAAAGAGTAGCAAGTTATTGGCTTTGCCAATGCTTGTTTCATTCTTCAGAGGCAAAACAAAATAAGCAATTGTCGACAAATGTAATAGCTCTGGCGTTGGGTGTCAATCAATCAGGGAATTTTAAAGTGCTCTACTCGCCTGTGAGGGTCTCAAGACGCTAGGGGGGTGGGGAGCAGCTCCCGTCAGTCGTAGAGCCAGATCTTGAGGGTCTTCCTGAAGATGTGCAGGGTGGGGCCGCATCTGATGTCGACCGGGAACTCGTTCCAGGTCTTTGCCGCGATGTAGGAGAAGGTTCTGCCACCCGTTCTTGCTCTGTGGGTGCGCGGGGTTTCATCGAGGGAAAGGTTGGCAGATTGGAGGTTTCTCTTTGGCACGTGGAGGGAGATTATATTGTTGAGATATTGTGGTCCGGTGTTGTGGAGGCATTTGTAGGCGTGGGTGAGTATCTTTAAACTTACTCTCTTCACAACAGGGAGCCAGTGGAGGTTTCGCAGGTGTTGGATGATGTTTTCATGTTGAGGGATGCCGAGGACCAGTCTGGCTGCGGTGTTCTGTATGGTCTGGAGTTTGCAGAGCAGAGACTTGTTGATCCCGGCGTAGAGGGCGTTTCCGTAGTCCAGTCTGCTGGTTATGAGTTTGTGGGTGACGGTCTTCCTTGATTCGGGAGGGGATCCATTTGAAGGTCTTCCGGAGGATGCCGAGGGTGTTGAAGCAGGTCGAGGCAACGGCGTTGACCTGTCTGCCTTTTGGCTTTTTCGGCACTTGTTTTGTAGTGGGTTTTATGAATGTTATTGTTGGATGAGCTGCCAGACTATCACTAATATTAAAAAATGCTGGCAAGGAGCAAGACTATTTTTTGGTTTCAAAAAGCACAGATTGCCAAAAGAACTACCTTGTGTGATAATAGACTCCTTGCGGAAAATTAGAATGCCATCACTTACAGTGAAGTTAGCCAGTGGCTCAAATGAGCTGGCCTACTGCCCCATGTTGTATGCTGTAGCGAGGGGGGGGGGGGAGAAGGGGCTCACTGAAGCCCCTATAAGTAAGTATATCATAAATATAAGTTTTGTAGAATCAGAAGGTCTTGTCTAACGCCAGACTTAAATATGGCATGCTCATCTATCATTACGCTTGGTTCAACATCCAGTGCCTAAAAATATAAAATGTGTGTCAAATCATGGTGTAATTCTCTCCTTGATGTCCATGTTCTAATATTGTTTCCAAATCCCGTTCTAGATACAGCGCTCAGTTGCTTCCTAGGTAGATTTGTCACATACAAATAATACATACATGACATCATAATGCATCTTTTCTACACTCCAATGTAGTCAAATTCGGATGATATTTTCTCAAAGAAAACGGCATTCAAAGATGGCTGCCAAACAACCATTGCATATAATTGTATCAGTATCTGTGTTCCCTAGCAAACAGGTGTACTTACAACAGATATAGAAACTCTTTTTAGTTTTCATTTGCAGCACAGGAAAACATGATTCATATTTGTGCAAAGAATTGGTACAAAGGGCTTAAAAGTACTGTCACCTGAAAAAATAGTTTAGGCACTAAAGGTTGACTGAAACAAAAAAAAAAATGAAGAACGGAAGGAGAAAGCCTTGACAAAGTATAGGCCTGCAAGTCATGGCACTGAGTAAATTTCATTGTACGTATTTGTGCACATATGATTAGGACAAATGTTGTTACTCAAAGTGCAAGAAACCATTGGCTGAAGTGGACTGGCCGGTTGTCAATTGGGCAGTATCAAACTCTTAATGACATTTAAATAAACCGCTGGATGACAAGGGGTACACACACACCTCCTCCCCCCCAGGGTTTCTTCACATGTGCGAGAGGGCAGCGCTCTTGGAATTGTTTACAACACAAATGTGCAAGATCGCGGCTGCTTGCAGTGTGCACATGGCACACGGTGCGCTGCAAACAGCTGCTGGGGACCAGTAGAAGTGCCTGGGGTGCTGTTGTGCCCTCACAAAAGGAAAACAAATATCAGAAAAGGGTGACAATTTTTTTTTAAAGAAAAGTCAAAGGGGCATATTATCAAGAAACGGCGTTAAAATTATCGCCGCTACTGCTGCTAAAGCGGCGATAATGGGCTTGATAATATGCCCTTGAGAACTCCCATGAGAAAGCCCATGTTCTGGTGTCAACATGGGCTTCTATGGGAATTCTCAAGGGCATATTATCAAGCCCATTATCGCCGCTTTAGCGGCAGTTCTGCCGCTAAAGCGGCGATAATTTTAACGCCGAGCTTGATAATATGCCCCATAGTTCGCCTAAACAGACTTGGGGCACATGTTCTTTGCAGAACTGCACGGTGCTCATGGATGAGCGTAATGCTATCTGAGTTGGCAGTTTTGATTGAAATGTTGTGCACACTGAGAGGGCTGTAGCTTTGTCTGAATGCTATAGACACTTCCCGGTACACTTTAGGTACACATCTTTACATCTCATTTCTTCTGGAAGGGTGTTCCACAGAGATAGGTCTGCTCCAATATGGGATTTAGATGTCGCGGGATTTATTTTGAATATCTTCATTTCCAGTGTTAGCATGTGTTGCTCTTTGGGGTTTTACTACCACTAGAGAGGTTTATGGAAGAGCAACTTTAACGTGCAAGTTGTAAATTGTGACCGTATTTTAGTATTATACATGCCAGTTTGAATTTGATTCTAGATTCTACCAGAAGCCAATGGAATTATGGCAGGATCTTAGTAAGTTGCGTTAAATGAAATCACAGGAGTGTGACTTTACTCTAATGGATGCAGAAAATAACCAGATTTTGGGCAATTTTAATCTGTGATTTAAAAGTGTGTAGATATGGAGCTAGGAATAGTACCTCTGTAGTAGGGAGTCAATATTCTGGATTCAATATTTTTGTAGGTTGATTTAGACAACTCAACAATCTTGCAGAATACCATTGATAACCTTTTGTGCATGTGCAACAAGGTGACAACACTAGTTTATATTAGCACAATATAAAAATAAACAAATTAAACCTACTATCTTTGCATTCTCTTTTCAGATATGCTGCAGCTCATCAACCAGGAGAATGATTTCTCTGGCCTTTTTGATGCTCCCTTCATGAATGGCAGTGCGCCCATGCACCAAGAACCCAGTCCGCTGATGGGTCTCTCAGGGCCAGGCAGCGCGCTGCCCACCTCTCTCGACAGCCTTTTGGGGAGCACTGATCCTTCACCTGTGGTCCCTGTCAAGGTATACCAGTCATCACTGGCAAGTTTCCAAACACCACCACAGCAGCAGCAGGCCACCTCCCCTCCGCAACTCGTGAGCATGCCCTCCGCAGGGCCGCCATCCCTCCAAGTCAAAGACGAGCCTATGCAGACGTCTGCTGCACCCCAGCCGCCCCCACTGTTGCAGGCGCCGCCTATTCAACAAGCACATCTGCAACAAAAACAGCAACATAAACAGGTGCAACAACCGGATCAGTTGAAGCAGTTGCAGCACCAGCAGCAATTGCAACATCCACCACCCCAGCAGGCTCCACCTCCGCAACAACAGCCACCGCTGCAACCACAGCAGGGAGTGCTCCTGGGCCATAACTTCATACCCACGTCACACTCGCAGTTTCAACCTGTATTGAGCTACAAGAATCAGAATGGCTTCACTGGTAAGGACTGGTTGTGTGCATTCGAAAATGTTGCTTCGGGGGTAAATTGTGGGGCGCGGGAAGGCCAGGAACAGTTCCCAGATGTAGCTGAAAGGGGATGCTTTTTACATACTTAAGACTTCCACCCACAATCTGACTTTGTCTACATTAGCTATTGAATTCAGCCCAAATTATGTACCTCTTGACCTTGTTCTATAAGGGGAAGCATTACAGGATCACCTTAAATGATCTGGGGCAGCTTCTTTATTGTGCCTTACTTTATGAATTTTTCCAAAGACCATATCCTATATATCTTTGCAGTACTCCACTGAAAATGTAATGTCTGAAACCTGGGGTACTAAATTTTCATTTTCTTTTGATAGAATTAATTTCCTTTCTTGAGGCCCTCACATTTTAGATAGGTCTGCTACCTCTCCACCGTCCCATTATTGAGGCCACCATATTTCACATCTGTTAGCCAGTCACAAGTATAAAAGCACTGGCCAGTGCTTAAGAGGGGCGTACTTGCAGCTCCGCTCATAGCCACAGGGGTCACTGTTGCTCTCTTCCTTTAACTTGTTTAATTTTGTAGAGTGCAACATTCACTATAGTTTCTTAAAGCAGTTGATAAAACGCCACAACTCCATAAGCATTTAGAATGGGTGAAAATGATAAAACATACAAGAGCAAACAAGGAGCGAATTCAGAATTAAAAAGCAGCCCCTTTGTCTTCATGCAAAAATAGCTGGAGGTCAGGAAGATCCTCTTTGCATTATAAGTGGTGTTGTCGTATAAACAACAGTAGCTAAAAACTGGCTTATAGAGAAAGTGCCCCTTTTCTGTGTTCTGTCCTGCAAGCCCACAAACGCTTGACAGAAGCGTACACTTAAAACAAGCTTTGCTAGTATTGTAAAGTCTACCAGGAAGATTGTTTTCAACTTACACAAAGGATTAAGAGGAAAAACTAAACTACTTCTTTACCTGCCATTTGCACCCACTCCTCTGGCTAAAAAAGAGTATATTGCACTAAAAGACAATGCGTTATTGCTTTTGTCCAACGGGCTTCCCATTGGAGTGAGGCGGGACCAGGTACAGGTCCTCGTCGTCATCGAATCCATAGAAATGAGTGTCATGCTAGGACTGATCCAAAGCATACACCATTCTGTTTGTCTCAGCTAATTTAGACGTGTCCCTTCCTCTCACAAAATAGCAGAGAGTGAAAACATTTGACATTGCTGACTGTGACGTCCCCATGCGGCTTCAACTTTGATGGTTTGGGGGTTTAGGGGCTCTGGGCTCTGCATTTCCAGCTCTTTCTCGAGCAGTTATGTCCTATCTTATCAGCTTTACTGTAACCAATTGAAGCTGCCTGATGTTCCGTTCGATATATGTCCACCCCATCTCCGCTGGTGCTTAACAGTGATACGCTAACAAATTGCCTTCACACAACATTAGTAAAAAATGTGCTTATGGGTCTACCCCTCAACAAAATTAAAGAAAATTAGCATGTAACCTGTAGGAAATGTACATCCATTTGTGACCTGTTTTAAACCAAACCTTGGATCTTTAGTTTTGTGGTCTCTGTGTCAAGATAATTCAAGGTTAAGAGGGCTACATGTTCATTAGTGTGTCACATAGTAGGACACAAAATGGAGAGGCATGGCCCTGATAAGGGGAACTGTGTCCTGTCAACCTTGTCATTCAAGGACCACTCTCCAACAAGACCAGAGACACATAAGCAGGAATCCCTAAAAATACCTGTTAGACATGGCAACCTTAGGGTTGTCTTCCCCTAAATGTTTTGTCTTCTTCCCTCCTGTTGTTGCTGAAATTCGTTTTGTTGGCTTTAGGACTCTGCACTTTACCACTGTTAACCGGTGCTAAAGTGCTTGTGCTCACTCCTTTAAACATGGTAAAATTTGGCTTACATCCATTGGCACATTTAATTTACTTATACGTTCCTAGTAAAGTGGTACTACACGTACTTAGGGCCTGTAATTTAAATACTACTAGTGGCCTGCAGTTCTTATTGTGCCACCCACTCAAGTAGCCCAGTTAAACATGTCTCAGGGCTGCCGTTGCAGCCTGTGAGCAGTCTTAAACTGCCAGTTTGACTTGGCAAAATAAACCATTTGCCAAGCCAAAAACCCCATTTTTACTACATATAGGTCACCCCTGGAGTAGGCCATAAACAGCCCATAGCACAGGGTGCATTGTAATAAAAAAGTTAGACATGTACTTTCAAGTTTTACATGTGTGGTGGTAGTAAAAAAACTCAGTCTTTTTTTCACTACTGGGAGGCCTACCTCTCCCATAGGATAACATTGAGTTAGCTCATTACATTTCATAAGTGAAAACTTTTGTTTGGGAACAGGTAGAAATATAATGCTGGGTGTCTAGAGAATTGTAATTTAAAATCCTCTTTAATGGTAAAGGCGGATTTTCAGTTACATTTCTGAAAATGCCACTTTTACAAAGTTGGCATTTTCCTGGCCTAACCATTTGGCTCCTGAATCCTCTGTCACATGATTAAGTGTAGTTGACATTTGGACTTTATGTATTCTTCCTAGACTGTAAAACAAAAGGCAACTGGGTGTTGGAAAGGTGAGTCATCCTGGCAAGATAGAAGTGGAGCTGTGCACGCCCCCACTTACATTTTAATGGAGCTGCCTCCGCACACACACAAAGACATAAGGGACTTCGCACTAACCTTTTGTCACCCCAGACATACTAGGACCAGGGCAGGGAGGAAGGAATTTCCAGAACCATCTTAGGGGGGGACTCCAGGAAGTTCTTCCACTTCAAAGTTGGCAGGCAAGTACAACAAGCATTGGCATAGCCAATAGGTCTCGCCTTTGGGACCTTATAAGTGTTTAGCCATGCAACAGTTGCATAACTAAATACTTATAAGGTCCCAAAAGCGAGACCTATTGGCTATGCCAAGCGGCCGTGCGGCCTCGAAAGTGATCACGTTCGCGATCAAACATCAAAGCGGCCGTGCGGCCGCGAAGGTAATCGTGGTCAAGCGCGGTGTGCGCGCCCGTGAACATGCACTGTAGCTCTAGGCTGGCCTGTAGCACTTTTTGGAGCCCTCTCAAAAAGTCTCGCCAGACCAGCGCATGCGCTGGGTCAGGCGAGACCTAAAAATAGGACCCTCAGACCCACTTTTCAGTATACTTCTGGACCTGTGTAAACTACAAAAGAATGACTGTTGTCCTGCCAGAGGATTGCCCTGGTGCTTGAGTCCTGCCCTGCTTTCTGAGAAGGAAGAGTGGACCTGCTCCCTTCATCCCAGGCGAATTGACTTCAAGGATCTGCTGACTGACCTCCTGTTCTGAGTTACAGGAACACAAGGTTTCAGAGCCCTGCCTTCCAACTCCCCAGCTATCTTTCTACAACTGGACCTGCTGGAGCCATGCAGGCATCTGCTAAAGTCAGTTCCTGATCCCCTAGAGGCACCTCCCCAGGTCCTGGGCCCCTTGTTGGCATCAGAGTGCACTACTCTGAAGTCACAGGGAGAAATCTTGAAGTTAGTTGCGATTTCTTGCCACCTGTGACAACCCCAAATGCGAAGCTCAGGTGGACTGAACTGTATACAGTACAGCGACCACCAGCGACGACGGCAACACGAGATGTGACAGTCAATGCGAAATTCCAGGAACGACAATCCGTGACACCTGATAGGACCTTTGCACTATGGCGATGACCATCTGTGACGCAGTTCCAAAGGCCTCCTCTCCCGTGAACTGTACTCTTCGCGCCGAACTTTGAGAAGATAACTTTTTCAAAGACTAACCTGTTCCCTGTATCCTGCTGCCCACGCTTCAAAATGGCCGGCCTAAACTAGTGACTTTCCCACGGTCTAGCAAGACAAGAAAACCGCGTGTGGCGCTTTCTGCTTTTAGGTGCTATGCTTACCTCTTTGAAATTGCCTATCTCCGTTTCGAATGATTGGATGTTTGTTGTTTTGGTCTCATTTTATTTATCAAAGTTTACTCTGGTTTTCTAAAATAGTGCAGTATTTTTTCTTATTATTATGAAATCTGTTTATTGGCATTTTGTGGATGTAAGCACAGGGCCATATACAGTTAAACAATTTGAATGTTAATAATCGAAATAATACCAAAGATACATCTGTAGGCATGAGTTCGATAACAAACAGGATCAAGTGTTGCCCTCACTGGTTGGGGAAAGCGAACATTACAGGTCTCCTGGGCAATACCATTATCTCAACGGTCCCCGCTTGCTCTCACTCCATTGGGGAGCTTCCCCTGAAGGAGCCACTCATAAACCTCCCGTAGTTCCCTGTTGTATACCTCTAAACAGTTCCCTTAAACAGTAAGAAAACAGGGCAGAACAAGAAGAGCCTCAACATAACATCAACAGCAGCAATTTTGGCATATGTAATACCATCACCACGTTCCGTCCCCCGGCCCGACCCCTTTCCATCACCCCCCCATCCCCTCGCGCAGACAGCTCTATTGATAGCATCGCTCCGCTCCCCGGCAACTCTCCTAATCAGCTAAGGCCTGCATGATCCAGGTCATGCCCGACTCCCACCTCGGCCTCCGCCCCCCCTTCCTCAGTAAGTGGATCCCCATTGTGCGTGTCACAGGGTCTCAGGGTGTCCCAATCTAATTGCGTCAGGGTTTGCAAGAATGTGTGCCACTGGTGTGCTATTGGTGTGCGCCTGAGGCCCACCGTTTCCTCCCTCAGGAGGGACGTGCCCTCAGCTCCCGCCCATACCAGCGTTGAGCTCCACCATGCTCGCGCTCGGGGGGGTTCCACTGCCTTCCAACGTTTGGTAATCAACCGCTTCGCCACCACCAGACCTAGATCAAAAAATCTAGCGGCAACCTTCGTGGAAGGGGTTCTGCGGAACAGGTGTAGTAAGCAGACCGACCACTCCGGCGACGCCAGCCCACCCGCGCAGGTACTCAGTGCTTCGTGCACCATCCGCCAGTACACAGCCAGCGCGGGGCAACTCCACAACATGTGAACCAGCCCAGCGTCCAGCGCCCTGCAGCGTGGGCAACTTGCGTCTGCGCGGTGGAACTACTTATTTATAGATTCAGGTGTGAGATATGCTCTGTGTAGAATAAAATATTGAATTTGACGGAACCTCATGTTCCTGGGAATCCGTGTGGGGCCCTGCAGCGCTCTGCACCACTCCTTATCAGCCATGGGACGATCCAGGTCTGTCTCCCATTTGCGGCGCAGCGGGGACAAGTCAGTCGCCGCATGCGTGCGCAGGGAAGCTGCAAACCAGCGTATCAGATGCCTCCCCCGCCCCAGGACATGCAGATATTGCATCATTAGGTGCTGCTCCGGTTCCTCCTTGAGATCTCCCCATCGGCACGCCAACGTCGTGCTAAGCGAACGGTGACAAAGGAATTGACCAGTCGGTAACCCCGTCTCCTCCGCCAACAAGGCGAACGGGACAAGAGCACCATCGCGGTATAGGTTACCCAATGTGTAAAGATCCGCCGCATGCCAATCTGCGAGTTCAGCCGAGCGCAGCACCCCCCGCCCAGTAGGAGAACCCTCTATATCGGCACTGCAGGGGCATAAGGGATACACCTCCGGGTCAGGTAGAGGGCACGGCGGTAGCATTTATAGGCCACTTTAACGAGTAGGGGCCCCGGCTTAAACACCCTTGTGGTCGGATGGAACAATGCAACAATGTCAGCCAGAGGGATAGGGGGCTCCGTGGTCGCCGTGTCGTCTCGTTCCCTGTCTGCCAGCCACCTGGCCACCCATTGTAGTTGCGCTGCTAAATAATAATGCGCAAAGCACGGCATCGCAAGTCCCCCCTGGCCCGTGGGGAGGTATAACTTGGGTAGTGCCACTCTGTGGCGTGCACCACCCCATACAAAATCCCGGAGCGAACGCTCCAAGGTTGTAAAGAAGGATGCCGGGATATATATAGGCAGGTTAGCAAAATAGTATAGGAGCCTGGGCAGGACCACCATTATAACTAAAGCGATGCGCCCCGTGACCATGAGGGGAAGGGTACTCCAAAACCGCATCTGGGCCCTGACCGCCGTCACCGCCTTACCCAGATTGCCCTCCACCAGATCCGCCGGTCGCCTATATATTTGGATGCCCAAATAACGGAAGGTGTCCGGTTGCCACTTGACTGGCACCCCCCCTAAGCAGTACTGCGGGTCCAGTGTATCAGCCCGGAACGTATAAAGGCACGACTTAGCTGCGTTGACTCGTAGTCCGGTGAGCGCCGCAAAGTCAGTCAGGACGCGCTCCAGGTCCCCGGGGATGCACCCCACATCTTTGATGAAGACCAGGAGGTCAACCGCATATAAGGAGACCTGATGAGTCGCGTCGCCCATTGGAACGCCATCTGCCAATACTCTCCGCAGGGTAGCAGCCAAAGGCTCTATTGCGAGCGCAAAGAGAAGTGGCGAGAGAGGGCACCCCTGTCTGGTGCCACGACCAATCGGATGGCGTCGGAGATGTACGGGCCAGTTCTCACCCGCACCACAGGATTTCTATAAAGGAGCGCCGCCATTTGGAGGAACCCTAGGCCCAGCCCGTAATGTGACAGTGCTGCCACCAGATACCCCCATTCCAGGCAGTCGAAGGCCTTTTCAAGGTCCAATACCAAACAGCCCGCTCTCGGCCAATTCTGCGCTCCCTCTGTGGCCACTCGGAAAAAACGACGCAGGTTAAGAGAGGTGCTGCGCTCGGGCACAAACCCACTTTGGTCTTTGTGCACCAACACTGGCACCGTTGGGGTCAGCCTCTCCGCTAGGACCTTGGCCAGGATTTTATAGTCAGCGTTGAGAAGGGCAAGGGGGCGGTAGGACCCCAAGTTGGTAGGGTCACGTCCTGGCTTAAGCAAGGAGATCAGTTAGGCCTCCCTCATTGAAGCAGGCAAGGTAGCCTCAAGGGCCGTGAGATATAGCGCATGCAGCCTAGGTACTAGGGACTCCCGGTAGGCTTTGTAATACTCCGCCGGAAGTCCATCCGGCCCAGGCACCTTTCCAGATGCCAATGAAGCTACCGCCTCACCTATCTCCTCCAACGTGAGGGGGGCCTCCAGCGTCTCCTGATGGGCACCCGGGACCTTGGGTAGACAGGCGGCCTCCAGGAACTGATCCAGATCCTGTGCCGGCCTGCGCCCTGTCGAAGAGTACAGGGCCGCATAATGCACTGTCAGTATGTGGTGGATTTCCCGTTGCGTATGTTCCAGTGTCCCGTCCGGCCCGCGGATAGACTCTATTGGTGTATGTGCCGTCTCCTGTCTGATCAACCAGGCTAATAACCGCCCCGCCCTATCAGATGTCGCATGGACCCAAGCCGAATGAGCAGTATAATTATGACACCGTAGTCGCTCCATTAGCTCAGCATGTCGTGTCCGGAGCCGCGTCAGCCGAGTCGAGTCCCGACCTCCTCCCTCACCATGGCGCTCACACGGCAGAAGGCGCGACTCCAGGGCAGCGAGCGACAACATGAGCTGCCTACGGATATTCCACGTCGCACCCAAGCAGTGCCCCCGCATTGTGGATTTGTGGGCATCCCATTCCATCAGCGCATTCCCCGCCGTTCCCTCGTTGAGGTCGCAGAACTGCTCGATCGCTGTGCCTAACGAGGGACGGAACTCCGCATCTTCGAGAGCAGCAGGTTGCAGTCGCCACGTCGGAACAGGAGGTCTGCCCGGGTCCCAGCAGAGACTCAACCGGAGCGGATTATGATCCGAGTGGGTCCGGCCTAAGTATTCCGCCTGAGCTATCAAAGGGGTCAATGAGGGAGAGCCCACCACCCTGTCGAGGCGGACATGAAGGTCGTGTACCGCCGAGTAGTACGAGTAGAGACGATCGCTAGGATGCAGGGCACGCCATACATCGCATAATGCCCAGCGCGCCAACCATTCCGCTAGATTTCTCGCGTTTGAGACCGCCTGTGTGCTGCGGAGTGGCGGGTATGACCTGTCGAGGGATGTATCAAACACCGCGTTAAAGTCCCCACCCAGTAGCCATGGAAGACACACGTACGGCGCCAGCGCCACTGAGAGTTGATCCAAGAACGATGATTGGTCGACGTTTGGGGCATAGGTGCAGTATTTTTTCTTATGTTGTGTTTTCACGTTATTACTGGTTCTGTGCTGCAAAATTACTTTACACATTACCTCTAAATTAAGCCTGATTGCTTTTGTGCAAAGCTACTAAGCACAGTTAGATTTAGTGGCCCGTGTGGCTCACCTTGACAGGGATTGTGGTTGTTGCTTGAGGAGGGTCACCCTCTCCGCCACTCTCCTGGTTTTCACCCTCTATTTAGAATTCGGCGAGCCATCATTTTTTTGCCAACAGAACCGCAGTGGAAAGCTTAGACCGACTGACATTGTACTGTCAATGGAAGTTTCGCAGACCTTCCTGCCTATTGAGGGCATATGTTCTAAAATACTTTTTTCTTGTTTGTGATCGCCATAGAAAGCCTGGCTCTCCTGAACATGAAATCAAATAGATGACCCCCTAAATACTGGGAGAAAACTCCATTCGTATCAGGGACATTTATTTTTTGGCTGCTTTGTCTGTTGCAGTATGTTGTTTCTGCTGTGTGTCTGTTGCTGTTTCTGCTGTGTGTCTCGTACATCTGAGGAGATGTAGATTGGTAGAGATTCAAAAGAAACACACTGTAGAAGAAATTACAGGTGGCAGGGTCATAGGTCAGCAATGATTATTTTGTATGCCGCTGCCGTTGACTGCCTGTACACCCTTCTTTGTTGGTGGATGACCGTAGAAACTGGAGTGGGCTATCTACGACAGCCTGCTGGAGTCGCCCAATTTCTGGGCCCTTCTATGCCTGTGAGCTAATACGGGGAGCTCTGCTGCTCGGGTCGCAAAAAAACAATGAGAACGGGGCATGGTTTGAGTTGATACTCCAAGAGTGAGAGTTTGGTTGTGTTGACTTATCTTCACAGAAAAGTCATGAATACCTGCTTTGGAAATCTGATGAAGTCAACCGGACGCCGGAAACTGGCCAAGAGCAGTCCGTGCTGTCTGTAAAAGAAAAGCCCACGTGTTGAACCTTGGATTTAAAGCCCAGGTCCAACCCATGGACATGGCTGCCACGAGATTTGTTGTTGATGGTGACAAAGCCATATTACTGGTTGCTACTCTGATGTCCTGTTACTTTCTCCTTTGTCCTCCGTTCATTTTATGTAGCTGTGCAGCAGGCGGTACCAGTGCAACAGTTGCAAAATCTGGCGACCTCACCCCAGCAGATGCAGCCGGTTACCATCCATGCTCAGCTGCAGAACATCTCTCCCCAGCAACTTCTGACCGCCACCACCATGAGCTCGGGCCAAGCTGGCTCGCCACACATCCAGCAGGTAGGTGTGGGGGGTGGGGCCAGGAAGTGTTTAGATAAGGCTAGGCGTGCACAGAGTCCAGACAGGAAGTGTCCAAACTCAAATCAGCAAGTGAACACAAGAAATACATAAGTTCAAGGAACACCAGTTGCTTACTCACACATACTTCTGATAGGGTTAGATTTGTAAGGGATTTTCTACAGCTGTTTGAGCTCATGGATCAAATGCGAACAACTTTCACCCACAACTGATTTAAGCCAACGCATTCACTGTACTGAAGGCGCCTCTTCACAGGCTGAATCACACGCTGAGTTGTGACAAACCGTGGAAACCGCTTAGAAAGTAATCCTCCGACGACTGATGCCGTACCAGTGACAGATTGAGCATTTTATCAAATACTTTAACATGACATATCAACAGAATCACATGTTCAGGACTGGAAATGCACTAGGTCAATGCAGGAAATGCGCAAGACTGAAGCAGCAAGTACCCAAACTCAGATCAAAGTCATAAAACTCAGACTGGAATTGCATGCATTCAGGACAGACAGATCATATGTTCATCGCAAGTAGTGCGCTTTCGTGCCAGGAGTTTGCACAAGAACAAGCTTCGAAGTGAAGGAACTCTCAAATTTGCACAAACTCAACCATAAAGTGCAGGAACTTGAGGCTTGAAGTGTGATAAGTCAGGGCTGGAAGCACATTAACTTAAGAAAAGATGTCCTTGTGCTAAACTCAAGTCAAAAAGTGTTGCCTGACTCAAGACAAAGCACCAAGGTGCTCAGTGCATGCTCACAGTATAAAATATAGGCTATTGTGGCTGAAAGTGCAAAACCTCAACAAAGGACATAGTGATCTTCTGAACAAGACAAAAAGTGAGCAGAGCTAACAAGCTTGATTGCTCAAGTTGATATGAGAATGGAACAAGAGACATATATCTATGAAACAAGACAGGAAATGCATAGATTTAAAAGAAGAGTGAGAATGCAGGGAGTATACAACCTCAAAATAAATAGAAAGGTGACACAAAATAGGAGCTGGAGAAAGTAACTGCATTATATGCAGAAGTTCTGGTGCCAGCTTTTGTTTCCCATGAACCAGAACGATACTATATTAGGCCCTCTCTGTAACTGGGCACACTACACCCAAAGGGGAAGGTTTTCTCTGTAACTTAACCCCTTGGGTGCGGGTTTATTTCCCCCGCTGTGCGGGAGAAATAAACGGTGGCCGGGATTACGACGGGTCCCGGCCGTCGTGCGCACTCGCCCACCGTGATGCACGACGGCCGGGAGCTGTCATCAGCACACAAGGGGTTAAACAAAGGTCTATCCAACCCTCAGGTAGATCACAGTGCGGGCCAGCTGTCCGCCTGACCACAACATGTAAGCCGAAACTTTCGGATCAACCTGAGGGCATCAACCATATACAGAATTTCGCTTAATACATTTTGGGAATAAAAGAGAAAGCGAAAGACAAGAAGTGTAAGAGCATGAGACAGGCAGTGCTGGAACTTAAAACAGAGATTACAGAAAGCAGGAATCCATGCAAGTGAGGTTTTTAATTGGACTTTAAAATAACAGAGAAAAATCATAGTCTTTGGATGAGACTCTATTGGGTCAATAGCGCTGTTGAGGCTGTCTCAAACTGAGACTGTTCTCAGAGGTCAGAGACTTGCACCCAATGAGCTAGTTGGTGTATCCAGAAGTCTGGGAATCTGTTGCTATTAAGTGGGTATTGGACTCAAAGCAAGAAAGTAAGACCTAGCCCGACTAGGTAGTGATGAATGGAATCAAAAGGAGTTGTTCAAAGCCAGAAAATCTGAGACTAGGAGGTGGGAGAACAGAAGGGAGGAAGATTGATGAACAAAACCAGGCAATCTGGGAACGGATGTGGGAAAACAGAACATGGGAAGATCGGTGAACAAAACCTGGAAATCGGAGACCATGAGGTGGGAGAACAGAAGACAAGAAGATCGGTGAACAAAACCAGGGAAGCGAGACCAGGAGGTGGAAGAAAAGAAGACAGGATGAATGCTGAGCACAGATTGGAAATATGAGGCCAGGAAGTGGAAGAACAGAGGTCTGGAAGAACAGTGACCAATAGCAAGGAACGTAACAAGACTACTAAAGGGTAGATGGTAATCTGTAAATCTTGGAAATAGGACCACAGGGACCCACAGAAAACATGAACCTTGAGTTGTGAGAATTGAGGATGGGGAACAAAGGAATTCACAGTCAGTGTTGTTTCCTGTATTACCAATAAGCAGCTGAATTAGACAAACAGTTAAGTTTTAAGACGGCACAGAGGTTGGTGAGAGTGAAACCTTTTGTGCACAGTAATTTGGAGCAATATTTTCCTCTTTCTATTTCTCTGAGACAGACAGGGACTAAAAGGGTGATATGTGCATCTTGTTTGAGGTGATTTGTTGTCTTTCTACTCTTGAGACATGTAACATGTTCCTTCCGTTGTTAAAAACTAATAAAAGTTATTTTAAAATTAAATACATAATTACAAGTTTAAAATCAACACAAAAAAAAGTTATTGAAAAATTAAAAGGAAAATGCTACTTACCAGTATGCATCTGTTCTTGGCATGTAGAGCTGCAGATCAACACACTAAGCATAGATCGCCATCTGGTGTTGGGCCCGGATGTTTGCACTTGTTTTTGTCTTGGAAAAGTCTTTGGAACTCACAAGATAGGTGACTCCTCCTTTGGATGATAGTGCGCATGGGCATCGGCTCCATCTTCAGATTGTTTTTCGCCAGAAGGGAAATGATGGAGTTTTGTGAGAAACAGAAAAGATGCCCATGTATGCTGTATCTAAATAAGATAATACTGGAACAGATAAAGGTAGCCGGGGAGGTGGGTGGGCGTGTGTGGATCTGCAGCTCTACATGCCAAAAACAGATGCATACTGGTAAGTAGCATTTTCCGTTCGAGGCATATGAGCTGCAGATCACACACTAAGCATAGATTGTATAGCAGTACGCCTCCTTAGCAGCGACCACCAATATCTGTTGCAGTAGTTTGAAATAATGTTTTGAGTAAAGCCTGGCCCACACTAGCTTGTTGTTTAGTTTGCACATCTACACAATAGTGCTTTGTGAATGTGTGCGGTATAGACCATGTAGCTGCTTTGCTGATGTCATCTAAGGGAATGTTCCCTAAAAATGTAATTGAAGCCCCTATCTTTCGGGTAGAGTGGGCTTTAGGGGGAACTGACAATGCTTGTTTTGCCTTATGATAGCAAATTTGTATGCATTTGGCAATCCACCTTGCTATCCCAGATTTTGATATGGGGTTACCTTTATGTGATGGTGAGAAGGATACGAAAAGTTGTTTTGTCTTGCAAAAAGGTTTTGTTCTCTCAATGTAATAAAGCAGTGCTCTTTTGACATCCAGAGTGTGAAGAGCTCTTTCTGCGACTGTTTGTGGTTGCGAGAAGAACACTGGCAACTCTACAGACTGATTGAGGTGGAAGGGAGAAATAATCTTAGGGAGGAATTTAGGATTAGTTCGTAGAACAACCGTATTATGGTGTATTTGTAAGAAAGGTTCCTGAATGCATAGTGCTTGGAGCTCACTAACTCTTCTAAGAGAAGTGATGGCCACTAAAAAAGCAACCTTCCATGTTAAAAACTGTAGATCACATTTATGTAGAGGTTCAAATGGAGGACCCATTAGTCTTGTGAGAACTATGTTTAAATTCCACACAGGTGACGGTGGTACTCTGGGAGGAATTATTCTTTTGAGGCCTTCCATAAATGCTTTGATGGCAGGTACTCTGAAAAGTGATAAGTGTTGCCTATTTTGTAAATAGGGTGCTATGGCAGCGAGGGGCAACCTAATAGATGTATAAGCCAAGTTACACCTTTGGAGATGTAGGAGGTAACCTATGATGTGTTGGATAGACACATCTAGGGGATTGATGGTGTTGTTATGACAATATATAACAAATCTTTTCCACTTGGCTGCATAGCAGGCCCTAGTGGTGGGATGTCTAGCCTCCTTAATAATGTTCATATAGTCAGGGGGAAGGTTAAGGTAACCAGATTCTAAGACCTCAGGAGCCAGATCGCAAGGTTGAACTGAGCTGGGTCTGGGTGTCTGATCTCTCCACGGTTCTGGGTTAAGAGGCGTGGGGAGAGGTGCAGTTTTTGGTGCGGAACCACAGAGAGTTCCAGTAATGTGGTGTACCACGGTTGTCTGGCCCAAGTTGGAGCAACTAGAATGAGAGTCAGTGAGTGTTACTGTAGCTTTCGCACCACCAATGGAATGAGTGGGAGAGGTGGAAAAGCGTACACAAATCTGCCTGACCAATTCATCCATATCGCATTGCCTTTGGACAATGGGTGTGGGACTCTGGCGGCGAAGGTTGGGCATTTGGCGTTTTCGTGTGTGGCAAAGAGGTCTATGTGTGGTTGGCCCCATATTTGAAAAAATGGTTGAAGAACATGCGGCTGAAGTTCCCACTCGTGAATCTGTTGCGTTTGACGGCTTAACAGATCGGCTATGTTGTTTTGGACTCCCGGGACATGTTGGGCTAGGAGAAAAATGTTCTGCAGTGCAGCCCATCTCCATATGCTTTGTGCTAGATTAGAGAGCTGTAGAGAATGTGTCCCGCCTTGTTTCTGTATGTAGTACATGGCTGTCATGTCCGTGCGGACTAGGACAGCCTTGCCTGATATTTGCTTTTGGAATGCCTTTAGGACTAGGAATATGGCTAGTAACTCCAGGTGGTTGATGTGGAGTAATTTCTGTTGAGGAGTCCACCTGCCCTGCATAGTGTGATATAAAAGATGAGCTCCTCAGCCGGAGAGCGATGCGTCTGCTGTCAGGACAATTTGTGGAACTGGCTCTAGGAACGGGCGCCCTTTGGAAAGGTTTTTGGTGTTCCACCACCGCAGAGAGCGGTGAGTGCGACCGTCTACCAACACCAGATTTGTTAACTGACCTTGAGCCTGGTTCCATTGGCGTGTTAGGCACTCTTGGAGAGGACGCATCTGGAGTCTTGCGTGAGGCACTATGAATATGCAAGAGGCCATCATCCCTATGAGTTGCATGAACACTCGAGCTGGAAGAGAGTGTTGAGGCTGAAATTTGGTTACGAGGGCTTGCATGCTTGCTATCCTGACTGGACTGGGATAAGCGAGCGCTTTGGAGGTGTCTATTGTGGCCCTAGGTACTGTTGTATGTGGGACGGTTGTAGATGAAACTTTGCGTGGTTTACTGTAAACCCCAAGTCGTGGAGTAGTTGAATAGTGGCGTGAGTGTGGTGTACACACTGACTGTATGAGCTGGCTTTTATGAGCCAGTCGTCTAGATATGGGAAGACGTAAATGTGCTGTCTTCTTAGATGAGCTGCCACTACCGCCAGGCACTTGGTGAATACCCGGGGTGCTGTGGTGACTCCAAAAGGTAGTACTTTGAATTGGTAGTGTTGACCGTCCACTACGAACCTGAGATATTTCCTGTGAGATGTGTGAATGGGAATATGGAAGTAGGCGTCTGAGATCTAGAGTGGCAAGGAAGTCGCGGTGTGAAAGAAAAGTAAGGACCTGCTGAAGTGTGACCATGTGAAAATGGTCTGACTGTATGTAGAGGTTTAGGGATCTGAGGTCCAGAATAGGTCTCAGAGAGCAGTCCTTTTTTTGGTATGAGAAAATACAGAGAGTAAACCCCTGTGTTTTGTTGGTGCAGGGGAACTGGTTCTATTGCACTCTATTGTAAGAGGGAATTGACTTCCTGCTTGAGCAGTGATAAATGTTCTAACGACATTGGGCGCTTTTTGGGTGGTATGTTTGGGGAGGGTAGAGGTGAGTTCTAGACAGTAGCCTGATTGAATGATTTGTCTCACCCACCTTTCTGTGGTGATGTTGGTCCAAACAGGCAGGAATTATAATAATCTTCCCCCGACCGGAGTGGAATGGGCCGGGGGGAACGGTGGGAAGTCATTGGGTAGGGGTGGAGGCAGAGCGGGTGTTGTTGGTCTTGCCTCTACCTTTGTTATTGTTGCCTCTGTAGCCTCCTCTCTGGTAACCTCTGGTGAATGTAGACTGGGTGGGAGTCTTATACGAGGTGGAGGGGTTGTCAGAGGAGTAGCCTCTGGAGGTGCCCTCGTAAGAGGGACGATGAAAGGAACATCTGGGAGCTTGCGATTGCAAGGCTCCCATTGATTTAGCTGTGTCAGTGTCCTTCTTTATCTTTTCAAGGGATGAATCAACATTAGGGCCAAATAAGTGTTCCTGATCGAATGGTTGGTTTAAGATGGAACTTTGTCCTTTCAGGTTTGAAACCTGAAATGCGTAGCCAGGCATGTCTACGCAGGAGAACACTTGTGTTGACAGCTCTGGAGGCAGTATCTGCCACGTCCAGCGCGCAACGAATGGAGGTGTTGGTGATGAGTTTCCCCTCTTGTATAAGGTGATTGGCTTTGTCCTTATATTTGTCCGGGAGGTGTTGCAATAGGGTTTCAAGTTGGTCGTAATGTGCCCTATTGTACCTAGCTAACAGTGCTTGAGTGTTGGTGATACGCCATATGTTAGCTGTCTGTGAAGCGGTTCTTTTGCCAGAGGCGTCTAAGAGTTTGGACTCTTTATCGGGGGTGGAGCGTCCCCTGATGTTTGAGAGTTGGCCCTCTTTCTAGCATGAGAGACTACTAGGGAGTCCAGTGGCACGGGGCCCTTAATGTACGCTGGGTCTGCTGGGGCAGCCTTGTATTTTTTCTCGATCCTGGGGTTAATAACCCTAGCCCTGACAGGATCTTTAAATACCTCAGGTGCATGCTTGGTAACTCCTTTTAGCATGGGCAGAATAGTAGTGGACCTTTGTAGGTTATCAAAGGTGTCCATAAGTAAATCCTTTTCCACAGGGTCAGTATGTAAGTCAACCCTGTGGTATTGAGCAGCTCTGTGTAGAAGCTGATTAAAACCCTCCGGAGGGGAAGGCCTGGAGGGGTAGATGTCATCCTGTGAAACATTAGGGACATCTGGCGTACTATAATCGTCCCGGGGTCAGGTGAATAAGGTGGATCCCCTAGTGGCTCATCATCCGCACCCCTTCCTGTGTCATCAAAGGTGTCATCATCATCATCCATTGGTGGAGAAGATGGTGTAGGAGAATGGTGTGGTGGGGGGGGGGGGGGTTGAGGTGGAGGAGGAGGTGGGGAAGGTGGTGGAGAAGAGACCCTCAAGGGAGATGTGGCAATGTCCCTTTTTTTAGGTGGTGGAGCCGGTACAGGCATATCCAATGGTCTCTTCTTTGTACTTAAATTCAGCTGATCAGTTTTAGGGTCTTTTAGAAGAGTTTTCTGTTTAGGGTTTGGTTTAAATAGCTCTTCTGATAGAGGCACCGACTCTGAAACGGTTTTGTGCTCCTTTGGCTTGGAACTGGGATGTTTTACAGTCTCTGTGGCCGCTTGTGGAACCGGGTGTTTTTTCGGATCCGAGGCTTTTTTCGGCTCCGCAGGGTGTGAATCCGAAGCTTTAGGGATCGGCTTTTTGCTCGGCTCCAAATGTTTTTTTGGGTGCCTGTAGATTTTGGTGCCGAGTGCTTGGATGTAGAGGCAGCAATCGGCATGGAGGAGGAGGGTGGTTTCTTTTTCGGTGCCGGTGTCTGCTAGGTACCGATGGTAGACTGACTCGAGCCCGAGTCGCCTGAAGGCTTATTAGGCTTCTTTGCCGGGTCCGAGGGCGGGGCATGGGAAGCAGTCTCTCGGTGTGCACCTGGGCCAGAAGCTGAAGGTGTGACCGAAGCCTTTTTTGATGGTGTAGGGAGGGGGTCAGGTTGATGTCTCTACTTACGACCCGCTGCCCAGGAGTGATGTCCTTGAGGTCGAAATCATCGGCTTTGGAGGCGCTGACGGGGCCTTCTTCGATGTGCTGCTGTTCTGGTACATCGACGCCCTCCTGGAAGATGTCATCGGGGATGGGTGCCGACGAGCGAGCCATTGTTCTCTTGGCACGATGACTTCGAATGGTCTTCTTCGAGCGGAAAGAGGCACAAGCTACACAGTCTCTGGCCTCGTGCTCCGGAGACAAGCAGAGGTTACACACCTCATGCAGATCGCTGTGGGGAAATTTCGACTCACATTGAAGACATTTCTTGAATGGCGTCCTTTCCATGAGCCAGATACCAAGGCCCATGTAGGCCCGAAGGCCTTCGTCGACGACCAGAATCGAGGACTTCGATGTTGAAGAGATGCCCGACGACTAGGAATCGCGATCGAAAACAATACCGGAGAAGGGTGAAGAATTGCGCGTCGAGAGTGGAATCGGTGACGGTTCCGAACTGGAGCGCGAGAAACACATCCGAGCCCGATGGCGGAAAAAAACAATCTGAAGATGGAGCCGATGCCTATGCGCACTATCATCCAAAGGAGGATCACCTATCTCGTGGCTTCCAAAGACTTTTCCAAGACAAAAACAAGTGCAAACATCCGGGCCCAACACCAGATGGCGATCTATGCTTAGTGTGTGATCTGCAGCTCATATGCCTCGAACACATATTTACATATGTAAAATCAACACAAAGGAAGAGACTGAAGACGAAAAGTACACAAAAATGTGATGCAAAAGAAGAGAGCGTGTGTGTGTGTGTGTGTGTGTATATATGTTTTCTATGAAAATAATTGTACCACTTAGATCTCTAATGGCCAACCATCACCATGAACATGATTTCCCGCTTCGTCTCTCACTTCCTGCCACGTTGTTGTCTCATGAGTTCATGCTGGGCTTGTGACGTTTTTGTCGTTGTTCTTGTTCTCTTTCCCTATTTTGCGTCATCCATTTTAGCATTTTGTTTTGCTACTGCTTTTTTCCTTAATTGGCCTGTCAAATTTTGTCTTTCTTTCTAAAAATGTGCTTCTCCACCTCCTGCTTTCTCTCGTCTCTCTTCCTCTTGCAAACCCCCTGTCTTGCTGCCTGCCGCTTTCTTTCCCCCTCTCGACCCTCTCACTGTCTTTTTACAGTCTTTTCTTTCGCTGTTGCCTTCTCTCCCTTGTTTGCTACATTCATTTTTCACTCTTTCATTCCATTTTTTTTGTGCATTTTACATTCCTTTAATTTTAATTTTTTTATCTCTCATTTTTAAGGTCCTTTTGCAGCCGCATTTCATCAAAGCCGACTCCCTGCTTCTGACTGCTGTAAAGACTGAGGTTGGTGCAGTGGTCTCCGGAGTGAAGACCTCCGGCATGGCGTCACTCGCAACTACCACAGCCATCCAGAGCACCCCGCTTCAGGTGCCGGTAGGTGACCCTAGGACCCTATGAAATTAAACAGCAGTTTAATACAATATGAAGGAAATTGCAAAACAGACAAAGACTGCAGGGCACTGCTAAGCAGTATTATTCTTTCCCGAAACCCCAGAGCATTCAAAATTGGTCAGAGGTCAGCAAGCAAAATGTAGCTTTTCGGTGTATCGCAATAATACTGATAGTTAAAACAACTTTAGAAAACAAATAATGAAAAACTGTAAAATGTAACATTTTTCTACCTGACAAGCTTTTCCTTCCGGAACTCGAGGAAGTTGCGTCCCACAGATAACACCAGAAGTAAACAGGAATCTTCTGTAAAAATGCTTACGCTGGATTGCTTTTCTTCAGTGTTTTGGGTCTGGGTTTGTCAGCGCAGTATTCTTACTAGACCTAATGCTTACATTATATATAGCATGAGCTTTGGGTGTGCCTACTTGGATTATTTGGATCCACCTCTTTCAGCATCTATTTTTTTTTAGATTGTCACTCACATTTTAGCTCAGGCCAGAGAGGTACTGCTCTCTCCCCTCATGCTATTGACTGAATCTGTGTATCCTTACACCTTCTATTGATTGCTTGCCTTGCAGTGCACGGGGACTATTTTACATCCAGAAATTAAAGTGAACATCACACTTTTTGTTACGTTCAATTCTCTATCTCATAATTTCCTTGTATTCAGAAGACACCCCTTATTGATGCAAACATTTTTGAAAGCTTGAGTGCAAGCCTTACCCTGACATGCTCACTTAATTTTTTGTTTTTGTTTATAATATCAGGAAGGCCGATCAGGCAGTCTTCTTTCTACACCACACATTTTTAAAGAAATGGAACACATTGAATGTCCTGCTTTTAAAGGACTTAGTGGTTGAAAAGCATATTCCACTTCTTCAAAAGAAAAATGTTTACATAGTAGGATTTGTTGGCCACATTGCCTTACAGTTTTTAGCAGTCTTTTCTTCCTGTTTTTGTTTCACAAAGAAAGAGAGGCAGGACTGTAATGAAGGCTTCCATGCTATCAGGCATCAATCTTTATAGACCTGCGTTTGTTTCAATGCGATTGCAAATCAATGTGAATATGACAACTATTAAGGGTGCAGAGTCCTTTTCTTTGAGGAGATTGTGCAGATATGGAAGATCCTACAATAAAAACCCTGAGTAAATGTATTGCCTTCTGACTTCTCTTGGTGGTACGCATGGTCTTATCTGGTGAAATAGTACATTGCGATCCAAGAATTGTGGCTCTCTTTCTGGTCCAGTTCGAAGGACATAGATTCAGCATAGCCATGGCCGCCTGCTATGAAAGCTACACAGACGAAGGCATATTTTAATAATAGTGATAGGCATAGTTTTAGGAGTGATGTCAGTGACACTACTGAATAGTAGTGACCCCCGACTCCAAGTGTCCTATCCAGACAACGGGGGCCGTATTATTTTCTATTTTAAATCTTCTTCTGCGGGTTTGCGCATCTTTGTTTACATGTTTGTTGGCACCGGGGTGATGTTGCCATCGGTTCTTCTTGCAGGCTTTGATGAGCGGAGGCACCATACTGACAACAATGCCTATGGTTATGGAGACTGACAAGTTACCCATCAACAGGATTCCAGTGAATGGAAAGCCCACCATGCTGCATGGCAAGGGTGAGAAGCGGACTGCGCACAACGCCATTGAGAAGCGCTACCGATCTTCCATCAATGACAAGATTGTGGAACTTAAGGACCTCATAGTGGGCACAGACTCCAAGGTATATGACCAATGGAATGAAATGTCCGATGACCAACTGCATGGAATAAAGGGGATAATAGGCTAAAAGGTGTCAAGGTTGGTAGTGTAGGTGCATAGGGGAATATGGGAAGAAATTAAGGGCTGTGTGGGGCGAGAGGTGTGAAGGGGAGCACATGCCTGTGTGGTAGGGTCAGAATAGGAATATAGGAAGTGAAGGATTGGTATGTGTATCAAGGCCTCAGGTTGGGATTACAGAAAGATTAAAAGGAGAGAGGTCAGGGTTTGGGGCTGAGTGGAATTGAGGGAGGGATGGAGTGGAGAATGTCTCATAGCCTGCTGGGTGCTGCCACATATGCATTTAAGTCCTGGTGGGAAAAGGTGTTGCAGGGCCAGCAGGGCATAGGCAGAGGGATTCTAAGAAGAGAGCTGGTGGAGAGTGTCACATAATCAATAGAGAGTGGTCATAAAGAGGTATTTACGCACTACGTCTTCAATGAAATAACAATGTAAGGTGTGGGGGCGAACCTTAATACAGCACTGACATGACAGGTACAGATTTACTAGAGACTTTAGGATTAAAGCAATAGAAGGTGATATAGAACCTTAAAAACGTGGGTATAGTGGATAAAACGAGAGAACATGATTAACAGTAAAACATCAGCATACCAAAGGAATGGTTTCCAGTGGGGGAACTGATGGGATGGTCAGTTATGATACAGAATCAATTACATTCTGATAGAAGGAAAACAGGGCCTATTCGTACATGACCGACGGCGCAGGAGGAGACATTAATATAGCATGAGTGGGACAGATGGCGGCAGAGTGGTTGAATGGCAGGGTTGGACTAAGAATAGGGAAGTGCAGAGATGGTGGAGGGGAAGCTGTTATAAAATGTGGTATAATAAAGTTATGGTACTGGACCAGCAGGGCCGGTGCATGTGGACGGTGGCACAGGATGAGAGATGGATGGATAGACGATGACACAGGACCCGCATGTTTGTCTAGATCTGCAGAGGGTCAAGGAGAGGGAGATAGTTCCTAGGGATTGAGAGTAGTGTGTGGGTTTGCATTGAATAGCTGGGGAAGGCACAGGGCTGCAGGGATTGTACCTGATAATAAAGTGCAGGAAAGAAAATAAGCATGGCAGTTTCTAACGCAGATATTTGTTTGCACAGCTAGCGATGGTTAGTGCTTGTAGCTGTAGGCCACAGACCGCATGCAAACTTGCTTATACAGCTAGCTGGGAATGCATCTGCTCAAACTCTAGCCCCAATGGACACGACTGGTTTAAAACACTTTGTGTTGTTGCGTCAACAGCTGAACAAGTCGTCCATTCTGAAAAAGGCCATTGACTACATCCGCTACCTGCAGCAGACCAATCAGAAGCTGAAACAGGAGAACATGGCACTAAAGATGGCTGCTCAGAAGAACAGTAAGTAGTGAGACATGGGCAGGCGTATTGGGTTGCAGCCCCCAGAAAGATCAGAGCAGCTAACTTTCAGCGAATATGCCACCATTTTGAGTTTGTTGGGTGCTGTACATAGTGACTCTGCTTGTGTCCCCGGTGCAACATGCTTCCGCAGACCTCTTTTCACCTTTTGCATGCCATTGAGTAACTCCGGCTTCACTCAGGTGGTTAAACCATAGCACTGCAGTTGGTTTCTCATAATCTTCAGGGGCTGTTTCAGACTCTATGACTATGACCCCTGTACCATATTCATCTTGCATGGAAAGTCAGTGGTACATTGCAGCCGGACGTGGATGCCAAGGCACTCCCTGGAGAGTGTCACTCATCTAGAGTGGGGGTCTTTTGTTTTGCAGCCCCAACGCCTCTCAAAAATGCACTGCACAAAGTGCCTTTCAGTAGGTGGTAGAAAATTTCACTCATTGGTATAGTGTACCAGCTTTGCCAGCTTGCCAGCGGTGTGACTGTAGAGGAGCATTGTGCAATGCAACAGTACAGAATGAGCTGAAGCATGTAAAGCCAGTGGTTTTGCGGAGGCGGCAGATGGCTAATACAGGTAGTTTTACTGGTTCCTATACGCTGTTTTTAGCTACCTTTCCCTGTGGGTTTCCTTTAGCACTACGGGAACACATTAGCATGATCCTATTGAATTATCTTATGTGCCACAGGTTAGTATTTTACATAAGCCCAAAAGACAATTAGTTGATCACGAAGAAAAGTTAGCAGAAGAGCCATGTGTTTAAAGCTTTGGGAAAATCCAACAAGATTAGTATTTGCAGAACTCAACTGGAAGTTTGTTGCAGAGTTTGAGTTCAATGACTGAAAGCCGCCTGTATTCCAGAGATTTTTTATATGAGGCACGATGAGAAATATTCCATCAGCAGCTGTCAGTGGCCATCTTGTTTTGCTGTTTAACCCTTGTTTTTGACTGTTTCTTCCTCCTCTTGCAGAGTCGTTGAAAGACCTGGTTGCATCCGGCGTTGGCAGCGTGGACCCAGCAGAGGGCATCAAACCTGAAATGATGGACGTGCTGACCCCTCCGCCATCGGACATCGGTTCCCCATCCAATGGCAGTCCCGTGTCCCAGTGCAGCAGCGATTCTGAACCGGAGAGCCCCTTCTTCGAGGATGCTAAGGTGGGTGTAAGCCAGAGGCTCATGCATTGACTATTACATGCTTCCATCTTTTCTGTGATATTGAGGTCAGTTCTAGGTTAGGCTGTGCTGGTGATATTGCATTACAAATTTTGTCACGAATGTAAAACTAGCATTATTTATTTACATTTTATTAGGTATTGACATATCTAAAAAACAAAGGTGATCTAACATTGCTTCACTGTGTGGAACTCTTGGGGTGTAACAGTGCCAAGTGGCACAGCGTATTCAGACTTTTAAAAGAGCAGCTACTATTAACTGGTATCAGCAGGTCCATTTTGATGTTGTGGGAAAGGGCCTAAGCTGACTATCAAAATTTAGCATCACTGCATCCCATCTGATGCAAAATGTAAATACCATTTGCATCCCAAATTATTACTAGTGAGCGCATATTGAGGAATTTTTGAAAGCCCTGCTTTGCCCCTTATTTTATTTTTGCATGTTTTGTTGGAAAGCTATTTTTCTGTGAGCACCGTACAGTTAGGCGACTGAGCAGCACTTGCCTGTTAGTGGAGAACCAAGGCGTCTTCTGGACCGAGAAATACTGAGGGCCATTTCTTTAGAGCTTGTGTAGTGTTTAGTCCCACCTTGCATTTGAAAGAATCTTTTGAAGGACATGTGATGCTATAAAATTAGGCAAATAAGACATAATTTCTGTCAATGGTACATCATGTAATTGACCCATGTGAAAACGCTACCATACAAGCTTGAAAAAGCTTGAAACACAGTATTTCCAGTTTTGACCTAGCACGACCAGTATGTATCCCAATGAGCTGAACTAGAGCCAACCCGCCCTCCAGAAATCTCCTGAAGGTTCTTCTTCTTATCACAAGACCTGCCCATGGCTCTTTTAACTGTGCTGGGCACCAGGACTGGCCTTGTTCTCTAAGTATGCGCTGTATAAAAATATCTGCATCTCCCCATGTTCTTCTTTTATTTTATATCTGTTGCACCACAATTACCTTGTCCTCTAGATATCTCACTTGTGTTAGGGGTCTCAGTACAGATCTTCTCATTTCCTGGATGTATTCTTTCTACATGGGAATCGCGTCAGATTTACTCCTGTCCTCAAACCATCGCCTTAAGGTTACGGTTCTCTGCACTATACTGCTCCTGTTTTCCACACATATCTCTGTACAGGAAGACTCCATCCTGTCCGCCCTGTGCAGGAGGACTACATCTGTGTTATACATGTATCTTATGGTTGGTGTCCCTGTTTCCTAGCTATGTCCTTTGAACAAGAGAGCTGCGCTAGGCCTGCCTCAGTTTTCCAGACATCTCACTGGGAATTAGTGCTGATGTTGTCGGTTTGTGAGGGTTCCCTGTGAACAAGTAATTTGTGTCAGAGGGCGGCGGAGACTGCTTCTTGTGATGTGGCATGAAGAATCTATATTAATTCTGACTCTGAATCTTGAATAAAGAAGACTTTTCTTATATACATCTCCATGGGGCCTTTCAGAAACCAATGTGTTAGGAATGGATCTTGGCTTCGTTGCCGATGTACATGATACTATGAAAGTAGCCCCTTTATTTTGCTTTACGTTTGCAGGTAAGTTGCCTCTAACATGCCACAGCAGGAGCTGGTATTTGGTCTCTCCAGCCGCAGCTTTTTACATCACAAACACAAAGTAGTCAAATTACTAATTCACTGGCACTTCTATCTGTCCATTTCAGTATATCGCACTGCATCAGCAACCGCACAGACTACAGACCATAAAACTGTAGTTCCCCAGGGTAGATTCCTCAATCCCATATCACTTCCATTACATCCATGGTTTGCATAGGAGAGTAGGACCAGACCTCCTATCTTCTAAATGGTGTCTCCAGGTTGGTTTTCTCTGGACCAGACCTGGCATATTCCCTGTGGAGCCTCTCTGTAGAGCAGAACGTGCCCATTTCTCTCCAGACCACCCAGATAGGTCCTCTATGCGGAAAGCTGGGCCAGATACACTTTTTTCTCTTTATCTTAAGCAGTGTGCAGTAGCCTACCTGCATAAGTGCCTCTAAGCAGAGAACTCCTATGGTGTGGTGGAAAATCCTGGTTCGTCATGCTTGCTCTTCAAGTGAGTTACCATTTCGCCATCGATGTTGCCTCAGTTTTTCCCAAAGTGACTCTTGGGTGGGTGGGTAAAGAAAGATCAGGAAACCATAACATCTGTCACCAGCCACTACCATAACGACCCAGAGAGTACTTGTGCTTAGTGATTCGTATTGATGTGTACTGCGCAGGGGGCAGGAATCCATACACCCAGTAGGGGGATAGTTTTTACAATATTTTGTCATTTGCCAAACTACTTAAAGGGGGCGCATATTTCAGTGGTACGTGTGTTCCCTACTATCCCTAACTTCTGATAGTTGTCGTCTTTTCTGTCAAGATCTGTCATAACCCCAATCCCTTCTCTCAATTTCAAGGTGAAGCAGGAGATGCCGTCTCCCACCAGTCTCGGAATGTTGGACCGCTCGCGGATGGCACTCTGTGCTTTTATGTTCCTGTGTCTCTCCTTCAACCCTCTGTCCTTCCTCTTTGGGAGCATCACCAGCTGGGGCTCAGCAGGCAGTGCAGACTATCACGGCGCGAGCAGGAGTATGCTTGGCTTCGACACTACAGGTAACAAGGCATTTATTCATTCATTTGTTTATTTGGTTTCATATAGACTGCGGCAGTCCCCTAGACCACTGTACATGAGTTGGCGGACACCCGGGGACATGTGTGAACTGTCTAACACGTGAAACAGCAAATACAACAACCGCCGAACAACGCGTTGCCTTTTCAACACAGGTGGAATAGCGAATGCATCTGAACAACGCATTACATATACAACGCAAGTTGTTACAGCAACATGCTTTAGGTCAAATGGCGTTGGACTTAAAAGTCCAACGCTTTCCCTACTGTTACGGTGACTGGAGTTGGAATAGTAAATGGCAAGTCGTTGTAAATGGAATGTGTGGTTCAGACGCATTTGTTGTTCCGCCCGAGTTGTTAAGGAACGCGTTGAAAATGAATGCGTGGTTGTGTTATACAACCGTCTAACATACCTGAGAGCAAGTTATAGATGCAGAGGCATCACGTGTATCCCCCCTTCTTCAGATTAAGCAAAATGGGACCAAACTTAGAACCTGATTTAAAGTTTGGCGAATATCCCCTTGCCTTTTTAGAGTGAAATCTAAATGATGTTGACAGGACAGCCGCTGCTCTTAGTGGATGTCCTGCAACTGTGAAACTCTCAAGCCTCCCCTAGTTACCTTAGAAGTAATCCAAAAAGAGAGATAGTTACGCTAAACTCAATTGCAGCATTTTAAACATGAAACTCAAAATTCACGCTGGCTCAGATGGGAGACGCAGGATGTGGGCAGCTCTGGGAAGCATCTGGAGCCAATAGATAGAGTGGATCAGGAGACAGACCCACCGGGGCAGGTGAGAGAGGGTTTCTGTGAAAGCAAGACTGAGAAGCTGAGTAGAAAGTGTGACAGCGGAGAGACAGCGAGAGTGGCTGGGACAGGGAGAAATACTGGGGGAGGGAGAGTGACTGAGGCAGGTAGAGAGAGTGGGGTAAGAGACAGGCTCAGGGTGGCCAGCGGGAGTGCCAGGAAGGACTATATGGGATGAGAAGAGAAAGAGAAAACACACTCCAGAAGAGGGTCACAGATCAGGGCGAGGACTCATACGAATGGGCTGAGAGTCCTAGAAAAGGGATTGAAATGGGGTTACGGAGGGATTGGTAAATCAAAATGAGACCGGTCATGTGGTACCAATAATGGCTTCGCTTGGTATAAGTTACCAGCGTTGGAGGTGAGAAGTCTTGCTTTCAAAGCTGGGCAAGTCTTACCATTACCAGATACTTCTGTCAGTGCTTCAGTTATCTTTGCCTCTGGTACCACTGTCTCTGTTTTGGGTACTTCTGTGCCTTCATTACCTCTGTCTGTACCTCAGATACCTCTTTCTGTGCCTCCTTTACCTCTGACTCTCGCACCGCTGTCTATGCCTTGGTATTTCTGTCTGTGCATCAGATGCCTTGGGCTTTGCCTTAGGTACCTCTGTTTATGCCTCTGTTACCTCTGTCTGTGCATTTGTTAGCTCTGGCTCTGCCACATCGGTCTGTGTCTCCATTTCCTCTCTCTGTGCCTCTGTTACCTCTGTCTATGCCTCTATTATCTCTGTCTGTGCCTTTGTTACCTCTGGCTTTGCCACATCTGCCTGTGCCTCCATTACCTCTCCCTGTGCCTCTGTTACCTCTCTTGGTGCCTCATGACCTCTGTCTGTGCCTCTATTATCTCGGTCTGTGCCTTTGTTACCGCTGGCTCTGCCACATCTGCCTCCTCCATTACCTCTCTATGCCTCTACAGCCTCTCTCTGTGCCTCTATTGCCTCTCTGTGCCTCTGTTACTTCTGTCTGTGCCTTGGGTACCTCTGTATCTGTCTGCGTTACCTCTCTCGGTGCCTCATGACCTCTGTCTGTGCCTTTGATACCTATGTCTGCGCCTCTGTAACCTGTACCTTTGTCTCTGTACCTGTGGCCCAGTTTCCTGACCTCATAGTGCCAGTACTGGGACAATAGATCAATCCACTATAATATATGCCTTCCCTCCTTACAAGGTGCCCACCACAGGACTCCTGGGACTGAAACGAGACTCCTGAAAATAACCAATGGTGTGGTTTGTGCTCCTTCCTTCAGCAGAATCCTTTGGGTGGTCGGACTGGCTTCTGTCCTCGCTGCTGTTGTGGCTGATCAATGTTGCTGTGATCCTGGGCGTCTTTGCCAGGCTGTTTGTGTACGGCGAGCCTGTCACCCGGCTGCACTCGGAGTCCTCAGTCCTTTTCTGGCGGCATCGCAAGCAGGCTGACTTCGACCTGGCCAGGGTAAGTACCATGCCCATAGATGTAGGAGTCGGGGGCTCGTATGTGGGATATGAGGGGCCGCGCTACGCCAGTATGTACATATACCATAATGATATCGGCCAACATGATGGGTATATCAACATATATCTGAAAAGGATGAAAGTGTTCCCATTATACCTTCTAAAAGGAGGAGGTGTACCATCATATACGTGCCGATATGAGGATGGCGTAATGGAATAAATCTCCCTATAGGAGCTGTACCATATTATACCTCCCAACAGGCAAGGGTGCACCAAAATATACCTTCCTTCAGGCAAAGTTGTACCATATTATAGCTCACTGCAGGAGAAGCATGGACCATATTAGACCTCTCAACAGGATGAAAGTGTACTGTGATATGCCTTCGCAGGGGATGAATGGGTACCATAATACTCCACCCAACCGAAAAGGGAATACTAGAAAGGTCGAACCTGCTAGTAGGAGAAGGATGTATCAGAATATGTGTTCTAACAGAACAACAAGTTTCCACTAGATACCGCCCAACAGGAGGAACCTGTACCCTAATATACCGTCCAGAGGGAACGGGTTGTACCACAATTAGTTCCTAACAGGAGGATGGCACACAGTAAGATACTTGGTAACTGTTGGAGGGCAATGTCTTCCAACAGGAGGAGGATGGTACTTCCCAATAGGAGGAAAAGGTACCAATGGATTCCTCCAATTAGGACAAGGCTGTTTAACGACAAGTATATCATCATAACAACCGTCAACACAGCTGGGTCTACAGAACATGTGTTTCAAAAGAAGGAAATGCACCCAACATAATCCAAAGTCAGAGTAGGATGTATCAGAAAAATATCTCACATAAAGAGGACAACTAACCAGAATATTCCTCCCTTCTCTGGAAAAGCTGAACGAGATTGACAGTTTGGTTATACAAGTTTATAAAAAGTGAAAGCCTCTCAATTTGATTTCTCAGCATTTAGGACAGTTGTAAGGAATTGTTACTGTTTCCCTTTCAGGGTGACTTTGCTCAGGCCTCCCAAAATCTGTGGACTGCGCTGCGGGCCCTCGGTCGCCCGCTTCCCACATCCAACTTGGACCTGACCTGCAGCCTTATGTGGAACCTGATCCGCCATGTGTTGCAGCGGCTTTGGGTGGGACGCTGGATGGCCGCACGCGCCGGCGGCTTCCGGAGAGACCGGGAGTTAAAGGATGACGTACGCAAGAGTTCGAGGGATGCCGCCTTGGTGTACCACAAACTGCACCAGCTGCACATGACAGGTACTGGGAGAAGTGGGCATGTATTGATCACATAACTCCATGTTACTACGACACTCTTTCCAGGGCTTTTATTTTACAACTCATTGCATTTTGGTCCTTCAGCCCAGTGTGGTCAATGGAAGTAACACTAGACTACAACGTCCTCTAAATGTCCCAGAATGTCGTTTCAGTTCCTTGACTGGAATCATTGTGTCCTGTCAAGCCACAGACTGCATTTTCTAAATATGGTCCTACTAGCTCAGCACCAAATTCAGAAGTGGATTTTGGCACGTGGGCAGACACATGCGCTTATTTAAACTTTGGTGGATGAGTAACTGTCAACAAAACGTGTGTCTGTCCTATTCAGAGTGTTCTATGCATCTATACACTCTATGTGAGCACATAGGACCTCCACTGCTCTTTTATGAATGTCCTTCATTGGTCAAACTATAAATAAGGCCTATTGTTATATAATTTTAAGGCAAAATAAACTGCATTCCCTGGAAAAAAATCTAATTATGTGCCCTTATTTGCAAAATACTACACAATTTGTTAAATATAATGAAAGGTAGCATGAATGTAAAAAGAAGCAGGAAATCTTAGAAGTCTGATTATTTGGTAATTGCATGCTCAGCGTCTTCAGTTTAGGGGATTCCTGGTAGATAGGGATCCCCCACCCCTGTGCTGGGGCAGAGACATACAGCATTGCATGGACACACAGCTAGCCTTCCTCTCATTCTGCAGGAAAGCATGTTGGGCGTGATCTGTCTGCGATCAACATGGCCCTGAGCGCTGTTAATCTGGCCGAGTGCGCCGGCGACACCATCTCTGTGGCGACCCTTGCTGAAATATATGTGGCGGCAGCTCTGCGTATCAAGACCAGCCTTCATCGCAGGCTTCATTTCTTGGCGGTGAGTGCGTAGTGCAGACTGAGCATTTGAAGTTGTGCATGATTGGTGCATGTGTGTCTAAAGTCCAGGCTAGTGAGCAGCAGTGCTGGGGCTGGCATTGGCTTTGCACACATCACATGTGTACTTTCTGTGTAGCTGCTGTCCTCTCTGGTAAACCATCACTTGTATATTTCTGTTTTAGTACAATAGAACCACTGAAGTGAGGAGAATTTTGGTCCAGTTGCCATGTTTAAAGTTCACTTATTCTGCAAGTTATTGCTACCATACGAGTTTGAGTGATGTAGTTGTTAAGTTCAATTTGTTAAATTCAATCTAATGACAAAAAAGTATTAAATCCAGAAGATAGGTTTATTCACAATAGCACAGTACCCTTCACAGCAAACAAAGATCAAATACTGGTTTTCTTCTCCCAGCGCTTCATATTCCATTCTAGAATTCCTCTACCTCATACTGCCTGACCTTAACTAATGCATGCACATATAGCCCTAACCATCACAGATAATACACTACAACAGTAGCTACAAGTTTTCTGCTTTTTTGGGGTGTAATATAGCTGTAATAGAGTTAGTAGAATACATGTTTTCTTACATCCCCTTTTATTTACCAAAGTTATTCATAATTTCCAACAATAGACTGATTACCTTTCGGATTTCGCCAATTTCTTGTGTTGCATTGTCGCCACCAAATACGTTGCGGGGGCACTGGACCCGATTTTACCATCCATAAATTCTTGTCGTTAAAATCGTTTGAGGCGTTAGCCGCAAAAGCAGCAGGCCTCAGTCCTGTCCCCCTCTGCCTTCTTTCTACAGTGAGTAGGGACAATACAGTGCTCCCCTGTCTTTTCCCTAGTCCTCCAAACTCTCTACCTGCTCTGTGGCTCACACAGAGAACAACTCCTGCTCCTATTTACCACCTGCTCAGTTCCATGCAACTCCTAATCTGGGCTTATGTCCGCAAAATGCCAGACTGAGGGCCGGATTGTTGCTACCCATGTGTCTGTGCAATAGGAGGTGTCCCAGGAGGTTTCTTAGGGTTTTTGAATACCAAGCAAGCAATGCAACCAGCCCATATAAGAAAATATCTTTAAGACTGCCTCATGTGAACCATTTATTGATCCAAAGATGGCATTGATGTTGTCGCCCCAGTCACCTAAATAATGTCTACAGTCGCCTCTTTACTTGCCCACAGTATGCAGTTCATTCCCTGATTTTCAAGCACATCATTTCTGAACAGACTATACTTCCTGCATGTGATGAGTAGTGAATTCTCTTCCTCTTTCCTAATTCTTGTGTGTGCTTATGGGGTGTACCATTGAGTTGGGCAACAATAAAGATCTGTTATTCTGTGCCAAGATGCCTACGGGCGAACGTGCGCTTTACAAATATATGTTCTGTTATGTTGACATACCCAACCCTTCTCTTTTCAGCGCTTCTTCTTGAGCAGTGCCCGTCAGGTCTGCCTCTCCCAGAGCGGCACCATCCCGCCGGCTATGCAGTGGCTCTGCCACCCTCTTGGGCACCGTTTCTTTGTTGATGGGGACTGGGCTGTGAAGAGTGCTCCGCGAGACAGCATCTATAGCACGGCGGGGAACCCAGGTAGGCCACATGAGAAGATATGTGAATGTGTTGAGCACGCAAAAGTCCACATGCATGACTGTCTGGAACAAATACAAAGTCAGGTACACACTGGCACATGTGTCACTGTTGAAAACACACAAAATTAGTGACATTGTGGCACATTTGTGATGAAACACAAAAAGGCAGGGACATGCTTGGTACTGTACTCATAAGTAGGAAACCACTACAGCAAGTGTGACCACCTCAAACAGGGTCGACTCTCTGAAATACACAAAGACAGTGCCACACTTGTTCATGGGTGACTGTCTGAAACATACACTAAGAAGGGTGGCCACTGGCACACGTAGGACTGTCTGGAACAACAAGGCAAGGATACACTTGTTCCTGAGTAACTGTCTGAAATGTACAGCTAGGTAACTGCTATTGCAAATATGACTTTCTCAAACACACACAACTGTCTGAAACATAGACGTGGGGAGCTACTGGCATATGTGGAGATGACTGAAGCCACAGACAAAGGTATAAATATCCTTGTACACTTGTGAATGTGTAAAACTTTAAACTTAGGTAGGAGGCAAACAACAGTATATATGGCTTTCTCAAACTTGTGTGGCTGTTTAAAATGCATGCAAAGGTAGTGGGCCAGATGGTAGTGTGATACAAGAGCAAAGTCAAATACTTCCTCTATCCCACCTGCCCTGGAGATTAGAATAGTCAAAGCAGGCTCTTGTTTGACTTCATATAGGCGGGGGTAGTGTTCTCTTGACAACCACATCTTCCCCACTCTAGGGATACCACACCAACACCCCATACCCACCGGGATTCGGTTCTGGACATACTGCACCGGTTATACACCAGTTACCATTACAAACATCTTGCACAGATTAAGGGAATCTCTTGACATTGCGTCCTACCAGAAACCAAATTCTGGCTCGGATGAAGACCCAACAGTGCTGTAGGGATAAGACATAATTAGAAAATGCATTCACATCTTCCACCTTCCTCAAGTTTATGGGATGACCGTTATCTTCTCCAGGGGCTCGCCCTAATAATTCTGAAATTGAAAAAAAGTCTTTAGACTATACTTCTCCAGTGCTTATTATCCCCTTCCTGGTGACTTCTAGTCCTCTGTCAACCTAAGGTTGGTCGCCTTGCCTCATGAATCGTCTGCACTTTCGATGCATCCTACAGCGTAAATGACTAAGGGCCACATGTATCAATATTAGGAATACCGATTACTTGATTGCAATTCTCTGTGAATCGCAATTAGGAAATCACTATTCCTAATGTATAAAACTCATAGTTTCATTTAGTGATACCTAGTGAGTCAACCTACCTCATAAATAATAACGAGGTAGGTCGCAATTTGCCACCCATTCCGACTCACTAAAATCACATGAATGGTGGCCTGCTGGGGTCAGCAGACCATCATGTCTGTAATTGCTTCTAAATAAAGCAATCATTTTTTAAAAATGCAGCCTGTTTTCCTTAAAGGAAAATGAGATGAGTTTAAAAAAGAAAAATGAAAAGTTTTCTTTTCTTTTTTTAAGAGAAGCTGTGGTCCCTGGGACCACTGCCAATTCGAAGTTTCTTTGGGGACCTGATGGTGTGCAGACTGAGGTGTTGGGATAGATGGGAAAAGCTGATGCAATACAGTGGTCTACAGTGGCAATGGCAGGATGTGAATTATGATGCCTGTCTTCCTTAGCTTGTTTTCTATTTTCTGGTTGCTGTGGCCAATATCTTCTGTGTTTCTTGTGCAGTGGATCCACTGGCCCAGGTCACTCAGGCATTTCGGGAGCACCTTCTGGAGAAAGCCTTGTACTGCCTGGCGAAACCTGAGCAGACCAAACCTCTTGCTGAAGGAGAAGGGTAAGTGGAGAGTGGTCTTGTCTTCCATGGAATGTCCTTGTGTTTTGGGGTAGTGGAGGGCATGAGAATCTGAGTATGTCAAACAGCGACTACTCGCGTTGTGCCACATACTCAACAGAAATAGGAAAGGATCACAGGCCAGCTGGTCTCGGCTAAAGTAAAGTCTTAAAGTTGTCCGTAAGGCTGTTGCTGTGGATGGCTTAGACCTAAGGTTGTTCAAAAGGTCCAGGGTGTAGATGCTTTAGCCTTTAAAATGCTCATAAAGTCTGAGCTATTGATGCCTTTGCATTGAAAGTTTAAGGGAAGTGAGTTGAGGTGAAAAAGGTTTTACTCAACTGAGAATTCAGTATAGATATTTTAAAAAGCTCTAAAGGGGTGAAGTTCTTTATTAGGAGAATCCCAGCACTTCTTAATAGCAAACGGGAACTCTGGAATGGTGAACAAGTATTTTACTACATGTGCTTAAGTACCTGCCTGGTCTTGAGCTTTCAAATACTGTGGAGAGTTACATTTTAAAAACCTCCCCCTTTAACCGGTATTCTTTGTAAAATTGCTTTGATACCTGGCATACCCCAAAGACTGGAAGAAATAAGGATTAAGCAGTTGCTTGGACACCACTTGCATATGCCTGATTTTTTACTATGAGCCTCGTTGATGGAGTAATATGGTAATACAGATGAAACAACAATTTGACACTTGGAGTGCACTTTCCCTGCAGCAAGAGAACAGTTCTGTGACCGTTCTTTCCTCTCCTTGGATGGGTATGCTTTTTACTAACATAAAATATTGCATTTAAGGAAACTGTATAAAAAAACTGTTTATCCCAGCCATGCGTAAAATGGAAATATAAAACTGCTGGTGTTGTCCAGACCTGGGTCCCATGCTCACTGTGTCACTGGAAACAAGCTGTACCCAGATGATGAGCCCATAACTAGGGTGAAACCGTTCTGGGGTTGCTTGTGTTCTGGTTTAGAGAGGACTTGGCCTGGCAGTTCAGGATGGACTTCGGCAGCTTTCTGATGAGGGACGAGGCAGATTCACTCACATGCTCCCTAGCTTGATGAATGTGTGACTACAGGAGAGAGACTCTCGCTAGATGCACATGATATCTGAACCATAGGAATATATAGTTTCTGAAGGAAAGTCCCTTTGAGACTTAAGCCTAATTTTTGCATGGCATGACTGCTTAGAGAGGGAAGGACACACCTAGCTCTGATGAAGGCTTTAGTCCCATTAGGGCTGTTTAACGCAGGCCGAAACATGTTGGCTTAACAAGGGTCTTTTTGAGAAATCCCAACTCAACTACAAGACCCAAACTCTGTTTTTAGTTATGTCTATGGTACCCACTTACTAAAGGAAATTTACTTGGATTTGCCCTGAGATCTTTTTACCTCCTACCTTCTGGAACCCTGCCATATATTCAGCTAAAATTTATATAAGAACTCCCATCCTTTTTTAGGTTGAGTCCACCCTGGTTGTACTATCATACCAGGGTGTGGATAGGTGCCAATGATAAAGCATGCCACTGTTAAGTGGGTGAGGCGTCTACTCCAAAATCGGTGGATTTCTCGCATGACTGTCCCTTCTGGCAACTCTAGCCTAGCTGTCCATTTGTGTTTGTGATGATAGTTGGGAGAACGTAACTAGGATTCCTTTTCTCTCGCTCTCTCATTGTGATTGAACTGGCTGGACTGTGCTCATGAGGAGCAGGTCAAGACTGATTTGAATACGGCTGGATCCAAACTGAAGGTGACGCGGTGAGCAAAAGAAGGATGGGTTGGAGTACAACCCAGAGCTATTGCCAGTGGTTAGACTTATTGCAAGCAGCCTCCCATCTCATTTTGTGTGTAACTTGTATCTCCAGAAATTGAAAGATCTCCCTGAACTGGAAACAGCTTGAGAATGACAAATGTAATGGGGCTTTTAAGCTAGGATGATCTGAGCTTGGACTGCCCTTTCTTCTCGGTTCACGGGTAGTGGTTTGCTTGTACATACAAGTTTGGGTGCTGTGCCTCATATATTTTTCTCTTACCCTGTGCAGGGAGTTCTCAGATGCCCTAGAGTATCTGCAGTTACTGAATGGATGGTCGGACGCTGCAGGTACAACCAACCACAGCTTCTCTATCAGCTCCAGCATGGCATGCGTCACAGGTGAGAATATTTTCTGCCATAGTGATGTCACACAAGGTCTGGCCTGTGCTTTGGATATGGGAGAAAATTACTTGCTATACTAAATCCAGGCACGGATTTGTGCTCTTTGCATCCCTGGTGAGAACTAACACCAGGCAGGGATCTGTGCTCTTGGGCTTCCCAGGTGAGAAATAATGCCAGACAGGGACCTGTGCTCTTGGACATCCCAGGTGAGATCTAACGCCAGGCAGGGATGTGTGCTCTTGGGCATTCCACGAGGTAATAACTAATGGCAGGCAGGGATCTGTGCTCCAGGGAATCCCAGGTGAGTGCTAATGCCAATCTGTGATCTTGGGCATCCCAGATGAGAACTAACACCAGGCAGGGATCTGTGCTCGTGGGCATCCCAGTCGAGAATATGATCTCATATACTGAACACACACTGGATCTGGTGTGTGTTATGAGGCATGTGACTCAGGTGATCATGTGTCAGGCATGATAGTGGTGTCCCTTGGGGCAGGCTGAGTGTGGAGGTACCTCAAAAGTGATGTTTCACAGCGTCCATCCTGCTTTCATGGTGTTGGTCACAAGGAAGAACATTACCTGCAGCAGTGATGTTACTCAGGGACCAGCCTGTACTCTTGGGCATGCATCACATGTGAGAAGGTATCGCTTAGTGAAGACACACAGGCTCCGGTATGTGTTTGGAGCAGCGTTGCACAGGATAATGATGTTACTTGGGCCAGGCTGTCCTTGCTGTGGTGCCTGCCATAGTTATGGTACGCAGGGTCTGACCTGCTTTCTTGGGTGTGGGTAAAAGGAGAGCACATCACCTACCTTAGGGATGCCACTCTGGGACCTGCCTGTGCTCTTTGATGTGCATCACTTGTAAGAGCATTTCCTGCTACTGTAATGTCAGAATGAGGAGTGCGCTGTGGAGGACAAATCACTGGTGGCGACATAACCTGCTGTACTGAAGACCTGCAGGGCCTCAGGAGTGAGGGAACCATCTTCCTGCTCCATTGCTCAAGGACGTCAATTCATCGAAAATGCCAGGGTTAGCGGAAGTGACACCACAGGCCCTTTGACTTCCACTTTCAATGACACACACAAACTTACACATAAACACAAATTCCCACATATACACTCTTTCACACGTCAACACGCTCTCACCCGTAAGCATGATTACAACATTCATTTAAAAGCTTTGTTAGTTAGTGAATAAGATATTTTATTTATTCAATATTAGTGTAATACAAAATTGACAGAAAATAGAGAGAGTGGAGCCCCAGCTGCTCCTGTGTTCCTGGCACTGAATTTGCCACCTCTGCAACCAGGAGTCGCAAAGGGGAAGACAGGGGTCGCAGCTGCGACCCCTAAATGACGTCCATAGCTTTGCTCTCTTCTGTATTTGAGTATAAGTGGGGCACATACATACATTCCTGGGGCCCACTGTATTGTACTTCTTGGCACAGGCTTCCAAGCTGCTTCCCTCCTTTTCTCCATATATTTGCCCCTTCTTGATCTGTTCCACCTGTGGCTGTTGCTAATCTGTTTTGTTCCTCTCTCTCCGGCAGGCACAGATCCTGTCGCCAAGTGGTGGGCTTCCATCATAATTGTGGCAATTAATTGGCTCCAAGGAGATGATGAAGCAGCAGAGCGATTGTATCCTCTGGTAGAATACATGCCAAAGGCCCTCAGTGCTACTGAGTGAGTATTGGACTGCCGTTGAGATGCACAACATGGGCACTGAAACACTATTGTTGTAGACAGAGCATAATGTGAAAAGATACACCAGGCACAAGAAATAACTCCTAGATTACCAACCCTGGGGGCAGAGAATTTCCTAATAACGATAGGGTAATGTGTCAAAAGGCAAGAGTAAGGCGTAATTGCATCCTATTGATTCTTTGTTTGAGAACTGAAAAAGAGATGTAAGGACTCACTATCGGTGACGTATTTCTCTTGTTTGGTCGATTAAGGATATTGTGTAACTACTTTAAAACTCATTACAAAAAATGGAATGTTGAGCACTCAATAGAAGACAGTGGAGTGCTCCGGGCTTCTAATGGCTGGTAGAAGTCCGGAGCAGCAACGTTCCAATGTTTGTTCACAGCTGTTGCTGTGAATAAAGGCCTCACGGTGCCTGTTGGGATTTCAACCCCCTCCAGCTCTGTGAAGTCTTTGTTTTAGAAATTTGCACATTCTGCCCTCTAGGGGCGGAATGTTCTAATAGCCTTAGAGCCCTCCGTAGCGGGCTCTACCGACCATTAAAGGCCTGCTTCCTTGTTAAAGGTTTAACGCTGGAAAGGGCCTTTAATGACCGGTAGAGACGCCTACGTCAGGCTTCTAGGCTATAATAAAAACGATTTGAGAAAAAAAGCAAGAGAGATACATATTAGAACTGAAAGAAAACCCAAAGGGCGTGCCAGAGAATTGTGGCATGCAGAATGACTAAAGCCATACCACAAAGGAATCAATCATACTTCGATGACATAAGCCATACCTCAGGGGAATAAATTATACTGCCTGGTGGATTGGAGAATGTAAATATGACTTAAAGACGCCCAGGGAAAATTTCCACAGGTCTTTGTACAATTGTGAATAATGCTTACGCCAGGTTCCCATGCTTGACAGCACCTGCCTTCAAAGGGAACGTTCCCCTCTAAACCATCCTGAGGCGTCTGAAGTCTAGAATACAGAAAACTGAAGACGCTTTTCCAAATTAATAACCATATCACAGAAATCATGCATTCCATAAGAAGAATTATTCAAAAGGCAGTTCCGAAAAGAAAAGAAAAGTACATCACACCATCTGCCCTAAATAGAGTGGACAGTCTGATGTATTTACAGTGACGTGTAAGGTTTCCCGCACACTGTTCTAAACAGAGCCGGCGTGCCGTCAGTTTACAGAACAGGGCACTCCACCACGCTTGCGGTGGAGCACCCTGTCCGCCAGGCTCTAAATCTATCTTCAGCTTCTCAGTAACTAGCAAGCTCCTACACATGCTAAAATTGCTTTGGAAACGTATACCCAGGGTCCAGATGATTATCAGGTGCCCTTTTGTTTTGGAAATGGATTTAACCATTCCTATGGGAAGTAAATATTATGGTATGTTAAAATGTATTGTGCCAAACAGCACATTTACCAGAGTTTCTTGGAGCTGGAGAGGGCAAGAAGAGACAGGGACTCTTTTTACAATGACCTAGGTGCAATAATGCCCGAAGGGCCATTAGCTAAGTTTCCAACACCTTCCTAAATCTCAGGTGCTGGGGTTTGCTGGACACAAAGCTTTCCATCTGTCGACTGCCTGCACTCACATGGCTCTTCCTCCGGCACTGAAAAATTTGAACTTGCCGACATATAATACAGTTATAGTTGTGTAAAGGATCTAAGCACTTTGTAGTGCCTGGTTGATGCCAACAAGTCTTTTTGACCAGAAAGCAAGTTTTTCCATAACTGTGTGAATCAGACACATTAATATGAATGGAATGATTTTTGAAGCCAGCTGTCATTGTAGTAGTAGAGACACATGGTTAAACTTGGCTGAGTTTGGCGCTTTGGGCGATTTGCTAGTGATGGACTGATTTTATAGGGGCTCCCCAATAAATGCTGTTTCCATAATGAAGATGGGATTAGACAATCACATAAACCATATTACTGGGGCAATATACACCATACCAAAAGAGAAAAAACATGTCTCTGTGAAACAAACCATACAGCTGAAGGATGAACTATACCTCATGCATCAAATGTACTGCAGGGGGTTGATCCATCCCTCAGGGGGATTACGTTATACCAAACTAGTTCTACACCAGACCTGTTGACGTTCAGAGGAGCTTTGCTACAGCCAGTCTGACCTCTGTTATGTCTTTCCTTGTGCTTAGAAACCCCCTGCCCAAGGCGGCACACTACACATTCAAGGCTTTACGTACCATGCTGGGGAAGCAAGACAGCAGTCAGGCCAGCCTGGCCCAGTGTGATAAAGCCAGTGCGTACCTGCGGGACAGTCTCAACATGACCTCTACAGCCTGCAACGCTATTGATAAAGTAAGCTCAATTCTGCTGACTTGCCTTATGTCTCCAGACTAGTTGTAGTAAGTGTCTCTTTCCAAGACTAGTGGGCAGCAGGTGTCTCACTCAAGACCAGTGGCTAGCGGGTGTCTTGCTCCAGACTAATAGCAGCAGTTATTCCTCTCCAAGACTAGTGGGCAGCTGGCATCTCTCTCCAGACTAGTGGGCAAGAGGTGTCTCTCTTTTGAAGACTAGTGGGCAGCAATTGTATCTCTCTAAGACTAGTGGGTAACAGTTGTCTCTCTCAAGACTAGTGGACAGTAGGGTTTCTCTCCAAAACCAGCGGGCGGCAGACGTCTCTCTTCAGAACTTTCATGAGTCATGAGGGTTCTACAGAGAGACATCTGCCGCCCGCTTGTCTTGTGAGTTGAATGGGACTCTAGATTCCACACAGCCCCGTTTTCAGTGGGGAAGGAAAGGCATTGGCTGGTGTCTGTGGTATTGTATAGCTCACTTTCGTCTGATGTCAATGGTGTTGTATGGCCCAGTTTCTGCTGGTGTCCATGGTGTTTTGTGGCTCCGTTTCTGCTGATGTCCTTGGTGTTGTGTGGCCCTTTTTCTACTGGTGTCTGTGGTGTTGTATGGCTCAGTTTCTGCTGGTGTCTGTGGCGTTGTGTGTGTCAGTTTCTGCTGGGTGTCTGTGAGGTTGTGTGGCCCAGTTTCTGCTGATGTCCGTGGTGTTGCGTGGCCCTTTTTCTGCTGGTGTTCGTGGTTTTGCGTGGCTCTGTTTCTGTTGGTGTCTGTGTTGTTGCGTCGCTCAGTTTATGCTGGTGTTCTTGGTGTTGCGTAGCTATGTTTCCGGCGGTGTTCATGGTGTTGCTTGGCTCCGTTTCTGCTGGTGTCCATGGTATTGCATGGCTCAGTTTCTGGTGGTGCGTGGCTCCATTTCTGCTAGTGTCCATGGTGTTGCATGGCTCAGTTTCTGCTGGTGTCCGTAGTGTTGCATGGCTCAGGTTCTGCTGGTGTCCGTGGTGTTGCGTGGCTCAGTTTCTGCTGGTGTCCATGGTGTTGCGTGGCTCAATTTCTGCTGATGTCCGTGGTGTTGCGTGGCTCCGTTTCTGCTGGCCTCTATGGTGTTGCGTGGCCCAGTTTATGCTGGTGTCCGTGGTGTTGCATGGCCGATTTTCTGCTGATGTCCGTGGTTGTGTGGCTCAGTTTCTGCTGGTGCCCATAGTGTTGCATGGCTCAGTTTTTGCTGGTGTCCGTGGTGTTGTGTGGCTCAGTTTCTGCTGGTGTCCTTGGTGCTGCGTGGCTCAGTTTCTGCTGGTGTCCATAGTGCTACATGGCTACGTTTCTGCAAGTGCCCATGGTGCTGTGTGGCTACATTTCTGCTGGTGCCCGTGGTATTGCGTGGCTCCTGTTCTGCTGGTGCCTGTGGTGTTGCGTGGCTCAGGGTCTGCTGGTGCTCGTGTTGTTGCGTGGCTCAGTTTCTGCTGGTGTCTGTGGTGTTGTATGGCTCAGTTTCTACTGATGTCCGTGGTGTTGGATGGCTCAGTTTCTACTGATGTCCGTGGTTTTGTACTGGTGTCCATTGTGTTGTTTGGCTCAGTTATTGTTGATGTCCGTGGTGTTGTATGGCTCTGTTTCTGCTGATGTCCATTATGCTGTATGGTTAAGTTTCTCCTGATGTCCTTTGTGTTGTATGGTTCAGCTTCTGCTGACGTCCTTGATGTTGTGAGGCTCAGTTTCTGCTGGTGTCCGTGTTGTTGCATGGCTCAGGTTCTGCTGGTGTCCGTGGTGCTGTGAGGCTCCGTTTCTGCTGGTGTCCGTGGTGTTGCATGGCTCAGAATCTGCTGGTGTCCGTGTTGTTGCATGGCTCAGGTTCTGCTGGTGTCCGTGGTGCTGTGAGGCTCAGTTTCTGCTGGTGTCCGTGGTGTTGCATGGCTCAGTTTCTGCTGGTGTCCGTGGTGTTGCATGGCTGGTGTCTGTTGTGTTGCGTGGTTCAGTTTCTGCTGATGTCTGTGGTGTTGAATGGCTCAGTTTCTGCTGATGCCCGTGGTGTTGTGTGACTCAGTTTCTGCTGTTGTACGTGGTGTTGTGTGGCTCTGTTTCTGCTGGTGTCCGTGGTGCTGCGTGGCTCAGGTTCTGCTGGTGTCCCTAGTGCTGCGTGACTTAGTTTCTGCTGGTGCCTGTGGTGTTGTGAGGCTCAGTTACTGTTGATGACCGTGGTGTTGTATGGCTCAGTTTCTACTGTATTCATGCTGTTGTATGGTTCAGTTTCTGCTGAAGTCCGTGGTTTTGTACGGTTCCGTTTCTGCTGATGCCCGTGGTGTCGAATGGCTCAGTTTCTGCTGATGTCCGTTGTGTTGCATGGCTCAGTTTCTGCTGATGTCCGGGGTGTTGCATGGCTCAGTTTCTGCTCATATCCGTGGTGTTGTATGCCTCAGTTTCTACTGATGTCTGTGGTGTTGTATTGGTGTCCGTGGTGTTGTATTGGTGTCCGTGGTGTTGTATGGCTCAGTTTCTGTTTGTGTCTGTGGTGTTGCGTGGCTCGGTTTCTGCTGATGTCTGTGGTGTTGTATGGCTCAGTTTCTGCAGATGTCCGTGGTGTTGTATGACTCGGTTTCTGCCAATGTCCATGGTGTTGTATGGCTCAGTTTCTGCTGGTGTCCGTGGTGTTGTATGGCTCAGTTTCTACTGATGTCTGTGGTGTTGTATTGGTGTCCGTGGTGTTGTATGGCTCAGTTTCTGTTTGTGTCTGTGGTGTTGCGTGGCTCGGTTTCTGCTGATGTCAGTGGTGTTGCATGGCTCGGTATCTGCCGATGTCCGTGGTGTTGCGTGGCTCGGTTTCTGCCGATGTCTGTGGTGTTGTATGGCTCTGTTTCTGCTGGTGTCCGTGGTGTTGCGTGGCTCCATTTCTGCAGATGTCCATGGTGTTGTATGGCTCAGTTTCTGTTGGTGTCCGTGGTGTTGCGTGGCTCGGTTTCTGCCGATGTCCATGGTGTTGCGTGGCTCAGTTTCTGCTGATGTCCATGGTGTTGTATGGCTCCGTTTCTGCTGATGTCCATGGTGTTGCGTGGCTCAGTTTCTGCCGATGTCCATGGTGTTGTATGGCTCAGTTTCTGCAGATGTCCGTGGTGTTGTATGACTCGGTTTCTGCCAATGTCCATGGTGTTGTATGGCTCAGTTTCTGCTGGTGTCCGTGGTGTTGCGTGGCACGGTTTCTGCCGATGTCCGTGGTGTTGCGTGGCTCGGTTTCTGCCGATGTCCATGGTGTGGTATGGCTCCGTTTCTGCAGATGTCCGTGGTGTTGAATGACTCGGTTTCTGCCAATGTCCATGGTGTTGTATGGCTCCGTTTCTGCTGGTGTCCGTGGTGTTGCGTGGCTCCATTTCTGCCAATGTCCATGGTGTTGTATGGCTCAGTTTCTATTGGTATCCGTGGTGTTGCGTGGCTCGGTTTCTGCTGATGTCCGTGGTGTTGCGTGGCTCGGTTTCTGACGATGTCCATGGTGTTGTATGGCTCAGTTTCTGCAGATGTCCATGGTGTTGAATGACTCGGTTTCTGCCGATGTCCGTGGTGTTGCGTGGCTCGGTTTCTGCCCATGTCCATGGTGTTGTATGGCTCAGTTTCTGCAGATGTCCATGGTGTTGTATGACTCAGGTTCTGCTGGTGTCCATGGTGTTGTATGGCTCAGTTTATGCTGATGTCCATGGTGTTGCGTGGCTCAGTTTCTGCTGATGTCCGTGGTGTTGTATGGCTCAGGTTCTGCTGGTGTTCATGGTGTTGTATGGCTCAGTTTCTGCTGATGTCCGTGATGTTGCATAGTTCAGTTTCTGCTGATGTCCGTGGTGTTGTATGACTCAGTTCTTCAGGATCTCAATTATGTGTTTGGAGAGTCCCAGCTCTTCAAACTCCTGGGCGCATTCATAGATGGGGGTTCTAAAATCATTGCGCAGTGGCCAGTTAGAATGTGCTGTTACTCCGATGCTGAAGTTACGAATATTAAGAACAAAGAATAATGATTCTATTCGACATTTTTATTTTTAATTTACCCACATTACCACCCAACCTAAATGAACCGGATAGTCTTATATGAGTGAATGCTGGTGGGGAATGACCCTCATCTTGTTATGGTTAAGTGGTTCGTTCTCTACAATAGAGCCATCTGGTTGCTGCCCCTTGTCTCTCCAAACTGCTCTCTGTGTGAAGTTCGATGGGTTACTTCCTACAGTGGCATCTCACTGGTGGGACTTCCATGGCTGCAGCTGTTGTGCATTGTAGTTGCATTGCATGGTTCAGATGAGGTGTCCAATGCGTCTGCAGTGCAATACAGAAGCAGCTTCTTTGGCATCGACAGTGAGTGACCTGAAGAAGGATACACCAATCGATACTATTGTTGACACACCAATCGATACTATTGTTGACACACCAATCGATACTATTGTTAACACACCAATTGATACTATTGTTGACACACCAATTGATACTATTGTTGACACACCAATTGATACTATTGTTGACACACCAATCGATACTATTGTTGACAGACCAATCGATACTATTGTTGACAGACCAATCAATACTATTGTTAACACACCAATTGATACTATTGTTGACACACCAATTGATACTATTGTTGACACACCAATCTATACTATTGTTGACACACCAATCGATACTATTGTTAACACACAAATTGATACTATTGTTGACACACCAATCAATACTACTGTTAACACACCAATTGATACTATTGTTGACGCACCAATTGATACTATTGTTGACGCACCAATTGATACTATTGTTGACACACCAATCGATACTATTGTTGACTCACCAAACAATACTATTGTTGACGCACCAATCAATACTATTGTTGATGCACCAATCGATACTATTGTTGACGCACCAAACGATACTATTGTTGACACGCCAAACGATACTATTGTTGACACGCCAAACGATACTATTGTTGACACACCAATCGATACTATTGTTGACGCACCAATCGATACTATTGTTGACGCACCAATCGATACTATTGTTGACACACCAATCGATACTATTATTGACACACCAATTGATACTATTGTTGACACACTGATCAATACCATTGTTGACACACCAATCGATACTATTGTTGACACACTGATTGATACTATTGTTGACGCACCAATCGATACTATTGTTGACACACTATTCAATACTATTGTCTACTTTAATGCTACATGATGGTAAATTTCTTATTTTTCATTGGCTGTTTACTATGATGCCTTTGTGATTATTTTTTCTTCTATTTGCGGAAAACCAGGATGGACCCTGAATTCAATGGAAACTATATGCAATAATCACACTAACAGAAAATACATCTTCATAAATCTGTTTTAGAATGTGGAGATTTACTTCTCTTTCAGCATATTTCCCAAAAACGCTCAAGCATCACATCGTATTCATCCAATTCCTCCGCAGATTGTTTGATAACTTCTTTGCCATTTTGGTGCTTACCTCTCCATCTTGCTTGTTCACATTCACAAAGGAAGCAAATGTGTGATTATGAGGGGTTCAGTGTTCACCTTCAGTCATGTTATTCATTGGAAATGCATTTACAGTTTTATCAGCTCAAACAGACAGTATACTGCTGGTCAAGTGCTAATGAGCTAACGGGGACTGGTTGAATGTAAAACAATGTTTCAAAGCTTCAGGCTAGAGCAAAATGTATGCTGGGAATCTTAAGTGGGGATAAAATGTGCTCATTTGTACGAGTGAGTCGAGTTTAGTTCCTTAGAAATTAGAAACACATTGTTAATGTCAAGTGACCAGACACTGTAATTTACTTTGTAGCAAGTATTGATGTCAATAGATGTATTCGCAATTAAGAGTACAGGTAAGATGGTGCAACTCTTTTTTTTTTTTTTTTTTTAGGCCCTTCATTAGAATATTATTTAAAAAATATATCAATTTCTCATTCTTCTCAGGGACCAGTCATTTTAACCTGGGAATTTTCCTGTTCTGTGTGTCTGACCGCGGTGGTAGTTACTATAAAATGCCTCGTGGTTGGCAGTGGATTGAATTTCTTGAAAATTGGGAATATTTTCAAGATCAGTAAATAAATAAGCTAAAGATAGGGTATATTAACATATTACTTAATTGCTTACAATCTTAAGTCTATATTTTTTACCTAGATGCTGTTTTAAGAGTATATCCCACAAATACATTCCTTCGCTGAGGTTTCTGCTCCTTATATTCTTGTACTAAAATGTAGTACTAAAAGCACGTATAGGAGAATTGAGCTTACATACTTTTGAAAACTTGCATTATGCTACCACCTAGTGGCTGGAATCAGAATTGTTCAAGTGTTGTATTTATAATATACCAAGCAAGTCGAATTGCAACTCAGTTTGAAACACTGGACATTTAATTTGTGCATGTTTATTGGAGAATGTTCCCACCAGTACTTGTTGGACGTATGGCAAGCTGAAACTATCAGTGTCTATGCTTTTTATTGTGCAGGGAATGAAGCTGGCTTCATGAAGAGTTTAAACTCTCAGACGTGATGTTATATTTAATCGATTTTAATTAACCCAGAAGGGTTTTCTGTTAACTTGGAAATTGGAGATCATTAAATCTACCCAGGTCTTCATATTTTCAGTCTTTTGGGAATATGTTGGGAAGGATGCTTGCATTCACAAAAATCTGAGTTCTGAAATCGCTCTACAAGTAGCAGCTTTACCTCTATATTAGAAATAGATAATCTGTTTGTCACTCGAATTACCGTTACTATCTCAATGCTGGGGAGAGAAAAGGAGTGGAAAAGGCTGTATATTGAAGGACTACTATAATAACCGTTGTTGAGTATTTCAGGAGAGAGATTCTTTATTGACTTGAGTGACCCTTTCAAAAAATAGTCTGTAAAAGCTACAACCCTTCCATCCTGTTTTTTTTGTATGGTCTTTGCAGGCGGTCCAGCTGCTGTTCTGTGACCTGTTATTGGTGACGAGGACGAATGTTTGGCAGCAGCAGATGAATGCAGCAGGGCAGCAGATGAGCGGTGTGTTCCAAGCTTCTCCACTGGAGCTGAGGGGCTTCCAGCAGGATCTGAGCAGTCTCCGCAGGCTGGCGCAGTCTGCCCGGTCTGCAATGCGCCGGGTGAGTCTGACAGGGTCCACTCCCTGTATGGAGGGTGCATAGGAGCGCGTCTGAGATTTTGTGCGATTGCACGATCTGCTGGCTACATGTCACATCATTATATTCAGTTTCTGCCATTACATTTTCTGTCCTGACAGCTCCTTTTCAGGCCCTCCTTTTCTCAGTGATGACGTGCACTATGTTGCTTTCCTTGATAATTGGCACACTGTTTCCTGTCCAATAATGGACAAACTTACGCACTCACATCCCCAAGTGCATTTTATTCGTCTCCATCACCAGCTAAAAATGCATTATGTCCCTCTCTTAGCTAGACTCTTTTGATAAACAAGTTTTTATTGATTTTCAAATTGGCATCACGATCAAACAGGACATACAGCAAAGCGAGAAATTTGTCAGCAGTCAGACCCGTTACATAGTAAGTAGAAAACATCAGCACAGGCTCTCCCCCCCCACCCCTCTCCCTCCCTTCCCACCCCACGCATACCCCCCTTAACCCAGGCCCCCGAGCCATTTCCCCCATATTTTCTGGAACTTCTTGGGGCAACCCCTAGCAGCATACAGTGTCTTTTCCTGTGCAGCGCACCAATCCACCCCTCTCCGCCACTTGTCTCCCGTGGGAGGGTCAGCCCGTTTCCAGGCGGCCACTATATCCCTCTTGGCCACCACCAGGGCCGTGGTTAAGAAATAATGTTCATTACGGGAGCCATCCAGCCCATCTGTTATGCCCAGTAGCGCCATTCGAGGATCATGGGGGACCTCCCATCCCAGGGCGTCAGTTAAATCAGCTTCAATCTCCCCCCAGAAGCCGTCTAATCGAGGGCAAGACCAAACCATATGAAAGAAATCAGCCGGGACCACCCCGCACCGCCCGCACGAGGCCCCCTGGCAGAGGCCGGCGCGAAACATACGCTCCGGGGTCAGGTATGCAGTGTGAAGGTAATAGACCTGGACGAGCCGCAATCGAGCTGATGTGGTGATCGTCCTGGGTGCCATAAGGGCATCCCTCCAATCAATGTCGTCCAGAGGGCCCACCCAAGCCTCCCACCGCTGCTTCAACCCACTCCAGTCCATCGGGGTATTATTAACCAAGGATCGATAAATACGGGAGATGCCCCCCTTCCCAAGATAACCCAACATCACCTGGGCCTCAGGCGGGCTATGGTCAGGGAGCCTGGAGTCCAGGGGGACGTGAGATTGGAGCGCATGGCGCAACTGGAGATAACGATAAAACTGCGAGGGATGCAGAGAAAACCGGCTCTGGAGCTCTTGAAAGGAGCACATGTGGCTTCCCCGCCAGACATCGCCCAGGTTGGAGATCCCCAGGAGGTCCCAGCCACGAAAGCCACCGAGTCCCGCCACCTCCCGCATCCAAGTGCCATGCCATAGCGGTGTCACCCGGGTGAACACCTTCGACCACCGGGTGTGCCGTAAAGCCGCTCGCCACGCCAGAAAGGGGGCCCGCACGACCTCCGGAAGCGATCTAGGGACCGCCGCGCCGTAGAGCATATTTTGAATAGAGGAGAATCCGACGAGCCGCACCTCCAGTCTGTAAGCCGGATCGTCCCACCCACCCGAGAACCAGTCATGGACCACTAACAGCCGCGTAGCGAGGTAATACAGGTAAAGATTCGTCATGCTCAGGCCGCCGTCATAGGAAGGAACACGACAGCGGTCTAAGGCCAACCGGGGCCTACCTCCGCCCCAAAGAAAGTGAGTCGCGGTCTTGTCCAGGTCCCGAAACCAGGAGCGGGGGAAGGAGCAGGGCGTGTTCTGGAGCATATAGAGAAACCGGGGGAGGATCATCATCTTATACAGAGCGATCCTTCCCAACGGATTCAGTGGGAGAGATTGCCACTTCATCATATCAGCCCTGGCCTTGTTAACCACAGGGGCCACATTGAGAGCCCAGCATAGTTCCGGGAGAGGGGTAACCCAGATCCCCAGGTACTTAAAGGACAGCCGTCGGAGGGGAATGTCAGACTGCCAATCAAAACACTCCCGTGAGGGGTGTAGCGGAACCAGGACAGACTTCCCGGAGTTCAAACGGAGACCAGATGCCTGCCCAAACCGATGAAGAACTCGGCGCACCTGAGGACCCGAGACAGCCGGCTTGGAGAGATAAATAAGTACATCGTCCGCATACAACGCAATTTTATCGGGGACCATACCCGGCCAGTCCCACCCACGGAGAACCGGGTCTGCCCGGATGAGCACGGCCAGGGGCTCCATCGCCAGGGCGAAGAGGAGGGGCGAGAGCGGGCAGCCCTGCCGCGTCCCCCGCCCAATGGAAAACGCGCGGGACAGGGTCCCATTGACCAGCACTCGGGCCCGTGGGTCCGCGTAAAGCACCCGAACCATGGCGCGAAACTGGGGGCCAAACCCCATTAATTCTAGGGTGTCTCCAAGATATTCCCAGCCCACCGAATCAAAGGCTTTCTCGAAGTCCACCAGTAGAAGGGCCAGATAAGGAGAGAGGCGCTCCCGGTGGGCCAGAGCCAGATGCAGGCGCCGCAGGCAGTGCCTGGTTCCTCGGTTTGGCATAAACCCGCATTGGTCCGGATGAACCAGCGCGGCCAGGAACGGGCGCAGCCGTTGCGCAAGGACGGTAGCATAAACTTTGAGCTCGGTGTTGATAAGAGAGATCGGCCGGTACTCGGAGCAGGACCGCGAAGGGGGTTGAGTCTTCGGCAAGACAACTATAGTGGCGGTATCTGTCTCTCTCGGGAAGGAACCTTTCTCTACCGCCTCCGTGAAGAGATCCTGAAGTCGCGGGGCCAGGGTATCACGGAAATGGGCGTAATACTCCTGCGGAAAACCGTCCGGACCCGGGGTCTTCCCAGGCGCCAAATGGGAGATTGCCATCTCAACCTCCTGCAGGGTAATGGGCAGGTCCAGGGTTTCGCTATCGTCCTGCCCCAACCGCGCCAAGACCGCTCCATCCCCTCCCATCAATCCCGCAAGGGAGAGCCCCTGTGGCTGCGCCCGGTATAACTGGCAGTAGTAGTCCGCAAAAGTTTGAGCAATTTCCACCGAGACCGTGTGCGTCTCTCCCGCAGCGTCCGCGATGGCCGGAATCACCCGGCCTGCACGAGGGTAGGTGGCCAGTCGGTGCAGGAGCGTACCGTTCTTGTCCCCCCACCCGTATACCCGGGCCACCGAGGAGCGCCAAAGAGTCTTTGCCGCATCGAGAGAGTGCATGCGTATCTCCTCGCGGAGAAAGGCCAGTCGCGGCGCCCGAGCAGCGTCACCCAACGCTTCCTGGTCGCGCTCAAGCTCCAGGGCCTGCGCTTCACAAGCCGCAAGTTGCTGGAGTCGGCGCCGGCGCTGCTGCTGCAAATGCCCCTTCGCCACCCCTCTAATGGTGGCCTTGCCGGCCTCCCAGAGGACAGCCGCAGAGGAGACGGAGCCCGCGTTATGAAGGAAGTATTCCGCAATCCCTTTTTCCACCACCCCCCCGAAAGGCCTTATCTTGAAGGAACCAGGCATTCAAACGCCACGTCGGACGGGCAGTAAAGGGAGGTGGGCCGAGAGCCAGAAGCACCGGCGAGTGGTCAGAGAGGCCCCGCGGAAGAATGCGGACGTCACAAACCCCTGCACAATCAGTAGAGGGAAGAAAAATTAGGTCAATACGGGCGTGGGAGTGGTGCGCCGCCGAGGTGTGGGTATATTGGCGATCGTGAGGGTGCCAAACCCTCCAAACATCACATATGCCCAGGGCCTCAGCCCAACACGATAGCTGCTTCGCGCGAGCGGTCCTGGTTGAGGAGATCGGACCCGTCGAGTCCAGACGGGGTGTAGAGACCGCGTTGAAGTCCCCACCGAGGACAAGGGACCCCGTCGGGAGCCCGGGGAGGAGGGCCGCCGTGTAGGCAAGAGCGGACTGCAGCAGGGATGGCGCCGCGTAGAGGGACAGCAGTGTAAGCGGCCGTCCCTCCAGGGCGCCACATACCGCAACAACCATCCCCTGGGGGTCCAAATGCACCTGGGTCAGTACAAAGGGAAAGGAACGCTTAAGCAGGATAGCCACCCCCCGTGAACCCCTGGCGAAGCCTGCATGCCAGACCCTATCGTAGCCATAGCGGGCGAGGAAGCGACATTTATTACCCATAAGGTGGGTCTCCTGAAGAAGGAGAACATCAATCTCCGCACGCTGCGCATATTTGAGGACCGCCATGCGCTTGAAACGATCTAGCAGACCATTGACATTCCAGGACAAGACGCGCACAGCAGCTCTAGGCAGGGGTGTGTCCGCCATGGGAGCAAGTAGGGGCATGTAGGACAGGAGATAGACACAGCAACCGCGAAAGGGAGCCGGGGAAGGGTCGGCAAGCGCGCAGGATGCCAAGTCCCCGCGGGCATCGCGTCCACACTGGGGCCAATAAGCGCTTGGGCAGGAGATCTCCCCGGAAGGAGGGACCTGAAGAACTATGACAGGAGAGCAGGTCAAACATTACAAGATGCCTTAGAACCATCACAACGAGGATTGCACCCTCGAACAACAAAAACCTCCCTAGGAGGAAAAAACAACCCCAAACCAATCCCCACCCCGCACCCCCCACCCTATACTTCGAAAACAGAAGCATCTGTCGCCCTAACAGTGTGTAACCAAAACCAAGCTAAAACGCTCGGGCCTGAGCGCTAGTGGACCCCCTTAAGAAATCATATCAGACCTGAATCACCCGCCCTGGCCGAGAGCAACAAATGTGTAGGAGCACCAAGGCCCGACTGTAAAGTCCAGCAACCAGGAAGCACACCCCCACTTTCCCTCCCTGACAAGAACAATACAAGCAGCAAGTGGAGGTCAAATGGTAGGGCTGCGGGAGAGGTCCGAAGTGTCTATTTGAGGAGCAGGCTGGGTCGCAGAGTCCGTCCGCCGGGGGGAGACGGTCCGTTGCTCGGCGGCGTCAGGACCAATGGACGCCGCCGAGGAGGCCGACGAGGCCACGGACGCCCGTCGCAGCCGCCCCCCGGAGCGCACGTCAGTCACCTCCTCCCCCGCGCGTCTCCGGAGCAATGTGCGCCGTCGCCTTCGGGATCTGGAAGATCGGGGCGCTCCTCGCCCAGCCCGCCCCTCCACCGGTGATCCTCGACCAGCACGCTGCAGAGGACATTCCTCCGTGAGCCAGGCCCAGGCTGCCCGCGGCGTGTCAAAGAAGAGAGTCTTTTGCTGGAAAATGACCCGGAGGCGGGCTGGGAACTGCAACTGATATTGGAGGCCCAGGGAACGCATCTTCTGTTTCACCTCCATGTAGGAGCGCCGGAGCTCTTGGACCTCTCGGGTGTAATCCGGGAAGACCATTATGGAGTGATTTTGGTAGCGGAGATTCACAGAGCGTCTGGCCTCCCTAAGGATCGCATCCCTGTCCCGGAAGTTCAGGATCTTCAGGATAAAAGGACGGGGGGGCGCCCCCGGGGGCCTCGGCGCCAGGGAACGGTGGGCCCTTTCCACCATGAAACAGGCCGAGAGACTGCCCACTGGCATCCAGGATTGAAACCAACGCTCCAAGAAGTCGTCCGCGCGACCCGCCTCCGCTCCTTCCGGGAACCCCACCAGGCGGAGGTTACAGCGCCGGGCGCGATTTTCAGCGTCTTCCACTCGGTGATGCATCTCTTTAGAGTGGGTGGTAAGCTCACACACCTGGTCTTGCAGCTGGCGGATATCGTCTTCGGCCGTTGAGATACGTGACTCAGTTTCAGATATACGGGCCGTGGCGTTACGCAGGTCTTGCCGAAGAAGGGCCACGTCCACCTTCACCTCCCCCACCATGCCCTCCAGGGAGGAGCGGGATGCCGTGATGGCCTGCAAGATGGCAGCAAGGTCGGTGCCAGGGGGGGCCCCCTCCCCGGCGGGGCCCGGCCCCCTCTCGGAGGTCGTGAATTTGTCCATCTTAGTCTGGGTAGCCGCTGGCGTCGACCTGGAGGCCCTGTCCTTACCCATGGCGGTAGCACCTGCAAGACCGGGGGGCGCGTCGCCCAAACCACGGGCAATAGATCCAGCCGCGGCGATGCCAGAGGGACTCGGGAGGAGAACAGCAGGAGGACACCTTGCGTGATCTGGAGGCCGCTAGTTACTCGCCGCCTGCACGCAGCCTAGGATTCCGCCCGGAGGGGCACCACACCTCACCCCGTGTCGCCGCCAAAGTCACCAGGTGTTCGTCCGCCTCGGAGAGCCCAACACGTCCACCGCCCGTGAACGGCTCAGGGCTAGGGGCTCCAGGGGCCCCCCGCGGACAGGGCCACCCCCAACACTCAGGCCCCCAGAGGGGGGGGCGGGGGAAATGCTAAAGAAGGAGGAGGCAAGGGATGACCATCCACCACTCCCCGACCGCCGACCTGCGGCCCGAACCCCCGCCGCGGCGCCACTCCACCAGCTCACCGCTGCAGGCCTCGGGGCACCAGGGCAGTGCAAGCAGCGTCGGCGGGGGGGGGGTGAGGGGGGGAGGGAAACGCCGGACCCCGACCGCCGACACCCGGTCCGATGGGGAGGGCCCCCGCCACCACCAGCACCCCCAGCCGCTCCAACCACCCCAGCAGGGAGTGTACTCGGTGCCCCACTCACCGCCTGGTCGTCTGCCCGTTTCCACCGCCCGGGACGGGCCTCACAGCATCCCACTGCCAGCCACAGGATCGTAGGCCAGATTCGCTATTCCTCCAGTGGCCACAGAATCAGCGGAGTTATTTACCAGATTTCAAGTAGGTGCACCCGCTCAGCCTCCAAGCGTGGAGCCCTCCCTCGGGTGTCACAGATGAAGCCCTAGACAGTCCAGCCATCCGTCACATGGTTCTTGGCGCGGGTCTCAGGCCGCAGAGCTATCTCTCCGATCTCCACTGGGATCACCCGCTCGGGCCTCGGAATGGGAGAGTTTTGCACGGCGAGCAGGCCCGAGTCTGAAACGGCCTTGCTATATATATCCCTCACGTGTGTAAACAGCAGGGCTATCCCTACGATCCCGGCTGGGTTAAAATGCTCAGGTTGCAGGAAGGGGACACCCAGCAGTCTCGGGCCTTAGACGGCCTTGCAGTCCATCCCTCGCGTGGTCGGGCAGCAGAGTTGACCCTCAGGTATTCACGTCCTCCGCAACTCCGTGCGGCTGTATGGTCGGGCACCCTTCAGCTCGGATTCTCGTCGCAGGGGGGGGGGGGGGGGGGGCACACCGGACCCCGAACGCCGACACCCGGTCCGATGGGGAGGGCCCCCACCACCTCCAGCACCCCCAGCAGCTCCAGTCACCCCAGCAGGGAGAGCACTCGGCGCCTCACTCACCGCCTGGACGTCGGCCCGGTTCCACCGCCCCAGAGGGGCCTCACAGCACCCCGCCGCCAGCCGCAGGATCTTAGGCAGGGCTCTCCCCACAGCAACAGCGCTGACCCCTCTCTCAAGCCAGGGCCTCCAGGCCCAGCCGCCTCGTGGGCGCCGCGGGCTCGAGTAGCCGCGCGCCCGCACCCAGCATCCAGGAAGTAGCCGCCTCCCGCCGGGCGCTGAAGAGAGGCCGCCAACACGGCTCCGGGGGGGCGATCACCTGCCAAACTCGCACCGATGACAGCCGGGCGGGCCAAGACCCCAAGCCTGCCAAAGCGGTCGGCCAGGGCAGGAGCAGGCGAAATGGGAAGGATCGTTGGGGTCCGGCAGCCGGAGCTTCACGGCAGAGCAGCCATGCCGGTCAGGCGCCACCTAGCGCTCCCTCTTAGCTAGACTCTTAAGTGCATTTCTCCCTCCCTCCTTTGATGAAGGATTTACTGTTTTCCATTTGTCTCCATTGAGTTGAAATCAGCCCTCTCCTTAATTTGCTGGATTCTCCCGCCCTAAAATGAAATATTCCCTTTCCACTTACGAGCTGTGTTTTTCCACCCTCACCCCCCCCAGAGAGCATTTTCCTTCAGCTTCTCTAAGTGCACCCTGTCCCACTGTTATACTTTTGCTGTGCACCTTCAGTCCTCCAGGAGCATTCTCCCTGTCCCGGTCTGCTGTGTGTGCTGTGCTGCTAACCCTCCCATAAATGGTCTCTGACTGTCTCCCTCCTCTGGGAACGAATACTCTGGCAATCCTTGGCTGCTTTTATGAGACTGTGCTCATAAGTGTCCTTTTCCAGGTGTTCCTGCACGAAGCTACTGCGCGGTTAATGGCTGGAGCGAGCCCCACCAGGACCCACCAACTCCTGGATCGCAGCCTGCGGCGGAGGGTTGGACAGAGCAGCAAAGAAGGTAAGGGAGGGCTGCACAAGATGTTGACCAATGGGTGCCTATGACCATTTGCTTAGTTGTGGGGGAAGTATAGGGTCAATGCCCTCTTGTTAGGCCATTTTGTAGTGCAGTAAATTCATATGGACAAATGCCATTTGCAAGGGCCAGTCCAGCTGAATTTTAAGCTCGGAAAGTATAGTTTACCTCTTTATTTGTCACCGTTATTTTTTAAAGGTACACAACTATTCATTTGGGGCATACACATTTGGGAGATTTGATTTTGATATTAAATGCTTTCTACGTTCTTTATAAAATGTACATTTAAAAAAACGTGAGTTTTTGGGGGATTGTGTGACATGTCCTGCTGGTAACTCAGAAAGGCCCTCACTCACTATGCTTGCTAGAAATCTGCCTCTTTGCATGGCCCAGAGACTCTTCTGAGGTTGCACTTCTGTTCAGTCAGGTCTTCTTCATGACCATGGATGTAAACAGGCATGTGCCTGAACGTTGGGTGCCAAGTTCTAGTAACAGGAACATGTGGACCCTGGTGTTCAAGTGCCTGCATACCAATGGACCCTCTACGTAAGGAACGTGGCATTTGTTTAGCCAGAGTTTCTCTGACCAAAGTATACCTCACATGATATTCAATGCCATATTTATAGTGCTGGTTCTCTCAGACCCCTCCCCCGCACTGTAGCACAAACAAACTTCCTAGTACAAGGCACACAAATTTGCACTATAGTGCAAAAATGTGTGTGCAATGTCGATCATAGGTTTTGGTACTAGAAGGGTATCCTTTCTGTACAAAATACTATGCTTAGACTAACTTTAAAACGTTTCACACATTGGATGTGTGTTATACAGCGCAGTACATGTTTAATGTGAGAAAAGTTAAGAGAAGCAAAGACCTTTCTCCTTGTTAATGACTCCCTCAAGGAGGTGTTTTTGGCGCAACACCCTATCTAACCATTTTAGTGGATAGTGTTCTGTGTCAAAAAACATTGATGTGCCACACATGAAACACCCTTTGATGCAAAGCGCTATTTGTGTTACTTTAACAGCTTTTTTAGTGCAAAAATGTTTTGTGCTGGAAAGTAAATACTTTATCATGTGCCACATTGCATGACTTTGCAGCGGCACAGAATGTTGGTACATCTTTTTCTAACTATCACTATGCTTTGGTCTCGAAGAAATGTAGCTCAGATCTCTAGAGGGTAAAAAAGTAAAAGTAATCCGTTGTTTTGGCCACCTTGGAGGTTGCAAATGCAGCTCTGACCTGCTGAGGTCTAGCCTGACTTTTGAGGCTGAAGAGTCTAGTATATGTATGTGCACTAAATCTTCAGATTTCAAATGGTTATGCAAAGCTTTACATTATGTGAATGTGACAGGATTTATAGTGTGCACAGCTACTCAAGTGTGTCCCTGCGCTATACGGTCTGTGAAAGGAAGCAGATACAGAAGGTGAATATTGAGAGAAAGGCCAGGCCTTCTGCTTTATCTTAAACCCGGCCTTAGCCTTTGTTTGACGCAAGTCAAATGGGAGATTGTTCCACCATATAGAGACCAGGAAGGAAAAAGAGAGACTTCCTGCAGTGGACAGACAAACCTTAGGGATCTTTGACAGATGATTGCCAGATGAATGTAAAACTCTCGCATGGGGTATAGAAAGCAGTCCTAGCTGAAAGATAGTCAGATCCAGAATGATGGAGAGCCCTAAGAATTAAGAGTGCTACTTTAAGTTTGCCAATGGGAAGCCAGTGCAAATTACGAGATGACAGGAGATATGTTTCCATCTTGGCAAACCCAAAACCAGTCTTGCTGCTGCATTCTGAACAACCTGGAGTCTATTCAGGAGGTATTGTGGCAACCCTGCGTTGGCGTAGTCCAGTCTGGACATCACCAGGGCTAATAACACAGAAATCTTTGTTGAGAATGATAAAAAATGCAAAAAGGTTTTTGCCATAAGCAGGAAACCAAAACAAACACCAACCAGAGAGAGAATTTGACTATGAAATGACATTTCTGTAGTCTACGGTTGTCAATTTTCATTTGACTTCCTTTCACGGCTGGTGGGTTCAATTGGTGTAGAATAACTGAGGGCCAGAAGCCTCCAATGCAGAGAAGTGGAAACAGTCCACCTGCCATATGGAGACCGACTACCTAATGGTCTCCCAGGGCTTCCGTACTGGCATATGGTCCGGAACAGACGTCAATAAACGATTCTGTGAAGTAGGGGTTTGTTTCACAAAAAGAACTGATGTTAATGTAATTCTGTTTGTTTTAATTGGTATTCAGTACTGCATTTTGGTTAAATTACTTTTGTAAAGAAAAGAGTTGGGGACATTTATAGCACAAAACACTCAACTCAAAGCAGCAGTAGGAGGCGGATCCAGTGTCAGTGAGGCTGGCCTAAGGGTATCTGGTCCCATACCAAATATATTACAATGACAGATTCAGTATTTGTTCTGCCTTCAGTATGTTTCCATCATCACAGTGTGCCCTCAAAGGCCCTGTAGCTTTCAAATACGAATTAACTGTACTATTAAATATTTACATTGAGTGCCAGTTCAAAAGTATGAGATTAACAACATCAACGTTGTGTGATGGGCCCAGGCAATTTAAAAAGGTAACGTCGCTTCCAACAAATCATTCTATATGAGCTGTTTCATACCTTTAATATGTCCATGGTCCAGATGTTAGTTATTTCTGCCCTTGCCACTGTTAGCAAACTTACAAGAGACCGGTAGCAGATACTTTGAACCTACACTTTCTAGCTTCTTCAATTGAGTCAGACCTCCTCTTTCTGGAAACTAGATGAATAATTGCCCTTTTCTCACAAAGTTTGTGATACTTCTTAACGCTGACTGAGAAGTTTGCTGAGGAAGACGGCTAACATGCCATAAAGGCTTCAGGTGTAAAAATAGGAGCTGCGTGTATCTTGCTGGTCTCCAGTTGATTGATAGCACCTTGTATTTGATAGTTTATTCGGCAGAGAGTTTTGTACTTTCTCTTAAAGAACAATTTCTTGTCACTCAAGCCTGTTCAAAGATCTGTTCAATGTCAAACTCGCTGGGTGCATGCTTTCTGCAAGTATTGGGTTCATCAACCTGTGTTGCCTCCATCATATTGTTATTATTTTGCTCATATATTCCTATGTATGTTCACTTAACTTATTTAGGGGCATATTAACAACGGCCAGCGATAATTATCACTGGCCGTGCTTAGCGATAATTATATTATCGCAGGCTATCTCTGGTATTTATCGCCCTAGCAGCGCGTTATTAACAGTGCGTTACTCCAGGGCGATAAAAATTCCAGAGATAGCGAGGTTATCGCCCTTTTGCAGGGAACATCGCTGGTTTTCCAGCGATGTTCCCTGCAAAAGGGCGATAACCTTGCTGATACGACCCACAGGGTTGTATCAGCATAATCCACCCCCTATGTTAGGGATGGCTAAGTCAGGATTTTAGCAGACGTTAGGTTTTGGCGAAAATGTCAGTTTTCGCCAAAATCTAATGTGTGCTAAAATCATGTGGGCTGCCTTGTAAATATCGCGATGTAAACATCAGCGATATTTGCAAGGTAGTCCATCTTGGGTACGCCCAGTAATGCCCACTTTGCATCTCATTGGAGATGCAAAGTGAGGCGTTGGGGAAAAAGGGTGCTAACATGCGATTATGCATGTCAGCACCCTCTTGTAAATAGGGCGCTGGTTTTATCTCCGCTTTTTTGGCTTTGTAAGCCAAAAAAAGCGGAGACAAAGCCCTTGTAAATATGCCCCTGTATTTGTTGGTTTCATGTTCTGGAACCTTGATTTGTGATGCGTGAGCTCTTGGGGACCGTTCCTTCAGTTGCTTCTGAGCTTTGTGGATTGCATTTCATGGGCATTTATACTTAAGAATACAAATGTATTAATACAGCACTTAATGTGGGTGCAGTGCCTTTTTGAACACTTGCCTAATCAGCCTCACCAAAGGGCCCTTTGATGAGGCCACCTCCACTGACCATTACATTGCAGTGGTGGAGACTCAAAGGTAAAAACCTACACAAGATGGCGGCTCTGTGGCAGACATGCATACACTGCTGAACTAAAGCTCTTCAGAATACAGTGCCTTTGAGGTCCTTCCCAGACCAACATGGCTGCCATGTTCTGTCTACAGAGTCACAGCTTGAGCAGGAGGTCACAGATCATTAAGGTACATGCAGGGATGTTTTGCTTCATTCCTTGGAAGTATTCAATCATTCTAAGCTGATAATTCGTTGCCACTGACCCTTTATGTTTGTCCATCTTTGCCACTGTCATAACAATGACTTTATAGGGACAAATGACTCCACAATGTAGCAGCTTATACAATTGTATTCACTTTTGCTTGTATATATAATATACAATTGTGCACGGAGATACAGAGCATTGTTGAGCACATGAATCTGAAGTTGTGTGTTTTTTTTTGTTTATCCACAGATGTTATAAGGCTGGTCAGCTGCAGCGTGAGCTTCCCCACACTTCCTTGCCAGTGAAACCCACTCTTGTGTTGGGCGAGACCCAGGTGGGGATGATGAGTTTATTCCACCTCCCTGGCAGTCTTCTCCTCCCCCTCCTCCACACATCAAACAGAGACTTAAATTAAAGCAACATGATGGTTTTAGGAGGCAGACCTGTCTGAATTTGGGCCGAAACAAAAGAGAACCTGAAAATATTATTCTCAGTTAAGGGATGACTCCAAGGTTAAAAAGCGGCTTCTTCCGTGCCTTGAATGTGATAGGCGTGTTACTCCCTATTGACGCCAGACTGAATTGTTTTTCCAATTGTTTAATTTATACTGTATTCTTGAGTTCCATTTTATTGTCCTTGTGTGCTGTGCCTTTAGCATTTCTCTCTCCACATGTGGTCTTTTTCGGTTTTCTCAACTTTTTTGCCCTTACATGGATAAGCCGAAAGCTGTGTACAGATTGAATACACACACATTGACAATCACAGAGATGAATTCACAACTGATGCTGAGACTGTTGCCTGTTCAGTTGGGGACACCAATACTACTGATGCAGTGTGGGTTACGGCAGCCATCTTTAATAAGGTGTGTCCATTCGTAATCCTTGGGAACTCTGATAACCGCTGTCCCCGAGATACTTTATGATGCAAGAGTTTAAAGGAGTGGATTTGGTCTACCTCTCCAGCTGGATCTGAACGTGCTGCCAGAAAAGACAGGATGTCAGGCATTTTCTGCAGATCTTTCAGGGTCACAGGGTCAGATGTCAGTGGGATTCGTTATGAATGAAGGCTCTCTTTCCCACACAAAAATGGGGGATATCCCATGTGTAGCTGTGCTTGGTATAGAAAGTGACAGCTCGTCTAAAGTCCAATCGTGCTCGTCGGTTACTTTTTTTGAAGCACTATACTCTTGGTAAAATCTAAAGCTAATCTCCTTTTACACCACATTTCTTCTTAATTCAGTAGAATCAACGGGAGAAGAACTTTATTGGTCGCTAGTAGACTGTGTCTTACCTATAAATAAAGAATTGTGAGTCTGTGATCTGAATGCGAAGAGACGGGTTACACATTCCTCCTACTCTTTTAAACAGGCCGCTTCTGGAATTGATTTAGACCGCTTCTGGAATTGATTTAGAAGCCAGTTCTGGTGTGCACCACATTGGTTGTAGCCAGATGATGTGAAAGCACTGCTTGATTTTTGGGTTTGATGGTCTGAAATAGATCTCTTCTCGGCTTGAATGGTCACGTCCCTCAAAAAGATTCTCTTTAGCTTTGGTTTGTCACATCTCTCTTGTATAAATATGTATTTAGTGTGACTAATCACATCTGTCTCTCAGACGTGCATTTAGTGTAAATTTTCACCTCTCTTGGTTTTGATCTGCATTTATTTTGAACTGATACTTTCTCTCTCCTAGGAATCTTCTATGGGTTTAATGTCACACAGCCACAACTTCGACTCTACTCCAAGTTATCATACCAACACACCCACTTCTTTCTCATATTGTTCTACTAGGTTTCTCATTTGTAGCTTTTTACTTGCACTCATGCATTGATAAGGTCTCAATAAATTAATTTTTAAGGAAACATCAGAAACCGTTATATGTCAGTCTTTTGTGCAACAAAAATATGGTGTGTTTGTTGGGTTTGGAAACCAAAATTCGTTTTGGAGAGCACTTTTTCGTTGTGCTTGAATTGCAGATGCCAGTCATTTAAGGGATGTCGGTAATGATGTAACCAAGCTCACTGGTGGCACAAAAGATTTGTGGAAATGTGTATTTCATAGGGCTAGGGTATATCCATTAGTGGTAAAAGAAAAAAAAGGTTAGGATAGGTATCTAAAACCATCACTGTTGATTATTTAAGTCTCAAAAGAGAGACCAAATTGTGTGTTGGTCTGGAAATATCTCCCTTGCCCCAAAAAAAAGTTTACTTAACAGCATGCTTGAGGTACTCTGGCTGCCTGACGTGAAGGCTTACGCTGCTGCTGTCACCTTGTACCAAGTATGTGGATCGACAGAAAACATTAGGGGTCATATTTACAAGGGCTTTATCTCCGCTTTTTTTGCTTAAAAAGCCAAAAAAGCAGAGTTAAAACTATCACCCTATCTACAAGAGGGTGCTAACATGCATAATCGCATGTTAGCACCCTTTTTCCCAACGCCTCCCTTTGCATCTCTAATGAGATGCAAAGTGGGCGTCACTGGGCGTACCCCGGATGGACAACCTTGCAAATATCGCTGATGTTTACATCGCGATATTTACAAGGCTGCCCCAGCATTTTAGCACACGTTAGTTTTTTGAGAAAACAGCTGTTTTCTCCAAAAACTAACGTCTGCTAAAATGCAGACTTACCTATCCCCAACATTGGGGTGGATTATGCCGATACAACCCTGTGGGTCGTATCAGCAAGGTTATCGCCGTTTTGCAGGGAACACCGCTGGAAAACCAGCGATGTTCCTTGCAAAGGGGCGATAACCTCGCGATCTCTGGAATTTTTATCGCCCTGGAGAAACACGTTGTTAATAACGCGCTACCAGGGCGATAAATTCCATGAAATTCGATGAAATTAATAACATTATCGCTAAGCACAGCCAGCGATAATTATCTCTGGCCGTTGATAATATGCCCCTTAAATTCTGAGTGGTAAGCTTGACACAAGAGAAGAAGTGGACCAGCAGTTTGGCAATAGATGCTTTCTCATCTATTTTGCAGGTTCCAACAAAATAGTTGCAGATGTACCCCCTGATGGCTTAAATAGTGGGCAGCCTGAAATGGATTTGGGGTTTCTATGTATTTCCCAGTTAAATTGGGCTGATAGAGCCCTTCATTTAAAAGTAGTCGCAGCAGAGAATGAGCCCCCTTAAAGGTTATTTTCCCCAGAGTCATTGGCGGGGGGGGGGAGGGGGGGAGCTTACACTGCCACTTCCTATGCAGCAGCTGGTTTGTTTATAGAGGAACCAATGTGATTTGTAGTTTCCTCATGTTGCAACCTTTTACAGCAGAGTCATCAAATATACATATATCAAGTGTACATAAGAACTCTCATATGTCCTCTTAATTGTGTGCACATAATCTCCGTTTTGGATTGGGGTGTTCAACCTACCCTATAGAAAATATGTATAGAAACTTTATGATAGTTTATGGAAGGTGCTCACACTGTTGGCTTCTTTGCTTCTCAGCAGGTGAAATGGAGATGCACCCGACCCTGCGGGAGCACGCTGAGGCCCTCCTGCTGGCCTGCCGCTACTTGCCACCATCCTTCCTCTCTGCACCTGGGCAGCGGGTGGGCATGCTGGCCGAGGCAGCATGCACCCTGGAGAAACTGGGGGACAAACGCTCACTGTACGACTGTCAGCAGATGATTATAAAGCTTGGCAGTGGTGGAAGCCCCGTTGCCTCTAGCTGAAGTGACCCACCGCGAACAGCACCCGAGTCGTCTGCCAAATCGCTTTTAGCTTGCTCACTGATGCTTTCCCAGAAGTGGGCATACCCGTTGGCCACATTGGCCAGTACAGACCCCTTCTGAGGCCAAAACACTGCGCCAAAGAGTACAGAAGATCAGCTATTGACCGCAGAAGACCGTTCGCCCACATCAAAGAAATAGCATCAGTATTTTGGGCAAAAAAAACACTGCTCTTCAATTTTCTATGTTTTCAAGCCTGTGGTGGCTGAAGTCGACCAGTGTTTCTCTCAAACCCTTCCTGATGGAAAACAAGCCTTATCTCTACGATAAGTAAGAAGCAGTCCCTTGGCTGGTGGGGACTCCTTACATATGATGGCGTTGACTGGTCACACTAAGTGAGCTCGAGCACCATTAGAAGCAAGCTTTGCATCAACACCGCGTTCATCGTTTTACTGTGTATGTAGAATCAGTGCATGGGCCGAGGTCCCAAAGGAACTGCAGATACTGACCTGCTCCCTTTATTGTTGGTGACAACCCCACTAGTGTTCCTGACTTGCCCCAGATATTCTGGGTTGTTACTTCTATAGATGAATGAGAGGAGGAATACTGTATTGTGGGTGGCCGATCGTGCCGATACATGGACTCAGATGGCACTCTACTCTGGGAATTGTGGCCAGGTGTTATATTAGATGTATTTATATAGATTACGCTTTTTTTAACGGTACATTTTTTAACAATTTCTTCTTGAAACAGATATGTCTACTTCACAGTTCTATATATCAGTGACATATACAGTAGCATTTTACCACAATATGTCGTATATGAAACGGAAATGCATCCTCTACTCTCAGACTAAAGATGTTTAATGTTAAATTTGGCCTACATATTTAAAGCAGAATATATAGTGATGTCATTCAGAATTGACCCATATATCTTTGATATAAAATGTGTCATGTGTCTCTATCTGTAAGAGCATTTGGTAAGAAACCAGTGCAAATGGTAACATATGATTCTATCCTTTGGCATCATGGGCTGACTCGTAGCAAATTCACGCTTTATTTGTAGGAATCAGTCCAATTTCTAAAGTGTTTGCTTGTGACAAAAAGTAACCCAAGTTATAGTTTTTTTATGTGGATGCTACTGGGGTACACCTGATTTGCCCCTTGTATCCTAGGTCCAACCCAAAACCATTTAATTAATGGGTCAAATAGGTCCCAAAATGTGCCCACATGTTGCTTCTCTAGGTTTTTCAGTCCTGGTGGCTGGGGACAGGCAGGAGCATGCCCATAAAGCCAAGCAACCCCTATTTTGAAAACTAAAAAAAGATTAAAGTTTTGTTGCATTTTTCTTCTTAAAAATAATTTCTGATAGAACTCATTCTAGATGAAAGTTTGAACTTGTGTCTCATTTGGACTGTACAGCTAACTGATATCCCCTTTAATTACTGGCGTCATCTGTTTTCTGTGTCGCCCTACACATGTCTATTCTTGGTAGGGATACCCTTTTTAGTCGAAGGTTTTTGATTTCGCTAAACTAGTGTGTATAACATACTTACATATAGAGGATTTTAGCAGCCCTCTTTATTCATTGGTTGGTTATAGTCATTCACATTTTTCTTTCGCCCACTACAGCATAGAGGGAGAGACCTTGGCAGCCCACTTCAGCTATTGGTAACTTCACTCTGAGGGATGGCTCTCTACCCTTTTAAAAGGAGCACACCCGCACACAATGTAATTCCCTGAATTGCACAGGACTACATTTGCAGTGTGTGGTTTTTGAGACCAAAAATGTATATTTTTTGCTTTTAGACAACGTTTGTTTTGTTTCTAGATTGACAAAGGCCCGTCATCTTCACTAGTAATGTTTTGTAAAAACCTTGACAAAACAAAACAGCATTGACCGAGCCAAAAACCTGGCTGTAGGGTTGTCACTTTCACATGCTGGTCATACAGGGGGAAAATGGCAAAGTCCTGGTTGGTACAGAAAATTAGCTTCAGCTGGTATTTTTTCCTCTTACAAGTATTTACTTAAAACAGCAAACATAAGAAGAAAGCACTTTAAAATGTGTTCTAAAGGTGCTAATGATCCGTGACCAAGTTAAAATAGACAAAGGCAGAAAAATCCAAGTTAAAAATGAATATGGACTATTTTATACAAAGTTCTATTTAACTATTTTGCCCAGGCTTTTGCAGGATCTTAAAAAGATGACCAACTGCATTTTTCACTTGTGAAAAGGTGGCAACCTTTGCCGTCAGCCATGACCTTTTTGCTCCTCCAGTTATTTACTAGCCAGCTAAAATGAGTGACATGATCAGACTAACTTGCTGAGCCCTCCTAATTGACAGTGTTTACTGTTATCAGCTTTACTGCCCTTGGAAGGGTTGGACGCCTGAAATCACCCATGTTGTGTTTCAAACCCTTGACCTACAGAGTACATACGTCAACAGCAGCCTCCCTGCAACATTTTGTCTTGGCTGGAGGATGGTACAACAAAGGACCACTTTTAATACAACACTCTATACTTCACAATGGGGAGTAAGTGCGTCTTTTTTACAACCTCGTTGGGGGACGTGAGTCCGTGGCCCACTAAGGCATGTTAAAAGTCACCGCCTTAAGAAGTTACTGGGAGTTTTTGCCTGCAATTTCTGGAAGTAAATGTTTGTGAGAATCAGCATAGCCATAGGTTTTCCATGTTCCACCTTTCTGTAGTTTAAACCCCAGGCTGAATAAGTGCAAGGAGCCTCTGTAATGTGTAGATTTTCTATCGAAATGTAATTTGTATGGCACTGCACGAAATAACACAGTGACGCAGTTAGAGCAGAGATGTCCGCCATTTTCCCGGTAGAGGATGATTCACTGGTGCTCTTCAGTGCCGGGCTCCGAATAGTAATGGCTGCGTTGTTGGCGACGAGGAGGCGGCCACATAAATCTCCCCAGCCGGGGCACTGATTTGTGGGTCCCGCGGACTAGCTTTCTCCTCAGAAATGGCGAGGCCCAGAGTACAATACTTTGTCAAGGCTTCCTGGAATACATTGTATGTGACAACAGTGCCCTCTAGAGGGTACTTGAGGGTACTGCTGTACGTCAACGGACTGCAGAGCACCATGAATTACTAGCATGCTTATTGATGTGGGTTTATATAGTGCGGGCATCACCCAAAGGTGTTACGATACAAGTAGAATATCTCAAACGAAGATGGAATTACACTAGCATATGAGTTAAAAAACGTAAATAAAGCAAATTGCAGAGTCGTACAGAGTCATGGGTAAGCAGCAATACATAAAGCAGGGACAGAAAATGGGCCCAGGCACTAAAACAAAAGTGGACCCTATTAAGGAATTATAAATCTAAAAAAGTGGCCCATGTTTGTAAATTGGGGCAGTTTTGAACTTGTAAAGACACGCCGTATAAGTGTCTTGTAAGGTATGGAAGACTGCATAGATAGGAGCTTGCTGCACTCACGTTTGTTTTAATTTCCGGTAATTCAACAGTAAACACCGGCACATCAGTTAATAAAGCAGGCTGAAGAACAGCCAAAAAACCGGCCCACGCACTGACCTTTCAGACTAGCCTACCAGGCACTGTCTAGTTACCCTGCAGGCCAGCCCGATCCTGGCAATACACGTAGGGTTGCCACCTAGCTAGTTTTCTACCTACACCTCTGGTATTTTAATGTCCCAGCCAGTACAAAAATAAGCGAAATCAACTAAAGCTGATATTTTTAGCTCCTATCTATACATATTCCAAATACGAATAGAAAGCACTTTTAGATGTGTTCTAAAGCTGCATTAATGAATACTGACTAATAATAAAAGTAAACAAATGCAGAAAAGTCATGTTAAAAATTAATGCTTACGATTTTGTTAACCCCTTCTGTGCCCGCCCCTTTCCCCGCCCTGTGCCGGCCGTTGAATTAGCGGGCGGGGTCTATGACGAGCTGGACTCGTCATGGGCACAGCGCCACCGCGGCCCATGACGAGTCCAGCTCGTCATGGGCACTGAAGTGGTTAAAGTCCTATTTAGTATCATGTCTGGGCCTTTGTAGAGGTGACAACCTTAAATACACAGCTAATGCAAAATCTCAGTACTATTGCAAACGAGTGCACAAGTACAAAGTCAAATAAAGTATTACACAGAGCTAAGAGTAAGAAGCAGTACAAGGCTAGTGTAAATTAACAGCCCGCTGGGATTGCAGCAGGAAATGAGAATGTCAAGTAATAACCGCTACGGTGAGCCGTATTGAAAAAGATTATTTGAAGTATCTTTCAAAGAGAAGGGTTTTCAGGTCGGATTTGAAGATAGAAAGATTTGAAGTGGTGCGTAGGCTTGGCGGTAAAGAGTTTTATATTTTGGTAGTACTCTCTTTGAAGGATTAAACCATGGTGTGGGCAGGCGCAAATTGAGGCGATGCGATATCCAGGAAGGGAGGTAACTGTAATGCTGTTTGTATGAGGTGCAATACACACTGCAAAGAAAAACTTCAGAGATGTACTTGCAATGTACTCTACATAAGAGGACACATTTTAGGCACCAAAAAAGAGAAGTTGGAGTTGTGTGAGTGAGGGATGGACACCGGAACCCCAGACACCCATCGTTACTTCTGGACAGAACAGAAGCTCTTTTTATTACTCGATGCAAATGTCCGACAACCTCTGTGTAGTTACATATTTGTCAGACAAGAGAACTAGGGCAAAGGAAGATACATTGACCTGCCCCAGAGCTCACCAATTTGGTCAAGTGGCCAGACCCAGGAATTGGAATCCTGGTCTGTTAAATCTGAACCAAATGACCACTAAAAATAAGTATTGCAGAACGGTGTCAAACACAAATCCTTATTCTTTAACCATTAATGATAGGTATGGTATTCTAATCCCCAATACCCAACTTGTCAAAAGGCCAAGCTTATGTCTTGGAGGATAGTGCTTTTTTGTAAGCACTGTAAATAATGGCTGTCCTGGTACTCAGTTTAATGCTACTTATCAACCTTATGAGGATGAATGTCTGAGTTGTCCTTACCGGTCTTCTGACTTTTAATATCCTGTTCACATCAGTTGTCAGCAGTGAACAATTAACTCACTGAGCCCTCTTGGCAACAAAGCAAGATACTATACAGCGCGCCATCTTTTTAAATCATCATTTTATTAAAAATGTCAGTTTGCAGTTGCACGTCAAATGTTACTACTTGTATTAAGAAAAAGCCTATCACAATAATCTGAAAAGTGTTCAAGTGACGCATGCGTTGAAACAAACCGATCTGTTTCAAACAGATGTCTTATTTTTAGAAACCCAGTATGCTCATTTCCCTCTGGTGTAAATTTGTTTTTTTCTGTAAAGTTTACACCGTAGTGTCTATTCTTTAAAGAACTTAAGATTTGTAGGTCAGTTCAGTTGTAGACAGACCACCAAAAGACCAGTCCCTATCGTATAAATAATGTCTTCCTTATTTTGTCTTTTTCCAACCAGTGTGTAATTTATTTACTCAGGTCCCCTCCTCATCCCCCACTTACTTTGTTTTCTCAAAATGTTTGACTGCTGTCTCAGAAAAGGGAGGATTGAATCCTTAGCTCTTTTGCTGCCTACCACTCGGTCAGCGTAGTAGTAAGTAATACATTCTTCAAGAAAAGGCATGTTTAGAAGTAACCAATTGATCGCTAACCCCACTGGATGTCAATATAGCTAATCCTATTATTTATACAGAAGTCTTACTAGCCCTCACTTTGAACCTTCCACCACCCTTCTTCCGTTTTATTCTCTTTTGCTTTACATCTAGGTGTGCAATGTTTAAATACCTATACATAACGTAGGCTGATGCATTTCGCTTCTTGAATGCTGGCCATAATAAGTGGCCAGTCAGTAGTGTGATAAAGCATTCCCTTCTTCTGAAAGCTTTCAACCAGCTATAATCCTAAAGCAACAGACAAAATATATACTCATACTTTTCACACTGCATCTTAAAGGGGCCATCCAGTGTAGAGAGAAAAACAGTTCTCTTTGCCCAGTCCTGCATCACTAACAATCACCAACAATAAACCATCCAGACTGTTCCTTTTGATGATGTCTACTTGGGTTTTAAGATCTCTTGGGACCTCATTCACCGGGTTGCATCTTTAAAGATGCTAGGCAAGAGTGTCGCCTGTTTGCTTTTTGAATTTTCTAAAAGCTACACCATTCACTAGAAAGCAGGAACAATGCTAAAGCGATTTCTAAAGTTGGAGGCACAGTAGAACATCACGTGCCACATGGGTTGATGTTACTGACGTCAGTGCAAAAATGATAAACAGATGATCCATCTGATGGTCACAGGCAAGAAGTGCAGGTTCCTGGTTTAGACAAAATGGAGTATGAAAGGTAGGGCTAAAAGGTGCAGCGTACTGTTGTGGTTGTTGGCAAGAGGGGGCATTTTACATTAAGATGCTGGATTTAAAACAGCATCTTTACTGCTTGTTACTTTATCATCTTAGGCAAATCTCTATAGTTCCATAGTTACCTTTTATACATTTGTACCATTCTTACTAGTCTCTAGGCACTTTTATCATGCTCGTTCACAATTCCAAGCAAACCAATGTTAAAAAGAGACCGCATGTGAGTAGGTTTAATTCTCGAGGCATAATTACAGATGGGCAAGATGTTGATACCTTCTCATCAATTTGGAATTTCAAATACGTTTTCTTATTTAAAAGTCCGAAATACGAAATTTTGAAACTCTTGCAATTCAAGTTCAAAATGTGAAATTCTGATCTGATTTAATTTAAAGCATCTTCGGGTTAAACATTTCAAATTCAACATGCAAAATTACATAAGCAGAAACTTGTTTTGGGAGGAACTTACAATTGGAATGTACTTGTTCTATGAAATAGGGATCAAAAATTCAACTGAAAAATGTGTGGCCGTGAACTATAAGATTTCAAATTTACGAGATTCTAAGGTCAGATTGTAGCCATTTTACCAGTAGAAAACACCGACCTCTGCTTCAGAACTCTAATTTCTGATTCCCTCCATTGCTTGTCAACAGGTGGGGCGTGATGCACTAAAGCAGGTGTGTAGAACGTTGGTCCAGAAGTTCTGGGTCCAAGCCATATTTTCAGAACACAACTACCTGTTATAAGATCTTTCCATTCAGGTCACTGTATGACATTTCATCTCATGCCTATCTTGAAAATTTGGCAAGGTACCCATCATCCTGAATCTAACGGGATACCCCTGCACCAAAGGGAATGTACTTGGGCGATGGAACAGGTACATCCCCTCACGTCACAAATGTTAAATATCTGCAGTGTATGGCCATTGCTTTTGTAAATACTGTACACAGAGGGTGAGCCCTCAAGAATCAGCCACTTTAAGTTTTGATATAGATTGTTGCTATTCATTTTTTTAACCTACATTTTCATAGTTGTAAAGGAGTTTTGTACAGATGGTTTCGAAAAGAAATATTTATAATTGTGTTTTTGTATAGACAGGAATGTTTCTTTTGGCTACCAGGGAGAAAAAAAACGTAATGGTATTTTGTAGATCTGAAATTGTGTCTTCAAACTTTTGTTTTTCTCTACCCTGCTAATTTTGTTTCTTTGCTGAGATCGTAAGATTAATACACAGTATTTTCAGCTATTACCCATTTGGGGTGTTATATTTTTTAAAGAAAGCAATTTCAAATCAAAGAAAATGTTTTTAAAAATAATAAAAAATAAAAACGATGTCTTCCGTCTCGTGTCGTCTCCTTTGTGCACATGGCAAAACAGCTGCAGCGGTGGATTCTCGCTTCGTGTCGGAATATTAGGCCCACTGGGCAGTTCAGGAGTTTGAGTCCTGCCAGAGGTGTTTAATGCAGTGTTCTCCTGGTCCTGACAGATGTGTATTCCTTAGTATCTTTTCTATGAAAACAAGAAGTTACCTCTTGATACCACTGTGCCTTGTTTCTGCTACTGCAGGAAGGACAGACCAGCCATGGTACCATTAGAGCTTCGATACTCACTACCAGTGCTTAATTTGAGCCGGGGCTTTCCGGTGCTAAGCACCGGCACCCAATTGGTGTCCGATGCTCGGCACCGGCACCTCATTTTCAACATCATACTTAGAACAGTCCACCAGATGGTGGCACTGCTCATCTAATTTAGAGATTAGCAGAACAACGGGAGTTTAGGAATACAATATAGATTAAAATTGCTAATATCTGCCTCCCCAGCTTTTCCTTTAGCTTTGGGGACCTGGAATAATCTGAACTGTCACTTTTACATGCAAGATAGATGGTTAGTAGTTGTTTTGGCAGCGATGACAAGGGCGATGGGTGGTGCAAGCTGCAGAGGCCTCCGTGTCAGAGCCCTGGCACTTAATATTTTACAAATTAAGCACTGCTCACTACTCATGACTTCTGTTATCATTGAAACTATTTTTGTTAACTTCTAGAGGGCAAACTAATCATACTTTTTCCTTCTGCAATTCCTAATGCAGACAGAAAATGGTTGGCCAGTTTAATAATGCAATGCTAAAGACAGCTGCAAATATATATACACTTACCACTGATAATCCTCCAATCTCTCCAGGTTCACAAGAAGCACAGGATAGTTCTTACTCTTCCAAAATTTCTGGAAGTAGTTATAATCAAGTTTGAGTTGATGCCCTTGATAACGTACTTGGGTTATGTGAGGGGAATGGCGGCATCACTTTAGTACTTCACGGCTCATCTGCTACTGTTGTCAAAGCTCAGAGTGGCGATGGGCAGGTATAATGACCCGCTACCCAAACTTGAAGATTGGATATGAAGTGTAGTACAGTGATACAGCAGACGCTTTGTACATCTACAGCCAACGACTAATAGACCTCAAATATATCGGGCCCCTGAGACATTACCTGGAAAACGTAAGACAGATGGAGAGAGTCAGACACATAACAGAGAAAATGCAGAGCATTGATATTATGAAACGGTTTGTCTTATAGAAGTTTAATTGTTGAATGTATACTGCCCGAGTACAACATGTCAAATTCCAAGCCAAAAGTACTATTTATTTACTGGTCACAATTTGTGACCAATATGTTTGTTTCCACTACAGATTGTTAAGAACCGGCCGATGTACTAATAGGTTGGTTCTTAAAAATACAAACTGTAGTGGATCTGAATCCGACCTACCTCATGCATTTTAATAAGGAAGGTTGCATATAGCGGCCCTCTATGATTCCTTGCCATCCTATGGATGGTGGCCTGCTTGGGTCAGCAGACAACCATACCGGTTATTGCTTTTAAATATAGCAATATTTTTCTTCCCTGCAGCTCGCTTTCCTTAAAGCAAAACAGGCTGCGTCAAAAAACAAATGAAACATTAGAATTTTGTTGTTGTTGCTGTAAGTAGTGGTCACATGGATTTAGTTGAAGAATATTAAAGCTGATATGCTTTAATGGGTGGATTGTTAATACACCATATGAAATCCTGTAAACAGGTATTTTCTAACATGGGTTGCTACACATTACCATAGTAGACAACTGTTTTCCAATAGGCCTTTACAAGACTATTGCTGGTTTTTCGATTAAAGCCTGCTGGTGGGCAAATGGCCACATTGTACCTCACAGATAATGGCAGACTTCTTTCAGACGGTTAGTTGTTCCTGTGATATTTCTTTTGGGTATGTGATTTGTACCCTAGTTAATGCACAAGCACCCTAAAGGAGGGATCACACTTTTAAATTTCACAAAAAAGAATGGAAATATTTGTCATTTTCATTTGTCGCTTTTAGTTCTGTGCGCATTAGTTTTCCTTTTTAAAGAAAAGGCATTGTTTTATGTGTGGTTTTTCGGTGTTACTCATTTCTGAGTTTCTAACACACAACACCTCCCTATTTCAACTGTCTGCCTCGATACCTTGAGCATCAGGTTTTACATTGTGAGCTCTTGGACGATTGCTCTAGGAAGGGGTTTTACCCTATGAACTCTGACAAGGGCAAGAGGACAGGGTTTTACAATGAGAACGTTTTGACACATGCACATGGAAGGGGCTTTACATTGTGAAATCTCTGACAAATGCATGAAAAAAAAGTTTGTATTGATAACTATTGCAACTACAATTGAAAAAGGTTCCTGTACTGAACTCCCTTACAAACATGATAGTGAGGAGCTATACATTGTTTACAAGTAAAAGACCTTCTAATGCAGATCTCTACTTCAGGAGGTACTGGGGAGACCTCAATGTCATTGTGTGCATTTGTAATTTTATGTTTATTATTAGGTTGAGTATGAATTAAACTACCATTACTTTCTAAAAGTAAACACAGTGGACATTGACTTATTAAGAACTATTGTTAGTGTAGCTTACAATGTTACACCACAGATATTACACAAGGACCCGGTCACTAAAAATGTGAATGCTTTAGGGCAGCTTTACCCAAACTGTGGGTCGCAACCCACTGGAGGGTCGGTAGCCGATATTTGGCGAGTCGGGAAAGTCCAAGCAATAAATAAGGATGCCTTTAAATGCTGTCTTTAACTTGTCACATTTGCAGGGCTGATGCAAAAACAACAGTTGATGGACAGAATGCAGAACAATGTCATACATTCACCCCAGTACAGAGATCTGGGCCTAAATCCATCATTTTTTGCTCACCATGCCGTTCCAGTTTGAACCCAGCCATATGCAAATCAGTCTTGACCCTGTGCCTAATGGGAACAGTCCAGCCCGAACTGCCAAGCCAGGTCCCACCTGGACTGGAAACAAGCATCCTAGGACCGGTTTCGGGGTTTCACCCCTCTTCAGCCAAGATAGCTTGATTCCAGTGGCATGGAGAGCACGGGACCCACGTCTGGGCATACCCTTCCCACTCGGGGTGACAAATGCAAAAACAACAGTTGATGGACAGAATGCAGAACAAGGTCATACATTCACCCCACTACAGAGATCTGGGCCTAAATCCATTGTTTTTCTGCTCACCATGCTGTTCCAGTTTGAACCCAGCCATATGCAAATCAGTCTTGACCCTATGCCTCATGGGAACAATCCAGCCCGAACTGCCAAGCCAGGTTCTCCCTGGACTGGAAACAAGCATCCTAGGACCCGTTTCGGGGTTACACCCCTCTTCAGCCAGGATAGCTTGATTCCAGTGGCATGGAGAGCACGGGACCCACGTCTGGGCATACCCTTCCCACTCGTGGTGACAAATGCAAAAACAGTTGATGGACAGAATGCAGAACAATGTCATACATTCACCCCAGTACAGAGATCTGGGCGTAAATCCATCGTTTTTTTGCTCACCATGCCGTTACAGTTTGAACCCAGCCATATGCAAATCAGTCTTGACCCTGTGCCTCATGGGAACAGTCCAGCCCGAACTGCCAAGCCAGGTCCTCCCTGGACTGGAAACAAGCATCCTAGGATCGGTTTCGGGGTTTCCCCCCTCTTCAGCCAGGATAGCTTGATTCCAGTGGCAAGGAGAGCACAGGACCCACGTCTGGGCATACCCTTCCCACTCGTGGTGACAAATGCAAAAACAACAGTTGATGGACAGAATGCAGAACAATGTCATACATTCACCCCAGTACAGAGATCTGGGCCTAAATCCATCGTATTTTTGCTCACCATGCCGTTCCAGTTTGAACCCAGCCATATGCAAATCAGTCTTGACCCTGTGCCAGATCTTTTGACTGGGGGAGACTGTTAGCATTGTTAGCATTCCGTCCATCAGTTGTTTGCTGTAACACTTTTCGCCCCAAGTGGGATGGGTATGCCCAGACGTGGGTTCCTTGCTCACTGTGCCACTGGATTCAAGCTAGCCTGGCTGAAGAAGGGTGACATACTCTGAAACCAGTCCCAGGAGGCTTGTTTCCGGTCCAGGGAGGACCTGGCCTGGCAGTTCGGTTCGGACTGTTCCCATGAGGCACAGGGTCAAGACTGATTTGCATATGGCTGAGTCCAAACTGGGGTGGCGTAGTGAGCAAAAGAACGATGAATTTAACCCAGATCTTTTGACTGGGGGAGAATGTTTGCATTGTCAGCATTCCGTCCATCATTTGTTTGCTGTAACATTTGCAGGGCTACCAAGACAGAGGGCAAATCTCAGGCTATGGCTTCTGACAAATTGCTGCAGGATTGGTGTTTACTTTTCTTTCTCTGGCTGCAAAGTGAGAGGAGTTTTTAAAGTGAATTATGTGACAATTTTGCTGGAGTACAGAGAATGTGAACGGAAAGGATGTAGTGTGTCGTTTTTTGCAACACACAACATGTAAATACCTGTAAATGTAGTGTGTAAATTCAGTAGTTAGGAAAGCAAAAATTAAGCACATTTTTTAATTCTGAAGTGTTCTGGAAACAGAGATTTTAATAGGATCAAAACCAATCAGGACCATTTACATGGTGGTGCACAAATGATAAATATTCTATTTTTATTTCTTAAACGCAGAGATGCTCCGTATTTACAAAAATACAGCGCACCCCTGCGTTTCCCCTAGCACTGGTGCTAAAAAAGCTGCCTAGCGTCTGCAGGTACCCTTGCGCCATGTTTCAAGGGTGCCTGCGCTGCAGGGGTGATCCCTTCCTGCACATATACAATATTTACAGGCGATTTGCAGTTTCTATGTGTGCTGCCGAATGCAGCACATATGGAAAGAGCAAAATTTGAGGAGAAATGAAACATTTCTCCTCGTATCACTTGCTTAAGACCAGGTATACTCCGGCGATATTTTTGGCGCCACCCCATACCTTGTAAATATGGGGCAGCGTCAAAAAGCAATGGGTGTTGCTGCAGTACGCCCACTGCAACACCCATTGCATGCCCTTTCACGCTAAGTGAATAGGGATCTTATTTACAAGGCGGCGTTAAGCCACGTTAAGTGGCTTAACGCCGCCTTGTAAATAAGGTGAGGGATTTCACTCCACTAGAACGTTGGAAAAAGTGACGTTCTGGTGGCATTAACTCCTTGTAAATATGCCACTTAGTACTGATGGGTATATGGAGAGACCTAACACTACCAAAATAAACTCAGTTGTTCAGTATTACAATATTAACCGTTGCAAAACTAGACATTGTGATACAATGGAGGAGCCCGTCTGTCCCAGTCACTTGAACAATGAGAATGGAACAAAGCGAGAGGGGTGCCCACAAAAAGATCGCCAAATTCTGGAGCTCTTGGAGGGAATGTCGGGGTGGGTGATGCACGAGTGGTCCTCACTTGGTACAAGGAACTAGAAAACAAAAACTGATGTACTCTAAGGTGGTACAATGGAACGTCATGAGGTGATGAGAGAGGGAGTACTAGGACCATACGACAGCAGTTGCAGACCAATGAAATTGTGTTTAAATGTCTGCCGCAGGGTAGCAATTGGCAACGTTGACATGCTATACTGGTGTACCTTGAAAATGTTGCCAGTTTTCCCTTTTTTATTTGAAACGCCATAAAAAAAAATTGAGAAGACTTAGGGTCTCATTTATGAGATTTTGCCGTAGGCCTTTCTGGTGTGCTGCCCTACGGCAAAAGAAAAGGGCAGGAATGTGCCGTATCTATCAGAAACAGCCTATCCCTGTAGTTTCCCCCTGCGCAGGTGCACAATGGGCTGCCGTGTGCCAACGCAGGCACCTTTGCACCATGGGGAAAGGATGACTGTGTTGTGGGGATAATTATTTTTGTACAGGAAAGGAAACCTTCCTGCACAAAAGCAACCACAAGAAGCTTTTTCCTCTATGTGTGCTGCAGAATGCAGCACACATAGAAAAAGGAAAAACGAGAAGAAAAAGATATTTCTCCACGTTGTGCCTCCCTTAAGCCTCCCCTGGGGAGGCGCAAGTTTTTGGCGCTGTCTCAGATTTACAATTTTTCATAAATCTGGGGCATAGTCAAAAAGCCCTGGATTTTGCTGGGAACGCCCACGGCAACACCCATTGCACACCCCCTTTAAGGCAAAAAACGGAATGAAAGGGAACGACATTTACAAGGCAGCATTAAGCCAAAAAAAGTGGCTTAGTGCTGCTTCGTAAATATAGAGCAGTCTCCTAAACCACGGAACATCACAAAAAGTGACGTTCCGGCGGCGCAAGGGGCCTCATAAATGAGGCCCTCAGCGTATACTTTGTGGAGTAATTTTACTTTTATTTAACCCCTTTAGTTGTTTTATTTCATTCTTTTGACTTTAAATGTTTGAACTAGGCATCTGATATTCAATTCCTGATACTAAAAAGTCATAGTAACTCTTACTTTCCCCGTGAACCTCAGGAATGTCTTCCTTCAGTTGCATGTTTGATGAACGACAACTGGACGTGTTGGTTCTAGAGACTCAGCCTTAGTCCTGGATCTCCATTTGGTAGTTACTGGCTCTTGGTCGAATCCCAGCCCATACTACGATGACAAAAATGTTGGTGTTGCTATTAATACTGGTCTTCCCTTCCGCTTGCAACACGAATATGTCAGCTTCAGACTGTGCAAAATGCACTGCCACGTTCATTACGTAATTTACCTTCGCACACTTCTGTTAAATCCCAATTGGAATTCCAACACAGTTGGCCAGTGAATAAACCAATGTGTATAAGGCATGGTGCACAAGACACTTGCTAGCACTTGTACTGAGGACATTAGTTCTTGGCTTCAGCCCTACACGCCCACTCACATGCTTCATGCATCTTCTCATGCACTCTCAGTTGTTCCCATCTTCCACTGCACCAGACCAGAGAGGTTCTTGCTCATCTTCCTAGTTACACCAGAGGAAAAAGACTCTGCCAATGTGAGTGCCGGGCAAGGAATGTGTCTGTGAGACTGCAGTGTGCAGCACATTAAGGCCAGACATTTTGGCATTTCCAATGTGCGTTTGTAAGTGGTACAGTGCTTGTCCATAGTGTTGTCCATAACCAATTCAATGCACTACAGTGTTTCATTTCCATTCAGTAAAGCACATATAATCAATCAGCAATAGCTAAAAAAACATTTTACGTCATCGGCACTTCCTTACCTTTTTCTTACTGCCACACCCGCCTAACCGTCCCTCAAAAAATGTGACACACAGAGACAGCACAAAAGCTCACATAAACATCCTTCCAAAACAATTGTATCTTTATTGACGGTTGAATGCAATGACTCGTTTTTACTCTTAAGGAAAATAAACATCTTTTAGAAACAGCTTGTCACACACAATCTTCAGTGTGAAGCAAATGTACTAATAAGAACACTAGTCTTAAACATTTACAGTCTTCATATATATTATATATATGTATATGTATACATATATATATATACACACTATATAATGAGGCATTATATAATACACACGGTTTACCATTTTACAGTAATATGTACAGTATACCACTACATAGCCAGAGTTAGGCGTGGCGCCTGGGACAGACTGTAGTCCAAGGCAAGCTTCAGAGAGTGATAGAGGGAAACTGGCTGACAAACTTATGACAGCAAGATCCCAATTGAGACAGCGGATTCGAACAGGATGTATTCGAACAGGTCAACCATCTTCATCACCACCAAATGGGCTCCAGGAACCAGAAGGGAAGGAACAAACAAGGTATACACTTAGAAATAAAAAACACAGATATGATTCAGACATTGAGATTGTTTTTAAAGAAAATAAAAGCAGGAATTTAGTGAACTTTCCAGGGTATGAGTGTAATGGTATATTTTGTTTGAAGCCTTTGTGTAGGAAGAACCACATAAGCAATCCTTTACCTGTTGCACAAAAGCGGATTTATTATATAGGAAATGGATGTGTCATGTAGTATACCACCTTGGCTGAATGTGCGTCTGATTTTAATATATTTCTATAACTGCCTGTTGAAAGCATGTGTTACAGACAGCAGAAGGTCTTGCCAATGCCATTTATATATGGTTGTCCGGATTTATATAAAATTGCCTTGAGATTGTGTGTGTGTGTGTGAAAACAGTAAAGATAATCTCCAAAGAAGTTGAAACCTTCATCCCTATAGTTGGTGCATTTATTGAGGAAGATGATTCCACAAAAAGTGTAGGGCCAGATGTACGAACATTTCATTTTGCGAGTCTCTAATTGCGACTTGCAATAAGAGACTCGCAAAAAGAAATATACTGTGTCTCAGACACATTAGCGATTCAGAAATGGGTCACAAGGGACCTGCCTCATCAATATTCATGAGGCAGGTCGCAATTTGCAACCCATTGGGAATTGGCAATAAGACGGGGATTGTGGCCTAATCTGGCCCATTGTGTTTAGCACTCAGCTGACTATCCCAGAAACACTCACCTCTACAAGTACGCATCTGCAGCAGAAACTGTTTTGGAGTTATCAAGCGGGAAACTCTGGAGGAAATGGTTTACCCTCCTGCAAGCAAATCACTTCTATAAACTGTTCATTTGATCCACACTTGATGCTGTGATTAGACCCTGTCATAGTTTGAAAGCACTATGATCTTTATTGCGGAATAGTCTTGTGCCACCTGGTGCACTATTTGAACGAGACTGAGGCACTATTAATGGTCAAACTGAAGGCCCACTATGGAACTAGGGAGACTTTTCTTTACACTGCTTCCTCTAGCGACTCCAAATTGATATACAGAGAAGTGGGAAATAAGCTTTCACAAGCAGCCAATCCAGTGTCTAGAAGGGCTTTCCAAAGGCAAAAGAAAAATAATTTTAAATGGCCGAGGTCATTCAAAAAATGTTTCCTGAAGAATACAAAGAAACAAATCAACCAGTAGAATTGAATGCAAATCACCAGGCAGGGATCTTGAGCTAGCAAGGAAGAACTCTACAAACATCCATCAAAATGCCTCAACTACTCCGTGATGGCGGTGCATCAGGCGTCTGTCAGGCTTCCTCCAGAAGACCTGTTGCCCATTAATCTAAGAACAGAAACAGAAAGGAAACAAAGTTGTACCCCAATTTGAGGGTGGTGAGGTGCAAGATTTTGAAAGAACAGAGAAGCACTATTTTAAACTGGTGGTTCAATTAATCTCACCTACCTCTTCATCAAAATGCACAATGAGATGGACACAACCTCCTGCAAAAATGATGCAAGTGATGAAAGGCCAGTGCAGAAGCGAAGCGGACCCTAGATGGTCATCACTCAATCCACAATGTAGCTAGCTCTTCACCTACAAAGGCCCAGTTAGCTCATAGATGTCTGGTCGTAGAGTTAGAAGGAGGGCACAAAGCTCCTCAAAATGACAATTTATGGTGTAGTCTTTTGAATCCTATTAAGACCAGATTTAGCAATTGATCTAAAATATGTCTGTTGCTTTAAATACTGCTTCTAGCAAGTAGGTGCATGCACGGCCGCAGTTAAAAATTAGGGGATAATTTTAGAATTACGCCACATGACTGAATCGCATAAAAAGCAAATATTATGCAGAGCTGATTTTCAAATCTTTTCAGGTTTGTGAGTTTCTTGTCGTTGTGGACCCAGTCGCCTTGGTAAAACAAAGAAAAGATAGGAATCGGATGCAGAGACGCATGAACACAAGGCTGAATTTAGTTGCACACTGTCACACCGACTTTGGGGTATTTAACTCCAGGCACTGCAACTTTCATGTGCTGGGAAGTTTTGCGAGATTGGTTCTATAAATGGCTTTGCAGACATGGATTCTGCACATAGAAGCCTCAGAGATATGGGAATTATTGGTACAATGGCCCCTAGATTGTGTGTTGTGTACTCTGCATTTCCATATCTTCAACTACTAGTAACAATGTTTACACATGATATAAACAAACTATATCAGAAGTCGAGGAACATATGTGGGTCAGGGGTGGAAGCATGGTCTACCACTGGTGTTCAAGTCAATCAGCCAGTCTACGTCAGTGAAATAGCAATGACATGGTAATGGCATTACATACCCCACAAAACACTGGCACTGCCTGAAAGAGGGCCCTGTAGCCCTATTTACTGACTAAGAGACAACATGGTATCCCTAACATCCAGAGAAGAGACATCTGCATCACCTCAGCCCAGGAAGACTGAGCAACATCATGGCTGTCGGGTGGAGTTCGTATCACAACAGTCGTACTCAATTTGGGTCAGAGAATGAAAGGCAAAACGCTGGCAAATTACATGCTGTGTAGAAATCTTTATACCCTACCCTTACCTGAGAATGAATCAAAGGGTCATTGAGTGTCACGAGGAAAGAAAGGTTAAATGACGTGATGTAGACTTTATAGACGAATGTTGGATAACACTTTGAAGTAAACACCACACAACTGCAACAACCTTTACACAAAAGAAGTTAAGAAACACACAAGGAAATGTTGGTGTGCTGGGATTAACAGGTATGCTCAGCAAGACTTTTGCTACCCCAATTAGAATGAATCTTCAACGAGTGGGAAAAGATGCTAACCAGGGGTTTCCAGCACCAATGTTGTTTTACAGAGAGCCTTCAGAGCTCTGCAGACTGTGCAACAGGAATCTTCGATACTAGAGCACAAATAAGCTTCCATATTGGACGCAATGCTTTGGATCACATGATTGCTTGTGTAGTAGAGGACAAACCTACTGGAACCACTAGCAAGGAAGACGTCTACCCTTGTCAGTGCAGTGCGGTACTGATGAGTGTTCAGCAAAAAAAACTAGAAATATGCATACCCAGATACAACGATTGCTGACAGCCCATGCAAACCACCCTGAACTACAAATCTGTGATTGCATTCGGCCTCCAATTTACTCATAAGTGGTGATCAGAGTGTGTCCACCAAGAAGGATAAAGCACAGTGAATTGTGGGGTGGAGAAGGCAGAATGGAGGGCTGGAATGTGCGGTAAAATTGCAAAAACTAAATATAGAACTCAAATGCACAAAGTTTAATTTTTGCTAATTTTCATTTTATCTCTACAGCACAAAGGGTCAATGCCCTCTTCAGAGCCAATTTCTTAGTGATTAGGAATGGCCCTTCAGAAAACTGATGAAAGGAAATCAAAAGGGTGCCAATAGTGAACTTCTGAAATATTCCTTCTCCTTAAGTGCCCTCGTTTCAGGAAATGGTGAGAGAATCCCATTCCAATGTGCTTTAATGAAGAGTAAATTGCACACGCCAATGCATTCTGCCAGATAATTTCAGATATTTTCCATCCAACGGCCCAGAAAGGACTGCCAAAAATCACCCTATCATTATAGTTCAGGGTTCTCTCCCCTTTTCCTTTTGTTTATCCCTGTGCTCTTATTTTCACGAGGATGTCACAAAGTTGTGCCCCCATGAGGTCTCTCTCCTATCAACTTTTTCCAACATTTGCCTGTGCCCAGGGCAGGCTCCTTTTCTTCCCCTTAAACCCACTTCTCCCCTCTCCGCGCTCCTTTCGTAGGCCCCAACACGAAATCATGAAGATGACTGTTAAATTCTTTGTCGTTTTGAAATATAGTGCACCTAAGTTGTCATCATTGTATATTTCTTTTACATATATTAAGGGTTTTACAAAGAAGTGATATGTAGGTGAAGGCTGTTGGACTATTGGAAAGAGGCTGCTGGAACCGTCTCTATTCGGGGTGGGCAGAGGCAGATCGGCTTATGAGGAAATTAGGAATCTCGCCCAACAGTCTGAGGCCTTCTAATGTCTGGTGGGCTGTAAAGCACTCTTCCAAAACCACTGGAGTTTCAGAGCCAGTGCCCGTGCAAGGAAGATCTTGCTTTGCCTTTACGCCCGGTTGCCTTTCGGCCAAGCCTCCTCTGGATCATAAAAAGCAGAACCTATGAAAAAGCCCATGTCTCCATCTCTCACAATAAAATAAGCAGCCTATTGTAGCAGCTGAAGTGGTATCAATGTACATAAATACATCATAAAAGAGTAAAGGTGCTGAATGCAATGTACTGACCACACTGTAGTGAAACACTGACTCTAGCAAGGCAGAGGGAAACCAAGCTTTCTGTCGTCCCTTTCTGAGCCCATGGCAACAAGTAACCTTCTTCGTGCTCAAGGGGTAAAGAACACTGGGGTAAAATAAATTCTTGGATTCATGTCAATTTATGTAAACAATTCCGGGAGACCTTATTTGGACAAATAACCAGTTTAAGAATCAATGTGTGAAAGGTATACTATTTCTCTGTTATAGTCCGGTCAAAAGGTTATGAAACAGAACATCCGAACAAATAACACCCGTAAAATGTTATATTTTTCCATGCATCAAAGCAGAAACGTAGGATACATAAAGTTTTGAACTCGGAAACGCGAAAAAAAGGCAAATGAATATTTTTGGTTTTCTGCACCTAAGTTGATGGTTTCAAGTTTTCAGTGAAAAAAAGGTCAACCGGCGGTGCTCTTCCACCTCCAACCACTGGATGCTGATGTACACCTTTCCTTCCTCCTCTCACACCCTCAGTCCACATAGCACAACCCTTTCCGGAATGCTTCTGCAGACCAGTTTTTATTCCAACGTGCCTGTGTCACCAGAGTAATTCATATTACGACTGAGGTGTCATCACTTATAGAGCATCAGCAATTTCCCAAGCGAACAACTGCAAATGAAAACATTTTTCACTGGGGCTACTGCAAATATTTTGTAACTATGTTGTAGGAGGTTCAATCTGAGCTCTGATTGGTGCAGGAGAGGTGAATAGTGGAGACGTGTAAATCAAAACTCCAGAAACCTTGACTCTTTGAGGTCAGGGGTTGGGGTAGGAATGCAACACTCTTGCCACAAAAGAACATTTCCTAAGCACTGCTGAATTCTGGTGAGGGTGGTAAAGGAGGTGGGTGTGGGCAGGATGGGAAGCTTGCTGACCATGAAGAAGAGGCATCAGTTGTGGCTCTCGACAAGAAAACATTACCACTGTGTGGATTTAGCAAGTATTAACACAGTGTAGTGCGCACACTAGCTTGGTAGCCCTCCCCCTTCTGCCCCACCATACGAAGACTGTCAATGGGAGAGTCTCAATGGGTGACTTTGCCATCCACCTGGTTTCCCCATGATGTCTCAAAAACAAATGACAACCTGGGCCAGCAAGGCTTGAGATAGTGTTTGAAACCCAACAACGAGGCCGCAGGAAGATGTCCATGAGGAAAACTATGAAAAAATACAAATAATAATAATAAATTATACTGTTTTTGAGTTTCCGCTAGTTTGCCTTAATCTTTAGCAGTTTGAAAGTTCCCTTGGAACTGGGGGCCAACCCAGGGCAGGTTTTCGCCAGTCCTCACACCCTGGAAATGCAGACAGGCCTCGTGCAGAGTATTGCCGTCAGCGGGTGCTGTCCACACCCTCTGTCATGATTCCCTTTGGAACAGATGCTATAGTAGTGCCACCCAGGGTGATCAACCAAGTCTCCATCAGGCACAGAGTACTCCATGGCTGTGAAATGGTTGCTATCAGCATCTCCGCTAAGGTCCGAGAGGCCACAGTCTCTATGAAGCCCCCCTTGCAGAAGAGCTGAGAGCTCGTACATCAACCAGGAACAGACTTTAAATGGGACTCGTCCTCGAAGAGAAGGATCTCAGAAGAAAAGACGAAGCAATTAAAATCAGGTGCTTGTTGTCTCTCTTTCCTTCTCATGGGGTCCTGGTAACACCTTCGTGCAGTGCCAAAGACGGGTGACAGATTTCGGCATATGTTTTACAAGAACTGACGCTGGAATAAAAAAATAAAAATATCTATTATAGTCAATACTGTTAAACAAGAGAGCTTTTTCGCTTTTTTCTAGCTTGGTGAGTGCTAATTTAGCTTTGTGAAACAACAGCTCCATCAGAAGGTGAGCATGCAATGTCTTCAGTGAACTGAAAAAAATAAATGAGAAATTGTAGCATGTCTCTAATCTCCAAAAACCAACAAAAAATGAAAGCAATGTACAAGATAAAGCAAACAGAATACATAGTCCTCTTTAAAATGAATTTTAAAGGTCAAAAATTTGAATCACCAAAATATCAGAGTGACTGATACTGTATGTCATATAGTCAATATATCTTAGAATTTGTCTTAAACTGGACATCTGGTGAATTATGTCAAAATATGTCTCAAAACCAAGCAGATGTCATCAGGCAAAGCAACGTTGTAGAATGCTTACTGTTGGTGATTGCTAGTGATGAGTGGGTAAAGGGAGTTGTTTTTTTCTCTTCACTAGATGTCCCTTTAAGGTGACCCAGCAGTCACAAAAAGTGTGAGGTTGTAAGGTCAGTAGCTTTATCAGCAAGTGACTGCCCTATCCCCATTTACCTTTTATCAACAGGAAACATTTTCAAAAAGGTTCTCTCGTAACCATAGCCAGCCAGTGCTGACAGCAAGTCCCTAATGCTACTGATGGTCAAAGGTGTGGAGTGATATTGCTTATCGCAATACACAATGGCTCAAAATTCATTTTAATACATTGTGAATGGGGGTTAGGCCAGGTAATAAATGCTGTAGTGACTTTCTGCCAACACAATCCTTACATACGTCAAACAAATGCTATACTATGTTATTCATAATCTAAAAAGCATATAGAATGCCAGCAATGTGGTCTCAAAGCACTAACAGCTGATGGATGATAAAACTACAATTCTGAAGACGATGATGAGAGTGTGGGGAGCAGAGTTGGGGCTGCTACATCAGGCTAAAGGCACACAAGATTGTGATAGCCGTATGATGAGAATGTGAATCTATAACAGATTCACACTGAAAAATTCAGCAGCCTTCCTGACACTCCCTTGCAAGTAAAGTAGATAGTCAGAAGCTAGTACATCCACAGGCACTGCAAAGGCTGGATCAGGACTAGCTCCTTCAGTAACATCATACCTGGTGAGAGAATTAGTACAGTTAAGTTCGGGCCTGAGGTGTTTACTCATTTTCAACAAGAAGTGGATTTTTGCTGGAAAATACAGCATGACTGGAGGAAGTGGTTTATATAAATGAATAATGAGATCAGGGCCACCATCCTATTGTGCAACGTATATATTATTCAAGGACAGGCATATCCTTTGATGCAGTTTTTCCAGTATGCCGTCCTAATAGTATGAGCATGGACAGTGCAGCCTTAAAGTAAAAATCATTCTTTCGTAATATGTGATAGCAGGCATTTGGAATTGAGACTTTGATGGGAGACAAAAAGTAAAATGATAGTTTGCTGTACCTTATGTTTCAGACACCTCAAGGAAAAGTTGTCTTCATTTAATAAACAACCTGACAAGTAGAAAAAACAAGAGATGAAGGTTCTTCAACAGTATTGAGTATTGTAAAATGGCTACTCCACTGAAAGCCCTTAGCAATTGCATTGTTCTCACTCAAAAACAGAAAAGCTACTTACTGTAGTAATTCTGTGTCTCCCAGTTTGTTGGCTGTTTTGAGTTACTGACCTTTAGGGGCTCTGCATCGTACCATATTTGCATTGGAAGTAGTAAGTGTATCTTTACGGGTCTGATGTACGAAATTTCCATTTGCAAAAAAGTGGTCATCATATGTGCACCAACGTTTTTAAACGGGAATTGTTTTTTTGCATACCATAGGTCTGCTCACAAAACTTCGACTCGTAGCGGATCGCAATCTAACCTACCTCATCAATATTGATGATACCGGTCGCAAACTGCGACTCAGTATGATTAGATACCATCAAAGGGATGGTGGCCTGCTGAGGTCAGCAGACCACCATGCCTGTGTTCACATTTTAATAAAGTAAATTTGTTTCAAGTGCAGCCCATTATCCTTAAAGGAAACGAGACTGCATTTAAAAATTACCAATGCCTACTCCTCAACAATAGTTTTATGTACTTTCACAAACGGGATGGGTCCCTGGGGGACTTTTTGTGAATGTTTGACCACCTCAACTCAAGCGCGGTAACTTTTCAATGTTTTGTGACTTGATTATGGTAAAAAAAACATTGATACATCATATAACAAATTGCTTTGGAAGGGATGTCGTAAAAAAAGGCCCTTTCAAATAGCGATTTCTTATGGGTTTCAAAACCGTCTGATTCAGTAACCTGTTTCTGTAGGTTTAGTAAACAACAAATAACCATTTTGCATTCATAAGCACCGTGATTTTCCGAATTGCAAAATGGCTTTGTACATCAGGCTCGACATTTTGCGAAGAAGGTAGAGCAAATGTCCTACTTGTGTGGCCCTCCTACATCAACTTTAAACCTCAACTACAGATCCAAAAGCTTAGCATGATGGTTACAATGAACATTTAAAAGACACACCATTGATAGATGGAATGCAGAACAAATCAAAACATTCACCCCCAGTCAAGAGATCTGGGTTAAATCCATCATGCTTTTGCTCACCATGCCACCCCAGTTTAGACCTGGCCATATGCAAATCAGTCTTGACCCTGTGCCTCATGGGAACAGTCCAGCCCGAACTGCCAAGCCAGGTCCTCCATGGACCGGAAACAAGCATCCTAGGACCAGTTTCGGGGTTTCACCCCTTTTCAGCCAGGATAGCTGGCGAAGTGAGCTAAAGAATGATGATGGATTCAACCCAGATCTGTTACTGGGGGTGAGTATCTGAAAAGTTTCAGTGCTCCGTCCATCATCTCCTTGTGTTTGCTTTGTTCACCCTAAGTTGCCAGGGTATGCCCAGACGTGGGTCCCTTGCTCACTCTGCCACTGGATTCAAGCTAGCCTGGCTGATGAAGGGTGTTACCCAGAAACCGGTCCCAGGATGCTCGTTTCTGGTTCAGGGAAGACCTGGCTTGGCAGTTCGGGCTGGACTGTTCCCATGAGGCACAGGGTCAAGACTGATTTTCATATAGCTGGGTCTGAACTGAGGTGGCGAAGTGAGCTAAAGAATGATGATGGATTCAACCCAGATCTGTGACTGGGGGTGAGTGTCTGAAAAGTTTCATGATGGTGCTCCATCCATCATCAGCCTGGCCCCTTGCTCTCTTTGCCACTGGATTCCTCAGCCTGGCTGATGAAGTGAGCTAAAGAACGATGATGGATTCAACCCAGATCTGTGACTGGGGGTGAGTGTCTGAAAAGTTTCAGTGCTCCGTCCATCATCTTCTTGTGTTTGCTACAATGAACATATCCCAGGATGAAAAGGAGATGGCGGTGAACCAATAGTGAAGAATCTACCATGTTAGCAATGTTGAATATGCTACTTACCAGTATGCATCTGTTCTTGGCATGTAGGGCTGCTGACATTCATATCTGTGCATAGATCGCCGCCTAGTGTTGGGTCCGGATGATTGCACATTGTTGTCCTGGAAGAGTCTTCGAAGTATCACGAGATAGGTGGCTCCTCCCCTGGACTACAGTGCGCATGGGCATCCTCTCCATCCTCAGATTGTTTTTCGCCATTGTGGCAGTGATGGAGTAGATACAGTAAGTGATGACCATGCTATACAGTAATTCTGAGTGCTGCAGCCGCTACAGGCGCCGGGGAGGAGGGTGGGCGATATGAATGTCAGCAGCCCTACATGCCAAGAACAGATGCATACTGGTAAGTAGCATATTCAGTTCGTGGCATGTGGGCTGCTGAATTCATATCTGTGCATAGATTATATAGCAGTCCCTCCATTAGCGGCGGCTGCCCGTGCCAGCTGCAGCAGTCTGAAAAAGGGTCTTGAGAACAGCCTGTCCTACAGCTGCCTGCTGTTTGGAATGTACATCTACACAGTAGTGTTTTGTAAATGTATGTATAGTGGACCATGTGGCTGCTCTACATATTTCCTCTAAAGGAATATTCCTTAGGAAAGCCATGGACGCCCCTAACTTTCGTGTTGAGTGGGCTCTTGGAGGAATCGTTAACGTGTGTTTAGCTTTTTTATAGCAAATTTGAATACATTTCACGATCCATCTGGCTATTCCTGCTTTGGAAATGGCGTTGCCCTTGTGTTGTGGAGAAAAGGCAACGAACAGTTGTTTTGTTTTCCTAAAATCCTTTGTTCTGTCTATATAGTACATGAGGGCCCTCTTTACATCTAGTGTATGGAGCATTCTCTCTGCGACATTTTCTGGATTTGGAAAGAAAACAGGCAGTTCAATAGTCTGATTCATGTGGAACTGCGATATCACTTTAGGCATGAATGTGGGGTTGGTACGTAGTACAACTCTGTTTGCGTGAACCTGTATGAATGGCTCTTGAATGGTTAGTGCCTGGAGTTCACTAACTCTTCTCAATGAAGTGATTGCCACTAAGAAGGCTACTTTCCAGGTGAGGAATTGAATCTCACATGAATGTAGAGGTTCAAAAGGTAGACCCATCAATCTGGTGAGGACCACATTCAGGTTCCACACCGGTGCCGGTGGGTGAGTTGGAGGAATCACTCTTTTGAGTCCCTCCAAGAAGGCTTTGATGGCAGGCACTTTGAATAAAGAGAGGTGCTGCCTGTTCTGAAGATAGGCCGCTATTGCGGTTAGATGTATACGGATGGAGTTGTATGCCAGATTACATCGGTATAAGTGTAACAGGTAACAGATGATGTTCTGAATGGATGCATCCAGCGGATTAATGTCATTGTTTTTACAGTAAATGACAAATCTTTTCCTTTTAGCCGCATAGCAAGCTCTGGTTGTGGGTCTCCTGGCCTCCTTGATGATATTCATACATTCTGGAGGCAGGTTCAGGTAGCCAAACTCTAAGACTTCAGGAGCCAGATTGCCAGGTTCAGCTGTTGCGGATCTGGGTGCTGAATTTCGCCATGGTTCTGGGTTAAAAGTTTGGGTGTTAGCCGCAGTCTTTGAGGCGGCACCACGGACAGTTCTAGTAACGTGGTGTACCATGGCTGGCGTGCCCACATTGGAGCAACCAGGATGAGTGTCACTGAGTGTTGCCGTAGTTTGCGTGCCACTAGCGGTATTAATGGCGCTGGATGAAAAGCGTACGCAAATCTGCCTGACCAGTTCATCCATATCGCATTGCCCTGCGATTGTGGATGCGGAAACCTGGCGGCAAAGCTTTGGCATTGTGCGTTTTCCCTTGTGGCGAATAGGTCTATCTCTGGATGACCCCACTGCTGGAAGTACGGTTGGAGTACTGATGGATGTAGCTCCCACTCGTGCATTTGGTGGCTGTGTCTGCTGAGCAGATCCGCCATCTGGTTGTCTTTGCCCGGGAGGTGTTCCGCCATGAGGAACATGTTCCTCTGAATGGCCCACTTCCTCATGCTCTGAGCCAGATGAGACAACTGTGGAGAGTGTGTTCCTCCCTGCTTCTGTATGTAGTACATGGCAGTCATGTTGTCCGTCCGGATCAACACGACTTTGTTGCACAAGTGTACTTTGAATGCCTTCATTGCCAGGAAGATTGCCATCAGTTCCAGAAGGTTGATGTGCATCTTCTTTTGCTGTGTTGTCCATAATCCCTGCACTGTGTAATTGAGTACATGAGCTCCCCATCCCTGGAGAGACGCGTCCGCTGTCAGTATTTGTGGAACAGGCTCTTGGAACGGTCGGCCCTTGCAAAGGTTTTGTGGATTCCACCAATGCAGAGTTGTATGCCCGACCGCTCACCAACACTGGGTCTTTTAACTGTCCTTGAGTCTGATTCCATTGACGTGCCAAGCACTCCTGAAGCGGGCGAATATGTAGTCTCGTGTGCGGGACTATGAAGATGCAGGAGGCCATCATGCCTATCAACTGCATGAACACTCGCGCTGGAAGGGAGTGTTGTGGTCTGAACTTTTTTATCAGCAGTTGCATGCTGTTGATTCTCGCTAAATTTGGCTGAGCTTTGGCAGCCAGTGTCTATAGTTGCGCCCAGGTACTGCCGTACGTGGGCGGGTTGGAGATGCGACTTCGGATGATTCAGTGAGAATCCCAGACTGTGAAGAAGGTGAATGGTGTGGGATATGTGGCTGGCGCACTGCTGGGCTGACTTTGCTTGAACAAGCCAGTCGTCCAAGTAAGGGAAGACATGAATGTGCTGTCTCCTTAAGTGTGCAGCCACTGACGCTAGGCACTTGGTAAAGACTCTGGGCGCCGTTGTTACTCCGAAAGGGAGTACTTTGAACTGATAATGCTGATCCTGAAGAGTGATCCTGAGATATTTTTTGTGTGATGGGTGTATGGGTATGTGGAAATACGCATCCTTCAAATCTAGTGTTGCTAGGAAGTCTCCCTGACTGAGTAACGGCAGAACCTGCTGGAGGGTGAACATATGAAAATGCTCTGACAGAATGTATTGGTTGAGAGGTCGGAGGTCTAGTATAGGTCGGAGAGACCCGTCCTTTTTTGGTATTAAGAAGTACAGGGAGTACACCCCTGACCCCCGCTGTTCCATAGGCACGAGCTCTATGGATCCTTTTTGCAGCATACTTAGTACTTCTTGCCGCAATAATGTCAAGTGCTCTGCGGACATAGGACGGTGTCTTGGTGGTATGTTGGGTGGATTGGATGTTAATTCCAGACAATAACCGTACTGGACAATTTCTCTGACCCACCTGTCTGTGGTGATGGATCTCCAGACTGGCATGAACTGTTGGAGTCTCCACCCGACCGGTGTTATGTGGGCGGGGGGCAGCGACAAGACGTCACTGTTTGTTATTGGCGGAGGACCTGGTGTTGTTGTGTCCTCGTCCTTTGGTGCTGGATCCACGATATCCACCCCTATTGTTTTTATTATAGGTACTCTGTGTACCTCCTTTACTGTACTGCAGCTGGGACCCCTGACATCTAGCTGCTCCTCTATTCCCGGGGCGACGAAAGGAGCCACTCCGAAACTGCTGCGACTGTAGAGCCCCCATAGATTTCGCAGTTTCAGTGTCCTTTTTAATCTTTTCCAGAGTAGTGTTAACCTCGGGGCCAAATAAAAAGTCTGGGTTGACTGGTTGATTCAAGATATTATTTTGAATCTCAGGTTTGAAGCCTGAAATTCTCAACCATGCGTGCCTCCTCAACATCACACTAGTGTTGATCGCCCTTGCTGCAGTGTCAGCTGCATCTAGTGCGCATTTGATGGACGCATTTGTGATGAGTTGTCCCTCTCTGATGAGGAGCTCCGCTCCATCTCTGTATTCATCTGGTAGGTGTTCTAGCAGTGTTTCTAGTGTATCATAATGTGACCTGTCGTATCGGGCCAGGAGTGCCTGAGTGTTGGCAATGCGCCAGATGTTTGCTGCTTGTGCTGCTATCCTTTTGCCTGATGTTTCTAGCACTTTGGACTCCTCGTCTGGAGGCGGAGCATCACCTGTAGTCTGCGAGTTAGCCCTCTTGCGAGCATTAGAAACTACCATGGAGTCCAACGGCAATTGACCCCTAATGTACATTGGGTCTCCGGGTGCTTGATTGTATTTCTTCTCTATTCTCGGGTTCAATACCCATGCCCTGGTTGTTTCCTTAAAGATGTCCTTAGCATGTTTAAGAACTCCTTTTAACATTGGTAGAGTCTTGACCGTTCTTTCTGACGTGGAGAACGTGTCCACCAAGAAATCCTCCTCCACAGAGTCAGAATGGAGTTCCACTCCGTGATTGGCAGCTGCCCTTTCAATGAGGGCGTTAAAAGCAGCAGTATCCTCAGTGGGAGATGGTTTGATATTATAAAGATGAGTGTCAGGAGCATCTTGTGGGTCACCTTGGTCCGTAGGATCTCCCCATGCCTGATCTTGGTCTTGCTGTTGGTCATCAGGGTCATTATCCACAGGATAAGTGGTATCATCCCCCATATAGCCCTCTCCTGCATCCGCCTCCGAGTGTGTAGGAGAAAAGGATGTTGTTTCCTGATGATAGGTTTGGAATGTTTCTACAAGCACTGGCATCGAACCGGATGCCAGTTTCCTTTTTAGTGGAATCTTGTATGAGTCCAAAGCCTTCTCTGGAACAATTCTCCGCTTGCGGAACAACAACCTACCAGTGTCGGCGTCGATAAACTGGTCCTGCGAGTCCTCGACGTCGGGTCTTTCCGTGGACACTGGTCGTGGTTGTTCGACACTCCTCCTAAGTTTGAACATTTTCGGTGTCCCTGGCGGCGGCAATCCAAACTTGATCGGTGCCGGCGCTGAGTGAGCTTTGGCGACCTTGTGTGTTTCGGGACCAGTTGGTTCGAGGGTTGCCCGTTCCCTGATGCGCTTCAGGGACTCCGACACCTGTTGCAACGTGAATGCAGACGGTGCTTTGGAACCGACAGGCTCTTTGGAGACAGGCCTCGACGCGGTCTCCGGTTTCTTCCCGGCCTTCGGGTTTTCTATCCGAAGTTTGGGATCGACGCCCTGTTGATCCGATAGTTTGGCAGGCGCCGCACTCTTCGGTGTTGACGTAGTCGGATCGACCACCGTGACCTTGGTGGTTGGTGCCCCAACCTTCGGTGCCATAGGCCGTTGCGTCTTCTCGGGACCGAGGGCCTTTTTCTGTGTCTCGGTGCCGAAGCCCTTCTTTGGTTTCTCGGTACCGAAGTCCTTCTTTCTTTGGTCGGCTCCGATGTCCTTTTTCTGTGTCGGCGGATTGGAGGGCTTCGATGCCTTCGATCCGACCTGAACCAGTTGCACTTTCGGTTTCGATTTGACCGGTGCTGGGTTTGGTTTCGCTTTCACTGAAGCGAATCCAGTCTTTTTAGATATTGTCGGCTCTTTTGAAATGTTTGAAGCCAGGCCTTCAGGCGGGGCTGTGGAACGATCCGACCGATCTCGGGTAAGGCCCACAGGCGATCCCTCGACCTGAGCCTTATCTCCTTCGGCCTCCGCATCGACGGATTGGCCTAGCTCCTCGCCTGAGCTATCTTCCTCGGCCCCAAGGGCCTCATCGTCGTCTCCTACCTCGTCGACGACGTCTTCGTCCTCGAAGATCACCTCATCATCGTCGTCCGACTGTGATTCATGCTCCGAAGCATGGCTCGAGTCTATCCACATCCGAACCCAATGGCGGAAAAAAACAATCTGAGGATGGAGAGGATGCCCATGCGCACTGTAGTCCAGGGGAGGAACCACCTATCTCGTGATACTTCGAAGACTCTTCCAGGACAACAATGTGCAATCATCCGGACCCAACACTAGGCGGCGATCTATGCACAGATATGAATTCAGCAGCCCACATGCCTCGAACCTTCAAAATTGAGGAACAGAATACAAAGCATATACTCTGAGGGGTTGCGACAGAAAAAGCAAATGGCAAGCTGTGAGTGAAAAGTTAGCTAACAACATCATGCCATTGACTCCATAACTGCTTTCATAGCAGCAATACTTATAACATAGTTGTGGGTGAGTCAATTTCACTACCCTGCAGAATTCCTCGATGGACAAGTCAGTTAGCTTCTGTAACTTTTCAGAAGAACCTCTGTGTGCCAGTAATTGGTGCTGTGTGGTTCCACAGGGACACCCTTCTCTTCCAGAAATGAAATGCGGAGCATACATAAGCGCCACTCCAACACACTGACGACAGTTCCTTTCTCCCAGCGCCACTACATGCTGATCCGGAGCTACCTCTCATCTCTTTGAGACCATTTTTACCTAAAAGATTTTACATTGTGGAAGGAAAATGTCATCTCCCAAAACAATAGGTTTTAATCCCCATAAGGACTGTTGCAACGAAATGTCTGAAGGATCCTCATCAGGTTTGTCTGTGGTGCCTGTAATCGAGTCACAAAAATAAGGCCCATAGTGACTGCATGCAGATGAACCTAAAGGTCATAAGGGACTGCGAGGAGAAACACTACTTAGTCGAGCATCACAAGACTTCTTTTCACAGCCAGTCCAAGTGTATCTCTTCTTGAAAGGAGCACAAGTAAGCAAGAGATCGACAACTGCTTCGAAGGAATGAGCAAGGTCTCCCTCTAAAAAATTTTTACAGTGGGAAATGAAATAAATTATCCATTGAGGGATAGTAAAGATGGAGCTTGTCGTGCTGAAATAAATCTACCTAAGGTAATCATGAGGGAAAGACTGAACTATTCAATGCACTGAATCTGAACACCAACAAAGTTTGCTTCTACAGCACCAGACTCTGGCCGAGCCAACTATTTGCTTCTCAGGACCCGACTTCTGTGGGTCAGAAGTGTCATGATTCCAGCTTTCAAGAGCATTTAAAGAGAGCCAGCACATGGTCGCATGACGAAGACAGGGAGCCTGGCAATCCTGTCTGCTGCCGGACATGTCAATGCTGACTCTGGCACACCTGTGTGTCACTGGATAAGGTACTCCAGCCGGGAGCCTAAGGACATCCCTACATCGGCTTATTAAACTGAGCCCTGAAGAGCAATTTCATTACTCCACCTTGTCCAAAGTGGTGAGCTTGTGATTCTAGAATGTCCCTTAACATCCTTGGGATGGGAGTGGAGAGCAAATTTAGTTCCATGCCATACTGTGTTCCTCTAAGTGCTAGATGTGGTGGGAAACATCCAACAAACATCTTCGATTAGCTCCACACCAGTTACCAGACTTAGAATTTATTACAGAATCATGGCATAACAACTCTTTGTCCTCCTCCTCGCTCATTATGGATGCAATTCCAGCTGGTAAAGATATTTTAAGTTGCCATCTGTTGGCAGAGGAGATGACTTACTGATTCCCTATAAAGAACATTTTAAAACTAAAGGTACTGGTCATTAAAAAATAGTGAGTTGTTTATCGCAACCAAGTAACGCCTCCTCCTCCTATAAAATCTGTTCTCTCTTGCAGCTCTACCACCCTCTGGCTCACTTACAGCATGCATTTATGCCTTTAATCTTTTAATGGCTGCTGTAACTGTACAAATAGATACGATGACGATTCTAGGAAATCTGTCTGTGCAGAACTCCGAGATTTACTTGTGTAAAAAAAAAAAACATGACCTGCTTTTATAGTCTAAACTTCATCAGTGAATTGTTATGCCCACACAAATTAAGGGGCACACTCTCGCCCAGTCTTTTGTCACAATAACGTTTGCCAACTCAATTCCCTTGGATCTGCTTCTGTTCAGTTCTTTCCTTCTTATCAGCTCAAAATACCCATGTGTGGGGTTTCACAGGGGCACGGAAAGTAATGAAATTATAAGTTACTGTTGCGGCACCTGAGTATGTTATTGTTGGAGGCATTGTATTAATCTCAGTGTGAAATGAAATAACACAATCTACAAATCATGACAATATGAAATAAAGGAGTGTTTTTGCATATGCATTAATGGATCAAACACATTATTTGTCAAACGACATTTGTAATTTACATGGTTACACCTGCGGACAGGACGTCATCATAGTACAGCGAACCATGCGGCAACCTCAGAACTAGGATGCGTTTATTCTGAAAAATTGCCCCAAGGCTGAAGGTAGCATACCTGGCTGCACGCTTTTCAAGTATAGACATGTGAAGATCCAAAGTGTATTAAAAGTGTGGAATCATGCATCGCTGGATTACAATTTTAAGTTGTTTCAGCACCCCAGTTAGTTTGAACGACATCTACTGCTCTGACCCTTTATCACCACTTTGCCAATGAACCTCGAACACCATAGACACAACTGCCCCTCTCAAAGACAATACTAAATCATCTCTATTTTACCCTTCCGGTAGTCACGACCAATCAGAGGAACCGAGTGATCACTAGATTACTCAAAGGCATGATTTGTGCTGAAAGTTTTTCAGTAAACCACACCAAATATAGAAATCACCCTCTCACAATTATACTACCCATTCTTCATTCCTTTTCTCTAGAAATGGTATTGACCAACTTCCTGTCCTGAGGAGATCCCGGAACCATGTGGGGTAGAAACGAGCCAACAACACTTCCTAGAGAGTTTCAGGGTTTTCAATTCCACTGCTGAATTTAGGATTTAACAGGAAAACATTTTCAAGCTATTTCTCCCCAACTCTACACTCTAACATTACTGGGCTGGTGTTTTATTAAAAAACAAACAAACAGATTTTAGAGTCTTTTCACAACTATTTGCACTTTCTTTTCACTGATGATGGTTTTCACTTTTTGGTGTTTATTGTTATGGCTTCCATCTTGAATGGCCTGTATTTCGTTATAGAAGGAGAGCATACTGGTGTATCCTTCTAATGGTACCCGCATACATCCAATGTACAGACGGGTGCCACTATGAAGGAGAAGAAGTTAAAGTCCTGAGGGTCCTGCAGCCTAGGCTAATACTTCGCTTCATGTAAGAAACTTTATAAGGACAGCATGCAATTGACTCTAAAGCTGCCCTCAAGTAGGTAATGCTTAAAAAATACAAGTGGATGAGTCAAGGTGACTAGCCAACAGATCGCTTTGATTTGTCATATCTGTGGAAAGCCACAGATATTGGTGTTTTTCTAGTTAAATGAGCACACAATCTCTGAAGGACATCACAGAATCAAGAGCTTCAAAGCAAAGACACATAGAAAGTGAGAAGCTTGCTGGCCAAAGAATTCAATCGTAGGTAACTATACGCAGTTCGGAGCTATTGTTGCATCTGAACTGTAAGTAATTTATTTTGCCATAATGGACTGGGGCATTGATGCTGTGAAAATCATAGCTTAACAATAAAATGAATGAAGAGAGGTCCAGATGATCACAACAGGCCACCATGTTTCTAAAGAAAGGGTTACTGCACGGTCTAAACAGAGAAGGGACGTGCGGTTCAACTATTCATATGGCGGAGTTAATGGTTACTAAAAACATATCAAGAACCTTGAAACACCCTCTGCCCTTCACCGTTCTTCCTAATTGTGGTCTTTGTTTTTCACTCACGTCTTTCTCCTGCTGGCACATAATTTGCTGACGAAACCCAAATTATGCTTAACCTTTCTACTCATGGTCTTTAGGACAGAAAAGATAAGAAACTGCCAAATCAACATTTGAACACAAATGAACATATTTAAGGTAAACCATAAAAAAAACAAAGGTTTTGATAGTGGGTCATCAAACCAAATTCTGACTTCAAAACTTGAAGTTAAGAGATGTTTGTAAATTTTAATGCCCAACACTTGCTTGAAACAATTACATTTTAGTTTTACGTTTAGGTCTCTAGAAATTCCCAGATGGTCTGTAATGTTAAGGCAGAGTTTTCTCCTATTTTATGCAGGGAAGTTGCATCCTTACCTACCCTACTCACAAAGGCTCAGCACAGTGATTGCACTGGTAGTATTCCAAACTGACTAGAACAGCTTGTGTCTGGGAGACTCCCCTTGAACCAGATCGAACACCAGCAGGTACAATGAAGCAGCACGGAGAAACCAGTATACATTGTAGTATGCAATAAGTGGAACTTCAAATTGTCTGCATGATGGACAAAGCCTTTTACAAACGGGGCCTTGCATTACGGTAGAGGAGACATATCCATAACCTACTGATCGTAATCGCCACTTTCGTCTAAAGTTTCCAGAGATCGGGTAAAATGTATAGATGAAGCTCGTTTGTGGCTCTGGGTCTATGACTATAGAAGGAACTACCTAATCAGCTCTTGTGTTCATCTCCTACAACCCCAATCAGGAAACAAAGAAGTGTACTTTGTATACATTAATCTATGTGGCACCAATAGATATCCTACTTTTCAGATCTCAGATTTTTTTCCTCTTGTGCAAAGATAGAGATAAAGAGCAAAATTTAAATCATTTTTTAAATGCTCTGTAAATATAAAGGAAATTGAAATTGGGAGCTAAAAATTAAGTTGGTATACTTCGCTGGACTTGGAGCGGCACAAGTACAGCAAACAGAATTTAGAATGGCCGACTGGTGGTCTCAACTGAATCACTGGTATATGCCAGGCAAATGAGAACATGCTTTAGAAGTAAAAGAGAAAAAGTGATATGCTACAGTCTAGCATATCTTTAAGGAACAAAATCAAAAGTTTGAAGAGATCTAACCTTTCCATTAAGTTTAAATTATTGTTTTTTGTATTTTTTTGCTTATGAACGAAATTATTTTTTTCATAATCTGTGTATAAGATGTATATTTGTTTTTGTATTTGTGTTTATTGTTTTGAGGTTCAAATCATTAAAATTGCATAGGCTGGGGTTCCCGGCTTCCAATAGTGATTCAGTGTGGGTCCACAGAAGTCAAATGGTTAAGAATAATGTTCTACTGTACGAGGGGTATATAATCACTCTACAAACGGTAGGGTAGAATTCTGACAGAGGCTGCTTTCTAAGTCACAAACGCCTGAACAATTTCTGAGCTGTAACCCTATACAAGAGTCCTGTATGCTGTACGACATCAAAACAGTCAACCATAAGCAGGCCAGAAGAATAAACCCGGCTCAGCATGGTCCATATCTGCTTTACAAAAAGGATATCGCCTTTTCTGTACGTTTCTCATTTTTATAGTGATGGGGGTATAGGTTCACAACACTCCTTTGGGGCTCAATCAGCCGTTAAGGTATTAATGCATGTCAGCCCCCACACTAGCACATCCAGAGAATCCTGACGGATTAATTTCACAATTTTAAATCACCCAGGAACAGCCAAAACCTGATCTGCCAACAACTCGCCTTCTGTGCATAATGCATTGGAGAGGAATGCTATTTACTCTAGCATTTGTGCTATTTACAGAAGCATGCTTTGATAAAGGCAAATACCACAAGCAGCCCATGCGATCGCCCCCCACGTTTTAGACGCGATACTGGAGATAAGCGCCTTCAGCCTGTGCCCTACCTAAAATTAAAAGCATCCAATGGATGACCCTTCTATATGTGACCCCTGGCCTCAGAGATGGCACAATCAGTGCCAAGAACACAAGGATGTCTTGCATTATCAGAGTCAGGCTCAAACCTTATTTTCTGATCATTTTTATTACATAAATACTGAATAATAGTTATTAGTGTCGTCAAAAGTGGAGTAGCAAGATCTGTACCTTCACTGGCATCTGAGGCAAGAAAAATAAAATGGATTTAAGTGTATATTGTGTGCATGCATGTGGGTGAGAGTGAGTTTGTGCGAGAGTGACTGTACATGTGTGCATGTGAGATCGTGGGTGTGTAAGTGTCAGAATAAGTGAGTAAGCATAAGTCAGTCAGAGAGACTGCGATTGAGCGATTCAGAGTGGGAGTGAGTGCAAGACACTAGGTGAAAATGAATGACTGCAACAGAGTGCTAATAAGAGAATGAGATTGAGTAAGTTAATGTAGCTGAGCCTGTGTTGTTATGCCTGCAAATCCGCTGGTGGACCCGTCATTCTTCTTGGCATACAGAAGCACCCTTGGCAAAATGGTGGCACTGGCATATTGGAGACAATACTTGCATATGGGATACCCTCAGCAAAATGCTAGTGCTGGCACACTGTAGGTACATTTTGGCACAGGCACCCATGAAAAAATGCTAGCGCTGGCCTCGTGGAGGAAATCCTTGGCATAGATAGCACGTGTGGCAAATTGCTGGTGATGGCACATCGGCGGAAATTCTTGACAAAGGGAAAACAACTGTGGCAATGTCATGGGGCCATCCACGACAAAATGTAGTCCGCAACATATTAGACATAACCTTTGACATAAGGGACATCCACAGCACAAGAGAAGCAGTATTAGGAAAATTGTATGTAATGTTTGGGCAAAAGGGTCTGCCATAGCAAAATGCTGGTCCTAGCACTGGAGGTCATTTTTGACATAAGGAGGCACCCATAGGGAATTTTAAAAACATAACTGGGTGAACTCATGGAGACTGTCAGGTTTGGTTAGCTAGGCACACCATGAAAGGATTTGAATATTAAGTTAGTGTTTTTTCAGAGCCTAGAAGATTAAACAATATTAATTGTGCAATTATTTTGTAACTTCAGCAATGTTAATTATTGTTAAGTCAACAGGATTAGAGTCGTGTGGCATCACTTCTTGGGGCGAATCTGGGTCAAAGGTCATAGGATGTCACTTTCTGTGAAATCATTAAGGTAAAAGAGTATAGGCTGTCACCTCCGCTCCCCCTGGGATTTTGGTGAATCGACGTCCATGCGCTCCTTACCTGCGTCAATGGCACATGTGAAGTGATATGTCTGCGCACAGCTTTTGTGACAACAGCTGATAGAGGCTCCTGCTTGTTGGCACCCGGGACATACCTTGAAATGTAACAAAAGAGAAATAAAAACAAAAAAAAAGAGTTAGGATGTGCATTCGGAGGATGGCCCTCTTAAGTGTTAAACTGAGTTTTGGAAAATATTAGGCTGGAGAGGTTAAGCAGTCTTTAGCACCTCACTGGCAAGCAGGGCAGCACAAAGCGTGAGCAGGTGGTTGTCAGGAAAAGGCCGACCTTGGGTTTATTTTGTCGTCGTTTCACTTATGTGCCTATTTGGAAGTAAACACTTTCTTGACAGGGTGATTCAGCAGTTCTCACCTTCTCTGTGGATCCCGCAGAGCAGTCGTGCATGTCAGTGCAGTTTTATTTACCCAGGAAATTACCCTAACTATGGGGGTGGGCTATGAAAGGGCCACAGATAAGGTCAAGAGTTTTTTTGTGCTGTTAAAGCCCTTTCACATAGCAGACACTGGGGTCCCTTCTAGTCTCCATTCAATTACTTATTGCCTTCAGGTTAATTTGCAGATGAACAACAACAGTTTGACACAACAATAAGCAATAAACTTTGTAACAGCCTGGACTGAGAGTACCAGGAGGGTTTAGCTTTACTTAAACATTTTAATTAGAAGGGGTTTATCTCAGGTGAATCTGGGATCACACAGGGGTGGCAAGACCCTTCTTGACTCCCACAGGCAAAAACACTCTGGATTCACAATCCTCAAGTCACATATAGCTCTACTGGCATTGTAGAGCATGGCCTTGACTTACCTGGTCCTCCTTCACTACTGCCTGACACCTCACCATTTTTAGGTCTCGCGCCTAGCGATGCAGTGTGTAGCAATGCTCGCACAGCGAGAGTCCTTTTGTGGAGGGTTCCAAAACGGAGCCTGGAATCGCACACGCTTGTGCGATTCCTTTTGGTCCACGGTATTGGCGTTTGCGGTCGTCTTTTTTAGAAAGACAGCACGCAATAGGCCAAAGGCGGTAGCGTTGCACCGCCCATGGCCTATTGGTGTCTGTTACCCGCACGCCAACATCTGTTTTCAATTATCGTGCCCAGACACGGGTGCAATAATTGAAAACAGATCGCTTGCTGTGGCGCGCGCACGCACCACTCGCAGGGATTGTTCTGGACTTGATCAGTGGGCACTCTGCTTGTTTTTTTTACTGCGGAGGTTTGTCTTTCGTAAGCAACAGGAACAGACTTAACAGTGCAATAGGACAGTAGGCCAAATTAGACACTGCAGAAACCTCTTGTTAATTCCAATGCTTGAAGTTTTATATTCCCAATTGTAAATGAAGGACTGCAAGTACATGAATGGAACACAGTGTGAAAGGTAGACTGAGGATGGGTGGTCATCAGTCCGCAGACACTGAACAATTGAGATTTATACAGTCCATTATAGAAGAACGTGCATCTCTGTTTCTGCCCCCCTAGAAGGTAAACTCGGCATACCATCTAGCATGACTGTGGGCAAGCTTACAAAGCCTCCTTAAAGTAATATTTAAGAACACAGGTATGCATGGTTAGTAACCTCTTCCAGAGGTTAACCAAGTTTTGAAAATTAAAAATCGTGACTTCCCGCCAGCAGAGGTTGGGCTACAGTTTTGCATCGACTAAGGGGCACTCAGTGATTAATTGACGACGTTTATCAACATAGTAAACCGACACCTGTGCACTAATTAATTATAATTGCAAATTAGTACACTCTGTATCATCTGTGTTTATTAAATTCCTTCCTGACAAGGGCTGCTACCTAGTTCTGAACTGGAACTCATAAAAGTTCCAGACACTGAGTCCGATGCACCAGAGCTGCAATGCAGTGGCTGGGGCATGCAGGTTTACTAGGCAGTGATACTCTCAGGCAGGCCCCGGCTCAAACATCTCTGAAAACCTGGGCATGTGCTAAAATTACTGAGATTGGAAGGAAAATGGAGATTCTCCAGGTAAATCTGGGACGCCTGGTTACCCTACTCCTGGTGTGGTCTCCATTTGGGAGCATGCTTCCATCACACTTAGGTGTCATGTGCCAGGTGTGAAAACAATATCCTGGTTTTTAGGTCTCGCCTGACCCAGCGCATGCCCTGGTCTGGCGAGACTTATTGAGAGGGCTCCAAAAAGTGCTACCAGGCCAGCCTAGAGCTACAGTGCATGTGCGCGGGCGCGCGCGCTTTACCGCAATTACTTTCATTTTCGCGGCCGCTTTGCATAGCCAATAGGTCTCGCTTTTGGGACCTTATAAGTATTTAGTTATGCAACTGTTGCATGGTTAAACACTTATAAGGTCCCAAAGGCGAGACCTATTGGCTATGCCAATGCTTGTTATTATTGTTTCTTGTACTTATTGTCGTCCTTTACATAGCTGTAAATTGGACAGGGGGTGTGGTGAGAAGAGTAGACACCTTACTTGCTGTTTGTAGTATTGTGCTTTCATGCAACAACCTAATGTATTTTGGATGTTGTCCTTGTTTAGTTCCATTTAACTAATTTGGCTAACAAGACTAATGGCAATAATGTGTCATTTAAAACCCCAGAACTAAAAACATGGTGTGCACGATAACATGGAGTGGGTGGCCACCCAATGCAGGTGGCAGTCCTTGTTTTTTAGCCAGTAGCACTAAGAATGTTGGGATTTGTAGTTCACATTTTCTTACTCTAGGCTTTGGCGTACTGTTTCCTGCATTTGTGCTGTTAGTTGTCAGTCTGGGGTCAACTGAATCTGCCCTTCAAAAAATGGTTCCAGTTGGCATGTGCCAGTTGGCATGTGAGGAGTGAAAAAACAATGCAAGATAAAAATGCGACTGGGTGAGTGTATTGTGCCTGACGTGGGCATTTGAGGTCACTGGTGCTAAGAATGGTGTGACCCAACTGGCACCACTCGCGTTTACTTTCACTAGAACTGAAAGAACAATGGCAGTTCTCTTCTGACCCCTAGAAAGGACAGCAGCTCAAACGGATTTTTCCCCTGGCACAGCTTTCTCATCTCCACGATATGTAAAATGGATGCCATGGCGGGCAGCACAGAGATGTCTCAAAGCCGCAGTGGAGCACGAGTGGCGTCCAGTTCGTGACGAGGGAGTACTGGCAGCTGTGCAAAGGTGTCAAGTAGCTGACTGATAATTATGTGATATATTTTTCAAAAGTTCACGCCCCAGCTATAATAACTTGTTACCTGGAAAACTGACTTCACAGTGCCTGTGCCGAGTGCATGCTACATTTGTCCGACACTGCCACGTGATTTCATAGAGCTGCTGAAACAATTTCTAATTGTCTCTCACGTTATACGTCGATGTCTAAGGTTTTTCTTTGCATTCATGGACTTGTACACTAGAAAAATACACATTTCAAATGGGAAAACCTAATTGATTACTTTTTTGCAAGTAGAGCGCCGACGTTAGTATGAAGCGCTATGCAAATGGCGGAGAATGAGAATTCCCTGAAGCGGGAAGAAGCTAGCCAGCCACTTTGGGTCGTGCAGGATTTTCTCAAATGCAAAACTGCGTTTTTTCCATCTAAAGTTGGCTGGTCTGGAGCAAGGAAGGGGGTTTCATTATGCCTTGCCCACTACGATTTAGGGACATGGCTGCAAGCCAGACCTACTCTCTATCACACACTCGCGTGTTTGTGTTTCAAACAAAGACGTGCTCTCATGCCGTGGAGTGCCTGCACCTCTTAGAGGAGCTGACGAGGTGCAACAAAATGTAAACGTGCTATTCCTCCAAAAAACGCATGGAGTGCTCGCGAGGCGCTATTTGTCAGAGTATAACGAGTCGTCCGGTTGACTGCGAGAAGCGAACCGTGGGCAAAGGCGAAGACTCCTTCGAGTTAGGGAACACCCGGGACGTCTGACGGTCTGGCCACAATCAAAAACAGAATTCCTAAATGTATGAAGTAGATCTCGGGAGTAATTATAATGTAGGGTCTAAAGCAGAGCCAGGATTAAGCAGCCTGCAGGTCTGAAGGAGCCGGGGGTGTCATTCGGAGCTGATGAGCGGTGAAGCTAATAGGGGCAGTCCCCAGTATCTTTTTTTTTTTTTTGCAGTTTTATGTAGCGCAAACTTGATCCGAAGGTGTTGGCGGGCATACATGCAGCACCAGTTACATTACATAAGGACTTGTTCACTTTTTTTGTATTTTTAGGCAGGGGGAGATAAAGAGAGGATATGACGTAATGGCCAGAGCTTCCGATTTTGGACCTGGGCAAATCACTTAACCTTCCTGTGACTACCAAAATGAATGTGTCCTTGTGTAACGTAACTGGTGCTCATGTAAAGCGCTCCAATACGTTCGGGTCGAGTTCACGTCATATAAAACTGCCCAAAATCACAGGATGTTGGGTCGAAGGTCGAAACTCAAACCTGGTTCCCCAGTTCCAAAATCGGCAGCTCTGGCCGAAGATGTGTGTGTCACGGACCCGTGATCTGCTAAACTCCCCCTCAAAGAATAGCGGCCGTGCTTCCAGAACGATCTTTAGGGAGATTACAAGCAACACAGAGGAACGCCCCCAAACTGGAAGTTGCACCGTCTCCCAAGGGTATTTATAGTACTCCTGTGAGCAGAAGGGAGTTATTACAATTATAAAGCTGTGACATTGTTCGCAGCACTTGGTGAGGCATTAGGTTTCCCTGGTTTACGAGCATCGTGTAAACAGTGTACTGTCAAGTCAATGTATGCGCAATGCAATAGGTCTCGCATTAGTGAAAGTTTGAGCTATTGCCGTTGCAAATGTTAATGCTTGTTAGATTTTTGTCAAATAATATCATAGCAGTAGCATAAGTAATACAAGAAAAACAAATGCAAAAGGTATGCTGAGCTGCAACATTTCTTCTTATAATTGCATTAGGGATGCAGTACTTCATGTGGCTAATTGAGGTCCCTGTAGAACTCCAAAGGGACACCTAGTCACAGCCTGTGGTATAGCACCCTTTTCTTGCTTTGTGTTTTTCTTTTATTACTGATGTTACTGCTGGGATATTGTTTGATCTAAAACAATCTAACAAACATTATTATTTGCAACAGCAATAGCTCAAACTTTCAGTAATGAAACACCTTTTGCATTGCAAATGCTTGTTCTGATAGGTGGACATGTCTTTTGTCGCAGGCCAGCTACTAAGAAATAAGGCACTTTGGTATGGTAACAAGCATTAACATTTGCAATAGCTCAAACTTTCACTAATGCGAGACCTATTGTATTGCAAATGCTTGTTATTTACTTGTTACTGGAGCCTACACCCTCTGGCTAAGGGTCACTTGGACCTCTCACCCCATTTAGTTTGGTTTTTAATTTATTTTCGCTGTTGGTGTGCCAAAGGCAATCCCTTCCGCACCTATCTGCACACTGCCTGCGCCTAACGCCCATATCCTTGAAGCTCCCATGCTCTAGACACAGGTCAGACTCCCTTACACCAGGGCTACCGTGTGCAAACTCAACACCGTCTCCTCGTTTTACAAATACTTCAGTGTCTTCCCTTCCATAGAGCATGGCGCCTTCTGCTACCTCCACTGCCGCTTCATCTGCGACCTCATCAACTTTCCTGCAATGAAGGGCCTACGAGCCGACCCTCATAAAGGGGTTAACCACTGTGCCACCTGCACTCTTATCTTCTCAATCCCTATGGAGGTTTCATTTTGACCAACCTCAATCACCTTTATATCAGTGCCCGCTTACTGGGCAAACATGCCAGACAGATTTGGAAACTTATTGGTACTCTGGTTCCTGACACAGGTTTTTCGATGAAACATGGCTCAATCCCATCACTGGACCGGTCCCTGCCACCACTATCTTACCAGGTTTCAATATTATAAAGCAAGATAGGGCACACAGCCAGGAGACTGGGTAACCTTAATTTACTGCTCCTCATCAACTGCATCATTGTGACTAAGGATGCAAAAGATTGGCTAGAAATACTATTTTTTAGAAATAGAGGCCCTAACCAATCTTATATGGGAGGTATTCTCGATTATCGCCCTCTCTAGCTAGAGAAAAAACCTTTTGCCCAAATTAAAGAAGCTCATTTACTATTTTGCATTCAATGCCAACATTTCATTACACTAGTCGACCATCTATAAGACACCACTAATAGCTACTCCTGCAACTGCACGGATGACCTGAAAGCCTTAGGCCCGTTGTAGAGTAGAGTTAAGGATGTACCCACCTGGCTGGCCATGTGCTCGATCCCATTTTCACAAACCTCATCCACATTAAGATACAGACACAACTCCTCCCTCAAACCAGGTAAGATCACCATCTAATTGCTTTTCACTTCTCTACTGATCTACCAACTGCCCCTCCCAGCCTCAAGGCTCACTCTTGGAAAGCAATTACAAAAAGAAAACTGGGAATCTGAGCTCTCCAAACACCAGCTCACTTGGTGACCGATATCGTCACAACCACCAGCAAATTGCAACACATGGCTCACCAATACTGCCAATACCTTTACCCCCTTAATAAGCACCTTATTCCTGAAGAATCCAACATGCTAACTGGTATACAGAGGACCTAAGGCTGTTCAAGAGCCACCGTAAGCATCTAGAGAGCGCCGCTGGAGATGCACCTGATTCGGTCTAGACAGAAGCACTTACAATTTCCGCCTTAGACAATTATCATACTCACTTGCATGAAACTAAACAAATGCCCCATGTCTCCTGCATTCAGGAAAGCTGTAACTCTATGAAATAAATCTTCATCATTGTGAAGGAGTACTGTCAGCCACACACAAACTCCTGAACCATTGATTCTTCTTGCCACCTCTGTATCAATCCAATTTCTTCTATCATCACATTTAAGATATTAATTCTAACTTTAAACCAAAACCCTCATTAGACTTGCTAGATTACATCAGCCTTCCATCCTCTACTACCTCAGGGCATCCATGCCATTCCTCTCCTCGACAAACATTTAATAAGCAACTAGAACCATGCTCTCCATCACATCTAGCTTCACCAACGACCCCTGCCCTTACTACATGTTCATGGGTAGCCTTGAACCTTTAAGCCCTGCTCTCAGCACCCTCAATAATCACTCGCTATTATCTGCCTCCTACATAACGCAATGGAAACAAGCCCAAGACCTGCCCCTCCTCAAGAAACCATTGGCTGATTCCAAATTTGTAACTAATTTCAGGCCGGTCTCTCTTCTCTCCATCCCTACCAAAGTTCTTGAGAAACTGGTTAATTTGAAACTCACAAGTAACATCCGAATCCATCAACTTCTTGATTCACTGCTGTTGGGCTTTCGGTCTGAGCACAGCATAAAACCGCCCTTATTGTTCCTACAGACGACATTAGCTGCATCGCTGGTCACAGAGCTACAGCTGTCCTGGTTCTATTGAACCTCTTGAAGGCATTCGTTAATGTGTTCTATTCATTCTCTCTAGGCACTTCCACAACCAGGAGTCTGCCGAAAGCTCGCCAGTGATTTCAATCTTTTTATCTCACCAGTCAAAATCCATCTTCCTCCTACCTTTTCACTGTAATTCTCTCACAATTATGTGCGACGTTCCACAGGGCTCTTCACTCAGTCCTACTTTATTTAACATATACACGGTCCCGCTTATAGCAATTATTTGATCGTTCAGCTTCAATGCGATAGAGTATGATGCCATTTAGTGGATCCTCTTCCTATCAGAAGACGCTGACAACGCCGAAGCCAACTTAAACCTCAGTGTTTCCGTGGTTCCCAAGCAGATGAGCTGCAAATGCTTAAAATTTGACGGTGACAAAAACAGAGATAGTACTGATTGGGAAAAACGCAGCACTCTGATCTGAAGCCTGGCAGCACAATCCAAGCTGGTACAATCTGCGAAAATCTTGAGAATCATTTTAGACACCCAGTTTCGATAGCTGACCAGACCACTTGGTCTCTGCTACCCAGTGCACAATTTATAAAATAAGTGCCGGTGCCCAAAGTTTTGCCCAGAAGTCCGTGGCCAGCGACACTGAAAGTCTACACCTTTATTTCACTTTTGAAGGAGTTTTTTATCGTTCCTTTCTCTCCTTATTACTGTTTTCCCTTCTTTCTCTTAATCCTTCTTTCTCCTTTTGTTTTTTTCACTCTTGCTCTGGATCAAAGTATGTTGCTAAAAATAAGTGCCAGTGCCCAAACATAAGTGACAGTCCCCAAACATAAGTGACAGTGGGCCCCACCTGCAACCACAGTCTCAAAGTGAGCACTACTGCCACCTGTTTGATCATACAAGATACTTAGAAAACATTTAAAATGGCTTCCAATGGCGTCGAGGAAAGCAGTTACGCAAGCCCTCATTACTAGCAGGTTAGATTACAGTGATGTTATTTACATAGTCATCTCTGCCTACCTTCCTAATAAGCTGCAGGTGGTTCAGAATGCGACTGGTGCAGAACCTTACCCACCGCACCTCTGTATCCAACCACCAGCGCACTTTCCACTAGCTCCATATCCACAGGTGCTCTCATTTTTAAACTCCTCTGTAACACCTATATGGCACTCCACAACTTAGGCCACCATTATCCCAGCAACAGAATTGGATTTCACATTCAGACCAGACACCTCCGGTCTGCTTCTCTTTACTTGCTTAGACCCTTCATGTTCTCTGCAGCAGAGCCGGAGAACGCTCCAAGATTGACCGTGATGCCTGGAACAAACTTCTTGTACCCATTCGCTCTGCCAGCTTCCTACTTGTTTTCAGAAAAACTCAAAAAGTGGTTGTTCTAATTATCGGTCTTCTCCGGGCTTTTCCAAACAATGCAAACCCTCAGACTTGGGCTTGGGTACCCTGGGGTTATCATCTGCACTATAAATTCAAATAACACCATAACATAGCTTGGATATTTACCTGTACAGCCCACCCTGGAGAGTGAAGTAAACTATTTGGATCCTAAAAAGCAACTGAGTAACACAGCCAGACACACAAACTCCTCCATGTCCTTCATACCAAGGAAACCTCCTTAATCTGCATTTACTGCACAATCACAACCAAGTTTCTATCCAGGTCTACACAGAGACATATTTAGGAGTTAAACTTGCACTTTACAACTACCTTCACCCAGGCTCGATGGAAAGCACTGCCACCAGGAGGGCAGCATTGGATCCAGGGTTCTTTATCTGCCCTCAAAACACATGTGGCTGGGAACAGCATGCAGAATTCATTAACTCTCCCATTCACTCATGCAACGTACGCTTACACATCATGCCTTATAAGCATGGTGAACCAATACCATCAAGAAACTGCAACATTCTACCCCAGCAGGATAGAACCATCATGAAACATAACTCTGGAGAAGAAAACACGAATATCTCAATCCTCTACTTAGAGAACACAGGGTGAACTCTGAATGAACATTCCTGACAAAATAAAGGATCTCCCTAGACCTTTGAGGCAGAATGGAGCAAAATCACATTGCACAGTCCAGATGGCGGAATGTATTTCTGTCTTGAAAGAGAACGTGTCACACTCCCAATGATCACTCAACACAGTGTGACGCACCTCACACTACCTTCAAACTGAGGGAGGTGTGTTACACCTCCAATCACAGACAGCTAAAGGCAAATAATCCATCAATCAATACTCCCACTAGCTAAAGATTATAAATAAAAATAAGAAAAAATATAGCACACTACCTGACCTTCTTGAAGGAGCCAGTCAATCAATGTCTTGGAAATAGGTAAAGAATGCAGGGCCAGATGATGGCATCTATTCCTACTGTTCCCACATCAAGAAGGTTACAGGAGTCATTCGACTTGCATTATAACTTACAGTCTTAACCAGAAACCTAATGCTTACGAGTAACCTGAATATCTACATAGTGAGACAGCAAGACACCACACTTAGCTAAGCTGGAAGACCCTCCCCAAAGACATTCAAATTGCCAATTATCCCAGACAAGCTGACACAAGTCCTTCGTTGGTGCCAAACTCTTACCCCAAAACAGAGTTTCCATTAATTTCTGCATCAAACAACATCGTTCATTCTTTTCTGGATGTGCAGATGACACTCACATGCAGCAGCACTAGCTACACGCGGAGTTCTCACATTATTCACATAGTATTGCCCTGAGCAGCAGGCTGCTACCCACACATGGACAGAAGCATTCAATGCAAGCAAGCTTGCCAGGCAGAGTATGCTTGGCCTAAACTCGCAAGTCTTCCTTACAAGAACACCGTAGCAGAAGCCAGATATTCCACAAAGTAGAGATGGGCAAGAAGCCTAACATTTTAACATACGCAATGAAAAATGGCCATCAATTGGTATATGGAATAACGAGTCCTCATGTAGAGATGGAAATTTTGCTGTTTTCATCTTAGTCACAGGACACATGCTCAGGTAGGTATGTGCATAGATACTTCACTTCCCACAAGGGGCTGGCATCCTTTCACTCCAAGCTACAACCACCAACAGCCAACAATCATGAAGCATTCGCACCACATCCGATTGCAGAACAGCTAACTCAGTTCAACAAGGCAAGCAGGAACAGGATGTAACTCGACATGGCTAGTGAGCATTGTAACAACAATGGTGATCTTTTTGTTTAATTATGGGTTAGACGGGCTTTGCCTGGTGGGTCTGGAATATGTGAAAAGTATACTCTGCCAAGTAAACTACTTATTTTGACTAGTACTGAATCACTTTAATTTTGCAACACTTGCCACCAACAGACCATGCGCCCTTTGCATCTAAACAAGACAATGTTCATCGGAGATGAGTAACGTTTTGTGCCTAGGTTGGTGTGTTTTGCAGAGTCAACTAATTGTATGGGAAGTGATAGAGGACGATAGTGTTTTATATCCGTTATGTTTTAAAGCATTGCTACAGCTTCTCCGTGTGTGTAGAGGGAGGCTGTTTTATGACAGCCTAGAAATAATTATACAGGAGTTTTGGTGTCTTTGTGATTATATCTCGTAATTCGGGGAACAATGACGGATTATCCCCTCACATATGTGTAACATCGACCAATCTGGTGGCATCGCCAATGTGGCAGCAGGCCCCCCAGGAACTAGAAGCCCTACTCATTTCCTTTGCCACACATTAGGCCAAAAACCCTAAAATATTTCTTAAGACTGTGATTATGAGAATATCTCGGATCTCCATATGATAAAGTATAGGGAAAAATCAAAAAAATATATTACAGAAACAGTGGCGGCTGGTGACATTTGAAAGTGGTGGGCGTAAAACAATTGTGGTACAGCACTGTAGCGAGCGAGCGTAGTGAGCGAGCCTGAACCCCTACTGGGGGTTATGGGAGAATTTTGCCCTTTAGAACATTTTGAAAAAAGAATGGGCAAATGGTGCATTTTCAAGCAAATTTGAGAAAGCAGGAAGGCTAACAAACCAATTGTGAATCTGTTCTAACAAAGACAGTGACTGCAGAAGGTACAATTCCATAACAGAGAAAGGCTGTGTGTAAGGCACTTTGGCGATAAGTGCACCCCAGACTGTTGGGTGCAAAAACAGTTCCTTTTTGTAGAAGGGAGATGAAGTCATTAACATCAGAAAGGGCCCTTGCACACATGCAGGGCTGTCGCACTGTCGCGTTTTTGCATACTTAACCAGGTAGCACCCTTTACCTACTACTTCACATAGCACCAACCCTTCAACAGTAATGCACACAGAGTCAGAGCAGGCACTCGGCACTACTCCGCCCTGTTTTACACAGCGAGTATGGAAATATGCAACTCTCGCTGCTTCACAGATCAGGGGACACCTAAAACTAATGCACACAGGAGGACCAAGGCATTCAACTTCAATGTTTTCTATGCACAGGTGTAGAAGCAACAAACGATGCAAAAGCATGTACACACAGGTAAACTGAGCAGGCAGAACCACACCGACACACGCCTGGACGGACACCCAGAGCATCCACAAAGACAATGAACCGGAAGACAGGGTACTTCCATGTGTAAACCGGAACGGTGTTCTTAAATACACGAAATACAAATGCAACTCTGATAGAGTTTGGTTATTTGAATTAAAATGTAAGACATCGGTTACAGCCAGTAGGTCTCATGCGTGTAGCGGTAGGAAATAGAGGGAGATTTGTAGGTGGGAGAGTGAGGAGGCACAGCCACGGAGATTTGTAGGTGGTTGAGTGAGGACTGAAGACCATGCTTAAGGCAGCTGTGAGGAACACACAGCGCAGTATAGGCTCCCTTCCCCTCCTGTCCCCGCTCTGTCGGCAGCCCCTAGAGGGCCTCAGGTCAACCATCACCCGCTGTGCCTCTGAATGTACTAGCACTTGCCAACCATCGATTACAGAGTCAGGGATGCTGAGATTGCAGATCAAAACAAATATGACCCCATCTGCATGGTAAAGAATGGCAACATAGTCAATAGGTCTGGCTTCTGTATACTCAAATGGGCTTTACCTAGATTAAGTAACAGGGAGCACAGCAGCAGACAAAGCTTGGCCAAAGAAGGAATCAATCAATCAATCAATCAATCAATCTCTCTCTCTCTCTCTCTCTCTCTCTCTCTCTCACTTTCTCTCTCACTTTCTCTCTCACTTTCTCTCTCACTTTCTCTCACTTGGGCTCTGTCAAACAATCAGTGGATCTGTGGTACACTGGTAATCACTTGGGCTCTGTCAAACTTGGCATCAGTGGCCCTGTGGTTCATTATATCTACGTGGGCTTTGTTGAACCACACATCAATGAACCTGTGGTTTATTGTAACCATTTGGGGTCCAATAAACCCTCCATCAGTAGACCTGGAGTTCATGGTAATGACTTGAGCTCTGTAGAACCACGCATCAGTGGACCTCTGGTTCACTGGTAATCACATGTGCTCTATCGAACTGCACATCAGTAGATCTGTGTTTCACTGGTATCGATTTGGGATCAATTGACCCTCCCATCAGCAGACCTGTGGTCCAGCAGTCGTGTTTAGAGCTCTGTCGAACCTTTCATCAGTGACCCTGTGGTTCACCAGTACTGACTTGAACTCAGTTGAACAAGGCATCAGAGGACCTGTGGTTCACTGGTAATTACATAACCTTGAGGATATCTCATGGGGGCTTTAAAAGTATCATTTCTACTCTTCCTATCTCCTCGTCGGCATTTCCCACTCACCACAAGTTCAGCAAGACTTGTGGTGTAGGAGTGAGTGCTCTACAAAACTGATACTCATCTTTATGTAGCCAACACAACACCAATTCTTGGGAGAGAAGCAGACATTTTCTTAATATAACCTCCTCTCCTTAGTTTGTCATGGCACTTATTATGTTACATTTCGAATTATACCAGCACAGTTGTTGCTGTTACTCAGCACTGCAATACGTAGGTCTTACAATGACGCAGTGTAATCGTAACCAATGTATAGCCCTCAAAAGGTTGAAATGTTTGGCATTTTAGCCATGAAGATCACATCAGGTGTCAGCACAGAGCACTTCACTCACTGCCCCATCCTGTTGGCTTGTGCTTGTTATACATACTTGCTAGCTCATTCTTTTAGGGGGTTTGTGTGTGGTAATTATTTTGTCCAGTAAAAACATCCACATTATAAGCAGATCATTTGGGAAAATGTTAGATAGTATAATCAGCAACACATTTTGGGATTTGTGAGCAGAAGAAGCTAAAACCTTTAATGTCAACACATTCTAGGCTGCAGCACTTGCGCTCCTGATAGTCTGCATGCATTCCTGCAGTGAGGTCATTTTCCTTCTCTCTCTTGGGGTGGGGTGACCTTGAGATGGGTTCTGCTGAAGTCTCCACACTGACTCATTCTTATGTCTTGGCTGTTCTGCAAGACCGCTACCATATGCTGACCTCATTTTGCGTGCACCACTGTAAGCAGTTCATCACTGTGTAATGGTGAAACTGGGAAGAAGCAGAGAAATCCTCTCCATGAACAAATGGTCTGGCAAAGAATCGGGGGCCACTGCCACCGACTTCCAGTCTGAGCAGAGTACTGCCATGCGGCAGGGCTCCTGAAAAATCTAGAGCACGTCTCTCCACCGCAAAACCTGGTCGAGTTTTGGTGTAAAAAACTCTTTAACTTGATAACATTCATGCTGCTGCGGCTTAGTCCCCTGCAGTAACCTGCTGATGGTCATACGGCTGCAACCAGAAAAAAAATATTTTATGTGCAGAGAAGAGACACCTGAAAGGAACTTATATTCTGCAGAACATATTTCGAGCACATGGCGTGGTAGAGCAGGGATGCTCAACGTGGACCAACTGGGCTGGATCCAGGTCAGATTTTTAGGATAACCACTGATTATGTAAATGATTCCCACTTAGATTCACTCCTCTTAAGATCCTCAGTGAATCTCTTGAAAATCTGTCATCAATCCAGCACTATGGATCACCGCCATTATCGAGATTAAGGACTGAAATTTACTCCCAGCAACAGACGCATTGAACATTGCAACTCAATTTAAGGATTATAAGTATGCGAGTGAACTCCACTTGGCACTGTTAGTAGCATAAAGTGTTCTGTCCATGGTGCAGCAAACAAACTTGTTATTTCACATTTCCATATATGTACTTCTATACCTAACTTCAGAAAGTGTAGGCCACTTCCATGCATCTTACTAGTGTCTTGACATGTTTTACTTCTTCACAAACACACAACATGAAATTCAGCGCAGCGCTCTGGATGTAAACCTTCACCCCCATAAGATTACGCTCATCTAAAAGGAAACCTCTAGATAAAAAAAATGTACACCCTAAATAGTTCAACATTTATGCCCAATATACCACAGCATCATGTGAAATTGACATTGGAGGATACTTTATGCTAAGTATGTGGTTTTCTGGGTGTTTGAAGCAAATGTGAATGACATAACAACAGACCAATGGATGAAGATAGCAGACTGAAATGGTATTGCAAAGAAAAGTGTGGTTATTGACCAATTTGAGGCATTCACAGAGGGAGCCTTCACTCGATGGAGCATCTAGTCTAGGTGATTATGACAGGGAGCAATGGGGTTTGGCTCTGGCATTTTAGATAACTATACATTACTTGTTGCAAAACCACGACAAACAGATGGTCTATCTACAAGAGCATATCCTTTGCCGAATTACATCTGGAGCAGGTGCAAAACCCTCCAACACTGCCAGTCAATCCCCTATACAGGAAATAATACATATCGGCCCTTGGTGATTTGATATGCGGACAATACGCTTACAACAGGCCCTCATACAGTGCTAAAGTAGCCCTTTCCCAGAAAGGTTTTGTGAACAAGCTCTGAGCTGCCCCCAAGATACAATGTCCCACAAAGCGTACGGTTACAAATACCTGCCACCCTAACATTTTTTCCATCAAATATATGAGTTAAAACACACACACACACTGCATGTGAAACCATTGCACAGTGTCCTACATGCACGTCCTCCAGACTCCCAGAAACATATCTTTACGAGCGGCAGGAAAATGTGGGCATCCCTGGACAAGTACCCAGACCCTTATGACCCGCCCTAAAAAGGCCTAGTATAACTACCCGGATAGCAACCCTCATTAGACCATAGCGAGCAGGCTAATTCTCCCTATATGAGATACCTCTTCTCTCTCTCTGCTCTGGTTCCTTTTTCCCTGTCCCTCTCTGTGCTTTGCTATGACCCATACGAGGACAGTGGGTGAGGGGCAGCCAGAATAGGCAAACTATACCACAACTAACACAGCCAATGTGGGCTGCCAAGCGATGCAGAGTGCATGTTATATGTATGTGATATGTTATATGTCATATGTTGTGAGGAAAAAAAAATAATAATAATAAAAATCTACTGAAATTTTAAAAAAAAAAGAGCTTACCCAACTCAGCGACCTGCCTCCAAACTGCATCCTAGTGCCTCCTTGAAGGGAATGACTAGTCAGGAAATACTTATTGACTAGACACACTGAACTCTCTCACTCTTTCTAGGTCTGCAGTTCATGACCACCTCAGTAGACGTCCACTGCACTCGGAATCAATTACAAGTTCACAAGCGCCCACCCAGAGCCACACTGCACCTTCCCATCACAGCCCAAAGTGATTTAGCTGTTCCCCATTTGAGAGCTATGTGTTTGTACAGTTCCAGTCAGACTGCACCCATCATTTGGAGCCCTTGACAGTCAGTAACATAATCCAAGGTTTGTCTATGAAGGTATGAGGCACAACCAACGTGTAACACACCATTGGGAAACATTCCACTCAGCGACCTCCTCTGAAATCAAACCAGCAAGCGATGGAACAAACATCCAATCAAGTTATAAGTTAAAAGACATCACGTAATGTCACACATTTAATCAATATGTTTCACGTTTACATTAGGATCAGCTGACCTAAGAAGGGGTGCATTTTTTTCAGCCAAAGACAGCTGCAAAGTCAACCATTTTACTAGACGGAATCCCTCATAGAGGCCTTTATTTTATATACCTTGGACACGTTATTTTGAATGCCTCTGCAATTTCTGTTTGAGGAAGTCGGGAAAGAGGCATAGTTAAGAAGGAAAATTCCTGGGTGTAGTTGAGACCATGCAGACATCAGAGTCATTCAAGGATAAAAGTTGAAGAACAAGGAGAAAGGTACAAGTAGACCAAAGGCAGCGGCAGAGAATGGCTGTTTTATTAAACACTTCGATAAATAAATGTACTTAGAAATATTGCTATATGTTTGCTAGGCACCATGCGAGAGTTAAGGACCTGACCGTCCACAACAGTACATTATAAGAGAAAAGCCGGATGTAACAACATCAATACCCAAGTGGGAGCGGATTCTAGCGCAGAATCCAATTGCAATGTGTATAATGCAGCTGTCTGCAGCTCAAGGGTTACTGTCTTCAAAGAGGATAGCACATCAGCATATCGAATAATGCCAAAGTTAGGTAGCGGGAAGCTGCTTAAATTATTTTACCCCGAAGGATAAACAATTTTACAGCGAAAGAAGCCGGATAATTTATCACACAGCTGCTGGCATGGCTTAATTTTTAAACGCAGCTTTGGAGATGTACAAAAAGTTTCCAATTTTTAAAGTTTCTTGCTGCTTGCTTTGCGCATCTGCTGGTCTTGAAGAACATTATTTTGTTGCTGACATCAATGGTTATTTGCAGGTTTTATAGAAGGATTTTTGTTGCATACCTAAAATATTTTCAAATGAATGTTCTAATGCTGTTCACCTCTTGCGGTGGTGTTCAACTGAGCCTCGTAGCTGGTTGTGCTATACAGGTTTTCTTTTAAAATCTGCTAGAACCACTTGGTCTACATTGGTGCTAAGCCAAGCAGAAAAAACAAATAACAGGCAGAAGAGTCAATAACCAAAGTTTGCTTTCCTCGAGAGCGAGATTAAATACAGGATTACCTATTTTTGCTGACCCTGGGTTAATATCTTCCTAATAGTTGAGCAACGTGTATGAGAGGACAATAAAACTAAATTAAGGCACTACGTGGTTGCAGCAGGTGAGTGGTAAAAAAGACAGAGCTGCAATTAAGTCTGGGTGAGAAATTAAAATTCAACTTGTGCCTGCGTCATGAGAGGGACACCCCCCCCCCCTAACATAAGATGCAGACCCGAGATTCATCTACTTACTCTATGAAGCGAGGTGGACAATAAGTGAATAAGAAATAAGGAATCTACCCAGGAGGATGTCAGAGATCTATTACTCTTATGGGTATGACTGGAAAGGTTACGTAGGTGAATTTAATCAGAGAGTCAATAGTTACTTGTTATGGGAACACCTCAACTCAACTTTACATAAAGGCACATTTTCTGCCTCCCTGTTTCTATTGTAATGAAAAAGTTTGAATCCTGAGAAATAGAAACCTCTGCAGTTAGGAGCGGGTGGTTGCAGGACGGTGGAGGAAACTGAAGTGTCTTTTAAGCAACTTCCTGCTATGGCAACGAAGATTCACTTATGGCCAGGTTGTTGATCTGAACTGCGGCCACTCCTATGTTGCGCCAACCTTTTTTTTTGTTGTTAATCAAAGCAGACTACTAATTTTAATTACCCATAAAGCTCTACTTGTCCCTCATTTTTGTGTAGTGAGGGTGCTCTAGCTACATTGAATACTTGAGAAGCAACATAGATATGTATAGCTGATGCAAATGTTATGTACACCGTCAGATGTAATGCAGTATGCATAGTTGATGCCAATGTATTGTACAGTGACTATATCTCTTTCTTGTCTGTCCTATTCCTCTTCGGTTTCACCACTAATTTGTCTGTCCTTTCCGTCTTACATCTCTGTCTCTCTCAATAAACAAACGAAAGGGGCTAGCTATATATATACACCAATGCGTAGACCACTTATACCCAATCTTGGCTAGCCCTGTAACGGTGGTTGTGATTGTATTCTCTGTAAAAGCAAATAAAATAAAAATAAAAAATTAAACAAACAAAAAAAAATTGCACATGAAAGAACATGAGTAGGTTTATCAATAGTCAAACATTTTTTTTAATGCCTGAAGAATTACTAGTCCATACAATATGGAGCAGGTTCCTCAGATATTTTTTAAAAAAGCGAGCTGGGTCTGGTTCTATGCCTTGCGTCCATTTCGCCCACGGACGTGGCTGCTGTGCAGAATTACACTCGACTTCTACATAATGGAAGAGGAATGGGCTAGAGACTTGCCTTGCAACGTGGAATCTTCAATATGCTGAACTCAACACTGTAGAGCCACTTAAGTGTGTCACTAATGCATTTTGCGGCTGGAATTCAACTCAGTGCTCTTGTTGCTTTACAGACTTTAGAAGTAGCCATTCTAGTTAATGGCAGAAAACAGGGCTGGGGACTGCCCGATCCCAGTGCTATAGGTCTAGCATCACAGAGAAATTATGGGTCCATGACTGTGGTTTCCATTATTATAGGATTATTCTCTGATTACGGGTTCTTAAAGGATTTATGAATGTTATAATTATTCCAGGCTAAGTACAACTCTGCTTTCTGTGCTTTGCAGCAGAGACCTTCAAGCACCAGGGCTCCAGGATCCCTCCGAAGTGACACTTTAGACAATAAAGACCCCTGGTGAAAGGCACTATCCAGTCTCGGGTACACCCACCAACTTAAAATTCTAATTTTGACATCATTAGCAAAAATTCATTAAGGGTCCCCCAGAGCACTATGCAATGCCTTCCAAACGAACAGACAGTCACGAAAATCAGTATGAATTAGCCCTCCTTCAAAAGAAGCATGAAATGGCCACAAAGAATGTGCAACTGGTGATAGGATGGAACGTGATAGACTGGCTTCGCCTTTGCCCTACACAAAGTATCATGCCCCTGCTTGGTTGCCTTGGCCTGGTTTTCCTTTCCTTCTACATGGTCCACGAAGAGGAACGGACTGGGACGATAATGGGCTTCCTGCACTTTAAGAAAATATATATATATTCCGTACTAGGAATTTGTCTCATGGTCTCAACCTGGAGAGGCAGTCGTTATACAGGCCAGATGTAAGCACTGGACCCCAGCTGTCCAGCACCAACAGAAGTTGGTGCCAAGGGGTGCTCCCTAAGTTTTTCCGATTAGCGCCCCGACTTTAAGGCTTCCAGCAAAGCTGCAGCAGGTCCCCCAAGGTGACCTCAACCCTTTCCCTCATATCCTTTCCATCAGGACTACATGGGCTTTACAGCTGCCTTACAAGCCTTCAGGCGCTTAGTCTTGCAGCAGTGATGACAGACCTGGGAGTCCAAAAAGTACTAGAACGGATCAAACTATTAATTATAACAAAGCCATGAAACACCAATGATTGTATTTGTTTAAAAGAAATCTGTATTAACTGTTTATGACGAATAATTATCGTCAAACCTTTTATATCAATTCTTCTCCAAGAATGGTTTTCAACAGGCTGAGAAAACACAACCTGGCGAATGGTCCTCTTGGAGAAAAATATTTTTTTGTGGGGTCGTTTTTATTTTTTTAAAGGGGAGCGGCTTGCCTCTCCTGTGAACCTTCTTTTCCACCTTTATATGCCCATCCCTCTCTCCTTTTGGCCTACTACCCCAACCCTTGGAAGGTGCTGTAGCCCTCTGTCGTTCTCCCCCTCCATGTTTTGTACTCCTAACCCCCTGTACATATACCTACTTACTGTTGTTTCTTTTCTATCTTTTTTATTCTTTACTCCTGTGCTTTGCAGTGTCCTTCTTTTCCTATTCTTCTAATTGGTACAGCTTTCCAACCTATTTCCTAAAAGGAGATTCCTCTGCCCAATTTTATCAATCGGGGTTTCTTTATTTTGCGGTTTTGTTATAATGACAGAATTCCAACACTGGCACATCATTCCTGAAAGGAATCTCCTGTCCAGCAAGAACTCTTAGCAAGCAGGGTAGGTCTTCAGCTGGCACAAAGGTAAGAGATGCAGATTGTTTGAGGTGGAGATAAACAGCTTTGATATAGAATTGGATAGCGGCTTTTGTTTCCTATGATATCCACCCACCATTATGGCAGAAGGAGCTACAAGAACCTTGTCTAAGCAGCCTAAATATACAGCTAATCTATTGCCACATACCCTATGACTCCATGATGTCTTCTTAATAGCCCATTTTCAAAATTAATCATCTGCTTTGTTCCTCTCCCATGTTTTTCTGTCTACCTCAAAGGACCAGACACCAGAGTGTTGGGGTTTGGATCAGACTTTCATACTAGGCTGTAAATTTGACAATCAGGGAGAGACAATCCTACCAAAGAGATGACAAAAAACACTTGGTGGCCCACAATGTAAAAAAGATCTGACCGCTTATTGTAACTGTGTTATCACAGATGCAGTTCAGTTCTTGGTCAGACACCAAAGTCCTTACCTTCTTTTTTTCGCATACCAACTAGCCATGGGTGTGTGTTGACCTTGTCACTCAGTTTTCACTTCCAAAGACTTTTCACTAAGTCCAGTATTAGACCAGTTACAACTGGTCAAATGGTCTGCCTCACAAGAACAATATTTTGGGTGCTCTGGGAGCTACCAGGAAATCAGCCAACACTAATCTTATCGTAGAACAAAATACACAGGACTTGGAAGGGGCGGGTCACCCGCAGTTTAGCAGTCTGTTGTCAGCTTCCAAGTTCCGCATTATGCATGTGTGAGGGTCTGTTAGTTTCCCTTCATTTTTAACTGTGTCCAGTCTTTTTGAAGCCTTACCAGGCTGGTAAGACAACCTCCCACTGCTTCCTTCTGTTCAGAGGGTCTGTGTCTGAGTCATGCTGGTGATACGCAGAAGAACTGTACCAGGGTCAAATCCAACACATCTATCTTTAACACCATCATATGGAAGACCCAGCAGAAGTGGGAGGGAATGCTACTGCTGTGATTTGCCCCACCCACAATTTACTGCAGTCTCAAACTTAAGGTGAAAACTTTGTTACATGAAAAGTCCGGTCAAATCTTTCATAAGGTTTCACTAGTTATGTTCAAAAACTGGGCTGCCAATTATTAGTCCATACACATTGATTCCTACCACTGAATTCCAAGGATGTTCTCCCTTAAACTGTTCTGATGATATCTTTTCTTATGCTTCCGTGAAAAAACAGACCACAACTATATTTCTTTATCAGTCCTTTGAATCCTCACTATATGGGTGGGCTTAACTCCATCCTTACACATGACTCTTATGTCTTCTTGGTGCTTTATAGGATGGCGCTGTCATCCACTCTTCAGGCTTAGGACCACAGACCCATGTGATGTCCTACATAGACACGCCCCTGACGAATGCCTTAGACTCACGGCTGATTAGAGGCAGAAACGCATACAGGTCATTATATCCAAGTATGCCTCCTGTATTTACAGCTTGGTAATCTTGTAATCAACCAGGGATACCACCAAATTAAAGAATACTTTAGTGGATTATCCCACGTCTTTTTTAAGTCATAAACTGGACCTAAAGCATTGTCCTGAGAAAGGAAATATCTAGGAACACCCTCAGAAAAGCACCATTCTGAGGTTGAGTCCGCCTTGGTAGTAACATCTTACCAGGGTGGGACGAGGTGGCAAATGATGAAGCATGTAACATTACGTGAGTGAGCCATGCTCGTCCAATTCTTCAAATTGCCTTGAATTTAGGTAACAAACAACTAGCAGCATACAAGAACTCATTGGGTCTATTGTACTAACCTAATGACTTGCTGATTAAGCAAACAGCATTTCTCTGAGGGTATCACACCAATTTTTGTGTTTGTTTGATGCCCTACAAAGGGCCTTTCTACAGCTCTCTCATGCACAGATCAGACATTTTGTCTGTCTGTGGTTGAGAAACTAAATAGAATGAACTTGTATACTGTAAAGGAACCACATGCATTGACATATCAGTGACTTCTCAATGTGCAGAGTCAAAATACCAGCAGTAACTAGCAGACAAAAAGGGACAGCAAACATGAACAAAAGAGATTTTCTACACACTGAATATTTGAGCAGTAAACAGTAATAGGATTAAGTAGATGCTGGCTTGACACATGTTGATTCTGTCAATGTACGTAGAAAAGATTGAGAGGGTGGCAGGAATTTCCAGTCTTAAGATACCATGAATGCATATTCAGGTCTGAGAGTGGAAACCAACAAGAAGAAGGTGGGTTGGCCAGACAGATACTTCTTGTGATTTTTATGTACAGTGTATTACTTCTACACCAGAGTCAAACTACATGTTCAGCACAACAGACCAGTCTATACTCCAGGTCTCACTTAAGTTACCAATATGGTTGCAATGTGGGGTGTGAGGTACCCACAAAATTGGGGAATGTGAAAAAATATAGGTACACAAAAAAAATTTGTTTTTTTAAGAGGTAAATAGACAAAAAACACCTGTGTGTATTAAAATGACAAATGGAACTCCTACACATACACAACATATGTCAAACATTATTTATCAAATATACTACTGGACAAAGTATTTCCAAAAGAAGTACAAAAGATGAATCATAAAAAGTTGAAGTCCACCACAGGTAGGAAGCTCTTTTTCTCAAGTCATTGTTCATATCCCAAGTCCCCCGCACTTGAACAAGAGTAAACGGCAAGGATGGCCCGATGATTATATATCCCGGTTCCCTAAATGGATGTGTGTGCTATCCGTCAGGGCTACTGTCTTGATCTGGGCCTGTTTGAGGCAACATTCATCCATGTTTGCATCACCCAGTAAGTGTCATCACTATCCACATGACAGCGAGGTACATGTCTCCTGGGCAGTGAAGCATGTCCCACCTGCTGGGCTTGTTAGATCTGTACTGTGGAGACAATGGTGGATCTGTTGTTTGTCACCAGGAACTGTGCTCGAAGATGAAATCATAGCTCCTCTCTGAACTCCTTCTCCTGGGAGATGACTCAGAGACTCTCTGATAATTCTGATAAGAGAACTTAAAGTCAGGGTATCGACAGATCATTCTTTCCTTTCTAATCCACGCCCCCCCTACACACACACATAGACAAAAAACAGGTTATTTGACAAGAAAGTTAGAGAAGAAACAGCAAACACAAAGACTCTTGTTGCAAATGGTCTACATCCTGCCTAAGGATAGTCAGTACTTAAGCAGACTTCAGATACTATTGAAAACATGCAGTGATCCTCAAATGTTTCTACTACATATGAATAATCTCATTAGTCGGAGTTCTTTTCTTCATCGCATTCATTAATAGGGAAATTTTTCCCCACTGTAGATACCTCGCTAGCAAAACTATTTTTTCCACCTCTTCTCTCTTGCCTAGGGGGCCACCTGACAAGACAATACAAATCTACCCTCGAAGATGACCCATCCTTCAGGACGGAATAGGTTAAGTAAGTACTGGGATAAGGAAAACTAATTCGAGCAATATTCCTAGTAAGTAACTGAACAATGATCTCCTCATCTTTTACCTACTGCCCAATTATATGCGAGGATGTAACCAAGAAGCTTTAATCAGTGCTGTACTCCTACATACACTTAAACAGACACTTTGGATGACACTCAGCAATTCATTAATCATTCCACAATCATGTGTTCACAGACGTACGTACCCTAAGCCCAACCTCTCAATCACAGGGTCCAGACCTACAGCCTGTTAAGAGAGCACAAATGGAAGACCATCAGATAGTACACAACCAAGGAGGCATCTGCCAGATGCCCTGTGGGTTTCTACCAAAAACGCAACAAGCTGCTTGTGGAATGTTACGGAAAACCTCGCCCTGTAAAGGAATAAGCCATAGATACCATGTATTGTTGAAAACAGTCTGTTGAAAATATTCTGGCTTGCTCACAAAGCAGGAATTTGCCCTCACACAAAATAAGAGTGCAAGGCCAAGTGCCCTGTTGACGAAGATCGGGAAAGATATCTGGAGCATTATCTTCTCTACCCTGTGGAACTTTGAGGTCAACTTGGGCACACGCCATAGATCTAGCTTTAACATCAAAGAGGATTTACAGAAAGGCTCAGTAATAAAGGAACCCAAATCTCCCACATGTTTACCTGATGCAACACTAGCCAAGAAAAGTCTTATACGTAAAGAGTTGGAAGCAGTTCTGCTGCAAAGGCTAATACGGAACTTCTACTAAAACAGTCCCAACCAAGATACTTTTGTGAAGCCACATGAGAAAAGATCAAAAGAAGATCACTGTACAAGCCTGGAGGCAAAATCCTCCTAGACCGTCTGAAGATGGTCTCTCCACTCCTGTGCCCACACCTTTGAAGATCTGGCGGCGGCCTTTGTAACAATGCTTGCAGTGTCTGCACCCGAAAAACATAGAAAAACAAAGCTGATTTAACAGTCACTTTATAGAAGTACCACACTGTTCCGGTTTCTGAAAGCTTGTAAAACATATTCTCCAGTTGAAACTCGAACAGCCTGTCTGGGAAAAGAAAAATACAGAACCACAATGTATTGTTTCCACCATCTAATCTCTGTGCCAAACCTTTCTACTGGCAGCCACAGACCATGGGCTGCTGCGCTGCTACCACTAAAAGATGCATTCACTAAAATCTGGTCTTGAAGATCTATTCAACTCAGTTAAGTCTTTACATTTTTTTGTAGCCAGAAAAAACACTTGAATGTTTTTTCATAAGCAACTGAGCTGCATGATTGGAGTAAAATCCTGCAAGAAGATCCATGTGAAGCCCTGCAATGTAACCTCTTTTCTCCTGGATGCAGCATATTCCAAGTCCACTGACGAGCAACCTACCCAAGGAGCCAGCATAGAGTCAACAAGAACTGTCTGGACAAGATTGTTTTGTTCAACAGAGAACATTTTAGTAATAAATTTAGGATGGGAAGATGTCACCTTTCACACAACAATTTCAATGACTTGTGGGTAGGGAGCTTCAAGGTAGCAGGCTTCCACAAATGAGAAGACAAATGATCACTAGTAACAACAGCCTCTTCTACCACCTGTGGTTCAGATACTCTCAAAGGTAGTCCATGATTACACACACACACACACACACTTTTCCTTGGCGACTAGTCAGTGACTAGTGATCGGTCTTTGGAGTACAATTTTTAATAGTGTTCTATCTGGGAAAAGCCCAGGATCATAAAGAGGGGGCAGATATAGGAAGGACAATAGGCTCCTCTCCAGTGCCGCTGCAAGGTCCTCTTTCTCACACAGCACACCAGCAAGTTTTTCTCCAACTATTGGCTTCTGCATTATCGCAAAGAGATTTTGCAGAGGGAAGGATGGGCAAGGCCCACCACACTTTGCACTATCAAACTGATTCTTCAGCCTCCCCCCGTCCCACAAAGTGAATAATAATTTTCTTGAGGTCTGCATTACAAGGGACCTGCTAATTTAGATGGCTCCTGTAATAGGAGTTACTGGGCCCACTGGAATGATAAATTGTGTTGTTTCCCGTGGTGCGTTCAACTTATGAAACAGCCAAAATCTCCTTAAGAAAAACTGGGAGAAGCATGCAGGAATTGGGGTAGAAACACTGACTCCTGCATGCTATTACCCAAACGTATATTCCCTGTAATTTCCCTGCCCCCGACATACCAGTAATTCCAGGTAGGGAAATGAATGGGATACTTACTATGTGCCACTCATAATAAGGACCTGAGAGATATTCTGATCCTTGCTAACTCGTACAAAGAAAATGAGACGCAACTTGTCTGACAACTCGCCTTAAAATACAGTAACATTGTCTCCCCGCAATGCCTCTGTGTATGCCAGAGGAAGCTCTATGCTAGAACCATAAGCCCTAGGTGAGTTCACACAATACATCGACTTACCTGAATGATGTTTGTTTTCCCCTTTTTTTAATCACGTGTGCAACACATATCACGTGTGTGGTGTTTATTTTGGTGTGTGGAGGTTGACCTTAATGTTTTGGAAATGATATTGAATTTATCAACTATCTTTTTCCATAGACACTGGACCGGACTGCAGCTGGTCCTCTTGTCATTTACACCTTACCAATGAGTATGGTCTGTAATTTATTTATTTTGGTTATACGAGCAGAGTGATAATATTGAGAGGTCCTGATGAATGCCGCGAACAAATAGTCATCTGGCAGAAACATGTCGACCACCAATAACTAGGATATTTTGTCAATCCTAGATCACCTCATTTTAACTCTAGCTGATGGGAACTACTATTAAATTTGATTTTGTTACCCTGTAGCTAGTTTTACTTACTCACATTTCGTTTAAATTCACACTCTGCCCCTTACTCCCCCTGCCAACTTTGGTATCTCCTTTAAAACACCTCACGCTCCTCTCTTACCCCTTTTTGAGAGTTGTAGCCCACACTGTATACCTTGCGGTTACAGTGTGCAAGAGGGGACCCAATGATGAAGCATGTCACCCTCGGGTGAGTGAGGGTTCTCGTCTTTAAAAGAAAAGATTTCTTTTGCCTCCCTTCTTTACACACACTGATTTTGCTTTTTAGGACAGCAGCATTTCATCACTTTAGTGAGATACATTCATTTGGAGTTAGTGATGCCTGATGCTTTGTTTTACTCCACCATTCGAACCCCTTAGTGTGATACATATTTAGTACAGCAATTGCTGTGGGTCTCAGTGTCTTTAGGTTTTTGATTGGTTCGATTGGTTGTTCTGTTGCAGTGGACACACAATTTTATCCGATTATTCGATGTTTTTCTAGCATTAACCCCTGTGTGGACATGACTGAATACACAGGTTTGGCTTTCGATGAGGATACAGTACAGGCAATACTTGATACACCTAGCATCCTAGATACTCATATTTCACAAACCTTATCGAATGCAGAAGAATGGACGAAACTTAGCAACATCAAAAAACAACAAGTACGTACCATATTGCATGCCGCCATTTTGACAGAATATCTTAGAGGGAATATAGCTCCTCCTGGCCTTATCGTATCTAATACCCCTAGACTATTTCTAGATAACAAAGTTTTTGTTACTAATTGGTCAAAAATAGCCTGGCGCTGTACCAGGGATTGGCTTGTCTTAATAATCACGACAGCAAAAGAAACAGCTGATCAACTAGTCATTGAAATCCAATCTCTGGAATCGCAGCTTAAATCAGGCATACAGATCTCAGTATATAAAAAGAAGCTTGATGAGATTACAAAAAATCTGAACGAGATCAAAGACGACCTGGTCAAGTATAAAATTGACAAACTCAAGAAAGATCTCGATAGATTCTCTCTTGAAAAGGTATACCCTTACATTGCTGATGGTTATCAGGCAGGTCTTATTAAAAAGGGTAATAAGAAAGGTACACGAGGTTGGCGCAGAGATACGGATGAGTGGACCTCCAACTCTGATGAGTGGAGTGATTCCATTGACTCGGATACGGACCAATCTCTTTTTCGTCAACAAAGGCGAGGCAGGGGCAGAGGTAGAGGCTATTCTTTCCCTCAGAATCAACAGACACCTTGGTGGCCACCACAACCATGGTCTTTTCCACCCCCTCTTTTTCACCCTGGCCCACCCTACGGTGGCCCGTCTTACCAACCTTTTTTGGGACAGGGCAGAGGACGGAGAGGACGCAGGAGAGGCAACAGAGGTCAGACATCGGAGACCCCCAGAGTCAATTGGGACCCTGCGTTGGAACAGAGAATCACGAGGAGCATGGCAGCCTCCACGAGCGAGCTAACAACTTAATTGTTAATTTGAGCAGCAAATCACTCACGCAATTAGAGATCTGTGTTCTGTCCAAAGGTCTAGGTTTTGTACCTACAAAACTTGACGATTTTATGACCCACAAAGAATTGGCAGAATTTTTTCGAAAAATACGTTTGTGCTTCTTCTTTAGTGATGTAGAGACAGAAACACTTGATGAGAGCTCAAATACAGGACTCCGCAATAAATCTACTTTTTTGCCCACTTCACAACAGGTCCCTCCTGAAGTCCTCACGTTTGAAAAGGCGGTTTTGAAGGACTATGAATTGGGCCTTAGCCACACTAAAAAAGGTTTTTGCAATCTGTCCAACTCAGAGAGACAATGTGTCTCTAACTTGGGTAACGATCCCCTGATCACGATTAAGCCAGCTGACAAGGGGGGAGCGACGGTTATTTTGGATACAGAGGTCTACCGACAAGAATGCCATAGACAGCTAGAGAACACCACTTTCTATACTCGCATTGCATTAGATCCTACTAGACGATTACAGCTGAAAATTAAGTCATTGGTAGAGGAAGGGAAAGAGGCTGGCTGGATAACGAAGAATGAGGCTGACTTCCTGATCCAAAAAAACCCTAAAGTACCAACCTTTTATGTTCTCCCAAAAATCCACAAGAATCAGCGACCTCCTCCAGGTAGGCCGATAGTATCTGGAATTGGGTCCCTTTTAGAGCCTTTATCGAAATTCGTGGATCACTTTCTTCGACCATTTATATCCGTAATGCCATCGTATCTACAGGATACTAAACACGTTTTGCAGTATCTTGAATCCCTCTCTTTTGATCCCAACTGTCAACTGATGGCTACATACGATGTGGAAGCGTTGTATACAAATATACCGCAAGATGCCACTTTGGAGACAATACGGGATCTATTAGATAGAAATCCACGTGATGACCAAACTCCCAATGACTTTGTTATGCAATGTGCTACACTAGCACTTAAAGAAAACTTTTTCAGCTTTGAAGGACAACTGTATTGGCAAACCACTGGTACTTCCATGGGGAGTACCTGTGCACCAAGCATGGCCAATCTCTATATGCACAATTTTGAGACTCAACACATCTATCCTCTACATAATCCTTTCCATTATCAACTCAAACTGTGGAAACGTTATATAGATGATATCCTGGTCATCTGGGAAGGTGACCAGGAGTCTCTCGAAGACTTCTCTATATGGCTTAACACACGGGATACTAATCTGAGGTTTACTGGTGAGAATAACAACTTCTCCATTCCTTTCCTGGACCTCAGACTGTACCCTAAAGATGGGAGGATCCATACTGAGCTATATCAGAAACCGATGGCCCGTAATTCCTTGTTGAGTTTCCATAGCTTTCATCCAAGGGCATTACTAACCAATCTTCCAGTCGGTCAATTTCTTAGACTAAGGAGAAATTGTTCAGAACTGGTTCAGTATCATAAACATGCCAAGAAGTTGACTGAGGAGCTAGCTGCCAGACATTATCCAACACAACTGATAAAAAGAGCGGCCAAAAGAGCCCGTAACAACGATAGGGGGGCACTCCTGGAAACGTATACCAAACCGAAATCAGATAGATTGGTGTGTGTGACAACTTTCAGTAATCTAACTACAAATGTTAAAAGGGCAATCAATAAGAATTGGCACATACTCAACACAGGCAAGCTGACACTGGATCCGCCCCTATTTGCATTGAAACGGAGCAGTAATTTACAGGATCTCATGGTACATACACGACCTAGAACCGCTGTACATCACAACAGCCAGTCAACACTGTGGAATACTAATCCTGTGATCGGTCATTTTCCATGTGGATCCTGTTCTTGCTGTCCCTTTACAAGTCATGTAACGGAGCTGGATATTCTACCGGGAAGACCATGGAAATTGAATAATCACACAAACTGTAACACCAGTGGGGTGATATATATGATCAAGTGCCCTTGCTCATTAATCTATATAGGAATGACTTGTCGCAAAGTACGTCAAAGAATCACTGAGCATCGCAGTACCATTCGATGCAAAAAATCGAATACACGTATGACAAGACATTACCTTGAGAAGGGTCACACGGAAAATGACCTTCAATGGGTCATCATTGACAAACCTCATTATGATGTTAATATGGGACCTTTGGAACATGTCTTATTTCGCCGGGAACAACGTTGGGTGTTCCGTCTTAAAAGCCATCTGAGAGGTCTTAATGAGGATATTCCTTGGGGCTCTGTTTAACTTTTCCAGGTCCCCCACAGCGTTTCAATACATTTTGTGTATGTAGTATTTCCATCTGTTAAGCCACCTAATTTAGATGTGTCACGTCGTGGTGGCACGGCCCCGTTCTGGTGTAGAGCTCTCTATTACTGATTTACCATCTCAGTACACCGTGGGTATACTACCCATCTCGAGTGCGGCTGATGTCTGTATGTGTGTTTTTTGAGCTTACGAGACTGCTGATACTGTTGTCTCCTGACTGTTGTCCCCCGATCTTTTATAGTGTAATCCACTGTTTTTCGAATGACCAAGATTATTTTTCCTGTGTTCCCTTGCAACTCTTCATGGCTTGGCCCCGCTTTTGATGTCGAGTTCCGTTTATGACAAATCCATTATCATACTGCATTGTGGACACATTATTTACTTTCAGTGTGCCTGGATTGGCTTCTGTATTTTGCAATTTCAAAAAACGGCGTACTCTGTTGTATTCCGATCAATGTATAACGTAATCCACTTCTAGCGCTATGATTAATACTACAATTCCCATGATCCCTTGTAACCCGGACGTTAATTGTTCCACTTCCGGGTAGACGCATTAATGAAGGTGCATGGGGTGATTTAAAAACATTGTGAGACGCGCGGTCTCTTCCCCTTCGGTTGGTGCTCTGAATAGGACGACACGGATTAACTGAAGGTACTGGAGTGAGCGTGTGTGGGCAGCCGCTGATGGCTTGTGCGCTGGCTAGATAGAGTGATTATTGACCCTATTTGTGCATTTGTTTGACTGACTCAGCCAATACCAGTGAACGCATGCCTGATAATCTTTAGAGCTGGATGTCCGCGTGTAGCGCTATTGACCCACTCGCTTCTTTGGGATGCTTGGGTTATCGGGTGAAATATCGCATACTGACGATTTTATTGATTTTGCTCGCTGTATAATTCATTTTTATTAGCACTAGACCAGAATAAACTGATCTGGCTATGTGCAGAACATATTAAATCTCTCTACATTGCTGATAGCATTTAATATATGTTCTACACCCCAACAGATACACGTGACTATGTAGTGACTGTGAGTTACTCGTTTTTGGGACATGTGGTTAATAAAGTCTTTACTTTTTTTATTATTGTCCTGAATACTGTGTACTGTGTAAATAATAGATTGTGCTTGTCATAACGACATCTAATGACAGCAAAACTAATCTATCAGTTTATATGTCCATTTTTGTGCAACATGGGAGAACCATACTGAACCGGTCTTTTATCTTTCTAGTAATCTGTGCTCTGTAGCATCATTCTTCGCAAGGTAGAGGTAAATTAACATTACCCCTAGGTGAGTTCACACAATACATCGACTTACCTGAATGATGTTTGTTTTCCCCTTTTTTTAATCACGTGTGCAACACATCACGTGTGTGGTGTTTATTTTGGTGTGTGGAGGTTGACCTTAATGTTTTGGAAATGATATTGAATTTATCAACTATCTTTTTCCATAGACACTGGACCGGACTGCAGCTGGTCCTCTTGTCATTTACACCTTACCAATGAGTATGGTCTGTAATTTATTTATTTTGGTTATACGAGCAGAGTGATAATATTGAGAGGTCCTGATGAATGCCGCGAACAAATAGTCATCTGGCAGAAACATGTCGACCACCAATAACTAGGATATTTTGTCAATCCTAGATCACCTCATTTTAACTCTAGCTGATGGGAACTACTATTAAATTTGATTTTGTTACCCTGTAGCTAGTTTTACTTACTCACATTTCGTTTAAATTCACACTCTGCCCCTTACTCCCCCTGCCAACTTTGGTATCCCCTTTAAAACACCTCACGCTCCTCTCTTACCCCTTTTTGAGAGTTGTAGCCCACACTGTATACCTTGCGGTTACAGTGTGCAAGAGGGGACCCAATGATGAAGCATGTCACCCTCGGGTGAGTGAGGGTTCTCGTCTTTAAAAGAAAAGATTTCTTTTGCCTCCCTTCTTTACACACACTGATTTTGCTTTTTAGGACAGCAGCATTTCATCACTTTAGTGAGATACAGAACCATAAGCCTGCCCAACCCAAAATGTCTGCCTGACATCAATGTCAAAAGAAAACAAGGTCAATGAAATACAGCCAAGACCTTATATTTTCAGCCTATCTCTCAGCAGGTAACTGCTAGGCAGCAACCTGGCCGGCACCATTCAACTGCTGGTAATATGGTGCAAAAAGGTAGTGACTTCCGAACCCTTCACTCAAGCAAGCCCATCAGGAGCGGAGGAAGGTCACTGAGGAAACGCACCAGTACCACCACATCCCCGTCAACCAAGCCTAGAAGCTGCATCGAGGTAGGTAAACACTTAAGGAAGTGTGTAATTTCCACGTTGAGACCCCCTAGCCAATGTGTATCCAAAAACGTATGGGGTCCTGCAGCAGACAAATATAAACGAGGACCCACTCTTGCTAGGCCTCGCGGGGATGATACCTCGTAGTTTAACGACTGTTCCGAGGGAAGGGTAATTAAGGGGGTAATGGGGTTCATCTGAGCAGCCTGCACTAAGGGAGGCTGCGCAGAGGGTATACTTATGGAAAGTGACTCTGTGTCCTTCAAGCATGCTAACTGAAGGGCAGTTCTTAAATTACCACGAGCAGGCTGGATGAGAGCGTTAAACATGTATTTGGGACTGACAGCTGTTCATTTCTTTTTCTGTACATAAACTTTAGCTTTCTTTAATATTGTTTGCAACTGGTTTCGGTCTTCTTGCAAAAGCAACTCTTCGTGCACTGCCAACTCTTTATTCTCCGCTTGGGTGAGGCTGCTGGCGAAGGAGAAAATAAAGAGCCTCACCTCAGAATCGAAAGCTCTCCAGCTACCAGCATGTAGCTCCCCTCTGTGCAGCCTAGCCTATTAAATTAGAAGGTTTTGCTAGGTTTACTAAGATAGGTATACACAATCTGAAAATGTCTGTATTTTCGAACTCATAAACTGATCGATTCTGATATTTCAATGATAAATTATTTTGCGTTGGAAAGACGTATTGCTAAAATGATTACGTTGGTAATATGGGCATTGCAGCTATAGCGGTTATGTTTTAGCCACGATAAGGCACTATTTGACAATACTTCTGATGCACTAAGGTCCTCGCTGTTGATAATCTTGCAAAAGCTGTCGCTGTCCTCTAATGTTTTCTTGTCTGATGTGGTCACTATTACAACAATAATATTTGTTAGTAGCTCAGGATGACTTTTACTGAACATAAGTAGCTCTTATTACAGTAAAGGTTGCAGACCCCTGATCTAGTGTTTATTGGAATACAGAAACAGCTGTATTGTAAGTGCGCGCAAAGCAGGCCTGTCCATACAAGTGCACGGTTGCAGAACCAAAAGGTTTGCTGTCTGAATTCACAAGTGTTGCCACTTCAGTGCAGAACACTGCTAGTTACCCTACAGAGGGACTAGTAGCTTCCTACCTCAAAGAGCAAACCAGCGATTTCCAACCTAGCGAAGAGCAAAGACAGCTGCTTTCTAATCCACCACAGATCCGCCTCCTTTACCTCGGTGGAGGACCGACAGATCTGTATCTCACTGCAGAGCTCGTCTCATCCTGTCCCCGAGGAGAAGCTGTGCTTCTTGTCAGGGCACAGGAACAGCTGCTTCCCTCTGGCACAAACCCACCACCTTCTTCTTTACTTTAGTACCGTCCTGACTGCCCACGACCACGGTTCAGAAGCCGCTTCTTTCCATCGACTGCCCTTAGAGAGACTTCTTACTACTGCAGGGTAGAACATGCTGCTACCTGCCTAAGTGCTGCACTGCCTGCTCCCCACTGCTTCTCACTTCCAAGAATAACTGTCTGCTCTCGGTAAAGAAAGGGCTTCTTACTACGCAGTGAAGAACCCACTGCTTTGTACCACTGAGTAGAAGCGTCTGCTCCAAGAAGACAGGACATTTAACTGTCACAGTGCAGAAGGTACTCCTCTCCCTTGGAGCACAGAGCCAACTGCTCTGTGTAGCGACGACTATCACAGTGCAGACCCCACTGCCTTGGACCTCCGAGTAGGATCGTCTGCTCTTACTACAGAGAGGGCTTCTCATCGCCGCAGTGCAGACCCCACAGCCTTGGACCTCCGAGTAGGATCGTCTGCTCTTACTACAGAGAGGGCTTCTTGTCAACGTAGTGCAGACCCCACAGTCTTGTACCAACGAGTAGGACCATCTGCTCTTACTAGAGAGGGCTTCTCGTCACTGCAGTGAGTAGAACCGTCTGCTTTTACTACAGAGATGGCTTCTCGTCACAGCAGTGCAGACCTAAATGCCTGTTACCTCAGAGAAGAAACCACTGCTTATACTAAAAGAGGGCTTCTTATCACCGCAGTGCAGAACCCACAGCCTTGTATCACCCAGTAGAACCATCTGCTCTTACTACAGAGAGGGCTTCTTGTCACCGCAGTGCAGAACCCACTGCCTTTTACCTCAGAGAAGAAACCACTGCTTATACTAAAAGAGGGCTTCTTATCACCGCAGTGCAGAACCCACAGCCTTGTATCACCCAGTAGAACCGTCTGCTCTTACTACAGAGAGGGCTTCTCGTCACAGCAGTGCAGACCCCACTGCCTTTTACCTCAGAGTAGAAACCACTGCTTATACTAAAGAGAGGGATTCTTGTCACCACAGTGCAGAACCCACAGCCTTGCATCACCAGTAGAACCATCTGCTGTTACTATTGAGAGGTCTTCTCGTCACCGCAGTGCAGACCCCACTGCCTTGTACCTCCGAGTGTAACCATCTGCGGTTACTACAGAGAGGACTTTTTGCTACTGCAGTACAGACCTCGCTGCCTTGTACCTCCGGGTAGGACTGCCTGCTCTTACTACAGGGAGAACTTTTTGCTACTGCAGTGAGACCCCACTTTTTGTAACTCCGAGTAGAACAGTCTGCTCTTACTACAGAGAGGACTTATTGTTACAACACTGCAAACCTCACTGCCGTGTACCTCTGATTCGAACCGTTTGCTCTTACTACAGAGAGGACTTCTGGTTACTGCAGTGCAGACCCCACTGCCTTGGACCTCCAAATAGAACTGTTTGGTCTTACAACAGCGAGGGCTTCTCATCACAGCAGTGCACTCCCCACTGCCTTGTCCCTCCGAATAGTACAGCCTGCTCTTACTACATAAAGGGCTCCTTGTGACTGCAGAGCACAGCCTACTACCTTGTCCCTCCGATTAGAAACCTCTGCTCCTACTACAGAGGGGGCTGCTCGTCACCGCAGTGCAGACCCCACTGCCTTGTACCTTCGAGTAAGACCGTCTGCTCTTACTACAGAGCGGACTTTTTGCTACTTCATTGCAGACCTCGCTGCCTTGTATTTCCAGGTAGCACTGCCTACTCTTACTACAGGGAGAACTTCTTGCTACCGCATTGAGACCCCACTTTTTTGTACCTCTGAGTAAAACAGTTTGCTCCTTCTACAGAGAGGACTTATTGTTACCACACTGCAAACCTCACTGCTGTGTACCTCTGATTAGAACCGTTTGCTCCTACTACAGAGAGGACTTATTGTTACCACAGTGCAAACCTCACTGCTGTTTACCTCTGGGTAGAGCGGCCTACTGTTACTACAGAGAAGACTTCCGGTTACCACAGTGCAGACCCCACATCCTTGTACCTCCGAGTAGAACTGTGTGCTCTTACTACAGAGGGCTTCTCGCGGCAGTGCAGACCCCAAAGCTGTGGACCTCAGAGTAGAATAGTCTGCTCTTACTACAGAGAGAAAGCAAAAGACACACAATTGATGGACGGAATGCAAGACAAATCAATATATTCACCCCAAGTCAAGAGATCTGGGTTAAATCCATCATTCTTTTGCTCACCATGCCACCCCAGTTTAGACCTGGCCATATGCAAATCAGTCTTGACCCTGTGCCTCATGGGAACAGTCCAGCCCGAACTGCCAAGCCAGGTCCTCCCTGGACCGGAAACAACCATCCTAGGACCGGTTTCGGGGTTTCACCCCTCTTCAGCCAGGATAGCTTGATTCCAGTGGCACAGTGAGCCCAGGACCCACGTCTGGGCATACCTGGCGCACCTAGGGTGAGAAAGCAAAAGACACACAATTGAAAGGATAGCTTGATTCCAGTGGCACAGTGAGCCCAGGACCCGCATCTCTCCATGCCACTGAAATCAAGCTATCCTGGCTGAAGAGGGGTGAAACCCCGAAACCGGTCCTAGGATGCTTGTTTCCAGTCCAGGGAGGACCTGGCTTGGCAGTTCGGGCTGGACTGTTCCCATGAGGCACAGGGTCAAGACTGATTTGCATATGGCTGGGTACAAACTGGAACGGCATGGTGAGCAAAAAAACGATGGATTTAGGCCGAGATCTCTGTACTGGGGTGAATGTATGACATTGTTCTGCATTCTGTCCATCAACTGTTGTTTTTGCATTTGTCACCCCGAGTGGGACGGGTATGCCCAGACGTGGGTCCCGTGCTCTCCATGCCACTGGAATCAAGCTATCCTGGCTGATGAGGGATGGAACCCCGAAACCGATCCTAGGATGCTTGTTTCCAGTCCAGGGAGGACCTGGCTTGGCAGTTTGGGCTGGACTGTTCCCATGAGGCACAGGGTCAAGACGGATTTGCATATGGCTGGGATCAAACTGGAACGGCATTGTGAGCAAATAAAACAATGGATTTAGGCCCAGATCTCAGTACTGGGGTGAATGTATGACATTGTTCTGCATTCTGTCCATCAACTGTTGTTTTTGCACTTACTACAGAGAGGGCTTCTCGTCACTACAGTGAGTAGAACCGTGTGCTCTTACTACAGAGGGCTTCTCGAGGCAGTGCAGACCCCACACCTGTGGACCTCCAAATAGAACCGTCTGCTCTTACTACAGAGAGGGATTCTCGTCACTACACTGAGTAGAACCATGTGTTCTTACTACAGAGGGCTTCTCGAGGCAGTGCAGACCCCACACCTGTGGACCTCCAAATAGAACCGTCTGCTCTTACTACAGGGAGGGCTTCTCGTCACTACAGTGCAGACCCCACAGCCTTGTACCTCTGAATTGAATCATCCGCTGTTAGTACAAAGAGGACTTCTTACTATCGCATGCAAAAGCCACTGCTTCTCCTTTAGTGCAGAGCAGACTGCGTTTAGCCTAGGGAGGGCTTCTTGCTACAGATGACAGCTCTTTTCACCTCCAAGTAGTACAGAGAGGGCGTCTTACTACCGCAGTGCAGAAGCCAGTGATTTCTACCAACCAACTTCAGAAGCCGCTGCATATCCATCTCGTGCTGGGGCAGCTTATCACTCTCTGGGCACATAGATCGCCGCCTGCTCGCTCATCAACTCGTCCCTGCGTTTCATTGGCTAATCCAGAAGAGGGAAGAAGAGAGAGGCTCCTGCTCGCTCCTGGGAGGCCCATCATTTCAGATGCTTATCCTGTGTCGGGACAGACTCCCTGTCAGGGCAGGAGCACAGGCCGCACACGGATCACCCAGGCATCCATCATGGAGCATTCATCAGTCTCCACTGCACATCTGCTCGCCCAATCAGATGGGCACCCCGCAACTGACGTCAACAGTGCCAGCGCCGCAATCCTACTCTTCAGAGCTCAAAACTCTCGCGCTGAGGAGGTAGTTTGTTTAAGATGCATGGCAAACACACTGGAAAAGAAACAATGTCACCAACGCAGCAGGAAACACAGTTTTGTAAAAAAAAAAAAAAAAAACCCCGTTTTATTAGTTTTCTATTCAAAACTTTCTATTTTACACTTTCATACTGTATTCCCTTCTCTATTCAACCCACTCCCCCACCCCTTACAAACCATGTCCACCTTTATCTTTCCGATCACAATCTCCTGGACCCTTTGTGATGAGGCTTTCTCTTGTTCGCTGCCAGCAACATGAGATATCAGCATCCAGGCCCCCCAAGAAGTCTGTGCGCACTAGGGGGTCACTGGGAACCAGGAATCCCACCACCTTCTTAATATGGCTTAAAACCTCTTTCAAGACGAATTTTCGGTCTGGACACGTCCAGGACGTAGGCATCGTGTCCCCATCTATCTACGCTCTGTGTGTGGCAACGCCTACGTAATTCTATGTTAACACAATACTTTGAAAAGCTGCTCTTAGTGTATGAAAGGAATGCAAAAACACAAAACAGCAGGATTGTCCGGCTTAAGCTGCAACACTCAACGTTACTGCCAAATATAAATCTTGTGGAAATCACAAAACCTTACACGACAAATAGATTTTTCACACATGGATGTATGGATAACGTTGCCACACATTATTAATTCATTTTACCTAGGTATTCACTTTGTTGGAGATCATAACACCTTTGCTCATGTTCCACATCACCCAGAGGTTTTATGAAAAACCTTTGCGTTGCCACGTGTTCACCCTGACAAAGGGATCCCACAACAGAACTATTCACATTAATGACATACATTAAACTTGTTTACCGCATGCATAATTGTGGCCTAAGTGTACATTGAAAATCCTGCATACCTCAACAGTATGTTTAACCACTCCATTTTATAGCATGTCACCCCATGAAACGCATGTCACCGTGAAGGATTTTAAATCCCAGCTCTATCATTTACGTGCCAGTACACCCGGTTCTCGGTCTTTTAAACATCCTTCCAAACGACACAGCCATCATAAGGCCTATCTCAGAATCCCACATTCCACAAGCAAACTCTTTAAAGAGTTTGTATAAAATACGCTAAATGTGTTTCTTCAAAGTTAAATGGCACCAAACGTTGATGTTTCCAACGTTTGCAAATAGAAACAAGTAGCGGCAAAGGCAACAGATCTTGCCTATACAAGATCTACTGGCTTTGCCGATGTTTTTTTAGCCAGGTTGTACAAGAGTGTGGCTTCTGAGCATTGTATAGTATGGTAAGGCGTGTCAATGCATAGCTTAGTATGGTATGGCTTGTCGTATTGTATGGCATGGTATGACTTGTCATCGTATATAATATGGTAAGGCAATACAACTTAAATAAAGTCAGGAAAATGTAAATGACACTTGCACTCCACAATATAAACTTTCTTAACTATGCTGTAGCATGTTTGAAGAAGCAATAAAGACGGGGATATGAAGAGAGGTGTCAAGTGCTACAGGGATAGAGGGTGGCAGGGGGTGGTGCAAATGCAACATGAGCGAGGGGAAGGAGGGTGCAAAGGCACCACAGAAGGAAGGACATGTCTGTCACACAACAAAAACAACAAAATTCTTAAAAACAATGAACATGCGCAGTCTGAAAATAAACTTCTCTGCTACAGTGAAGCGTGTTTGAAGCAGGAAAAAGAGCTGGACGGTAATAGACAACCTGCAAACAGATGCAGTATTATTGTGTGCTTCTTCACAGATGCAGTATTATGGAGTGCTTTCTCCAAAATAAAAACATAGGGCAGATGTCAAAGAGTGAACAGCGGAATGACACCCAGTACTTTGGCCCTGCGCCACAGAAGGGAAAAACACACAAAGAGGAAAGAATACTAGCACGAGCTAACCAAACAAAAACATGGAAATAAGGGTGATGATGAAGTACTATAATTCTAAGCAATGGGCGGGATCTAAGCTGTTTTTCAACATATTGATAGTGCATGCACCGTCGCAGGCGAGACCTAAAAACAAGCATTGACAAAGCCAAAAGTTGAGTCTTTTGTGTAATGGAAATATGTTTCCAAACTTAAAAGAACTACTACTGCAAAGACTGGCTCACTGCAAGATTCCATCACTGTTGGTATAGATGCAAAGATCAGGGGCAGCACCTGTCCAAGCTTCTGTCACAAAGAGAATAGATAAAACTAGGAGCGACCTACCAAGAGTCCCCTACATATAGAACCCATAAAGCACCAGCAGAACTTATTAACCAAACATATAGAGGGTTGTAACAGCAGAACAAAACACTCCTATCAAAAAATGGGACAGGTACAGGACAAAAGCTCCTACACCCAAGACACTGTACCCAAGTACAGGGTTTTTGAAAGCCTTTTCAAGGATGCTCGTTTTGTGCACATGCAGCTAAGAGAAAAGAACTCCTGAAGCCTCAGGGGCAGATCTGAACTGTTAGCTGCGGGTCTTGGACACTGCTTAATTTGAGCCGGTGGTTTTTGGTGCTCAGCACCGACACTTAATTGTCAACACCAGCACTTATGACAACTGCCACATGGTGGCGTTGTTTGTGAAATTTAGAGCTAAGCAGTACAACAGATGTTTATTAATTCGATGTGCATTAAAAACAACTCATACATGCTGCCCAAGCCATTCTCATAGATTTGGGGGCCTCGTACATTGTGAATTGTCACACTTGTAGAATAAACATCTGTTATTCAGCACCAAGATTCCCCTTTCGGGGTGAACGTGTGCTTTACAAATGCATGTTATGTTAGGAGTAGTTGTGTAGGTACTTTCATTGGCAGCGCTGGCAGAGGCAATGGGTGGTGCAAGCTACCGTGGTCCCCTGACGAAAGCCCTGGCACTTATTATTTCTTTTTTTTTTTTTTTTTTTTTTTTACAAATTAAGGACTGGCCCTGAAGAATGTGGGACAAATTACTGGGGAAAAGCAACATGCAGCAGTCAGTGCCACAGAAATGTGATTCTAAAGGCGTTGAAATACACAATTCATGCGCAAAGCTCTAGATGGCACATATGGAAATACCAAGTGCTCTGACAGTAATGATTTAAGTCACTGCCAATTTGCTATCAATATGCATAAATTAAGTCGGTATCCTCACAGTGATTTGTGGGACATTGCAAGAGCATCAAACATAACATAGTATCTACAATTGGTTGCCGTAACTAAATTTAAAAAAGCTCCAAGCTTCCCACTAAAATTAAAATTGTGAGTTTTTCATGTGTTATACTTATTTGACTTTATAACCACGTAACTATGACTCTAATGAATCAACTCATGTACCTCTTGTAAACGTACATAACATGTAAAGAGCTCGGCTACCTTTGGGTCTAACTAGCGCAATATAAAACTAAAAATAATAGTAATCTCACATGGTTTCTTACAATAATAGTAATCTCACATGGGTTCTTACACTATACAATGACCACGATTAAGAACAGCACCGTGGTGATGTCAGTAGCCTGGTGATGCATTGTCCCAGAAAGGTGGTGCTCTTAGGAGGTCTCAGGTTGAGCAAATCTCAGCCTTAAGTTTGGAGCCAGCTCGGGTTCGACAAATGGGACATGATCGGACTGTCTAAAGTAGGTGATATATGGGTGGGAGATTCAATTGTGCCTTTTGGAGGCTTGCAATGGAAGTTTGACTTACACGAGAACTAAACTTTCCGTTATCCCCAGGTGCGTAGTGCACTGTCTAAAGTGCTCTTCAGGGGAGACATACTGCCGGTGTCCCCCCCCCTTTGGAGGATAGACTCTTGGATGGTTACCTTCCAGAGAAGGCCATCTCTCTGACCTATTGTAAAATCCAGAATAACTCGCCCAACCTACTTGTTAAAGTTCGGGCAAGGTGGTGTGCAGATGTGGGTAACATGGACGACGAGGACTGGAGGGAGGCTCTCACTTCGCCTCGGGAGGTCGCGATTCGGTCCCGGTCCAAACTAGTCCAACTTAAGTTGTTCCACAGGACCTATTACACGAGTTTGGTCTTGCTTAAAATGGGTCTTCTGAGTTCTCCTGTCTGCCCGCGGGGTTGTGGTCAAGTGGGCACTTATCTGCATCAATGGTGGGAGTGCCCGGTTCACCAGAGATATTGGGGGAAGTTATTGCGGCTCTGTCCCTGATTTGCGGGAAGGATATTGAAAGTTCCCCGAGACTGTGCCTCTTGAACATCTGGGAGGTCACGGATCTGACTAGGCCGGAGCGAATGTGCGTCTCCCTGGGGTGCATGGTGGCCAAGCGTAACATCGCCAAGACGTGGAAAGGTGGAGTTGCATTGAAATGTTCACATTGGGAATCCGATATGGATTGGTGTATGCAGGCAGAGAGAGCGGTGTATGAAAGCAGGGGCTGCCCGGGGAAATGGACCAGAATCTGGGCCCCATGGAATGAAAGTAGAGGTTGGTTGTGCACCCCCCTTTGGTGAGGCCTCCCCGTTTGTGGCGGAAAATGAAACAATGTAATCTTGCGCTCTTTGATCATAATCCTATTGACAACTGATTTAAAGCTCTTGCACAGGTGTGCCCTTTATGTATGGTGTGGTGTGGAGTCTTTGAGACATTTGATTGCATCCTTGCTAGATAATTTCATGACTGCATTTGTTTTTGTGTTAATGTTTGTGATATTATTTGATTCGTTTTCTATATTAAAAAAAAAAAGATGTTAAAAAATCTCAGCCTTAAGGTCACACACACCCACTAGTGAAGATATTCTTTGCATTCTATGGAGATATAAATACTGTAATCCGCTAAGAAGACAGGAACACAAAGTTATAATATAAACTGCTATTCTTGCAGTCTCTCCTGTATTTACATTAATCAGCTTGTTGACGAAGCTCAAGCAGTAGCTTGTTTCAGGTCAGCACTCCTAGGAAAGTTTGGCAGCCCCATCTTTATATTCGTACCCGGGGACTCTGAAGACCGCAATAGAACCCGATCTCAGGTCCCGATTAGGGATGTGCTTCTGAAATCTATTAGCCAAGAAGTTTGATCTTCCTTCATGGAATATCCATCATTGTACAATATTTTAAACAGCATCCTCTTTTCAACTGTGAGCTAGTGAAGGCTCGGCAGAGAAGCTGAAATGTGATTTTTTTTTTTTATTACGTTAAGCCAATTCCTACTGATTTCTGAAAACCCTGGAAGAACTGAATACTTCCGATCTCAAGGCCTAGTTGAACTGCAGAAGTGAGAACTAAGTCATAGGTCAATTTGATACGGTTCCCTATACTGTGAGTGTTAGAAATGGGATTTCTAGTTGGCTAGGGCTTGCGCCAAAGCCAGGCAGAAACCACCACTCTAGTCAGGGCTGGGGAGTTACACGCCAAAGATAACCCCTGCTCACCCCCTTGGTAGCTTGGCACGAGCAGTCAGGCTTATCCCGGAGGCAATGTGTAAAGCGTTTGCGCGCGCACCCAGCAACAACACCCAAGGCCCACCACAAAAGAAACTCCACACAAGGTATTATATAAAAATAGCCTTTGTATTATACTAAAACACATTAGATAATATTCACACAATTTACACTGTGCCAACTGGCACTGGGCGGAATTTACAGGGGACTATTTACACAAGACAGGGCCACATGGACCACTGTCAGAATTATCACAAATCACCAAATTGTAAATGTAGAAAGGTAGAACAAATAATAAATGTAGCGCACAACCAGTAACCACTGGTAACAGGTAAGTACCACCTACGCATCCCTAACTACCTTAGGAAAATATTACGCAGGGAACCATGAACACACTAGCATAATTTCTACTAGCAAAACAATCTCCTAGGCATAAACAGTTAGGAATAAAAATAAGCATAAAGACATTGTGCAGGCGCAAAAGTACACATGTAAAAATAACCATGTACCCTAGGTGAGGGCACAACACAGAAAACTGTCCCTAGGCCAACTTGGCCTTTCAGGGGCTCAAACGCCCTTTGTCCAGCAGAGTCAGGGCTAGACTGCGCAGGCTGCGCAAGCCAAAGCGCAAAGGGCCACAACCTAAACGTTGCAGCTGCCCACTAAGCGCTGGGCAGCTGGGGAAATGAGCCTGGTCACCACAGTGCCTTTTGAGCCCTCTCTGGGCTCTGGAATGCCCCAAAACAACGTGGGAGCCTCGTGGGCTCTAGAACACAAATATGCCCTGGGACAACGTTGGGGCCTCGTGGGCTCTAGATCATCAAACAGAAAAAGAAATGTGTCCCAGTCACTTGGAGCCTCGTGGGCTCTTTAACAAATATGCCCCGGGACAACGTTGGAGCGGCCCGCTGCCTTCCGGGGCCGCTCTTATCACCACAACGAAAATGCCCCCGTAGCTGGAGCCTCACTGGGCTCGTGATTATTATTGCCCCCCTTCGTTGGAGCCTTCTAGGCTCTTAAGCAAATATGCCCCCGTACGTTGGAGCGCACTAGAGCAAACAATGCTGGCCCCGTCGTTGGAGCGCCCTAGCGCTCTAAGCAAACGATGCTGGCCCCGGTCACCCTGCAGGCGAGAGCCCCCACTCCCCGGACTGACGCGGGGGCCTCCTCGCTGCGGGGGACGCCTCCTCCGGTGTGTGCGCGGGGCTCTCTTCTCCGCCTGGCTTCACCTGGTCCCTCGTCTCGGGACCGGGACTTTGCTCTGGATTCGGCGAGGCGGCCGGACTGCTTCCTGCTACCGTCTCTTCGTTGCAGGAGCGCGGGGTAGGCTCCCGTCCACTTCCTGTGCTGGGCCACGCCCCCTTCCCTTCCGAGGCTGCCTGACTTCTGGGTTTTCTGCGTTCGTGATGGCTCAGGCCGGCGGCAGTGAAGCGGGGCAACTCAGGGGTAGGCTCCCTTGAGTTATTACTACATAAAGTCCCTGGTGTGGTGGGCACCCGCTAAGGGTATTAAAATGTCACAAAGTCCCTGGCGGGGTGGGCACCAGCTAGCGATATAAAGCACACAATACGGGGTGGGCTCCCGCGTCGCTCTCCTCACTCAGGGGAATCCCCACGTCGGGATTTCCTCAGGGAAACCGGCCGCTTCGTGCTGCGGCAGCCACGGGACGCGCTTCTTCCTCGGTGGTTAAAGAGCCAAGCGCTCTAGTAAAGTATACAAAAGCGCTCTCAGGGTGCTGGAGGCAAAAAGTCCAGGAACAAAGTTTTCTAGGGGGCAGGGGGGCAAGGGCTGGGCCCAGGGGCCAGCTCACAGGGCCCTCCAGGCAGGGAGGCAGTCCCCAGTGGCAGTCTCTCCTGGCGCCCAGCAGCAGCAACAGGCCCCCCCAGTTAGGATCAGCAAAGAGCATTTTACATGGGGTCACAGCCCCTTCTTATACACAGGTTTCCTTTGTCTCAAGGTGCAGGGAAGGGGCGAACCAGTTACAAGTGGTTACTGAGCACTTTGTTTTGCTCAGCCCCTCTCCCTATTCACAGAACAGGCCAGGGTCATCAGTCGCACCACAGGGGGCGAAGCCAGCATTGTGTGGGGAAAGCCCAGCCCTATTCAGGTCCCAGGTGTACTCCTCCCACCCATCTGGCTGCTGATCTCCCCATTCACCACTGTGTGACTCCTCCTGACTCTGGGGATTCCCTAGCCCATCACATGACCTCAGCCAGCCAATCGCCAGACAAGGCGCTTATCTCACACTGCACACAGAAATGCCAACTTCTAGAAGTGGCAATTCCACACTAGGTACATTGACGCCGCACACATCATCGCGCAGCATTCACTCTCACGAGTTCGCACATACCAAACTCGACCCTGCACTCCCCACGCATCAGGAACTACCATGGACACACACACTCCCCATGCATTCCTATGGGAGGGCAGGTCATTCTCATTCTATGTAACCCAGAGCGCACGCACTTTCCACTGGGACACAGTGTGAAAGCGCCTAGAGGCCTAAAGCCACTAGTACAACATAGGAAAAAGGCTAAGATAATGCAAAAAGTTCTAGGGGTGAACTTGCCAGAAGGGCAAAGTCCAACACAACCCCCTTCCAGCCAAAACGCAGGGTAGACCAATCACCACCGTGATGGTCTTCCCTGCTTGGGGTGATAAAACACGGACGCAGGCCCGCAACGGCAGGGACACTCTCCGGTTTTACGCCACTCTGAACCCACGTGGTTCCCTCTGAAAAAACTCGGCGGACCAACTGGGCTACCCCACTGCTACTCCTCAGCTGTCCGCGGCCAGGACCAGGCCCTAGGCCATCCAGATACCACCGGTCCTTGCCTAACCACAGAGTGGGGGGTAGTAACCCCTGGCACATAGCAACCATTCTCCACTCCACACCTCATCAGGGCAGTTCTAAACTGCCACTGAACCTCCAGCCCAGGGTCTGTACCCTCAAGCTGATCAACAGTCACGGGCGAGGCTCTCCTCCCCCTACCTCTTCTTCTAGGGTTCCGCCCTCTCTTCCTCTGAGAGGCGACCTCGTAACGCAATTCACCCACCAGCTCAGGACCTCTCCCTGAGAACTGGTTTCCCAACCTAAGGTTTAACCCTTCAGGTTGCACCGGGGTCAGAGGTGAGGACTTCCTCCCTCTGCACCCCCTTCCAGAGTCCGGCACCCTCCCAACTGGAGTGGTGCCCCTAACAGCTACATGGGTCAGGACACTGCTTACAGTAGTCCTTCCCTACAGGTCAGGCTGATCCTGAACCTGGCCTCCCAACCAGGGGTCTAAACCCTTTGGCTGAGTACTTGCCTGGCACTCCAGGACTTCTGGGGACTTACACACCATCCCCCCGAGGTTAACATATGCCTCATATGTTGCGTGACAGTCTGCCTGGCGCAGATCTCCCGTCCCCTGTCCACCTGACAGTGCGTGAAGATCCCCCAGGACAGACATGTGGTCACCATGGTCACCTCTAGGAGACTCAGCCCTCCCGGCTGGTCCCTGACCCACTGGCTCCTCCACTGGGGAACACAGCCCCATGCCACTCCTCTCGCTGGACTTCTGCACCCTCCCTACTGGAGCGGTACTGCCTGACACCAGAACCACTGGAGCTCTACTTACAGATGCTCCAGGTTCTCCATACACTAGGTGATCCTCCTCAAATGGACTAACAGGACAGTCTAGGCCCCCAACCTGGTGTTCCCTGAAGAAACCATCCAGGCTCTGAGACTGGGTTTCGGGCACCTGGGGACACTCAGTCACCCACTCACTCCTACTCCACTGAGACAGGACGTGAGCCCCTACACCCCTCTCACTACTCTGGGACCTAGCTGGGCTACTCTGAACCTCTTCCCCAATACAGGACAGGAAGATACCTGAGCCACTACTTTTGGAATCGCTTTCCCATACCTCCTCAGAACCTCGGGCACTTTCCCATCGGTCCGCTGCCTCTGCAAGCTCCCTGGGATCAGAGGAATTACACCCCAACAGGTGTTGGCGCAATCCTGGAAAACAATGACGGAACATGTGCTCCTTGACAACCAAATTGGCCAGTCCTTCATAATCAAAATCATCTGTGGTGCTAGCCATCACCCAATCGGTCAGTGCATGATCACATTTATCCACAAAGTCCCCCCACGACTGGTGAGACAGTTTCTTGCTGCCTCTGAATTTCAACCTGTACACCTCTTCGTAAGAACCAGGTATCCCACGGTGGGGACTGGGAATGGGACTTTCTGCACTTGACTCTATTTCGCTGCCACCACTGGATCCCACCCTCACTGGGGAATCCAGAAAACTACCACTGCGCTCAGGGGACAAACTACCCTCCAGAGCTAGTTTCTCTCTGGCAAAGGCCCTCTCTGCCTCTGCCATCCTCTCCTGCGCTAGGACCCTCTCTGTCTCCAGCTTCTTCTCCTCCACATTCAGATGTGCTAATTCCTTGGCATGCTCTAACCTGAGCTTCTCCAAAGCCAGCTGATGCTCCCTTTCCTCCCTCCTATCTACCCACTCCTCTGGGGACAGGAAAAGGGGTGGGGCGCTGCTCCGGACACTGGACCCAGCAAGGGACTCCCTATCTATGGGGTCTTCACTCTCTACTGGCGTCCATGTCCTGTCACTTTCTTCCTCCTCTTCAGACTCCTCAGAGCTCCCCTCAGACCCACCACCCTCCTGGTATGCGGCCCGGGCCTTCTCCTCCTCACTGCGCTCACGTTCCCATTCATCCTTTTGCCATAGGATCAGGTTGTCCCTCAGTTTGGACTGGGTGTCTGACTCACCCACCTCTATGTCTCTCTCTTCACAGAATCTGACCAACTCTAACATACTGTATCTAATCAGACCACAGAAATTAAAAGCAGGCTCCATTTTGGCGGACGTTCTCGAGAAAAGTTCAACACAAGGAACCTAGGTGTCTGAGCTAAAACAGGAGTACACAATTCACAAAGGACACCTTTAGGAGAAGAAATAATGGAACGCAAAACAATAATCCCCAAACACGTGATTATCTAAAATGCAGAGTTTTGTAGTGCAGCCAGTTGCTGCTGCGGTACAGCGCAAACGCAAGTCCTATCCCACCGCTGCCACCAATGTTAGAAATGGGATTTCTGGTTGGCTAGGGCTTGCGCCAAAGCCAGGCAGAAACCACCACTCTAGTCAGGGCTGGGGAGTTACACGCCAAAGATAACCCCTGCTCACCCCCTTGGTAGCTTGGCACGAGCAGTCAGGCTTATCCCGGAGGCAATGTGTAAAGCGTTTGCGCGCGCACCCAGCAACAACACCCAAGGCCCACCACAAAAGAAACTCCACACAAGGTATTATATAAAAATAGCCTTTGTATTATACCAAAACACATTAGATAATATTCACACAATTTACACTGTGCCAACTGGCACTAGGCGGAATTTACACAAGACAAGGCCACATGGACCACTGTCAGAATTATCACAAATCACCAAATTGTAAATGTGGAAAGGTAGAACAAATAATAAATGTAGCGCACAACCAGTAACCACTGGTAACAGGTAAGTACCACCTACGCAACCCTAACTACCTTAGGAAAATATTACGCAGGGAACCATGAACACACTAGCATAATTTCTACTAGCAAAACAATCTCCTAGGCATAAACAGTTAGGAATAAAAATAAGCATAAAGACATTGCGCAGGCGCAAAAGTACACATGTAAAAATAACCATGTACCCTAGGTGAGGGCACAACACAGAAAACTGTCCCTAGGCCAACTTGGCCTTTCAGGGGCTCAAACGCCCTTTGTCCAGCAGAGTCAGGGCTAGACTGCGCAGGCTGCGCAAGCCAAAGCGCAAAGGGCCACAACCTAAACGTTGCAGCTGCCCACTAAGTGCTGGGCAGCTGGGGAAAGGAGCCTGGGCACCACTGTGCCTTTTGAGCCCTCTCTGGGCTCTGGAATGCCCCAAAACAACGTGGGAGCATCGTGGGCTCTAGAACACAAATATCCCCTGGGACAACGTTGGAGCCTCGTGGGCTCTAGATCATCAAACGAAAAAGAAATGTGCCCCAGTCACGTGGAGCCTCGTGGGCTCTTTAACAAATATGCCCCGGGACAACGTTGAAGCGGTCCGCTGCCTTCCGGGGCCGCTCTTATCCAAGTCCAACAGTGAGTTTGATGAATTAGTTAAAAGCATTTCTTAATGCATGTGTGCTCAAACTCTTTTCTCTTTTATGGCTTCAGTAATTGTTTTAAGATGAGAACCGAATTTTGTTGTGGTCCCTAGGAATTGTCTGTCACTATTATATAATCCAGTAGTAACCAAGACAAACACAAGCATCGGTTAAGCCACCAGTTCTTGCCGTTAGCAGGCGAGTGCTGACCTACTGGCTTTGACAATGTTTGTTTGCATGGTTACGGCTGGTAAAAGAAACTATGTTTGCCGTATGTCACAATTCATGTGTACGTATGAAATGCCCATCTTAGACTGGCTAGTATTTCCAAGGTAGCTGGCACATGTGTACCACAACGCGTGAGCATGCCTGCACCCCGAAGCATGGAGTTTTATTTTTTACTTTACAATTCCAACATTGCCGGCAGCCATGCAGGGATGGCAAACTAAAAACATAAAGACAGCTCAGAAATTAAGTGAGCCGCCCAGTAACACTTGGCACCTATTGGATCCTCAGAAAAAAGAAAAATACATAATATTTTTTGCAAGAGTTGGGCACAAGCATCAAAGCAAAGTTGGAGAAACGGATGCGCGGATGGAGGGAGGAGTTATTGCAGGTAATCTCCAAGTTAAACAAGCACTGGCAAAGTCAAGTGGTCTGGACTTTCACATATCTACAGTACATCATCATCAGAAAACCTTACCTTTATTCAGATGAGATAAACATCCATTAAAGTTTCATGACAATCCATTACAATTAAAATTACATACAATTAAAACCATATATCAAAATGAGATAGAAGCGTGCATACATATGTTAAAAAACAACTTCTATAGTGCATTAACCGTATACAGAAAATACAATCAGAAAATTATGCAAATGATTATCTAACTGCCAGGGATAAAGTATCTTGGTGCATGGAAAAAAAAATTTAAACGATCAATCTAAATTCACTATATATAATCTCCTCATGGTTGGACAACAAGATCTCTCATTTAAAACATTTTCTATTTTCAGTTCCTCTCCCTTGTTAGCGTCTAAGGGTAGGTCCACAGCAGAAACTTGAACAGTCTAAAACAATGATATCCCTACCCGGCCCTCTACGAACCAGCTAAACAAGCATGCAGTGTCATCAACTAATTCATCATGCAAACAAATATGATGCCCCAATATAGTAACATTTTAAAAGAATAATTTGAGACCGGTAAATACTAATCAATTAATCCTTAAAAACATGAACAATCAGCTAATATATTATCATTATTTCCCCACAATTCTTCTGCATTTGACAACAAGGGAAATACATCTATATACTGTTATGCATACTTGATCAGTCAGGAGCAATTGTAGATATGCCAAAGCCGTTTTACACTTTCTGATATTTAAAGTTCTCAGGTTGGGTACTAATAGCTGGATTCTTTGGTCTCTGTAAAGTCCACCGAAGAATAAACATGTGTCTCTGTGACTGAGGGGAAACTTGAATTGCATGGTCAAGGTTTCAGATCCTTCGCAACAAACACTTTTGATAGGTAAGACATCAATAGGTGGGCGAAGCTCAGGCTAAACCTCAACAAATAGTCTCTTTGGTGGTGTAGAACCGTTAGCAGATAAGGGCTCAATGTTGGGTGTTGTGCAAGGTGGGAGGTAAGCCGCTACCATCCCTTCAAGTCAGGCTCCCTCCTCTTTTCGACTATCTGATTTAACAGTTCAGTTTTTACCAAAGTTTTAAACCGAATTTCTATAGATATCGGATTATGGAACAAATCAGATTTATCAATGGCATGGTGTTTATTTTTTACATACATGAGCCAATTAATCTTGTGTGCCCTTGCTAAATTTAGGCAGCGAGTAATCACAATTTGGGTCAATGTTGCTTCTGGCCTGGACCAGATTGAAACCAGGGTATAATTGGTGCCATCCTCATTATATCTCCCAGGCAACGTAAGGGCACTGAGATCGGGTGCCTTTGGAAATGTACATTTTGATGTTCATGGAGGCGGCAGGGATGAGGGACAGATTTCTTCGATATTGTGCACACTGTACCTATGATATGGCCCCCAAGGAAATAAGTGGCAGCCTATTCAGGATGTAACTTGTGGGGAACAATGTTTATTTTCCCATGTGCGTGAAGTTATATGTAAAGTGCTTGGCGTTTTTGAGCCAATTCGTAGAGAAAATTACTTATAGGGACACTGCGATAAGTGATCAGTGTGACATACATATAAATGCATGTACTTCCAGTGCGAGTGATTCTGAAAGCATCAGGCAATCATAACGATCAAATAATTATTGGGACAAGATGGTATTTGTCCTCCTTCGCTTGCCACATTTAGATTCACCAATAAGAACAGTTTCTTGGACTTTTAAACTAGCCAATGACACAGAGGCATACTTCACTTTGGAAATCAGCATTGAGAAGGGCCACCTCGCCAAAACGTGTCTGCTGAAAAAACAGGAATTATTTGATCCTGTGAGTGCTCCGTGCCGCCTTTTCTTTGTATATTGCTGTGAGTGCAACATTCACGATATATGAATGCACCCACCTGTGAGTTTGGCAAAGTCAGGTGGAACCTTGCAGAAAAAAAAATATCTATCTATCTATCAAAGCATGGCATTATGCCAATATGTGTGTGCTCTACTCTTTAAGTTCTTCACATCAGTGACATGCGGATACCAAGGCTGATTGACAACCCTCTCACCCAATGCCTAAAGCCAGTTTAACCACGGTAAGCAATGGCTGAAAGGGCATTTTTAAGCTGTTTTCAGTGTGTGTGTATGTATGTGTTGTGTTGTGTTGATTTTGAGGACACATACTCTCGCCAGGCATCAAAACCGGTCTGTAGGAGAGACCTAAAAGAACAGGAGTTGGACTTGGGGAAAACAACCACTTTCTTTAGCAGGATCTATTTGTCATTTTGTAAGTTAGTCAAAACAGATCCCTGACTTGGCTTCGGAGAAGGGTTCCTTGATAGCATGCCACTGACTACAGCAATTGTTCTGAGAAAACATGTGCTGTTAAGCAGTATAGAAAGTAACACCACATGGAGAGGAGTGCATTGTGGCTAAAGCAATTAATGAGTGTGTAAACATTTTTTACGATTGTGTCTTGGAGATTTGACATTATTGGGTGTTCAGTTTCAGAATAAATCTATTATCGATTTTGCATACAGCAGCGGTCCATGCAGGTAAGCACGTTGGGGCGGGGCAGATGTCGACAGATGATGGAATAGGATTGACTATTTATTTATCCCTATTCCGTCAGCTGTCGACTCCCCCCCTCCCCCCCGCTTACCTGCATGGACCGCCACTGATGGCTGGCGATTGTGTGAATCTGTGTACATACTTCTGGAGTTCAGCACACAACATTAACAAAAACTCCCCTATGTCATTTTATCTCGATGATTTCTAGTTTGCCAAAAAGTGATCAAATGGTATTGTCCAATGGAGGCCTTTGTCCAGACTAGATAAATGAGTAATCCTGTAGGAGATGCTAAGGCTGTAGACTAAATTATCAACTGGAATGAAACCACATTCAACCACAGGACACTGATCCTTGCATAATGATCAGGTTGGAGCTTTTCGGGAATCCTATGTGGAAAGTTTCTGTTTATGCACCAACCAGCTCCAGGCTACAGTGGTGCAGCTCATCACTACCTTAACACCACGCTACTTTCTATTTTTATTTTTAGTACAATGATGTGTGTAAACGCTGGAAACAACAAAGTGAATGTCAGCTGAAGGAAGGAAGCACCTGGCCATTTTTGTGCTTTTTAGGTCTCGCGCCTAGCGGTGCACTGCGCAGCAGTGCTCGCGCAGTGCTAGGCATTTTGTAGGTGAAAAACGGGGAATCTGAGCTGACCTAGGAATCGCACACGCTCGTGTGTGTGCGTTTCCTTTTGAGCTCCCCCATTGGCCTTTGCATGCGTCTTATTGTAAAAGACTGCAGGTAATTGCGCCGAGGCGAGTGCATTGCTCCTCCCACGCCCTATTGGTGTCTATTACGCATTTGGTGCGCGTAATAGACACCAATAGGCCATGGCGCGCGCACCACTCGCTGGCTTGTTAACTGAAGGGGAGAGAAAAGCGGTGACTCAGGCAAAGCACACAGCAAACAAGTCAACAGCTGAGGTATGTGCGTGTTGCGTCACTCGCTCAGGGCTACTGTAACCTTAACTGATTACAGATGGTTTCCCTGCTGCAGTGGGCTAACGCGGCCTGGTCAACATCAGACAGGCTGTTATTAGTACTTTGAGCCCAGAACTCCTGACTTCAGGGCAACAGCTTAACTACATGGCCATCTCTTTGCATCACAACACATTTATTGTTGCAGGTTCGATTCCAAAAGTGAACCCTGCACATCGCTTTAAGAGTGCCCTCCACTTCATGGCGCTGTGCAGCTAGCGGGGGTTGGCGGGGGGGGGGGGGGGGGGGGGGGGATCAAGGCACTCATCATGAGGTCTTGTTTAACCGTTGTTGTAACTGCAAGTCCATTCAAGTGAGAGGGCACGAATCCCTGTCTCTTTAACCAAGTTTCATCCTCTGCACAGACAATTGTTCTAAGGAAATCACTTTATCGCTCTGTATCTCAAATTGTAAATATTTGAAAACCAGCAGTGTGTGATGTAAGATGGATTTGTAGAGCGCTGCTCGTCACCTGTGAGGGTATACAGGCGCTGAGTGCTGTTCAATAATTTAATTTATGTTCCCATGCAGAGGACAGAATAGTTCGACAAAAAGGGAATTTTACTTTGCTTGAAAAACCGCTACAGCTCCGTCTCTCTCCCTGGGGGAGCACGCCGGCTTGGATGTCTCCAGTCAGGTTTATCCACTACTGAGCTCTGTATCAGCCCTTTGCTCATTTCGTGACTCTGCTCGTCAGACATTTTACAAGAGGCCTTTTACTTTTTTCTGCCAAGATTCTTGTTTAAGGAAACTGGCTCCGACCGCAAACTCTATCGCCATTCTTTTAAAGTCTCTACTTTTAAGGCATTGTGTATGCGTTGAATGATTAATCAGGTGATGTGGTGTTATCAGACGAATTAGAATATATTTGTGAAAGCCAATAACGAGAATATATAAAACAGTCACAGCGTTTGATGCTTGACATTTAATGACCTTATGTAAAGTGGCACAGTGACCTTTTCCCCCCAAATTATTCTAAGTTCCATTTAGTGGTAAACTAGACAAATACTGCATGAAACTGTTGAGTTTGTTTAAGTACTGTTCTCGCAGAAACGAGACAATGGAACTGTTAAGATTTCCAAACATTTTTTAGTATCTGGAATGCCCATTAACATGAGTTGTTCTCGTTCCAGAGTGACAATGTAGTTCGTTATTCAAATTGCTGACCTGTAGTGGTTGCATAGCCTTTCCTTTAAAGTAAATCAGTTAATATTTTGCACGGTAGTCACTCGTGTGTGCCTGGCACACCAGAGTCGGTGCTAGAGGTGCTCTCCCCTTTGGTGTTGGTGAAATAGACTCATGGTCCAAAGGTCTGTTGATCGGTGTTATACTCTGTGGGGCCGAGAAGATTCACTAAGCCCAAGAAGTAAAAGTCTGAAACGTCATCTCTCATTGTGACACCCACATTCAGAATCCATTGACTCTTATAGGATTCTGAACAGACAAATAGAATTTTGTATTCAAATATTTACTTTAGTAGACTATTTTTATCTCTTTCTTCACATGCTCACTATTGTTTAGATGAACAATACAGAAATGCATGTGAATCTCTCCACCAAGAATGAGATCATAATTTTTCACAAGTAATCCGTGGGCCTCTTCTCTTTCTATTATACTTAAACACGTACGCTATAAATCTGTGCTTAGCATAGTGTGCCGCCCGAATTGTATTTTGCGGTTTCTGTCATTGCATCCAGATATATGATACAACAAGTAACATCATACCTACAAGAAGTCAGGACTATTGGCTTTGTCAATGGTTGTTAGTTGCATAAGATAAATAAGCAGCAACTATGGCTTGTATATAATATTGAAAAACCTTTCACTTAAAGCCCTGGTGACACCACCACAATGTTGCTGCTCCTGAGTTTCAAAAAGAGAAGGGAAATCCAGAGAAAAGGACTCTCTTTAAAGGATTTCCCTTCCCCTACAACGCTCACCTGGCATGACATCATGCCGTAACTTCTCCACTAGTGAGAAGTGAGCAGTGCAAGCACGCGCACATTGACGTGCCTGCTGTTACTGCAGTCCTGCAGGGTACACAACAGAGCCCGATTGAAACCCGGTTCAAGGCCCCCCTTTAAACAAGCATTGGCAATGCAATAGGTCTCGCATTACTGAAAGTTTGAGCTATTGGCTTTGCAAATAATAATGCAACACCAATAACTCAAACTTTTAGTAATGCGAGACCTATTGCATTGCAAATGCTTGTTTAACTGTGGAGTCATTTGGCTCATACCACTACCTTCTAATTATGAGTTTGTTCAAGGTTGCTACTTGGTTTTGAGTTATACCGGGTGGCGAATAAAGTTCAGTTGTGCCGTTTTGGCCCGAGGAGCAGTTCTTTGTCAGTTTGGTCAGGAAAGTTACATAGTTAGAGTTGCTCTGAACTGAGTTTAGTTAGCAAATCTAGGTGCTATGCTTTGAGGTGTGGGAAGCCATTTTTCAGGTCAGGCAGAATGTCATTGGTTGAAAGCATTATTAATCAGAGAGCACTCTGCAATATTGCATTCGGAGCGTTGCAGAAACACAAGCCCTTGGTGCACAGGGGCCCCCAACCCCCATTTCAGGGCCTCTCCCAGGACCTCCAGGGGCCCCTCAGCCCAAGACCAATGAATAATTTAGGAAATATGGGAGCCTTGGGGCCACTCATCGCAATCCCTAGGGGGCCCCATCATTTTATGTTACGCCACAGAAAAATTGTCAAATTTTATTTTGTTTAAAAGGTAACATATTTAGGGCAACCCATGATACTGGTGTTCTGAATAACAAGCCTAACTAAAACGTTCTCTTGTTTAAATTTACTGGAGATTGTCAGCCTTAAGTGGCCCCAGCGGGGGCCAAAACTTTTTTTTTTAACTTAAAATTTGCTTACCGTACTCCACTCTCCTCTGTCTTTTTCTTTTTTCTCAGCGGGACGGCACCTTGTGGAACCTCAGGGAACCCTCTTCTGCAAATGAGCAGCTTAAGAGCAGCCCCCGGAATGGCTGGGACGGGCTGCCTCGATGCTCCAGCAGCTCCACCCAGCTGTCTGAGACAGCTAGGTGAAGAGGTTAACACTGCGCATGTCAGGCTGGCCCTCGCAAGACAGCTGGCCCAAGTGACTAGTGCAGTGTAAACTGGTGGAGTGAGCATCACTCCCCTGATGCCAGTCAGCAGCAGCCCCGCCCCCAAACACTGCTCGGGCTGGGAGCAGTGAAGATAAAATGGTAATTAATTTTATTAACGTTTTATTTTCGATTTTACTGCACTGGCTCCTCTGCCCTTATTCGGGTGGGGGGCGGGGGTCGCGGCTGGTGTATGTGCTTCCTGATATGAAATATTCTATTCAAAGCTTCTTTTTTATTTATTTGAGGCTTCTTTATCTTTATTTTTCAAACTGACCTAGCATAGGTAAACTTGAAGGAAAAATCAAAACCAGAACTGAGGGTTCATCTCCAGCTGGCGTCCATCTGTCTAGAGAGTGCTTAGGTTGTTACAAACCTACCACTTTCAAAGACAGGCTGGGGGCGTTGATATTCATACAGTTCACTCGTGTTGCCCAGGTATGGCCCCTAGTGGATTATTAGTCATCTGCCCTGTGCCCCGCCTATCTTTGTCTACAAAGTTAGGATTCCTCACCACCTATCTCTGTCCACAACGTTGGGATTACTCAGTGAAAGAATTTACAGTGTTGCTGTTTCAATGATAAAACGGACTACATTTCCACCAATTTCCTTTCACAGGTGCAGCATCCTTATAGCTGGGTTACGTTTGGAGAGACTGGTCAATTCATTAAAACTGGTAGAAGAATTCCAATGGTTATAAATGCTGTGTGCATCATAATGCTCTACAGGAACTGTGTCGTTGTGGCTACATATAGCCTCTATTTGCCTGCGACAGAATACAATGAAGGTCTGATAAGAGTCAATACTACACACTTTTTTCAGTCACACAAGAGACCTACATAAGGAGTTAAAGTTGAGGAGTTGTGTTGTCTCATGGATTGGATTTGAGTGTCTGCAACTATCCCCAGCTATCGTCTCCAGTCCGGCATATTTAGCATTGGGTAGGCTCAACCCCAAAGTGTTTTATTCCACATTCGGATGGAAAATACCTGGCTTGTTTTGGCAGGATGGCTGCGAATGCACTTCTTTAAGGCAAAAATCTCGTCAATGGCTTGTCTGTTCCACAGTTTGCCAACCCGCAACCTGGCTGCACAAGGAAACCGTGAGATTCTGAGGGTAGGGATTCACCCTATGGCACTGAAAAGTTATGCCGATTAGATGAAGAAGTTGAACTGGGATCTAGAGGTCACAGAAGAATGCCCTATATCTTTTTTAAAGGAGTGTATGTCACAGTGGTTGCATTCATCTTTCCCATCGAGGCACATACATTTTCACACACTTGTTTGTTGTTTTTGTGAGAACTCTCGTTTTGTTTCTAGTGTGGAGGATAGTGGTGGGAGGTGAATAGCCAATAGGCCGTTGTCATGCAACGGCTGGATGAGCAGAAATGTTTATACTCCAATCACTGTAACTTTTAATTTAAATAGAATGGTGCACCAGGAAGATATTGTACTTTCAATTGATATTCAACACGGTGTATCTTAAAGTAACAAATGTATTCCTTTTTATTCTTCTTTATCATGGACATATATATAAATATATGCTCAAATCACATTCCAAAATTTCTTATAATCCTCATATACTCGTATATCCGAGTTCCATCTAGTTATCCATATCCATTTGTGCCAGTTTTTCATGTACACAACAAAGGGGAATGTACTCACATCCAATTGTCCTGCAATATGTAAATAACCCTCCACGGGATTCCGAAGAAATTATGGAATGCAATTTGAGCATGAAACTCGCCCATTGATTTCAAGCTACATACTAATGAGCCCTGAGGAAGTTCAAGAAACCCTTTTTTTAACGAAACGCGTTGGCTGGACCACTTGTTTATATATATGTCCATGATAAAGAAGAATAAAAAGGAATACATTGCTACTTTAAGATACACCGTCTTGAATAGCATTTGAAAGTACAATATTTTCCTGGTGCACCATTCGATTTAAAATACTGGTTTCTCTCTGCGGAGCAGTGGTACCAATCAATGGCAGGTACAGGAATTGTAGTGCACAGGACCATAATTTTTGACAACGTGGAATGAGGTGCAGAATCTGAGGTCCGTCATTGTTTCTTTGGAGCTTGTGACCTTTGATTAATCACTGTAACTTTGTAGGAAATAGAGAGAAGAGTACAAGAATGGGTTGGTTACTAGAGCTTGTTGATATCATTACTTTATTCTATGACAAACCCATTTGTGGTTCAGAAGTGTGGAATGTGTCTGGGTTTGTGTGCAAAGGTTCGCAGTTGCCTTGATCACCCCTACCAATGAGTGCTTGAAGGTGGAATGAGCATTCTTGCATGCATTTTTTGACTGCAAATGATGTACACAGATAGGAAAATTGGACCATCGTTTTCTTTCTTGTAAATATTATGTGTTAGTTCTATCTACTCTAAATGTACTTTTCATTTGCATAAAACAAAAACAATGGAGATGAATATGGTGTGTATGAAGACGGAGCTAGAGGACACGAATACCAAGAAACAACAAGCACTGGCAAAGCCAAAGGGTCTGGCCTTGGCTGCCAGTCTTGACTTTTTCATACTTGTTTTGACAGGTTTTCTTGAAAAACTGTTTTTGCGGAAAATGACGAGCCATCACAAATAAAAACAAAAAAAAATGGCTAAAGGCAAAAACATTTTTGGTTCTTGAAAAGCACACATTACCATAGTAGTCCCTGGCACTGAAAGGAACTACTCAGTGTGTGTAAGTGCTCCTTGTGAAAGAACAGAATGCTGTCCCTCACAGGGAAGTTAGCCTATGGCTGAAGTGGGCTGACCTTGTGCCTCATGCTATATGCTGCACTCGGCAGAAACAAATGTGAATGACACAACTACAGACCAGTGGGTGAAAAGAGGTGCCTAAAAGCCTCTTTTAGTAAGTACATTATATATCTCATTTTAGTCAATCAAAACGTCTTGGCTAAAGCCAGACCTGAAAAAGGACGCAGAACATATGCTACCGTTTGGTGTAGATTTTCTATCATTAACGCAGATTTAGTAACATTTACATAATCAATATTTTGGACACAATATTTTTGTCAGGCGATAGTCAGCCCACAATATTCTGGCCCCATAACAAATTAAACCTACTCAGTAAGGTGATGCATGCTAACTCCTGGGTAAGGAGATATGTGGCACACTTCGGAACAGGTGCATATGTGGAATCTTTTCACAAATGGGTATGAGAAGTACATACCTGAATATGCTAAAATGTACATTTGACTCTCTTGAAAACTGTGAGGTGTACGGCATATTCCTCAATGTGCTGAAATCTAGGACAATCCTGAATACTGCAATATTTGGGGTGCACTCCAAAATAAACAGATATACAGGGCACAATTCTGAATTATATGGAATGTGTCACAATCACAATAAACGAGTCACGATCCACAACAATGTGACATGTGAGACATAATCATGGAATATGGAGATATGAGGCACGCGCTTCAATAGCTATGAGAGGAAAAAAAAGGGGGGACTAATTCAGTTGATGAACAACAGGGGCTGGAATTAGATACACTAGAAGCAAAGACAAGAGTACCCCTAAGACCATAAATCAAATACATTCACTTGGCACCTAGGCACATTACGTTACTTAAGATTCTGTTCAACAAAAGAACAACATTTCATCCAAAGCTATTTTTACAACTGTGAGTCTGTAAGCAAAGAAGATGATTACCAACAATTTGATAGTTTTATCAAAGAAAGTGAATTTTTTAATTCACATATTTATATCCATAGCCTCTTTTCTACTTTTTAAAAAAAAAAAAGATATATAACAAGTTTTTTCACAAACATTTCATCATCACAATACCCCCCACCCCTCCTTCACTTGTTACTTTTCCCTGCACGAGGCCAAGAGTCTTAACATGTTACAATTGATTGGAGACTATATGAAATGTTTAAGTGGACCTACTAATTGAGGTGTACTTGTGTTCAATTTGTATCAATGGGATCTCTGACCTCCTCATTTTTGGACCGTTTATTCTATATTAATCGAGGAAAAGACGTTGTATGATTTACCCGATTTATTGCGTTAAACTGCTTAACCAAGATCTAGGACCAAAAAGAGGTCAAGAGCTGCTTTAAAGTAAGAGATCGGAAGTCATTCTATATGTGTACTGCTTATGAGTTTATAATATTATACATGTCGCAATAAGATTTGTGAGGATGAAATGTTTGGGAAAAAACTTTTCCTATATCTTTTTTGTAAGTAAAAAAAGAGGCTATGGATATAAATATGTGAATTAAAAAATTCACTTTCTTTGATAAAACTATCAATTTGTTGGTAATCATCTTCTTTGCTTACAGACTCACAGTTGTGAAAATTGCTTTGGATGAAATGTTGTTCTTTTGTTGAACAGAATCTTAGGTAACGTAATGTGCCTAGGAGCCAAGTGAATTTATTTGATTTATGGTCTTAGGGGTACTCCTGTCTTTGCTTCTTAATAGCTATGAGGCATGCAATGTTACCTGGTGATGTATATACATTCCTGCATAAGGTATGTGACACTATACTTGTATGTTAGATAACTGTGTGCGAGTTTCACAGAAAATATCAACAATGGTTCAAATACTAAGTTATGCAAATATTCAGTGTTCGTTTTTTGCTGGATTTTTAATTCACATAACTCTGTATTCTGTTGGTCACAGATTTTCATATCCCATAACCTTGAATTTGGATGGTTCTACTTTTTTACCTACATTACTTTGAATTCTAATACTCAGCAGTTTTACTTATACCATTTTAAATGTTGGCCCAAAAGTAGCAGAGTTACCCATTCAGGGTTACAGACACTAAAGTCTAAAATGTCTTAGCTGAAATTGGCAGGACTTTTTGAGCATCTGAGATACGATTTCAACTTCTGCCAAAGGGCTTTTGATACCATAACAAGGGTTGTTGGGTTGCCTTCCATAAAAAAGGAGGGGTATTTTCAAAGCACAAACTTTGCTGGAAAGCAGCTCAGTAATAGTGATACAGCCTAGGAATTTAAGAACTAGCTCCTAAGGAATCTGATAAAAATTCCTCCATGTGAAAGTTCTCAATGGACACACCAGATCCCAACCTGACTCAATGACCTGCAAAATCTGAGAGAATGTGGCCCCACTCCAGTACAAACACCCTTCAAAATGCAACCATAATTTCGGAGTTTTCATGTTAACTTCATTAGATGTCACTCTCCCTCACTGTGGCACCTTCTTTCCAGTTATGGATTTATTTTTTTACACACTAGTGCATTCTGGGGGTTGTTGTATTCGTTCACTTTAACTAAAATAACCGGACTAAATTTAGCATATTGAAATGGATTTGCCACACATTTTAAGCTATTTTGAGTGAACCTCTTATTAACAGGATGGGATTCTCAAACTTGAAATGCTGCCTCCAAGGTGGACCCCCTCAAGGGCTCTATTGACTTTAATGGAGCCTCACATCTGCCCCAAATGAAATTTCATAAAACAGCCATGCCTGAGGAAGCTTACTAAGGAAATTGAGGCCAACTTAAGCGGTAGTGCTATAATACGACAAAATGTATGACATAAGTTCAAAATCATTTATGGGACACAATAAACGAGATTCCAGATAACTGTCAAGTAGGCTCCTTCATGTATTACGACATTGGCAAGCTGCAATATTTTGGCTAAAACATTTTGCATGTCAAGTGTTGAAGACCCATACTTATGATTAGAAAAATCTAAACAGTAAGTCCCAAAATGTATACTACTACTTGCTTGATAGGGCATGAGGCCAGTTGGTAGTTGCTATTTTTTCAAAGCATATAAATAGTTCAAGAGGGAACAAATGGCTATGCGGCAATATTAGTCATGCTCTCCCACTATCTCCCCAATAGTGACTCCTTTGTCTGAACATTCATTAAGGTGACAGTTGCATTTTTCTTACCACTTTGGCTGCCATGTCTGATGCCTCCTGCAGTCCGTACAGCTTTCCTCCCACCAGGTAAACCCCTCTGGTCCATATGACACAGGCCTCGTGAACCCAATGCTCCTGCATCTCGGGAGCCAAGTCCTGCGGTGGGGATGGCAGAGCGGCCTTGCTGCATTGGTGCCGACGGGACTTCTCGTGCTCGTCTCCTTCTGCCCGCCTGTCACAGCAGTAGCAGTTATGCAGCTTCCGGTACAGGCCCCGTGTACTGGAACGCAGTGTTTGCTTGCCAGAGTCAGTAGCTACACTGTCCAACTCAGTCTGCTTGCCAGCCATGCTGGCAAGATGGCTGCTTTCGTTGGCCCTTGGCGTCCTATTGGGAGGCAGCAAGGGCAGCTCGTCTAGAACCTCCGCTTTCATTTTCTCCTTCAGCCTAGACTTCTTCTTGGGCAAGTAGTCCTCAGGGTAGTAAGGTCCACACAGGTCCCCCATGTCCTTGTGATTGGAGGGATTTCGGCACAAGCAGCATAAAAGGCAGCTGACGGGCAGGGCCTTGGTGACTATAGGGCCCAGCTTCATGGCAGAGGAACATGGCAAGGCAGACCTGGCAGCAGCTTTAGCGCTAGCCATGCCCGTCAGTGTGGAGCACTCCACCTGGTGGAGCGTCAATTCCTCAGCCAGGGAGTTGATAACAGTGCAGACAGTGGAAAAGGCATCTTTCCTTTCTACCTGCACATAAGGAGCAAAGGGCTTGGCCCTACTCTCTCGTTCCCTCTGTAGGGGCTTGCATGACAGGTACTTTAGCCTAATCTCGGGTTCAGTGGGAGCAACTATTGGGGCCTGCGCCTGCCTCCTCCTTTTGGCCCTGTTTTTTCGGCTCTTAGCCTTACTCTTTTTGGCTTTGCCCGGGGACAGGCCCTTCCGCTGCCGCTTGGAGTACCCATTAAAGGTGGCGTGGCTTGCCCGCTTCCTCCCCCTGCCCTGCGAGAGCTTGCCGTCTGTCTCGTCGTCCTCATCGAAGTCCTGCTCGTCGCTGCTGTCCTGCGTCTCCTGCTTCGGCCTTTCCATCTTGTCCAGGGGCCTGGCTGCGGACGGAGAGCGGCCGGCCTGCGGGGGCGGGCCGTCTGCGGCTAGGCCCAGGCCCGCGGCCGACCTCCCCTGCCTGGTCCTTTTGCCGGGGCCTTCCGTTGCCATGCTGCGGATCCCCATGCTGCACCCGGCCTCGGGGGACGAGCAGGCCTCGCCCTCGCTGCTCTCCGGGAACAGCCTCCTACCAGGCCCCGGCTTCCCTTTCAGAGGCCTGTTCGTGTTCCTGCATAATTGCTCGGCTGCCGGAGACCGGTGAGCCGAGGCCTGCCCGCCAGAGGGCCTGCCGGCGTCTCCCGTCGCCAGGCACGCACTTGTATTTCTCAAGGCCCTGTCGGAGGGGGAAAGGCTGAGCGGGTCATCGTGGGCGGAAGAGGCCGCAGCTGCTGCTGCCGTGCCGGGGAGTTTCTTCAAGTGGGGGGAAGCGATCTTTTGAACAATAGACTCCAGCTTCAGGCCTCGGCCCTTCCTTGGGGGCAGCACTTTAGTCTTCAGGCCGCCAGGGCGGCCAACCCTTGAGGAGATCTTGAGGCCTGCTCTGGGGCCTCTGACTGATGCATTTTTCAATGCAGCTCGGCAGGGGCCGCTTGCAGGCAGCTTGTTCTCCCTTTGCATTAGTGGCCTCTTTTTAAAAAGGCGGGGAGGGGCTCCTTGCTTTTGTTGCTTTGTCTTTCTCCGGAGCATCAGGGTTCTCTTCTTTGCCGGGATGGAGGAAATCAGGGTGGATTTTCTTTTCAGGGAGAGGAGCGCCCGTTTGGCGGCCTTGCCACCAATGCTGGGCTTATTTGGTATTTTCGGGGCTTTGCTGCCTTCTTCCATTTTCTCTGCAGGATGACATGCCAGCTTGAAGACGGGGGAGGGGAGCCTTCTGTTTGCACCCAACCTCTTAGCGACTTTGCAGTTTTTCAGCATGACTTCTGTCGCTCTTTTCCCATGTCGCCTTTTCATGTGGAAGAGGTCCTGGACTTTGGTTCTGGACCTCAAGATCATAGACCTCTGGTTTCTGGCTGACAAGCGTTGGTCGTCATTATCTTTTGCCTTCGGGGTGAAAGATTCTCCGCCTTGCAGCGGACTAGCAACCTCGAAGTCAGTGCTTGATGTTTGGTGCGCCTCTGGAAGAGGTGCCACATCCTGCAATTCATCCTGGAGAACGGCTCTTCTTTTCAGGCCACGTGCTCCTCTCTTTGCACACTTTCTCTCATTTGGTTCAACTTTGCGGGGTTCAGCCATGGCTGTGAATGAACGTGTGCACATCCTGACCGGAGGATCAGTGACAGAAAGCAAAGGGGCTTGGGCGTGTAGGCTACTGTCTATACTTTCCACTGGAGCTGGAACGAGCCCCATTTGATGTACACTTTCTTTTGTAGCCTGGGTGGGAACCGTTTTAGCCACACACTGAATTGAGTCTTTAACATCTGTAATTTGATCCACATTTTTTGCAGGAGATTGGCTAGAAATTGTTGGATCCACACTTGTTGTTAGTGCTTCAAGGCTGTCTGTTTCATGCACACTTTCTGATGGAATGTGGATGCTTGTGGTTTGATCCATACTTTCCACTGGACTTAGCACGTTGTCAGGTTGATGCACGCTTTCCATTTTGCCAGGCAAGTCATCGTGTTGATTATCACTTTTCATATGGGCTTGCTTGCTGTCAATTTGATGCTCGTTTTCCACTGGAGCCTGCAAATTTCTGCATTCATCTGTACTGCCTGTTGGATCTAGAAGATTGTTGAGTTGACCTACCCTGTTCGTTGGTTCTTTTAGCGCGTCTTTTTGATGCACTTTTCCCTCAGGTGTTGAAAGGTTGTCCTTTGAAATAACATCATCCATTGGTGCACGCAGACAGCTAGTTTGATGTACACTTTTCATTAGTCTCTGATGGGCTTCAGTCTGATCAACTCTTTCCAATGGAGCTTGGATATCTGTGGTCTGACCCACTCTTTCTACTGGAGCCTGCACGATCACTCTTTTTTCTTTAAATTCTACTGGTGCCTGGACATGTGAAGTGTGATGCTCACTTTTCATCAGAGCCTGGATGTCTTCAGTTTGAGGCACTGTTTTCGTTACAGCCTGAATATCTGTGGCTTGATGGACAATTTCCACTGAAGCCTGAGTAGCTATGGTTTGATACCCAGGTTTCAGCGGACTCTTAAAATTGCTGGTTGAATGTGCATGTTCCATTGGAGCTTGGAAGTCATCAATTTGTTGCAAGCTCTTCATTGGAGGCTGGAAGTCTGCGGTTTGTTCCCCAATTTTTGACGGAAACATAATTATTGTTTCATCCACACTTTCAGTCCGTGCTTTGATATCTTCCGTTTTCTGCTGGTTTTTTAGTCCAGCCTGGGAGTTCATGGTTTGAGCTACACTTTTAGTTAAAGTCTGTGTGTGTTCATGTTGATTCTCACTTTTCCTTGGAGTAAGTATGTGCGCAGTTTGAGGCATATTTTTGCTGTCTGTTGTAACTGAGTTTTTAACTGAAGATTGAGACAACGATTTTTCTGATGAAGTCCCAATTTCTGTGGTTTTGAGCGGAGTTTTCATTGATGCCCATGGATGTGTGGACTGAGCCATACTTTTTAAGGGAGAAATGGTGTCTGTGGGTGGATGAACGCCTACCTTTGAGGCCAAGATATGCTTTTCATCCACATGTCCTGTTCCAACCTGAATGTGAACCTGTCGATCTGTATTTTTCACTGGAACCTCAACATTTATGGTTTGAGACAAGCTTTCGTTTGGATCCTGAATGTGTGTGATATGTTCTGTTGGAGCACGGACATTTATCTCTTGATTAACTTTTTCCTCAGGTGTCGGAATGTGCACCAGTTGACTTATACTTTGTGTCTCACAACCAAGGGGAGTGCTCTGGGTGGGTACATTAACAAACATGTGTCTATTTGCAGCCTGGTCTTCTGTTATTTCTCTGGATTCGCCCACCTCCAGTGTATGGGTGAAGACCTCTGTGTTATGGAGGCTTTTGCTTTTGGAAAGATCTTCTATGTTCATCTTTAAGATGCTTTCAGGTACAATTTGGCTATTTAACTCCTGAGCTAGGGTTTCATCAGATACTAGCTTGTCTATTTGTTTGTCAGCCCCTTCATTTGACTGGACATCTTCCTCATCTTCAATATGGGGCAGAGAAGTTCCAAACCAATTTTTCACCTTGGATTCAGTACCAATGACTGGCCCCAGAAGCATAACAGATTGGCTGGTCAAATGTGGAGTGCGTACAGGGTTTTTCTCTGCATCTGTGGTGACATCCTCTGTAGTGGATTCAGGAGATTCTCCCGAGGAAACCACATGAGCTTTTTCCATAGATCTCGAAGAGACGGCATCCTCCATCATAGATTTTCTTTCTGGGCTTGAGATATCACCCAGAGGCGAATACTCCCCCTGCTCCAGATCAGACACTTTCACATCTGGAGATCCTATCAATGAAATATCTTGAAACTCAGAATCAGCAGAACAGTTCCTAGCATCATCAAGCCACCTTTCAGTGTCTGCTTTAGTTGCATTCAGGAAACGCATGGCTTCCTCTTCTTCCTCGGTCATTTCATTTTTGTTGTCCAATTTCTCACCACATTTATTTTGATGGGTTCGCTGTTTATCGGGGCAGGCAGTCTCCTGCTCCTTGTCAGGCATGATCAGCTTGCTTTGAAATAAGTCTTTCTCTGGGTCAGACGAGTTCAAGCTCATCTCCAGCTCTTTCCACCTCTGGCAGGACTCGTTGATGCTTTTATCCAGCCAGCCAAAGGTCTCCGTGTTTTTGGTGGGCATAGAACTGGGCATGGAGTTTGAAACACAGTTGGCCACCGAGTTTGAAAAGCAGCTGTAACTGGCACTGGAAGTGGCACCCGGGAGGATGTTATTTGAGTTATAAGCCAAAGTGTTTGCTACTGGGTGAGCTTTCTTGGATTCTGCTGTAGAGTAATCCGCTTGTGTACTCTCAAACTTTTCAATTCTAAAATCGGTGCAGTTATTTCCACCTGTAGTTTTGTTTAATTTTAATGTCTCATTGAGTGCACCGCGGTCCTCTGGATTGGGCCAGGCACCCTTTACTGTTGGGTCCATGCAGGTTCTGTTATTTTCTAAACGGTAAGGGGATTTGGCAGGTTCTTTGCTTGGTTTTGCTGCACCAATCTCTTTCATGCTATTTTTCATACAGGGCTCAACAGCTTTATAACGTTCTCCAACACTGGCAGATCTAACATTGCAGGTCTGTAACTTCATCTCCCAGTCCTTGTCTGTCTTCTCACTGTTCATTGCATCTTGAAGGGCTATGATTTCTGAGGATAATTCTTCCTGAGACATCAGAAGCCGCGGGCAGTCCCCATCACTGCCCACATATTTGGCAAATGAGTCTAAGGGCAGCGTGGCGTTGATGCTCTGGAAGGAGTCATCTGATTTAACCGACATGTTGTCTGGAGAGGTCACAGAGCATGTGGATAGGGACTCAGGTTTCAGCTTGTTGTGCTTGGCCCTTGCTGGGCTCCTGCTTGGGTCACAGAACAAATAACCTCTCTCCAATGGATCCTCAGAGCCACTCAGATAATCGGTATCCTGTGCTTCGTTGTGTGCGGACTGTGGGGTGCCAAGTGTGTCTGACACTGGTGTTCCCATCTGGTCCATGGAGTATGTATTGTTTTCAGGACTGCAGTGCTGTCCTTTCCGCTGCTCCGGTGTTCTGGCAGGATTTTTTATACCCTTCTTCTGCGGCATCCCTGATTTGGAGAGGAGAAGTTGCTGCACCGTGTTGGAGATGTTTTCCACTTGTGACGTTAAAGCGCTCAGACTCTGTAGACTGAGGTCAGAGAGAATGTTGTCGGCTAATTTATCCTTTTGCAAATTCTTGCATTTCCCAGGTTGATGATCTGGGCTCGCGGTGTCTGTAGGGGAAGGATTCAACAGCGGCATGTAATGGCTGTGATCGGTTATTGCTGCCTGGAAAGCCCCAGCGTTGAGAGACTGTTGATTATACTGGAAATTTTCAAGGTTAGGCATCAGTGGCGAGGGCGTCGAGCTGTAGGACGGAGACCTTCCTACAGAACGAGCTGGAGAATGGTTTGAATTTGGGCTAAAGGTTTGGTAGTACTGGTCCGGTGTTCTCACTGGGGTGTCAGACTGGCAATAAGTTTGACCCTGCTGGTTATAATGTTGGTATTTGGATAGGTTCTGGTAATGCAAAGTCTCCTGGGCATGGTGTCTACCTTGCAAGGACTGTTGCTGTTCATAGCTGATCCTATTTGGTTGATAGCCATGAAGAGCCTGCACCCTTTGACCAGTGGCCATGTTGGCACTTGCCAGGGGCCTTTCTTGGTGCTGGGTGGAGGGGGCAGAGCAGCTTTTGAAGGTATGGATCGAGTGGGCCTGGACAGAAGAGTATGTTGAAGATGGCGGGAAAGACTGAGAATGCTGTGAGAAGTGCGTGCTTTGGGGGAAGGAGGAGACATCGCTTTGAATTTTCTGCCTCTGGAGCTTGGAGTAGGCGACTGCAGCTTGTTGTTGTTGTTGTTGTTGTTGCTGCTGCTGCTGCTGTTGTTGTTGTTGTTGCTGCTGGGGGAGGTGCAGGGGGTGCGCTTGAAAAGGTAACTGGGCCGCCTGCTCTTGGTACGGCCTGCCGTCAGCCGGCACGGCAGTCTTTTTCATCAAAGTCTCCTCGTACTTGGCGACCCCTGCTGCGGCCAAGGCCTGCTGCGGCGAGCCCCAGTTTTGGAGCGCCTCCTCCCCCGAATACTGGGCCTGGTAGGCGCTGTTCTCCTGCACGCCGCCATAGGTGGGGAAGGCGGGCCTGACTTGCAGCTGCTGGCCGGGGACTTGCTTGCTTCCCCGGTGGTACTTGTCGACGGTGCTGTTCTCGTACCCCGGGAAGGACTGCTGAGTGTAGTAGTCTTTCGCCAGCAGCCTCTGGCGCTCGCAATTCAGGCCGGGCTGGCTTTGATGGCGGTAATTCTCCAGGCGTGCTGGTTCTTGCGAAGGAGCCTGGTAGTTCTGCTGGTTGCTGTGGAAACCACACCTTTCCCGAAAAGACTGCATGGCTGGGGCTTGTTATCTGTGAAAGGAGAGAAGAAAGAAATGATTGAAGTGCGCGGGTTTTATTAATTCTTATTCCCTCGGCCCTCCCCGTGTATTCACATTGCATTGATTTCTCTGCCCATTACTGCAGAAATTAAGCGGGCAGTGAGTGCTACATCTGTAGAATTTTCTACAGGTTGGGATCACTGACAGAACGGTAGGCTGTAGACAGCTCTGCTTAGCCTCCCATGTCCATGCGCGATGCGCTACTCCAGTCCAGGTTTTTGCTTTTAAATGGGGGATTTGTAGTCTTGTTTAAAACAGGACTACAAGTCCCAGAATGCAAAGAGAAACAAAATCTGTACTGGATCAACATCACGCATGCACATGGGAAACTCTATAGTTATGCTAGGGTGAAATCAGTCTAATTTCAAGGCCTCTCGCTGACATTAAAGTGACTAAGAGAGCCCTATCCACCTTTACATATCCATATAGTTCGCTCCAGGTCATGTGTGATAACTTAAAACAGCTCAGACTTTGTAGCTTACAACACACTGCACTTTATGACGGAGAGCTTTGCTATTCCCACAATAAGCTTCAGGTTTCATATCACAGCCAGTGCTTAATTTGTGCCGCTGCTTTACGGTGATCAGCACTGGTACTTAATTGCCAGCACCGAGGCTTATGACTGTCTGCCACATGGTAGTGGTGTCTGCCAATTTAGGTATGAGCACAACAACTTCTGTTTATTATTTCAATTTAAATTTCCAATTATTAGTATTTGCCTCCAAAGCCATTCTTATCGCTTTGGGGGCCTGTAGTAGATGAATTGTCACACTTTTAAGAGCGTGATTATTAGTAGTGTGTTGGTGCTGTCATTGGCAGTGCGGCCAGGGGCAACGGATGGTGCAAGCTCTAGTGTCCTCCTGTCGAGGGCCCCGGCACTAAGTTTTTTTTTTTTTTTACAAATTAAGCACTGATCATAGCGTCCAAAATGTTGATGGCTAAAAACCCAGGACTGATTAGAGTTGTGACATACGTGGCCACCTGCCACTTGGCAGCCTGTGGTAGATAACATCAATCCTAAATGGATCCGTCCCTGGTGAGATTTGATTTTTTTCTTTCTAGATCCCAATTCGCATGCAACTTTGTGCTTTCTACCGATGGAGATAGGGGTGTGTGCAGTGCTTAATTTGTAAAAATAAAAAAAATAAAAAGTAAGTGCCAGGGCCCTCCTCGTGAGGCCACTGCAGCTTGCACCCACGTTGCCCCTGTCAGGACTGCCAATGATAGTGCCAACACAATTACTAGGCATCACACTCCTGTAAGTGTCACAATTCCAGGCCACCCAAAGCTATAAAAATGGCGTGGGCAGCAGGTATTATTCATATTTAATGTCTATTGAATTAATAAACAGCTGTTGTGCTCATCTCAAAATTAGAAAGATAGTACCACCATGTGGCAGACTGTTATAAGTGCTAGTGTTGAGAATGAAGTGCCTGTGCCGAGCTCCGGAAACCATCGGTTCAAATTAAGCACTGTGTGTGTGCATATTGGTTCTCATTCAACATGGAAAGAACACTGAATTTTCTAGTAGTTCTTAGCGATGCAACCAGATCATGGCCCACATACATTGCTCCGTGCACAATACCATAATTAACACAAGGTATCTGACTTTTGGCCACATCCTGCAAGTAGGGCATGATCTTAGTGCATACCCAGCGGGCACTAAGCATAAGCTGTTGAAACAAAGCTGTGTTTCTACTGTCAGCAAACAGACGTGCAAAAGGAAATCACTTGCAACTAATTTAATCAATGATGTCAATAGTGATATAATATCAATGTAATGGTCATTTCAAATGGCATTTATGTGTGTGAAATAAAGGGTCCTCCTGCAGTTGCACACTTGCAATACACATCATAGACCTGCAACGAGGAGAGAAAGCTGCAATGCAGCGTTCAACATAAAGATGTCCTCTCAATGAGTGCACATAAAAACAAGTTTGTATTTCCACTGCCAAAAATCAGATCTGGAAAAGACCAATTGGTGCAGTTTCAGGGATGCTTTATTTTTATTATTTTTCAATATTAGGGCTGGGCAGGCCTCCAGCGAGCCTATCACTAATCCCTTGAAAGGAAGTGTTTTTCATGCAGTGTTACATTCGAAAAGTACCTAATTTGTCTACTTGCAGCGTGTAAAGGATCTCTTGTCACTCTGTGCTACAAGTAAGGTTTTTCTACTTGTTGTTGCGACACTGGAAATAGCTTTTGGTCCTGTGACTTGAGCAGTGGCTTTACAGAGCGTTTTGCAAAACTCGTCCATAGGGCAGCATGGCCTCACAGTTCAAAAGGAGGAAGCCCCGCATTTGGTGATGCTTTTTGGAGTCATAACCTTTGAATTTTATATATGAGAGACGTCTAGTTTTCTTCATAACTCAGCATTTTAACTTTGTTATAAACTGTATTAAATATGTAATCTTAGCAGTAATACTCTGTCCATTATTGATGAACTTTTATTACATTGTATCCGATATCACCTTTCAGGAGTCAGGCCTTGACTGCTCCACTCAACTAGCAAGGGAGTGGCAGGGAACCTGCAGACTCGGTCTAACCTTTTAATGCTAGTATACCTCATCCTGGGCCTCTTGAGAACACACAGTGTTACTTATACACGTTTTAGGAGCTCCCTACAGCAGATGGAGTTTCAAGAAAAAGTATCACATACTTGAAGGGCCCCCCTGGTTGCTTTTTGGGGAATAGGTTATTAATGGACTTCCACCTCAGTCCCTACACTTTCTGCTCTTTTACTAAGAGCGAGCGAATAGATGACTTCAGTAACCAGGCCACTGCTACTGATGTTATTGGAAGGGTGAAGGTGAAGTGGGTGCATGATGCTGTTGACCCAGCTGTGGGGCACTGCTGTATCTGCCAGCAAAGATAGGGTACATGATGGTTTCATGGTAGGCCATGTACCTGGAAGTAGAGAGTGACTGATCAGGTGGACGCCCAGGTAGAAGCTTGGGTCTGGCTGAAGTCAAACTAAGCTATTGGTACTGTAAGAGTGAGTTAGTTGAGACAGAGTGTGTCTGGGGATGGGTTAGAGGAGGGCCACTGGGGGAGATGATTGCTCTGCACCATGTAGGGTGTGCTCCAAGGAAGGGGTCTGCCTGGAATGAATCCCCCTTGAACGGGCCAAGATCTGAGGAGGATACCAAGTGTTGGCCAGGAGGGCAGTGAGCCCAGCCCTAGCTGTTGCTGTGAGTCCTTGATCCTTTCCACACTTTCAGAGAATGCCCCTCAATACCTCTATTGAAGTTCAACATGAGAAAAAACACTCCCTAAGCAGTCTATAGCAGGACACTTAAGATCCCTACTACCTCTATTAATGTGTGTTTATCACCACCATATGCAATTTTCTATGCATTGCTCTTTGCTTGCCTATCTTATTTTACCCTGATGATAATATGCTGCAGAGGTATGAACGCTGTCAAAGTGCCTCTGGTTGAAGTTGGCCGATCCATCCTATATTCTCTGGTGGGCGTAAGCAAAACAAGAATGACAGCTAATAGGCATATTACATGTTCTGGCTCTTTTTTTGCACAAAATGCAGACATATAAAACAAGCATTTGCAATGCAATAGGTCTCGCAGTTACTGGAGTTTAAGCTATTGGTATTGTAAATGACAATGCCCTTTATTTACGATTTTAAAACTAAAACTAAAATAAAAGGCATTGTTATTTGCAATGGTAATAGCTCAAACTCTCGTAAAAGCGAGACCTATTGCATTGCAAATGCTGGTTACCTTTTTCTTGCCCGTTTACAATAAGCAATAAAAGAAAAATCTATCACACCAGCTGGTGAAGGCCAGGCCTACTGGCTTTGTGAATGCGTGTTTATAATGCAACAAGTGATGTGAGGGCGCTTTGAAATGAATTTCTTGCTACCATGACCAGGCAAGGTCGTTGGCAAGCTCTCAGACAGAACTTACTTTTACTAGGGTCATACCAGTAAACCGGCAGATACCATATAGAAAATAGAGATCAGAGGCTAAAACCTTGCACCCAACTGACCACAATAGCACTTTGCATCGCACGGCTCGTATAACTAGCATTAAGCTTTGGCATATAAATAGGTCAAGCCAAACCTAAAAACAACTGTAATTCTTCAGCTAGCTACGTTTGTTTCTCGCTCCCTAGCGCCCCCAAAGCACCCGCCCCGACCACACACATCACATCAGGCACTGTGTATGACAACGCTGGGGTAACCACTGAAGCTACAAACAATACACCCGTTGTGTGACCATTTGAATGTGAATAAAGGCGATGCGTGCATTTTCCCAGATAAAATTACTATTTTCAATATGTTTAACCTCAATGGCACACACGTTTATTATGTATGGATCCGATGCAGGCATTCCGGGAGTGAGGAGTTCGCTCACAATATTTGAGCAATTTCAGAAGATTTAAGTTGTGGTCTTAAACTGGAGACGTGTAATGCTTTATTCTGAAACGTTAGTAAGAAACCATAAATTTCCCTTACAAAAATCTCACCCATGACTTTCTGATACACTAATTTCATAGTGGGGCCACATTCCATGTCGGAACCTGTCTTCCATGGAAAATAGGTTTATAAGACAAATAACCGCACTTCCCCCTAGCACTCCACTTCTTCCTCTGAGGCTTGATCTAGGGCTACGGCCACTTGCCGATGAGATAAGTCTAAGACCCATTGCCTTCTGGCGCAGGCTATGGAGCAGCGATGATCTCGCCGACTATAGGGCGGAACTGGCCGAACTATTAAAGCACCCCAAGGCGCTCAGTATTCCCTGGGTCAAAAACATCCAGTCAATTTGCACCGATCTGGGGCTCCCTGAATTGTGGACCGAACCAGCGAATGTAGCACCAGGAATCTCTAAGAGATCCCTGGCGAATCTGTATCACGAACACAAAAGGGCAAGGGCCTTAGCTACCCAGACAGAGGGGTCCCTCTCTTCCATATTCCTGCAAACTAAGGATCTCTACAGATTTGAGAAGGCTTTCGATCCCATATATCCCATACTCACCAGAAAGCTATTTCTCCAGTGGAGATACAGTACATTGCCTTTTCGGTCCTTTTCAAGCACCTGGCTACAAGTCCCTTCCACCAAATACTGTCCTCTTTGCGTTGATAAAGAGGAAAATGATTTGCATGTGATCTTTTTCTGCCCAGCCTACAAGGCAGCCAGAAAGCATTGGCTGCTTCCCTTGATTAAGAATTTGGGTGGCAGGGAATATACATCTATGTACAGGATTTTAAAATCCGATGTTTCTGGCCCAACCGTTTTTGCACTTTCCAAATTCTTTACGAATGTTTGGTATACGCGTATTCGTCTTTTAAAAAATGCTGGGTAGATTTTAGAATCACTTCAATTCTTAATAACTGTTTTTATTGTCTGTGTTGATCTTAAAATCATGTATTGATGTTTTAACAAATCTGACAGAATTCATGTGATTTTTTTGTATGTGCATCTTTTATGACCAAACGGTCGAAATAAAGATTGGAAAATGAAATGAATGTGAATAAAGGCGATGCGTGCATTTTCCCAGATAAAATTACTATTTTCAATATGTTTAACCTCAATGGCACACACGTTTATTATGTATGGATCCGATGCAGGCATTCCGGGAGTGAGGAGTTCGCTCACAATATTTGAGCAATTTCAGAAGATTTAAGTTGTGGTCTTAAACTGGAGACGTGTAATGCTTTATTCTGAAACGTTAGTAAGAAACCATAAATTTCCCTTACAAAAATCTCACCCATGACTTTCTGATACACTAATTTCATAGTGACACTTAAACACACCCAACATGCAGACGACTCGATGAAACTGTTCAGAAACTTTAACAAACAAATATTTTCTCAGTCTAACCGATTTTTTTCACGTAATCTGTAAATTTTCCAAACTCATCAATACACCCACCAACAATGACACTGCTGGCAACTCACAGCAATAAGAACCTAGCCACGGCGTTGTTCTGCAGTCACTCACAGCATCGCCTGTAGTCTGTATTGAAGTGCTCCTATTCCTGTCAGGTGGGTAAATAACGTGGTAGTTTTATCCCTGGCATTGACACAAAGATTATCAAAAAGTACATGGCTTTGCCACTGGGGGTATAACCCCATGGTTTGAATGGGCCGGTACCCTAGAGCACTGAGTACCTACAACCCTCTAACTTGCAAGGGAGAGAACCAGCACTTCTCAGCAGAGGTTCAGTTCTTTTAATTGGAGTACCTCCGCTTGTCTGTAGTAAACTGGCAGTCTGGGCTAGTGAGTAGCTGTGCTTTTATATTTATATTTCCAACACTGTATACATCCTGCACGTCTAGACAGTGCTTTAAATAGAAAAATGGAAGTGCAGGTACCCCGTACCTCCTTGTTTCTGAGAAGTGTCGGCACTCTTCAAGTAAAAGTATTACGTTCCTCTTGAGAAGTGCAGGTATGCTCACTCTCAAAATAAAAAATGTGCCGGTACCCCAAACCAGACAGTACCGGCCCAGTTAAAGCACTGCGTCTAGAGCTGAACAGGCTCCACGTTGCTGCTTTCTGGTCAAAAGCTGCCGTTTCAACTTCATTGCGAATTACACTTGATTTCCGCAGCTCATCTCCTGCCTTCAACCAAACATGCCCGATCCCAGGTTACGATTTCAGATCAATACGCTAGCGCCTCTTCGTGACCATTTTCTCCCCTTACTATATTTTACAGGAAATATTTTGTTACCATTTAAAATAGTGCTTGAAGTCCATGAAAGCTGCGTTCCCGTGAGAGAAATGACCCAAAGCAGTGTGTACTTGTCAGCACATGGGGTCCAAGCTGCCGCAGTATGGAAAGCATTTCCTCTCCACAGCTTTTCTTCCAAGCCATCTGTGCTCAGTGTCTCGGATGTCCGTTGTCAGATAGCGCCATAATGCCTTTGGTATGGACTGTATGCCTTTTCTGGTATTGCTAGAATGGTGAATTTGTCTACACTATGTGAGAGGGGGTTGGTCTGAGGCACCGTTGGCGGCAGGCATTCGATCAATGTTTGGTATTTGTGATTTGTAAATAAATACGGTCATAGTTTTCACCGACCTGGTGTGTCCCCAGTGAAGGGAATTATGGTCCACTGTTCTGTAACAAGCTGAGAAAATTCCAAATAGCGTGCCTTGTGACATCTTAGATGGGGCTTACACTGTGATAGTGTCGTCTAACACCATGTCTGAATTGTGCACTTTCGCGGCCGCTTTGATGTTCTCAGTGGCCGCGCGGCTCACTGAGAACATCAAAGCGGCTGCGAAATGATCACGCAGGCTGCCAAATGGTGCGCGCGACTGGCGCACATGCACTGTAGTTGGCGGCCTGAAAGCACTGGTTTGCACTTCCAAATCCCCCTTTTACAAAAGCTCTCGCGAGAGCAGCGCTAAAGCGCTGGCTCAGGCGAGACCTAAAAACCACTGTTTCACAGAAAATATGGAAACTATTTCACTGTTCCCTGAGAGATACAGATTTCATTGTCACAATGATAGCCCCCAAACCACTTTTCAGCGATTGACCATTGTCAGGGACTATTATAATGCAGCACGGAGAAACAAATTATATGACACATTTATGTAAATTATGTGGCAAAAATTAAAATTATGTGGCACATTCTCAGTATTATTTTAGCCATTTGAGATACAAAACAATTTGCAACAAAATCTGCAAAATGTGCATATTATATGTCCAATGCAATAAACCCATAATTATATGGTAAATATAGCAGCAACAGAATTACCTAACCGTCACCATTGTCCATAGTTTGTTTAACAGTATATTCAAGAAAGATAGCCAAAGCCCAAGCATTCTAATTCCAAACAAGGGCCGGCCAGACTAAAGCAGCTTCTTCAAGTTAATCCCCCCAAAATGAATATTTCATATAAAAAAAATACCATCACGGACCCCATGTATAATATGGCCTTAGATTACCATCTCAGGGTCCCGAAGACACTTACAAACCACTTATGATGTCACAGGAACTACTTGATGGGCCATATTACACAGTAACCCGCCATGTTCTCTATGTGCATATATTTTGGGTTTTTTTTATTACGTGAGGCTGAAGGTGGCCCTCCCTGCCTTCCCCACCCCTTCGCCCCTTCTGCCATACACTCTCGCCAGCGTCGCGGCGCAGGGCACGTCCCACTGCGCCTCCCCGCGCGCCTGCGATGCCCTAATTCTGTTCCAGGCATGGCATATTTATGAGCTCTCTGGATGTGTGAAGCCCGGGAGAGGCTCGGCGTCAGAGTGCGGCCTTACCTCCCGCCTGGGCCCTCGTATATCTGCACAAATTACATTTCTGCTTTTATTAGCCCCGGAACGCTCTCATTTCCTGCTGACTGTCCTGTGGATATCTTTAACATTTCAGATCCCTTTCCCCTAGCCCCGCGTTTTCTGCTGCGTGCTACCAGCGCTGGAGAGGCAGGCGAGTCGCTCATGTTAGTAACCGAGTTTTCTTTCTGCTCCCGGGCAATATCTTGTTCCTCATCACAACCTCCAGGAAGGACTTCCTGCTATGATTCCTTCCCAGTGTTAGGCGGGTTTTAGCGCGTGAGGGGTGCAGTGGGACGCTGTGGGAAGCCCATGTCGAAAAGTTCTACAACACCTCATCAGGGGAGCAAGCGCTATATAAATGCAAACCCTTCCCTCCTCCATCCCTCCACTATCCAATCCAAATAACAGACTAACACGACCACCGCTCAAATGAATTTCATATTTCACTATACTAATTCACCACTAATCCCTCTTGGGTTCCGGAGTAGCTTGCTACTCACCTAAAAAGGGCTTTGACGCCTCGTCAGGGGTAGTAAGCGCTATATAGATGCAATTAGAATACAATGTCTCCTGCAATGAGACGGGGCATTTAAAACATACAAGGCATTACTGCTCGTCCTCCAGGTAGGTGTCGCGAGGAGACCTGGTGGCCGCTCTCACAATCTCCAGATGGTAACGGAGATTGCATGGACGGGACTCAACCACATACCACATGCAGTGGAAGTGACAACACACTGTTACATTCCAGTGGAATCAAAGTGTTTGTATGTCCGCCCTTCATAGCCTCCGATTTGCCTTTCGAGGGCGAGTGGGAAGGCAAGTTGTGCAAACCACGCAAAGTGACACTGTCTTCATGGCCACCGAGAGCTGGAGCGACAAGGACAGTGTCTCAGGCAGCAAACACCAGTCGGTAAAAGCTGTAACCCCTGAAGGACAGTCCAGGAACATGGGTCTAATAATTTCACCGCTTCAAAACATTGAAATAATACCCTTCTTGCTGCAGATGGTCTTGTGTAATGTGAGCGGCAGCCAAATAGCCAATAGGAAAGGATGTTGGTGCGTGTCCTGGATTGCATTATTGCACTTATACATTCACCTGTACCAAATCCTTACTACCATCTCTGTCACTTCCTGCCCTTAGGTAATGTATTACAAACATATTGGAATAGCCCCACCTTGTGGGCAGGGCATGCTGTTGCTTATACGGTTGTGAAAACGCAAACCCAAGGCACTGCTCTCTTTATGACCCCCACACATTCCCTACATGCTATCTCCTTTTGTCAGATCTACACCACCATTTCTCTTGATATCAAACCGGCAGCCAGAATTGTGTTGTGGAAGCCACAGGGGTTGGAGTGTTACCCTGGAGCAAGCACTAGGCCTGGTCCCATTGCCGCTGCATGATGGGCCAGTTTCGTTTGCAGTGGATGGCGACTTTGGGGGTCACTACTGCAGCAAAGTGACCCCTCTGGAAGTATAATGCAGTTCATTGCGAAGCTGTGTTAATGGCTGCCACCCTGCGCTATGTCAGCAGGACACCAGGGTCCCACCCTGGCCTTTCCTTTTCCAGCTATCCCACAAGGAGAAGTGAGAGGAAAAACAGAGCCAAGGGATCAAGGTAAACCCTCACCCTGAATGCCAGATCCTTAGTAGGGACAGTATTAGGTAGCTATTAATAGAGGTCCCTAATCAGGAAGTGAACACTGCATGCAAAGTAAGTCAGGGGGGTTTCAAAAAAATGACAAAGGCCTTCACCCACCAAGGTGGCATTCTTCATCTTCCGGCCCCTTCTCATCATAAGCCCTGTAGGGTCAGTGCAATGGGCACCACCAGGAGCTCTTTGAGGGGTTGTTTTTTCTGTGAATTAATTGGTTACCTTCTTCTTGACAACTGAAACTCCAAGGATCTGCATTATACAAGATCCTCGTGTATCCTGGAATTATAAAAACATCTTGGAAGCACCAATAAAACTGAATCGCCTCCGTGGATGCATTTGTATATTTCTTTGATGGCCCCTGCTTACCTTACAAACATGCAAGTAACCACTTAAGTCACATATAAATGCTACCTCACAGAAAGCTTCACGTGGAGCCCCCCTGCACACACCGTAAGGTGTCTGTGATGAGAAGTGGTCTGATGATGAAGCATACCACCTTGGTGGGTGACGGCCTTTGTCCTTTTTAGGAAACATCCCATGCCAACTTTGCAGGAAGTATTGACTTCCTCATTCAAAACCTCTATTACATAAACACCTTATAGTGCCCTTAAGGCTTTTACTTTCCCTTTTGCAATGTTTGTTATTGGATGTGCTACACTAATTGGCTGAATTGAAGCAAAGATACAAGTCCCAGAATGCACTGAATAAATCCCTGGAAATTGGCTGTTTTGCCAATTTGGAGTAAACTGACCACCTAAGTAGCAAAGGACAAGAAACGAGAACTCCCGACCAACTCATGCGAGTTTCTGCCCTCTTCTGGGTTAAAATGTTTCACAGTAAGACAGCACATGTATCTTGATGGATATATACTAAGTGCTATATTCTCTAACAAATATGCAATTAACCCCTCCAAATCAAGAGAAAAATGGAAATGCCCTTTGGCACCCCCACCTATACACATAAAACACCATAAGGATCTTCCAAGGTATTTTTTACTTTCATATTAACTCACACAAACTGTTTCAAAATTTAACACTGAACAAACTCTCCACTAAACACAGAAGACACGAAAAAAAAAAACACACACGGAAACAACTGTGGACAACATAGAAGAAACTGGAGAACATCTCCTTCTTACTGATGTTAGGAAGTAAATGGAAGATTGCTAGAGAATTCGAATTAGAAAATAGAGTTTGCGGTATATGGAAAACATTTGAGAAAATAATGCTGAGTATGAATCCAACTGAGGTCGAGTGTTGCAATGGCATGTGCCTAAATCTATATCCAGCACCGCTGCTGTGCACGTCCTTAAATAAACCACACGTTTTAAGTGTAATTCTCAGCTGCACGTGGGCATTCTGTGTGATCGTTGGCAAAGGTTCTGCCTCCATAGTTGATGCGTTTAGCAGCCAACTCCATCTATCAGCATAACTGACGAAACAGGCCTGGATGTGGGGCAGGACGAACACAGACCAGACCAGAGGGGTTTTAACCACATGCACGCCATGCACTGCTCCCTCCAGTTCGACCTTTGTAATACTTTCTTCCCGTCCGACTGCACCCTTCAGAATGAATCATGCCAGATGGAGAGAAAAACAATGCGGCTTGGGCGGGTGGCGACACATGAGCGCAGTGACCTCAAGGGAGGTCGAGCTGAAACCTAACTAACCGGTTCAAGAGCCGATCACGACGGGAGCACATCCCGTGGGGGGGAGCACTCTCACTGGCTGGAACGGAGGCCCCCGAATCCTTACTTGAAGATGATGGTACTGCCCAGCTAATGTGGGACTTTAGTCTAAAACTTTCCTAAAGATCCCCTTCTAGCACAATTATTGGCCAGGGTTTGTGGTGCAGTTTACAGAAAGTCCTGTCGTCGCTGCGCCCAATCATTGGACTTTACATCGCCGTTGAGACTCAACAAGGCTGGAACCAGAGTGGAGTTGCACGTGTTCTTGTCCACAAGGTGCCTGGCCTGGCTGTCAGGCTTGACTGTTTCTGCTTTTGCATAAGGTTGGTTGACACACATTGTAAGAAGGGAGGTGGGGCTTTGGAGGGGGCAGGTCTTTCAGCCAATCACTGTCTGAGCAAACATGTATGGGCATCGGAGGGGCTGAGCTAGGATGACCACCCCACTCCATGTATGGGCATCGGAGGGGCTGAGTTAGGGTGACCAGCCCACTCCATGTATGGGCATCGGAGGGGCTGTGCTAGGATGACCTCCCCACTCCATGTATGGGCATCGGAGGGGCTGAGCTAGGATGACCACCCCACTCCATGTATGGGCATCAGAGGGGCTAGGGTGACCACCCCATGTATGGGCATCGGAGGGGCTGAGCTAGGGTGACCACCTCACTCCATGTATGGGCATCACAGGGGCTAGGGTGACCACACCATGTATGGGCATCGGAGGGGCTGAGCTAGGGTGACCACCTCACTCCATGTATGGGCATCACAGGGGCTAGGGTGACCACACCATGTATGGGCATCGGAGGGGCTGAGCTAGGGTGACCACCTCACTCCATATATGGGCATCAGAGGGGCTGCGATTGGGTGACCACCTCACTCCAAGTCATTATGGACATTGTCTCCTGAACTGTTCACCTACAAATCATTCATTTTTGGTGTGCTGGCCTAATTAGTACAATGGAAGCAAAACAAGACTACAACACACCAAATTAATTAGGCTAGCACAGAGGAGTTGAGGAATTGGAACTGTCTGTAATGACCTGGAGGGAGGTGGTCACCCTTAGCTGAGCCATGCCTTGAAGGGCGAGGGCAGAGCAGTGGATGGGGGTGGATGGGATGAAGAAATCCTTAGGAGTTTGACAAAGTTGAACTGCCTCTTCTATTCTCACTAAAATACACAATTGCTTAAGAAACCACCTCCCATATGCTGGGGAGGCGGCTAAAGCCAAAGCAGACTCCAAGCTGCACAAGCAAGCTGGAAATCTACGCTGTGTAGGGTTTTTTACTCCAGCTTGTGTTCAAGGTGCAACATCGGCACAACACTGTGTGAAGAGTGTCGATATTTTGTGAGTTTCCAGCTCTTCCTGTTGTATCAAAATTTGTTGAGATATACTTACTTATTGGGGGCTTTCAGTCAGTTCTTCTCATCCATTGGTCTGTTATTATGCCATTAACATGTTCTTCTGCTTACTACAGCGTACAGCATGGAGGCAATGGTTCAACCCAGTTCAGCCATTGGCTAACTTCACTTAAAGTGATGGCATTCTACTTTCACATGGACAACATCTGTCAAGTAGTTTTCGTCAGTGCCAGAGACTACTTTCGCAAGGACCATTTTTTTTTTATATGTTGGCGAGGGCCTGGCAGTTCATCCAAAATGCAATTTTATAACAAAACAAGCATTGGTAAAGCCAAGCGGTCTTGCCTATGCAAGACTTTTTGGATTTGCCAATGTGTTTAGTCATATTGTACACCAGCATGGCTGCAGTTCAGCATGGTTGAAAGTTAAGCATAGAGGAGAGTGACGTGGAGTGTCGTCGATTGGAGTGACTTAGAGTGGAGGGGAATGTTGTAGAGTGGCGTGGAATGGCATGGAGTGGAATAGAGTGCAATAGAATGGAGTGTCCTATAGTGGTGTAGAGTGGAGTGGCCTAGCGTAGAGTGGAATAACTTGTCTTAGAGTGGAGTAAAGCATGGTAGAGTACAGTAGAGCGCTGTAGAGTGGAGTGGAGTGGAGTAATATGAAGTGGAGTATTGCAGAGTGGCATAGAGTTGATTTGCGTAGAGTGGAGTATCGTAGAGTGATGTGTCGTAGAGTGAGCTGCATCGAGTAGGGTGGCGTAGAGTGGCATAGAGTGCAGTAAGTAGAGTGGCGTTGATTGAAGCAGAGTAGAGTGGTGTAGAGTGTTGTGAAGTGCTGTAGAGTGGTTTGGAGGGTCATAGAGTGGAGGGTTGTAGAGTGCAGGGTTGTAGAGTGCAGGGGTGTAGAGTGGAATGATGATGATGATGATGTAGAATACAAATCTAGGACACTAACCACCAGACTGCACGTCAGTGATGATTTCCCAAGAGGCCCTTGTTGGAAAGTCGTAGTTTTAGAAAAGGCTCAAAAAAAGTAGACAAATCTTTTTTGTGCTCCTGCAGTAGCGAAAATGAAACCAAAACATATTCAACAGAAGCAAGCTGTTTCCCAGGGTACCACCTGATGTGGACCATCCACCAGCAACACCTGGGGACATCACTCCCTCTCCAAAGTCTCTACATTGGCTCCCTGAGAAGCCAGGATCCAACTGAAAATAGCTTGCCTGGCACACAAGGCTTTACACCATGGTACACTCATGTACCTCAGAAATAAGCTCAAATAAAAGGGGAAAGCCACTCCTTTTGGAGCAAGAACTCTCTCCTACTGGAACCTCCCAGATTCAGGTAAAACAAGACCTACACCCACACCTTCTCTGGATCTGCACCGCGAATATGAACTCCCTATCTTCTGAGATCAGGTCAAACCCTTCGACATCCACCTTCAATAAAGAGGTCAAAATGGTCTTACTATACAGATTCCTAAATTAAGCTGTTTGGATTAAGCTCCTGCCATGGTATTGAAAATGGCTATTATCTTATTTTTGTGACGTGTAATGGGATATGTGTACAGCGCTCTGATACCCATAAGTTATAACATTTTCTAAATGAATATATCCAGCCACTGTTGTGATCTAGGAGCGAACAAAGCAAACACAAGGGGATGATGGACGGAGCGCTGAAACTTTTCAGACACTCACCCCCAGTCACAGATCTGGGGTGAATCCATCATCATTCTTTAGCTCACTTCACCACCTCAATTCAGACCCAGCTATATGCAAATCAGTCTTGACCCTGTGCCTCATGGGAACAGTCCAGCCCAAACTGAATCTTCTATACAGCCGGACTGAATCACACCCAGAGGTGCCATTCAAGGAGACCATTAAAAAGTCCAATCCAAACAAGACGTGAATACGCTGTTCCTTACATGGATCCATGCCATCCTTTCCATTCAACCTTATTGAACAGGGGTAATGGGGGCACAGCCCGTGGGAATGTTGTAATATATGCTCTACCATGGAAATGGATGAAAAACAGCATACTGGTAGTAGTGGCCAGGATCACTGATTATTGGTGAGGACCGCATCACCCAATTTTGACAATAAATAGGGAAAAATTGCAGGTAGACAGCAGTGTGGTGGGATTTTCCATTTGTGAAATGCATGCAATGTTATCCACTTTAGGACTGGTCAATGAGATGACTTTTATTGACAAATCTCTGCTCCTGCCCTCTCTGTTTGCACATGTGCGCATGCACACACACACACAGATACACACACACACACAGACTTCCTCTGCTCATACACTGCCGTCTTGTTCCCTGCCACCTCTGCTTATCAGTGGTGGTTGATGATCGTGTGGCACATTGTCTTGAATGTGAGAGAAGTTCGTGAGCCAGACTTCTTCAATGAAGGCTAAGGGGTGGGTGGGGAGAAAGGGTTCTCCTATCCTACTCCCCCAAAAAACTAAAGATAGGTGTTGAAATACTGCAGTATAAACCACAAGTCTCACATAAATGAGCTAAAAACCCAAAAAGCCATAGGCTCTGGGGCACTCATGAACTATTGCACTACTTTCATTCTTTTCATGGTGTACCAAGGTGCTAACCTATTTTTTTGTTATTTGCCATGGATTGACACCAAATGTTAGGAAGTAATTCCAGTGCAACAGGGTAATTATTTTATCATTGATACCCATCTCACCCAATATCCAGTGGGTGACCCTACACGTCTAAAATGACCTCTGGCTTGCGAGGGTCAGTATTTTATATTGCCCCTCCGCCCCCATTTCTTAGGTGCACTGCACCCTCTTATGACAAGAATTACCTGCACTATGTCAGCAACCGTATTTTCTTATTACACAACCTTCTGTGTGCAATCCAGCTCGAATCAAATATCATGCAATGACATTTCTAATCACAATCAAGACAGCGGGTGATCATTCATGAATTTTCATTTCGTTATGAAGGAGTTAATCTGGGTGGCTAAAATCGTGACAGTGCTGGAATGCACATGCAAAGTGGTGCAGCGGTAGGAATGGTGCAAGCCATTGCATGGAGAATGCTGTTTAGACTGAAAGTGATAAGTCATAAGACCAGTGGGACTTACCCTCATCTGCACACAAAAAGAACACGATTGGATTGACAAGAGGCAAACACTCAGGATCAATGGGTGTGCATTCAGAGGGTTTTTGCTATATCTGAAGCTGCAACGTTGGGCAATTTCTGCCCCATATGCCAAGAATTACCTTCAGTGTACCATGGTCTGCATTTTGTCCTGGATTACTCCAGCACCAAGAGTGCCCACTCTCAGAAAGCAGAATTACCTCCACTGTGGCAGACCCAACAACATACTTGTCAAGCATAACATGCACTTGCACGCTCAAACACACACATTCTCACATACACACTCCCACACATTCACATTCTCTGATATTCACACACAAACACACACACACTCTCTCTCCGTCTTTCAGACTCATACTCTGTCACTCACATTTTTCCAATCCACTTGTGTTGTGTTTAAAGCTCTTGCACCGCTACTGCCATCCCTGTCTTGCATTGGTTTTTTTTCTTCATTTTGTGCAAAAAATTGTGTATTTACATATACATACAATCCAAACATAAAGCCAGAATTTAATTTGATAAAAAGGAACAATCAAATAATACATCACGCACAATAACCAATAAATAATAAGCTAGAGAGTAACATAATATGGCAACAAATTGTTCCTCAGAATGGACTTGAGGAAGAGATTTCAGCTTATACAAAAGTTGCGATCCAGGAAGGGAGGGGGCCCCAGATCTTATTCCGCCCTGTCTTGCATTGCTCATGCTTATTTTTATGTGTCTTACCAATTAAATTGTGCACTTATAAATAGTTGAATGGGGTTTAGAATTGCTTTTACCTGTGGATCATGCAGTAACAGTACTTGAAATGAACTAGACCGCTACATAAAATTAAATAAAAAACAAAGCGTTTATGGGATCGTATTTTTTGCGCGACTTGTTCAGGCGGAACAGAAGATGTAAATAATCCTGGTCTAGACATGGTTGAGCAGTAGCCTGAGGTATTATAACACTAGTGAAAGAAGTGTCTCTTTAAAGGATGGGAAGGAACAGGGCTTAATTTGTGACAGTGTGGTTGGCACTTATTTATGCCACTCCACCACATGGTGGGGCTATCTGTCTATTGTTTGAGCGGAGCTCATCAACAGCATGTTCAATATAATTAAAAAAACATAAAAACAGCCGATCCAGGCCATATTTGCAGTACTAAGTGACGTGGAATAGTCAAAACATAACGCTCGGATTGTGTGATTCCTAGAATTTGGCAGGTAGAATATGTAGTGCCAATCTTGGTACCTTTGTGAGGCCGGGCCCTGGCACTTACATTACTACAAATTAAGCACAGGGAAGGAGATGGATATTTGGGTGCAGTCCAAACAGCAGGCTTCGTTGCCTAGGTCAGAGATTCAAGAGAGTGCTCTGCCAGTGATGCCACCCCTTTACAGGCCAGATGAGACGGGATGGCCAAAGGTGTCGGGGGAATCGAAATTAATGTGGGCGGAGAAGAGATGGCCGAAACGTGCAGACACTATTGCGTCAGAGATGTTGGTGTCTGCTCCCTTATTGGAGCTCAATCTTTTGGTAGAGAAGAATGAAGGGAGCTGGTTAAGCAAAAGTCTAATATAAATTGGATTAGAAGGAGAGGATGGAGGCCGGGTACTAGGTACCAGTAAGTAGAATGCAAAATAAAGCACAGTCAAAATATACAGGGGAAATAAGAAAGCAAAGCGCTTAATAATAATCACTTATTTTTATTTAGCGCTTTGTATATAACACTTCTGTGGTTTCTAAGTGCTGCACATAAAAGATGCTACTGTTATTCAATTTATTGGTATTCAACGTACCCTGCTCGGAAGGCTGAGTTGACCTTGCTGGCATTCATAGTCATGACCATCATTCCACTGTAGATGCCAGCGGAGCAGATTTACCCACCGAGCCATTTAGCTAGCTATAAAATGTAATGCTGTATGGTTGCGTGCGGATCAGACAGCGGCGGCTCCTCCGCTATGGCGGTGGAGCATCACCCCACCTGCCAGCAGCCAGAAAATGAAAATAAAACGATAATACACCCTTGTTTAGTTTCATTTTCTTTTTTTCTCTCGGAACCGAGGCTTGGGGGCAGGGCCAAGGTGATAGGCTGGTGGAGAAGTGTTTTGCACCGCTATTCAGTGCGCATAACGATCTGGACGGCTGTCTCAGGCCGGCCAACCCATCATGGGTACCGAAGCTCTCTCCAACCCGAGCTACGTTGTCAGGTTGGAGAACAGGCACAGGCTCGAAGTCTAACTGGGAGTGCAAATCATCCGCGCTCAGGCCAATCCTGACGCTGCTCTCAGCAGCATGAAAGCAGCGTCAGGATTGGCCGCAGTTCACTCTGGGAGTCTGTTCTTCCAGAAGAGAGGAGTGCAATGCAGCAAGGCAGGTAAGTGGGTTTCTTTTCATTCATTTTATGTCTGTCATACCATCCCCCAACCCCGCACTTCCATTCAATCCGCACATTGACCGCTACTGCAGTGCAACTGAGTTTTAGTGAGTCTACTGGACCGTAGAGGGGTGTACAGGACTCCAGTGGATTGTTTAGCGTCTTCCATGTTGCTCAGGGTTTACCCTAAATATACTATTGAGATGTAGACACGTCTGGTCGATCCAGTATGGTAGAAGGGTGGGATTTGAAGGCCAAAATCATCTTTCCACAGCTGTCCTCATGACCTTTAATCTGTCGAGAAGTAATAGTCCCTGCAGGGCTCAGGTGATTCATGGCCACCATCCGCTCACACTTTGTTAGCCACCAATCCATATATTGGCAACCTTTCAGCGCTGATTAAGGGAATGCACCAGGCGCAGCCGCTCACGCACCTTAGCGCGCTTGTCTGCATGTCCCTGCCTCTAGAGCCTCTGTGCATCTATGTGAGGCTTCTGTGTCAGCATGTCTGACTGCAGCTGCATTTGGAGCCGTGGGTGGGCCTGCCTGTGACTAAAAACAGAGTGAGTGTGTGCTCCTACGCATGTATGGCAGCATTTGCAGCCGGCTGTGAGATTCAGTGTGCAGTTGCATTTAGGACAATTGCAATCTTGGATGATGTCTACATCTGTAATGGCTGCAGCTCAAGCATCACCCGCTGCAGTTCCAGCAAACACTGCTGCAGACAGTGCACCCTCTGCAGTTCCAACAAACACCGCGGAAGCCAGTGAACCCTCTGCAGTTCCAGCAAACACCTCTGCAGCCAGTGCACCATTTGCAGATCCAGCAAGCATTGCGGCATTCAGTGCACGCTCTGCAGTTCCAACAAACACTGCGGAAGCCAGTGCACCCTCTGCAGTTCCAGCATGCACTGCTGCAGACAGTGCACCCTCTGCAGTTCCAACAAACACTGCGGCAGCCAGTGCACCCTCTGCAGTTCCAGCAAACACCGCTGCAGCCAGTGCACCATTTGCAGATCCAGCAAGCATTGCGGCAGCCAGTGCACCCTCTGCAGTTACAGCAAGCACTGCTGCAGCCAGTGCACCCTCGGCAGTTCCAGCATGCACTGCTGCAGCCAGTTCACCCTCTGCAGTTCCAGCTAACACTGCTGCAGTCAGTGCACCCTCTGCAGTTCCAGAAAACACCGCTGCAGCCAGTGCACTATTTTCAGATCCAGCAAGCATTGCGGCAGCCAGTGCAACCTCTGCAGTTCCAGCATACACAGCTGTAGCCCATGCACCCTCTGCAGTTCCAGCATGCGCAGCTGCAGCCAGTGCACCCTCTGCAGTTTCAGCATGCACTGCTGCAGCCAGTGCACCCTCCGCAGTTCCAGCAAGTACTGCTGCAGCCAGTGCACCCTCTGCCGTTCCAGCAAGTACTGCTGCAGCCAGTGCACCCTTTGCAGTTCCAGCAAACACTGCTTCAGCCAGCGCACTCGCAGCAGTTCCAGCAAACACTGCTGCAGCCATTGCACTCGCAGCAGTTCCAGCAAACACTGCTGCAGCCAGTGCACCCACTGCAGTTCCACCTAAGCACCGCAGCAGTCAAAGCACCTTTTTCAGTTCCAGAATGCACTGCTGTAGCCATTGCACCCTCTGCAGTTCCAGCAAACACTGCTGCAGCCAGTGCACCCTTTGTAGTTCCAGCAAACACTGCTGCAGCCAGTGCACCCTCTGCAGTTCCAACAAACACTGCTGCAGCCAGTTCAACCTCTGCAGTTCCAGCAAACACTGCTGCAGCAGTGCACACTCTGCAGTTCCAGCAAACACTGCTGCAGCCAGTGCACCCTTGGCAGTTCCAGCATGCACTGCTGCAGCCAGTGCACCCTCTGCAGTTCCAGCACACACTGCTGCAGCCAGTGCACCCTCTGCAGTTCCAGCAAACACCGCTGCAGCCAGTGCACCATTTGCAGATCCAGGAAGCATTGCGGCAGCCAGTGCAACCTCTGCAGTTCCAGCATACACAGATGTAGCCTCTGTAGTTCCAGCATGCACAGCTGCAGCCAGTGCACCCTCAGCAGTTTCAGCAAGCACTCCTACTGTCAGTGCACCCTCTGCAGTTCCATCAAGCACCGCTGCAGCCAGTGCACCCTCCGCAGTTCCAGCAAGTACTGCTGCAGCCAGTGCACCCTCCGCAGTTCCAGCAAGTACTGCTGCAGCCAGTGCACCCTTTGCAGTTCCAGCAAACACTGCTTCAGCCATTGCAAACGCAGCAGTTCCAGCAAACACTGCTGCAGCCAGTGCACTCGCAGCAGTTCCAGCAAACACTGCTGCAGCCAGTGCACTCGTAGCAGTTCCAGCAAACACTGCTGCAGCCAGTGCACCCGCTGCAGTTCCACCTAAGCACCGCAGCAGTCAGAGCACCCTTTTCAGTTCAAGTATGCACTGCTGCAGCCAGTGCACCCCTTGCAGTTCCAGCAAACACTGCTGCAGCCAGTGCACTCACAGCAGTTCCAGCAAACACTGCTGCAGCCAGTGCACCCGCTGCAGTTCCACCTAAGCACCGCAGCAGTCAAAGCACCCTTTTCAGTTCCAGCATGCACTGCTGCAGCCAGTGCATCCTTTGCAGTTCCAGCAAACACTGCAGAAGCTAGTGCACCCTCTGTAGTTCCAGCAAGCACAGCAGCAGTCAGTGCACCATTTTCAGTTCCAGCCAGCACTGCAGCAGCCAGCCAGTGCATCCTCTGCAGTTCCAGCATGCACTGCTGCAGCCAGTGCACCCTCTGTAGTTCCAGCAAGCACTGCTGCAGCCAGTGCATCCTTTGCAGTTCCTGCATGCACTGCTCCAGCCAGTGCACCCTCTGCAGTTCTAGCAAACACTGCTGCAGCCAGTGCACCCTTTCCAGTTCCAGCAAACACTGCAGTAGCCAGTGCACCCTCTCCAATTCCAGCAAGCACCGCAGCAGTGCACCCTTTTCAGTTCCTGCCAGCACTGTGGCAGCCAGTGCGCCCTCTGCAGTTCCAACAAGCACTGCTACAGCCAGCCAGTTCCCCCCCTCTGCAGTTCCAGCAAGCACTGCAGCAGTCAGTGCACCCTATGCAGTTTCAGCCATCACTGCGGCAGCCAGTGCACCCTCTGGAGTTCCAGCATGCACTGCTGCAGCCAGTGCACCCTTTGTAGTTCCAGCAAACACTGCTGCAGCCAGTGCACCCTCTGCAGTTCCAGCAAACACTGCTGCAGCCAGTGCACTCGTAGCAGTTCCAGCAAACACTGCTGCAGCCAGTGCACCCGCTGCAGTTCCACCTAAGCACCGCAGCAATCAGAGCACCCTTTTCAGTTCCAGCATGCACTGCTGCAGCCAGTGCACCCTTTGCAGTTCCAGCATGCACTGCTGCAGCCAGTGCATCCTTTGCAGTTCCAGCAAACACTGCAGAAGCTAGTGCACCCTCTGTTGTTCCAGCAAGCACAGCAGCAGTCAGTGCACCATTTTCAGTTCCAGCCAGCACTGCGGCAGCCAGCCAGTGCATCCTCTGCAGTTCCAGCATGCACAGTTGCCGCCAGGGCACCCTTTCCAGTTTCAGCAAGCACTCCTACAGTCAGTGCACACTCTGCAGTTCCAGCATGCACTGCTGCAGCCAGTGCACCCTCTGTAGTTCCAGCAAGCACTGCTGCAGCCAGTGCATCCTTTGCAGTTCCTGCATGCACTGCTGCAGCCAGTGAACCCTCTGCAGTTCTAGCAAACACTGCTGCAGCCAGTGCACCCTTTCCAGTTCCAGCAAACACTGCAGTAGCCAGTGCACCCTCTCCAATTCCAGCAAGCACCGCAGCAGTCAGTGCACCCTTTTCAGTTCCTGCCAGCACTGTGGCAGCCAGTGCGCCCTCTGCAGTTACAACAAGCACTGCTACAGCCAGCCAGTTCCCCCCCATCTGCAGTTCGAGCAAGCACTGCAGCAGTCAGTGCACCCTTTGCAGTTTCAGCCATCACTGTGGCAGCCAGTGCACCCTCTGGAGTTCCAGCATGCACTGCTGCAGCCAGTGCACCCTTTGTAGTTCCAGCAAACACTGCTGCAGCCAGTGCACCCTCTGCAGTTCCAGCAAACACTGCTGTAGCCAGTTAAAACTCTGCAGTTCCAGCAAACACTGCTGCAGCCAGTGCACCCTTTGCAGATTCAGCAATCTCTACAGCAGCCAGTGCGCCCTCTGCTGTACCGGCATGCACTGCTTCAGCCAGTGCACCCTTTGCCGATTCAGCAAGGCCTACATGAGATTTCAGTGGTGGGGAATGTCAGAGGTTTTTTGCAGGGCCTGGGTCAACAAGCTGACACAAGCCCTTCATAGGAGGAGGACCTGGTTCAAGGTTAAAAACACAGATGCCCTGCAGGGAAAGAGAAAACAAGGCAGACCAGGCGTCTGGTGCCATCTACTGTTTTATTCTTATTAACTGCATTCTCGTTAACTAATATGCGAGCTGTGCCTTACAATCTATAAACAAGCATTTTCAATGCAATAGGTCTCGCATTATTAAAGTTTGAGCTGTTGGCATTGCTAATAATAATGCAACACCAATAGCAGCTAAAAGATTCAGTAATGTGAGACCTATTGCATTACAATTGTTTTTTGTGTGTTTTTTTTCTATATAGCACAAACTTGAGTGAAAGGTGTGTATTTATGTTGCATTGAGTACAGTGTAATTATGTGTTGTGTTATTATGTGGCACAGAGTGGTATTGTGTGGAGTGTATTTATCTTGCATTAAGTAGAGAGTAATTATGTGACGTGCAATTATGTAGTACTGAGTGGTATGTGGAGTGTATTTATGTTGTATTGAATACAGTGTAATTATGTGATGTGTAATCACACAACCATACCCAACCACACAATCACACGCATACAACCACAACCATACATACAACCACACACACATACACAACCACACACACACACAACCACACACACAAAAAAACACACCCACAACCACAACGACACACACAACCATTCGTTTTCCAAGGCCCTTGAGTATTTACATGATTTCACAATTATGTTGTCTTCTGCAGCAATAGGTCGCACATCTTACTTGGGTCACTATAGATATAATTCCACTGCCTAATCGCATGTTTAAAAAAAAAAAAAAGGAAAACCTACAGAAAAAGACTCGAGGTATTCTCACATCTGTTCAGGCAGTGCATTCCAAGTCGCACAATATTTAAACAAGCATGCAACTTGAGACTGAAACATCTGAAATGAGCTGTGTGCAGCTGCAGGCACCCATCTGAAGCGAGGAAGCCTGGCTTTAGAGGGGAGCTGTATACAGCTGCAGCACATGTGTAGGGAGGAAGCCGCCGCCTGACACGGGTTTCATACTTACAGCCAGGACGCCCGGTCTCAGGCGCAGAACATGACACTTGCAGTTCAAAAGCGCTGCCTGGCAGTAGCTGTCGTGTCAGGAGCAAGGACGCGTTCGCAGTGCTACAATGCGCGCGCCTCGGTCCAATTGCGTGCAGTCTTTAAGACTAAGACGCACGCTAAGACTCCTAACCAGGTCCCGGGGTAAGCAGCATAGAGCAAGATAACTGCTTTCACTGGCGAGTCAGGGAAGACGTCTGTTCTCGCGAGCTTTCTTTCGTTCTAAAGTCCTCGCGTTCAGTTTCTTGCGTATAATACTCGGGAGGCGCCGTGCTCGTGCTGTATATGCCCTGTTCTCCTATATATGGCACCAAGTTTCGGCAGGCTCAGGGGGGGGCAAGCGGTCTGTCCGCTTGTAGCTTCTAAGTATTCCTGAGGTACACCCACAACCACGGGGTGTCTCATAGAGGTCCCTTTATACGTCTCGGGTGCGTGTCGACAGGATGCTACTTCGAAAAGGACGTGGGGGGCGTATTTCAGCACAAAATACACTGCACCCACTCACCTTCAGAAGGCGGGTATCTAAATATAGCTGGCACAGAGCCTTTGCACAAGAGGAATAGCGCGATAGCTACATGTGGGTCGCTCTCGGCCCCTCCCCTGGTGCTAGGCGCCCTGCAGTAACCATAGAGACCAGCAAGCTCCTGTCTGTTATGCGAGGGGGGCTCACAGCTTGGCAGGAGCCTACAGGACAGGTGGGAAGCGCTAGCAGGAGGCGGAGGCGGAGGCGGGCAGTGGGAAGGAGAGAAGAAGTGGGAAAGTGGGTCTCTGAACACGCTCTGCAAAGAATGAGTCAGCAATGGATGGAGACAGGGACCGCTCTGACAGACAACTAGATTCCAGGGAAGCCTTTGTATATGGAGGAAGAAAAAAAACTCATCAGCCTGCGTCAAGCTAACGGGAGAAGAGCGGGCCAGACAGAGGATCAATGCCAGCCCCACCCCAGGCACTAACGCACTGTACCTCCCCCGCAAAGCAGCAGGAGCTCCATGTGCCCTCTTTCTTCCCTACGGTTACTCAAATAAGCGGATGAGGCCGGAGTCTGCATGCGCCTTTTTGCCATCTGGCGCCCGCTTCCACACGCAAACTTTATTAAACAAGGGGGCTAGGGGAGGGAAAAGAAAGGCGATCGCGAAAGCGATCGTCTTTGTGAAAAACAAAGCCGCGAGCGGTGCGCGCGCGCCCATATGCTTTCAATTATCGCGCCCGTGTCTGGGCACGATAATTGAAACCATATGGCAGGAAATGCGCGTAATAGACACCAACAGGCCAGGGGCGGAGCTATGCGCCCGTCTCTGGCCTATTGGTGTCTATTTGACAAAAGAACACGCAGGGAAAGGCCAATAGCAGGCCGCAAAGGTAAAATCACACGCACAAGCGTGTGCTTTTTCCAGGGCGATTTTCAAAACCCACACAAAAGGACTCTTGCCTGCGCAAGCACTGCTGCGCAGTGCAACGCAGGTCGCGAGACCTAATAAACAGCTTTCAGCATGACAATGGGGTCCCGAAAAAACGGCAGACCGTATGGAATAATGACCCCTATACCCCACGTCTGACAAGTCAGCGGTGGTAACCCAAAACCCAATTTTTGGAGGAAATGCTAAATGCACTGGAGAATGCACCAATCAAATTCCCTCCGGCAAAGAAACGTAGCTATTTTAGGCCTTCGGATTGTAAACTGTACAAATCTGTTCTAGGTATATTAACAGCACTCCATGTCTCATCTGCCTTAGGATTCAGCTTAACAACATTTCTAAATAAGACAAAGCAGATACAACGTTCCCATTTGCAACCAGGACAGTCACTTTACCTGCATAGTAGGCCTGGGTGGTTGCAATCTAGCAAGTGCAGGCAGGACAATACTAAGGCAACTGCAGCAAGGGCTGTGGATGGCCGGGCAGATGTAGGCAACCCGACTTCAGCCAGGACCGATGTAGTGAGTGCAATTATATCTCCGATAGATGCAGCCAGGACAGTCTTTATATATACCTTTCTAAAATAAGACTTTGGATACATGTGGCTGGGTCATCTATGGACAGGAATAACTGAGTAGAGCACTGATGGTTGACACTGAAGACACAGGTCGGTATATCTGCTAATCTGGTCATACACAAGCCTAGAATCCTCCCCCTCCAGCCCCCCCCCCCACCCCTTAGAGAGAGGAGGGGTCCCTGTTTGGCAGTGGAAGGCAGGCATGGGATTGGGGTTGTTGATTTAATCTCACGGAGGGGAAGCACACCTTAGAAGATTTGAAAAAGGATATTTATTAAGCCAACATAAAGTGATTTCGGCAATGTCTGTAGATCCACGATCTCAACATCAAGTCCAAGACAGTTTGCAGAAACTGTGAACTCTTATCTCAGAATCTCGAAAGCACCATACAGTAGAGCAAGTACATATCTGTCCAGTTCTACAATAGACACTCTCATGTCTCTATGAAACTGCGAAGAAAACAAGGGCACGGAAAGCAGAGGAGTAGCAAAGTCTGAGGGATGGGAGGGGGTGGGAACCTTAATAAGAGAACCAGACGATGAAGCTTGCTCGTTTGCTGCAAGTCTAGAACTGACTCCAGTGCTTTGAACCAGCCTGTGGGTGATGTACGGGATGAACAGTACAGGCCCCAACAGGTTTTTGTCTCAACCCATGAAGCCTTAGGGAGTGCTCGGCAATAGCTAAGAGGAGATTGCAAATGTTCTCTGCAACTAGCATAGCATATGCTTGGCTTTCTCAAGTCTCTGCCAGGGTTACGTGGCCGAGCAGTCAATTTCTAGATCACAGGAGATAGTCTAGAGGTAAAGACTAGATACATTATAACACAATCATATCCTCTTTCATCCGCCGTTGATGCAAAAAGATGTTTACAATCATTTAAGTTTTACAATAATGAAATAATGCCCTGAAGCTGACGGCAATCATCCTCCCATCTGCACCCCTTCCGATTTTCATGATCATTATTGCAAATGCAATATGGATAAAACTTGGAAACATTCCCTAATATTACTACAAATAAATACAAAACCATTAATAATCACAAACTGGAGCAGTTTTCCAGAGGTCATTTAAATTATATGGGAAGGCTAGTAGGAATGATAGTGGGGGGGAGGGGCAAGCAGCTACATCACGGGTGGGGGGAGGATGGGGCAAACGAACAACATACTGGAGGTTGTGGGAGAAACGGGATGGGCAAACAACAACTCAGAGGTGGGGCAGACAGGGAACAGACAAACAAGCAGCAAACAGGTCAAGGAACAACGCAGGAGGGGGTGGCACAAGGCAAGCAACAATGCACAAGGGGGCAGGTGGGACGTGCAAGCAACAATGTGGGAGGAGGCAAGCAACGAGATGAGGGGGGAGACAGCCTGCAAATATGAACTCTTATGGAGTGCTTCATGTAAATGAAAAAGGTAGCTCCAAAAGCATGCAGTGGAAGGACCCTGGCCAAGGAAGCAGTACTTGGCCCATGCTCCAGGAAAGGGACAAACAAATGAAGAGGAAGTGAAGCCAGCATGTGCTGACCAAAATGAAAGAAGGAGATAAGAGTGACGATGAAGCCAAACAAGGGTAAGCAATGGGTGGGTTCAATGTCCCCTGTACATAAAATAGAAAATGTCTAGCAAACGCTGTCTATGGCGAGACCGAAACACAGTTTGAAAACTGGTCCATGGTTTTCACAAAGGAGAGGGTAAAGACATGGGCACCTGGGCAGTAAGCAGGCCTTAACACTGCAATCTCACCTGAGGTTTTAGGGACAGCCAAATAGGTGAATACAGAATGAGCCATACCAGGATGTGAGACCATATCAGATGGATGGAATCCAGTTACATTTGTAAATATCCCGTTTTCAGGCCTGGCATTAAATATAGCTTTAGCTATCTTGCAAGAGCTCATGTAAGAAAGAAAAAAATAATATATAGAGAGGGGCTTTGGGTCAACACCCTTCAGTCACTGTCTCCTGTAAGGGTCTTTCAAATTTTAGATCAATCCAAATGGCAGAGTGCCAGTCATCACGGGCGACATCATTTTCCTTCTTATGTCTGAGTTTGCATCTAGGAGGGGTGATCACCGCAGGGAAAGTACTCCCTTTTAAGAGACACAGCTTCCACAAAAAAGTACATCTCCCACAGGCCTCTCCCTCTACCTCCCTGCTCTATTTGGAGCTGGCATATTCCCCAGAAAGAGAATATGTTAGTCCCCTTCATGGAGCTGCAAGAAACACCACTAAGGTTGAACGGTTATTGCATCGCGTAAATGTGGTGCACACCACTAGGGGCTAGCCAGTTTCTAAGCATCCTTAATGATGGCAAATAAGGGTGCTGAGGGGCAGTGAGGTAATCAAGTATTTTAAACTTTAAAGAAAATTCAAAAGCAGGAATTAAAACAGGCACGGATTATTTCACAGTACACATTTGCTGACTGGAAGTGTTGGCAAAACAAATGATTGCATAGTATGAAAATCCAAGGTTAAAACAAGTCTAATCAAGGACGTCAGAGCTTCTGCTTCACTGGCAAAGCTCATTAAGTAGAATATCCATCACCGCTATCCCATAGGATCCAGCCCTGTAAACCTGGATATGATTCACCAATAGGGGCCAATTTTTACTTTGGTGCGCGGGTCTATTTTCTGTCCCAGTCCGACTATCAGAGCCCAAGTTGGGGTACACTAGGGTAGAAAGCCTCCCCTCACTATTTTCACAGGGTGGATGTCTTCCACCCAGCCAAGACGTTGGGAACCAAAGGAATGGCTGGATCATCCACTTACTGATCTTGAAATTATGTTGGGGTATAAGGAGGATAACCCAGCCGTCGCACGCCTCTTCTCAATCCTGATGGCTTCTGCTAGACTGGCTATTGCCAGGGTATGGGTCTCCTCGGCACCGCCCTCGGTTGAGGAATGTTGGGCTATCATTAGAGAAATTTATGGCTTAGAGGCAGCCTTGGCGAAGGCACGGGGAATTCGCTCCTTAGCCAAGTTAGAAGCGCTATGGAGACCTATGGCTTTGGATGGAATAATTTAGTATTTGTAGTACTATGTGAAATAATTTGCGTCTCCTATGACTTCTCCTCTTTTGTAATTTTCATTTTTATGGTTTTTGCCCGATGTATAAGTCCTAAAACTCCAGTTTATGTTTTACTGTATAAATGTGCCCTTTCTGATGATGAAAATAAAAAATAATTTAAAATTAAAAGGGAACCAAAGGAATATGCTGAATTCGTTTGTTGTAAGTTTCAGTCGCTGCACGTTGTCTGCTTTAGTTCAAAGCAGCAACATGCAAGCGGTGAGGGGGCTTTGTTATTTTAAATTCCAGCTGGGCCCAAAACAAAGGACGAAGTTAAGGGTCTCTCAGGCTTCCTTTTGTTGGAGCATCCTGGCTTGGGCTATCTGGAGCCTCATACCTAGATGCAAATGCAGTGGAGGGAAATAACATCACACAGCTTCTTATTACTTAACCCCTTCAGTGCCACGCCCTTTCCCCCTCCTGTGCCGGGCGTTGCATTAGTGGGTGGGGTTCATGACGAGATAGTCTCGTCATGGGCACAGCGCAACCGTGCTCCATGACGAGACTATCTCGTCATGGGCACTGACGAGGTTAACAAGTACTTCAACGAGGCATGCTTTTGACTTAGTTCAGTCCCTCTATATAAGAGATATGCATGCACTGTAAGAATGTCAGGTGTGTTGGTCTGTCTCAATGGTTATAAAAATAACACTTTAAATACCATAATTTTGTTTTATTTCTTTCATAGCACTACTCATCCCAATGCAGTGTCGGAGCGCTTTACATCACACATAAGTATTATAAATTGACAATAAATCATAAAGTGTGTATATCAATGTACAGGATGTGTTACGTTAGACAGTGAGGGCATCTTCATAGCTCACAATGCTATATTAGAAGGATTACAATTTATGAACTGCAAGTAACAAGGATGTTGGTGTTAAAAGCAGTAACCCTCTTACATAGCTATATAAAATAAAGATCTGTCATCTGCATGTTACGTGATATGCTTAGCAGGAGATGCATTAACCCTCTATGTTACTTTGATTTAAAACTGGGACTAGACCTAACAAAGCTCTCTTCAGCAAGTGCGTTAACCTTCAGAGTTATCTTACCATTATTATTTCCTAGGCTTTACTAGGCACACAAAAATGTCTGCAGCAGGTGTCTTAACCCCATAAGATATTTTAAAATGCAGACTTTGCAAACAATTGAGCGGAACACATTTACTACCACGTTTCTCCTTGTTTCCAATTTCTTTCTGGCAGAGTTTTTAAAAAAAATGTATAAATTGAGGCCTAGATTTTGGGCCTGGGTTGCGTCACTTTTTTGGTACAATCTTGATGCAAAATTGAATTTGTTAAATCTCGTAATGTGCTTAAATGTAATCATGATAGACCTGCTAAACATGTCTGAGATCTTAAGATCCGATTTCATTTCTTGTGATGTCACTTCCTGTGATCCATGTGCAATGTCACCTGCTGTGATGTCAAGCACCATGATGTCACTTGCATATTGTCTAACTTGGTTAGTCCCTCCACTTCCTTTTTTTAGGACGTGTGCCTTGCTCACTATGTACTGACAATGTGTATAAAATGCAACCACTGTTGCACACCTCCAGAGTACTGCAGGTCTTTCCTTTCATACAGATATTTCCTGAAGATTACCAGATGACTCCAAATTTTTAAAAACACCCAACAACTTCTCCATGGCAAAGAAGTAGCCACATTTCACTCTGCAAGCTGAAGAGTGATTAAATATTCACCTCATACTAACACCAACCACCCATCAGCAGTCAGCCACAGTACGTTGCTGTGCATGGCTGGAGATAGGCCCAGATTCGCACCTCATTCATGGTTGAGTACAGAGGGTTGATAGCAGGGTGGTGTCTGGTCCACCCACTGTGCTTTCTCAGAGAAAACAAGATAGGTATAAAAGAGCAGTCAGTGAATTCAACTTTGAAAGCATAGGCATCAGGATACAATAATTCAATGTAATAAGGTATTAACTAGAAATACACTGGGTAATTAGTAAGGACAGGTAAAATAATGGTATGAACTACATATGTAAGTCTGCTTTAATTACTCAATAATTGGGGCAACAATATAAGTAATCTTAACATTATTTTGGATCAGGGGTACAAATTAAATATTTTTTATATATATATTTTTTTTTATATGTAGAAGCTCATTACCACCATATCAACATTCTTGAGTGTAATACCTAATTTCATCCTATTCATCACATAATACGGTGAACACACTAGCTTCCTTGTGGGGGGGGTATATACCAGCATCTGGAGCATACAAGAAAAATCTCACGATGGAAATAAGAATACTATAGGTATAAAATATAATATCCTCAGAAGTGTTGTTTGTTATATCCGACAATGGAAGAGGATATCAATAAAGTTATCGAAAAAATAAAGTGGCAAATGTAGGAATGTAATGGACAGGGACCCGTGTCAGGCATTTGTAAATAAAGTTTTATTGAATTCAAAAACAGGCGACTCAAACTTCTGTGAGCACAAAATAAGGACGAGGAGCGTGACTCGGTTTTATTCCTCGCGTAGGAAGCAAGAACGGGCATCTGCTTCGAGCGAAATAATCGCGGTGAGCTCTAGAAATAAACCATCAGGGGACGGCACGTTATTTTAAACTTGACTTCACTTTAAAATGTAACAATAAGTAACGGGAGAACAATACATCCAGCGAGTTCCTGGGGAAGCCTAGTCTGTATTTAACAAGTGAAGACGGGCTAATTTGGATTTAAGAGAAATACCTGTGGATAACGAGATAAGACTCGCAAGAAAGTATCGGGACATGAATGCCAATCTCAATTTGACTTAAATTCCTCGTTACTACACATTGTCGTTTTTGTATGGATTACAAGATATTTAGTGTGCTCCTTCGGAGATTTAGTTACCATTAATTGAGCAAAGATGGGGAAACTCAACAACCCTATGTGAGGTTTTTTTGTATAAACAACGAAGTAAACTCGCAGGCAACATGCCCTGAGGTGCATTAAAATAGAGACTAAGGAAGATATTGTCCCTCGTTCAAATATTTTAAGAAAATGAACCCTTGTGACCGCTTTTATTTCACAATGGGTGGAAATAACAATAAATATCAATATGTGGAGTATTAAAACAAGGTGAGTGCCATACATTCACCCCAGTACAGAGATCTGGGCCTGAAACAAATGCATTTGTCACCCCGAGTGGGACGGGTATGCAGGATGCTTGTTCCAGTCCAGGGAGGAACTGGCTTGGCAGTTCAGGCTGGACTGTTCGCATGAGGCACAGGGTCAAGACTGATTTGCATATGGCTGGGTTCAAACTGGAATGGCATGGTGAGCAAAAAATGTATGACCTTGTTCTGCATTCTGTTCATCAATTGTTTTTGCATTTGTCACCCCTAGTGGGACAGGTATGCTCAGACGTGAGTCCCGTGCTCTCCATGCCACTGGAATCAAGCTATCCTGGCTGAAGAGGGGTGAAACCCCGAAACCGGTCCTAGGATGCTTGTTTCCAGCCTAGGGAGGACCTGGCTTGGCAGTTCGGGCTGGACTTTTCCCATGAGGCACAGGGTCAAGACTGATTTGCATATGGCTGAGTTCAAACTGGAATGGCATGGTGAGCAAAAAAACGATGGATTTAGGCCCAGATCTCTGTACTGGGGTGAATGTATGACACTGTTCTGCATTCTGTTCATCAATTGTTGTTTAGGTCTCGCCTAACCCAGCGCATGCGCTGGTCTGGCGAGACTTAGAGAGGGCTCCAAAAAGTGCTACCAGGCCAGCCTGGAGCTACAGTGCAAGTGCGCGCGCGCGCCGCGCTTTACCGTGATTACTTTCACTTTAGTGGCCGCACGGCCGCTTTGATGTTTGATCGTGATCGCGATCACTTTCGCGGCCGCTTTGCATAGCCAATAGGTCTCGCTTTTGGGACCTTATAAGTATTTAGTTATGCAACCGTTGAATGGCTAAACACTTATAAGGTCCCAAAGACGAGACCTATTGGCTATGCCAATGCTTGTTTTGCATTTGTCACCCCGAGTGGGAAGGGTATGCTCAGACGTGAGTCCCGTGCTCGCCATGCCACTGGAATCAAGCTATCCTGGCTGAAGAGGGGTGAAACCCCGAAACCGGTCCTAGGATGCTTGTTTCCAGTCCAGGGAGGACCTGGCTTGGCAGTTCGGGCTGGACTGTTCCCATGAGGCACAGGGTCAAGACTGATTTGCATATGGCTGGGTTCAAACTGGAATGGCATGGTGAGCAAAAAAACGATGGATTTAGGCCCAGATCTCTGTACTGGGGTGAATGTATGACATTGTTCTGCATTCTGTCCATCAATTGTTGTTTTTGCATTTGTCACCCCGAGTGGGACGGGTATGCTCAGACGTGAGTCCCGTGCTCTCCATGCCACTGGAATCAAGCTATCCTGGCTGAAGAGGGGTGAAACCCCGAAACCGGTCCTAGGATGCATGTTTCCAGTCCAGGGAGGACCTGGCTTGGCAGTTCGGGCTGGACTGTTCCCATGAGGCACAGGGTCAAGACTGATTTGCATATGGCTGGGTTCAAACTGGAATGGCATGGTGAGCAAAAAAACGATGGATTTAGGCCCAGATCTCTGTACTGGGGTGAATGTATGACATTATTCTGCATTCTGTCCATCAACTGTTGTTTTTGCATCATTCACGAGGCGTCACAAAACCCGAGGCAGGTCGTGTATGGAGGTCAACTAAGGACACTGTGGTACTTTAAATTCCCAGACACAGCCTTCACTATTGCTCAATCACGAAGGAAGCGGCAGGAACATAAAGGAAGCAGGGCTCAAAATGCCATGCTTATTTCTTTATATTTCTCTCGTGTTCTTAGACTTGGAGTCTTTCGAGGTGCCTAGGGTGAGACAAGGGGCCAATCCAGGGGGGTTGTAAGGGGGCGGAAGATGTATGACGTCCCTTCCGCTACTCCTGGAATGTTGGTGGCCTTGTGCAGCCTAAAAGCATGGACTGCAACTGGGAGGCATAGGCAAGCTGTCACTGTCGAGCTGTTTTGCCACGTCACCTATGAATGACTTCAGGTCAGTCGTCTGCCAGGCACACACTGAGACCAGCTGCCTGCTTTGGGTAGCGCCCGCCTCCTCCGGCTTCAAGGGCAGCTGGGCATTAACAGGCACTCTTTCAGCAAGCACGAGGCTGGCTTTTCTTAAATCTTCCCCTGCGCAGACAACAAGAAAATAATCAAGACAACGCCTACGTAATCTCACAGCTTGTGGGCCTTGGCGAATGGCAGCGACACGTATTGCTGCCATCCTCTGGAAACATACACATGCACGCGCGAGCGGACGCGCATACACACAAATATTAAAATAACTTCATACACAGAGGTAAAGATGAAAATACAACCTCGCTTGGCTTGAGTGACAGTACATAAAGGGGTAGGATTGAGGGGAAAGTCCCTGGTCCAGCAACACAGGGCAGGGCGCCGTGGGAAATAAATTCTGATGGGAAGGGAACTGCATAGGAACTGTGATGAGTTTTACATTTACTGGCACAGTAATTACAACAGATGTTCTTTTGCTTTGCACTAGGTTTATTTCCTCTGTCTATTAACAGGTATTTTGTCCTGCTGGGGCCAGGGTTTAAGTGGGAGAAAAAAACTGGGGGGTGCCTCTCAAAGAGGCGTGGTCAATTAAATTAAGGGCGTGGCTTAAAACACATCAGCTGGAAATCTGTGATTAACATAGTGTGCTGCCCAACTGGTATTTTGCTGCTTCTGTCATTGCATGACATCCAGATATAATACAGCAAGTAACATTACACCTACAACAAGCCAGGACTACTGGCTTTGTCAATAGTTGCATAACATAAATAAGCAACAACTATGCCTTCATTGTATATAATATTGACACTGCTTAAGTTCTGATATAAGACTGTGAAGGAACTATAACAAGTCTCTTTGAAGTTAAATCATTTTTTCCACACTGAGGGCAAGGCCCAAAAAATGGAGAGCCTGATAGGGGCCCGTCTCAGCGCCTGATTTTTTTAGACCTGCTGGTGCTGAGCAAGCACCAGCAGGACCCGGCCCACTTAGTCATAGTCAAACTTATTGTATGGTTAATAAAAACCTTTGCAAACAGTAAAAAAACAGACACGGCCAACTTAACGCCCTGGCTGGGGCTCATTGCATGTTTGCTCTGGATCTTAAACATTCGTCGGGTGTTCATACAAACTTTTCTGATGGACACATACACCTAATAGCAGCTGCAGAGAACCAGCAATGGCGAAAGAAAAAAAAGTGTTTGCGACATGACGCTGTGGTGGCCGAACGAGAAAACTCATGCGTGTGCATGCAATTGGCATGATGGAGCCGCCATTTTGTTAATATTTTTATTTACCTGTTCCAAGATGACGGACACCACTTGGGGCAGTGGCATACAGTAGAGTGGAAAGGCGTGGAGTAGAGGTGACTGGCGTAGAGTACATCGGTGTAGAGTGTTGTAGAGTGCAGTGTACAGTGAAGCAGCATAGAGTTCAGCACTGTAGAATGCAGCATCACAGAATGCAGTGGCGCAGATTAGAGAGATGCATAGTAAAGTGCAGTGGTGCAGAGTAAAGCGGCATAGAGAGCAGTGGCGCAGAGTAGAGTGCCATAGTCGAGTGGCGGAGAGTGCAGTGGCACTGAGTGGTACAGAGTAGACTATAGTGATGTACAGTAGAGTAGTGTAGAGTGTAGTGCTGCAGAGTGCATTGGCATAGAGTGCAGTAGGACAGAGCAGAGTAATGTTGAGTTCAGTGGCAGAGAGCGCAGTGGTGCTGTGTATAGTGGAGTGGCGTAGAGTGCAGTGCTGTTGAGTGCAGTGGCAGAGTGCGGTGATTAAGAGTAGAGTGCCGTAGAGTAGATTGTCTCAGAGTAGAGTAAAGTAAAGTTTCATACAGTGGAGTGGTGCAGGGTGCAGTAGCGTAGAGTTGAGTGGCGTTGAGTGGCATTGAGTATAATTGCGTAGAGTAATGTAGTGAAGAGTGGAGTGGCACAGAGTGCATTGGAGCAGAGTAGATTAGAGTGCGTACAGTGGATTGGCGTAGAGTGTATGGGGCGTACAGTGGAGTGCTACAGAGTAGAGTGCATTGACATAGAGTGTAGTGGTGTAGGGTACACTGGCATTGAGTGCAATGTTGCAGAGTGCCCTAGAGTGGAGTTGTGCAGAGTAGAGTGGAGTGAACTAGACTGGAGTTGTGAGGAGTGCAGTGGAGAAAAGTGCAGTGGTGTAGAGTGGCATAGAGTAGAGTGGCGAAGAGTGCAGTGGAGTGGAGTAAAGTGGGTTGGTGCAGAGTAAAGTGCAGTGGCATAGGGTGGTGCAGAGTAGAGTGGAGTATGTATGTGGTTTCAGCACACTGCCATTACAGACAGCACATTATCAATTGTAATTCGGCTCCTCTGAGCCTTGATCACATATATATATATCTATATGTATATATATATATATATATATAGTCTCTTAATCGCCTCAGCCTCTTATACTTACGATTCCAAACAAATAAATGTCATTGAGCTGGGGTAGCTAGACTAACCGAAGGAAATACCCTTATTACAAAAAAGCATAGGAGTAACTTAATCAATATTACAGTCAGACCCACTGGAATTAAGCGATTGTGCAGAGGTTTCCGCATTATAACGGATTTGCTGCATTTACCAGATAATCCATCACCTGCTGCATAATCTGCAGACTTTACGAAAAAAATTGCTTCTAGCTCAAACGGATCAAAATTTACTAAAACATGACAAAATGTGTCCCTGCTCAGTGAAGGGCCTTTGTAAAGGTTCTCTGGTCATCTTTCTATTGCATATTGATGCATTTGGGTTTTAAACTAGTACTAATAAAGTGACATATTTTCCCAGAAAGTGTTACAATGTGTAAAAATGACAAAATAATGAAGTAATACTATCACAAAATGTGCCATTTTGTGCCGCATAATTTGCCTTTTCTTTACGCATAATTTAGTCAACCCTGCTGCATAATTTGGTTCTTCACTGATGCATAATTCAGTGGCTCTGATTATAGTCTATATCGAACACAAGCCCTCTCTCTGAGCACAGGGAAGAGTGTGACGCGTGAAGACAAAAAGGGGAGAAGGTGAAATAAAAACTATCCCTGACAAGGCTGGGAGACAGACAGGACACACACACACACACTTTCTCTCACTCTCTTTCTTTCTCTAACCAGTGCTCTCTCTAAACACTTAAGTAGCAAAGCAAGAGGCAAAACACGAATCCCTAATTCTCCACATATCAGGGCCGCCCGCACATGTTGGCGTAAATCACAAGACAGACAAAATAACAAAAAAGGAGGTGGAGTAGCCGTAATCTTTAGGGACCACCTAACTTGCCTAACGGATACAACTAATGCGGAGCCTGAGCATGAGCTATTACCATTTAGAATCCTCGCCGAGAATCATGTCATGCTAGCGGGTGCAGTCATCTATAATCCACCTGGACAACAAACTAACCTCAGTGCGAAACTAGTGAACCAAGTACTCCCTTTGTGCCTAAAACACAAACACTACATGATCATCGGAGATTTTAACGTCCACTACGAAAATTCCAATGCCCCTGGAGTCGCCCAGCTTAAATACGACATGGAAATCCTCCAACTGAAACAACTGATCGACAACCCTACTCATACAGCAGGGCACACCTTGGATCTCCTCTTTACAAACATCGAGCGGACCACTCTCAAGGAAATTCTCCCCCTGTCATGGTCTGATCACTTCATGCTTTCATTTCTACTTGAACTTCCTGGCAAACCCGTAAAAATCAAATACTCCCCCCTCACCTCCAACAGAGTCTGGAAACTAATCAAAGACTCCAATTTCCAAAATCATTTTCACGTGACAGATGTCTCCCTTCCAGATAACGAACCTACTGGGAATAACGCCATCCGGCTAGAAACCAGCATCCGCCAAACATTAGACAAAATTGCACCCCTGCGAGACGTCAGAAAAAAAACAACCATCAACGAAAAATGGTACACCCCCTCCCTCAAGAGCCTTAAAAGGGAATGCCAAAAGATGGAACACCAATGGAGACAAGCGAAAAACCCCACAACCAGAGTCAATTACACTGCCAAAAGGAAACAATACATCCTTGCCATCCGAGTGGCAAAAAAGGCATTTTTCGTGCAACGAATCAACGAAAACCACAACTCGGCAAAAGAGTTGTTTAAAATTGTGAAGGAGCTTAGCAATCCATCCTGCACCTCGCAAAACCTTACCCCCTCGACAGAAGCATGCGAACGGATAAGCTGCTTCTTTTCTGAAAAAATCAATAAAATTTACTCAACTTTTACTCTCCCCCAAACCGTCCCTCCTCATGATAATTCTGACGCAAGACCACCTACATCCGACAATGATAATGATCGCACAGACCTGGGTAACTCCCCTCGCTTATCCAACTTCCAACCGCTCTCTGAAAAGGAAGTACTAACAGTCCTTAGAGCAATAAAATCTGGCTCCCCCACAGACCCCTGTCCACACTTTGTATTCTCGGAAATTGCACCAACCTTATGCCCAATCATCACCAAACTTTTTAATCAATCCCTCACCTCTGCGTCTTTTCCAGATTGCTGGAAACACGCATCTGTAACCCCCCTCCTGAAAAAAGCTGGAGCCGATATTCTCAACCCAGAGAACTATAGGCCAATTTCACAACTCCCCTACCTCTCCAAAGCATTGGAGAAGATGGTTAACTCACAGTTATCCAAATATCTTGAGGACAACTTGCTTCTGGACCCTACCCAAACCGGCTTCAGATCCAACAATAGCACCGAGGCCACGCTGCTGGCAGTGTCGGACAGCGTCAGATGCATCACTGACCAAGGGGGTTCGGTGGCTCTGATACTGTTAGACCTGTCGGCAGCGTTCGACACTGTTTCACACAAATGCCTACTGAACATCCTCCGGTGCAAAGGTATACAAGGCACAGCGTTGCAATGGATCGAATCCTTCCTGTGCAACCGCACCCAGGCAGTGCACATGGGCCAATTCCATTCTGAACCCCGCCCCATCAGTTGCGGAGTCCCACAAGGGGCTTCCCTAAGCCCCACTCTCTTCAATGCCTATGTATCATCTCTGGCCGACATCGGGAGAAAGTGGGGCATCGGCATTTGCTCATATGCCGACGACACGCAGCTGATGGTGACCTTGGATGAAAGATCGGAGAAATTAGAAACAACTAAAAATAAACTCCACAGTTGCCTCTCCGAAATGGCCGACTGGATGCGTAATCACTGTCTTAAGCTCAATGCCGGAAAATCCGAAATTCTACTGTTCGGAGGAGCTAAACTATCATGGAATGATTCTTGGTGGCCACCGGCTCTAGGGACAGCCCCCGCCCCGAAACAACACGCCAGGAATCTGGGTGTCATGATGGATGACGCACTATCCATGAAGGACCACGTACGCACACTTTGGGGTAAGGGATTTGCAATCCTGAAACTCCTCGCCAAGATCTTCAAATGGATCCCACTGGACTGTCGTCGCACAATCACACAGGCCCTCCTAGTTAGCCGCCTGGATTACGGCAATGCTCTATTCGAAGGAATGAACGAGCAGTTGTTCTCTCGCCTCCAGGTCCTGCAAAACCAGGCTGCCAAGCTGGTATGTAACAAAGGCAAAAGGGACTCAGCATCGGCATGCTTAAAACAACTCCACTGGCTGCCGATGCGCCAGCGCGCCACATTCAAACTACTCTGTCATGCGCACAAAACCCTCCATAAAACAGGCCCTACTATCCTGCAAGGGAAAATTGAATTTTACATTCCAAACCGAAACTTAAGATCCACTAATTCAGCCCTAGCAAAACCCAGGCGTATCTACAAAACAAGAACAGGAGGACGAGCCTTCTCGCATTTGGCGGCCAAACGCTGGAATGAACTACCGGCGGATCTGAGACACACCACGAACCTCCTTGTATTCAGGCAAAAACTCAAAACTCATCTCTTCCCCAAATAATAAACCCCCGGTCCAAACCTCAGCAGCCCTTTCTCATCAAGCGCCTTGATATCCCTTGGGATGAATGCTGCGCTCTACAAATACCTCAAATAAAATAATAAAATAAGACAAGTTGACCAAAGAGGCCTTGGTGGTGATTATATATATATATATATATATATATATATATATATATATATATTCAATGAAAAAACCAAAGGTTTCACACATGTTATAGTTAGCTGGACATTTCACTCGTAAAAAACCATTGAAATTCCCCCGTTATAGTTAGTTCAGCTAACTATAACTCGCGCGCCCGCAATGCACTGCTGATGACGTCACATATTACATCACTCATGACATGGTCAGTGACATCACTCATGACATCACTGATGACATCTCAAATGACATCACTGATGACATCACTGATGACATCATCCAGTGAATGTGTGTTTTTCTGAAAATTAAATATGTTTTAGATATGTATATCTCAAGGTCGATGGAAGAATAAATGGGTATATAAGTGTCTAAATGGATGATTTGTTTTTGAAAAATTGATTGTGTAACTGACTGATTAAGTGTATCATAGTGAATACATGGCTTAGTGAGTAATGTTTAAATATGTAAATATCTGTATCAGTCTCTCACTTTGTGTATAAGTGGCTGCATGGGTTGGTGAGTAGCTACATGGGTGTCTATATAGGTTATTAGTTGGTTTTTTGAGTATCAGTCTGAGTGTCTGCATGGTTCGGTGGGGGGTATTACGTAGTGCATAGGTGCATGAATGAGTGACTCACTGTTTGTATGTGTTGAACACAGCATGTGTGCAGGACTGTATGGGTGGATGAGTGTGTGTATGGGTGTGTTAGTGAGTGAATGACTGTCTCAATAGTGTCTTTATGAGTAACTACATATGTTTTAAACTAGTATATGTGACTATTGGTGTATATATGTGAGTATATGTGAGAGTGAGAGATTGAAAGAGTTCCTGTATGAATAAGTATGTTTCTATAAGTGATTGTTTAAAAGACTAAGTATGTGTAAGTTTCCGTAGAAGTAAGTGTGGTGGTGTGTGTATAACTGTATATGCAAGTAAATGTATGTTTGATTCTTTATTAGCATGAGTGACTATGTGTGTGAGTAACTCTATGGATGAGTGGCATTATGTAACAGGATGTATAGGTGCATGAGTACATATGATGAGTGAGTACATGTATGAGTGACTGTATAGGACTGTTGGTGAATGAGTGGATGTGTATGTGGATCTTAGAATTACTGAAGAGGTTGTTGTAACTGGTATTGGTATGTCCATTGTTTTGAAAATGTTAGTCTCTATTTTTGAATGTGTGTATCAAAGGTTATATTAGGGTGAGAGGAGGTCTGCCACTCTATCACAAGGATGATGTCATCAGTGATGTCATCAGTGATGTCATTTGAGATGTCATCAGTGATGTCATGAGTGATGTCACTGACCATGTCATGAGTGATGTAATATGTGACGTCATCAGCAGTGCATTGCGGGCGCGCGAGTTATAGTTAGCTGAACTAACTATAACGGGGGAATTTCAATGGTTTTTTACGAGTGAAATGTCCAGCTAACTATAACATGTGTGAAACCTTTGGTTTTTTCATTGAATTTCTAAGGTTTTTTAAATGCTAATTCCTAACTATAACGTGTGTGAAACCCATGGTTTTTTCAGTGAATTTGCAAGGTTTTTTAAATGCTAATTTCTAACTATGCCTACAGAGATAGGACATGTGAAGAAAGAAGAAAAAATGCACAGAAAGAAACAAAAGAAGTGCAGAAAGAAGCAACAGAAGTCCTCAAATACGAAGATAAGTGCAGGAAGAAGGATAACGTGCAGAAAGAACAAAAAGAAGAGTAGAAAGAAGCCTTGTTGCAAAATCATCCTGTACCCTCAACTTTTTCAGACGGATACTGGTGGTAACTGAGTCTGACTAGCCAGTGCTATGTTAAAAGACACTTAGAATACAGTGAAAACACCTACATACACTAGGGAACATTATGCGTTGGGGTCCCCCTGTGATTAGCATGACCTCCTCTGTAAGCCCCTAGTACATAATAGGGCATGGGGATTAAAACTACCTCTTAAACCAGGCCACAGGGCGTTTTTGCACACGTTAACTCAGGCCCCGTCCCCTCCCTTCACCACTGTGTAAACACGCCCTGTGTCCATTTTTAGTTGGGAGATTAAGTTCATTTGAATCCTGAGGGTCCCTAGGGTCCAACTAGCCCACTAGGTACCTCCAGTAAATGCCACAGAGCTGTTTTGCAGAGAGGTGTAAAAAGTGGCACGGCCTGGACCACCTCCTTGCAATGCAGCTCAGTGGCGCTTACTGGAAGCACTTGGTGGGCTAGTTAGCCCCCAGGGGCCCTCAGTATTGAAGGGAAATTATATCCCCAATTTAAAACGTGCCATAGTGCGTGTTTGCACACGTCACCTCAGGCCCCGTCCCCTCCCTTCACCACTGTGTAAACGCGCCCTGTGGCTGTTCTAAGTTGAGAGATTAAGTCCCCTTGAATCCTAAGGGTCCCTAGGGTCAAACTAGACCACTAGGTACCTCCAGTAAGCGCCACAGAGCTGCGTTGCAGAGAGGTGTAAAAAGGGGCTTGGCCTCAGAACACCTGTCTGCAGCGCAGCTCCCTGGCGCATACTGGAGATGCCTGTTGGGGGCGCGTTTGCAGAGTGCTGCACGGAGGGGGCATGGCCTCCGGCACGATGCCAGTCTTTTATTTATTTTAATTTTTTAAGAAGGGGGGCTGTGTGGTTCCCCTTCTTATTCTAATTTATTGGCCCTGATGACCCCATCCCCCAGGGCCTGTCTCCTAATTATATTTTTTTGACCCCAATCCCTAGGGCCGGCCACTGTTTTTTATTATTTAAAAAAAATATTTATTTATAGACACACCTAGGACATGCTGGACAAACCGTACGTACCTATCACCATGACGATTTGCGGGATATTCATTAAAAGGCGACTATGCATGCAATGAATCCACGTGGAATGTATTTACACTACTAGTGAAGCTCTGACATGTCTGATGCCCTACCGTGCCTAATCCCGGTAGACACCCTTGTCGTTTATTTATACAAACATGGGTAGCTATTGACGGGCACATTTATTACACATGCACACCAAGCCATTCAAAGGGGATTCGACAAAAATTCGACCAAAACTATGCAAGAAACCCCCCTCACGGTTAATAAAACACACATCCACTGCCGGATGTGTAATACTTTTTATTTTACTCTCTGGAAAGGGGATGAACATCACTTGAGAGTCACAGCGCGCTCCTGACAGAGCCCAATGCTGTGTTACACCCACCATTGCCTGCCGAGTGCCACACACCTCTGTGTTGTATTCCACTAGCTAGTGCATATGCTATGACACTCTCTAGCCCATGTGCACTGTAACACCACCCCGTGAATATGTCATGCCACACTTGTCTTCGCACGGGTTATATTGCCCCATCTAACGTGCCTTCCTCGATGCCTATGTTATAACGCACAGTGCTATGCCATACATATTACAATCTGCGATCCATATCTGTGTCACAGTGCATATGCAACGTTACACTCCCCAGCACATATTTTATATTACAACTTTAGAGACTAGTTAGGTTACACAACACTGCCCTGTGCATATTACACTCCAAGGCGCATATCGCATAGCACGCGCTAGTGCCTGTGCTATCTCGCGCTCTCCAATGAATCTGTCATTGCGCACAATGTATTGCATATTATATTTCACGCCCGGTTCATCTTATATCACACTTTTTGGTGCATAGTTTATACCATACACTATATCTAGTTTTCATTTTCAATCGTGCTCTCAGGACTATGTTCTATATAACACTGTGTTCACCTACCCTTTTCACGGGCATTACATTTTGCGATAGGGGGTGGAGGGTCAGGGGGTGTTTCTGCCAAGTGAGCCCGGAGTCACAGTCACAAACGTCCTCTTCTTCCTGAATAAAAGTGAGATTATGCTGCATACTTGTTCATATTTTAAGTAGTTCGCACAGACTCAATGTTTTAAAAACAATAAAGTTCCTAATACCCGCCTTCTCTGAACAGTTAGCTTGCTGCCCCATCCCCCTCCTCCCTATCCTCTGTTGTGTGAATCCATGGAATAGCCTCCTCCCTCCTGCCATGCATGGTCTGATGTGCTGCCACTGCCCTCAATATAGTATGATGTACCAGTCCACTCCTCCTGCCCTCCATTGCCCAATTCTATGCCCCATCATTGACCTCCTGCTTAAACTCTGTGCTTAGCTTGCTGCCCCTATTCTCCTTCCCCCTGCCCTCCGATGTCTTTGTGCATGCCCCTGCTCCATCCTTTTTGCCCACCATGTCCCATGGACCTGCCACTCCTATCTAGTCTGAGTGTTCTGTTGAGCTGCCACTCCCCTCCCACCTGCCTAGCATTGTCAGATGACTGTAACCTGTCCCTGCCACCTCCACCCTGCCTGTCCACATGCCATGCCCCTATCCTCTTCCTCCTGTCCTACATGGTCCATTGTACTGCCACACCCTACTGCCCTCCCTGGTCTGTTGTGCTGCAACTGCTCCTCCTGCGTGCCCCGTGTGGTCTGTTGTGAGGTCCCTTCCCCTGAACTTTCTTGTCTGTGCACAGGTCCTGACCCTCCCTTCTATCCTCCATCGTCCTTTGTGCATGCCCCTGCACCCTCCTTCTTGCCCATCATAGCCATTGGTCTTCTGTGCTGCCATGGCCCCTCCCACCTTCCCTGTGTGGTCAGTTAGCTGCCCCTGACCCCCTCCCACCTTCCCTCCATGGTCTGTGTGTATGCCATCACAGTCTCACTGTTGCTCTTCATGGTGTGTCTTGCTTCTAGTGCCCATCCTGCCTCACCTCCATGGCTATCTTGCTGCTCCTGCCCTGCCCCCTTGCCCCCAGCCCTCTGTTTACATGTGAAGACCCCTACTCCCTCCCTCCTGGCTTGTCTGTTCCATTGTAATGCCCCTGATCCGTCCCTACTGCCCTTTATGGTCTGTAATGCTGCAGCTTTCTCTCCTGTCTGTCCATTATGGTCAGCTAGCTACCATTGCCTCTTGCCCCTCTGTTCTCTGTTGTCCATGTGCATGGTCCTGTCCCCTCCCTCTTGCTTTCTATGGATTGTTGTGCTGCACTCCCGTCCTGCATGCCCTGTGTGGTGTATTGTGCTGCTGCAAACCCTGATGCCTGCCCTGTAGGGTCAGTTTGGTGCACCTCTCCATGCCCCTCTTGTCCTCTGTTATCCAAGTCCATGTCCCTATCCCATTTCCTTCCATGATCCAATGTACCATACTTGCGAACATTTTGAACTTGGTAAGAGGGAGATTTTGAAAAAAAACTGGGGTATTGATTTTCCCCTTTGAGTTACATTGAAAAAGAGGATATTGTAGACAGGAGACAGATCAAATAAAGCCCATTTGAGCTTAAAAACATTGGACGTTTCCTGGCTGAATCGGGTCTGTTGGCATGTATGGTTGTACTACCATTGCCTCTTCCTTCTGCCCACAATGGTCTATTACATTGCCACAGCCTTGAAGGAGGGTAGATTTTGTATCACAGGGGGCCCCTGGCCCGTTCTGTCCACACCTGAAGTATGAGACCCTTGTCCTTGCCCTGCCAGCCGCATTTGTAGGCCGTATTAAATTGACCAGCGGGTCCTGTGTTGCTATATAATTATCCTGAGACATCCTTACCACTCAGCCAGCATAAAACCCCTGTGTAGGCCCTTCTGTTCAATATGTAGGCCTCTTTGTTAAATTGACCATAGCTCTGCAATTTTAGTGTATAGCAGTCTGAAGGCAGGTCTGCGAGGCCTTCTGCTCCAAACTAGTAGCCCCCACCCTACCCGAGTGCTCCGTGCTCGGTATCAAAGTTCAACATCCCACTGAAGCTGTCGACATACAGTAGGCTGCATCCTGGACTGGTACTTGCTTCCTGGGCAGGTTTCCCGCTTTTAAGGAAGTGGCAACCGCAGAGCGTCAAGTTAGGAGAACTGAGGAGATTTTGTACATGAATATATTGAATTCCCGTACAATACCCATTATTTTCTGCTTGCTCTATGGAACTTACGATAAGCGATTGGCCTGAGAGACTGACCTTTTCACCCAGTCCATTGTCAGCATTAAGTGGGTAAATGACGAAATGTCTGGTAAAATCTGCAGACGAAGCTTTTGGGTAGCATACGTAGGTAGATGTAGCGTGCAAAGGAGCCCACAAAATGATATAAAAAGGGAGCACCCACAGATATCGACGGACTACCTCGCCGTCTGTATGTAGGTTAACAGGCTGTGCAGGTTTTCCCCAAGAGCTGGGAGCTCTTGTCTTCCTTTGCTTAAAATGTCTTGCTCTGCTTTGCTTGAAGTATCTTATTCTATTTTACCTATATGAAATGTCATGTTATGTTTAACCATTGTTCTCTTTACTTTTGCATTTAAAAGATTTTGTATTGTAATTGCAGGAATGCTTGCTCTAAGAGTAAACGTGAGTGTTCCTAGGTAACATTTTCCTTGGTGTAACTTGTTTCTCATGATGCATTTATAGATGTGTTTTCTCTCTCTCTCTGTCAGTACATTAATTAAGATACAGAGAATATCATGACAGCTGTATGATTATCTGGATTCTGTATTTTGTACTTTATGTCTCTATTCTGCGGTTTCTTTGAAGTTGTATCTTCTCATTAAACTGCCATTGTATTCTGCCACCAATTCCATGTCTCATATGTCTGTTTTCTTCATTTTTGGAGCAAGCGTTCCTAGGCACCCCGGCTCAAATTAAGGTGCCCCTTTTGTCCCTGACTCACTCTCCTGCTCAGTTCTGTGGTGGCTCCCGGGGCTCTGGGGACCGCCTCTAGCTTCCTTGACCCGTAATAGATCTTCCCTCCAACAGCCTCTCTTGCAAGTCCTGTATTGTTGGTTTGTTGCCCCTGCCCCCCTTTCCACTGCCCTCCATAGTCTGTTGTGCTTCCACGGCCCTTCCTGCCTGCTCAGTGTGGTTAAATTGTTGCCTTTGCACTCTCCTACCTGCCTTCAATTTTCAGAGTCCGTGCCCCTGGCCTTTGCCTCTCAACAGTATCCCAATGAACAACTAGATTGCTAACATTCTATATTTATTACAAAAGTGTGGAACGCCTGACATCATCTTGATGTAATCAAAACTGTAATACCTAGAGCATTTCCTTTAGAAATTACATATATGAGAGGGTCTTATTGGCATCAAAATTATGGTTAGTGCTCTAAAAGACTAAAATAAGGACATTTTGTCTGAGTTTTCAAATAGCGACAAAGCACTTTTAAATTATTTGTTATCTTTATGTTTTTTTTATCCAGTTGACCACTTGATTAAATGTTGCACTTAGGGGAGAGGATGTGGTGTTACTTCCAGAACTGCAGACTTTGCAACTGGGGAACCAGGTTGAAGTTTCTGCTTCAGCTCGACATTCTGTGATTCTGGTCAAATCACTTAGTCTCCCCATGTCTACAACCAAAATGAATTTGCGCTTGTGTGATGTAACCAATGCTCATGTAAAGCACTCCAATACCTGACAAGTCTGCACTATATAACACTGCAAAAACTCTAAATAATAAGTGTTTTGCACACTTCTGTCATTGGGCTATATTTGGGCTACATCTGGGTGATTTTGGGCTACATTTGGGCTCTTTTGTCTCCGGTGGCCATCTTGGGAGATTTATTTGTTATGAAGTTTCCTAATTTCCTCATGTACTGCAGTCTCCTCAGTAGGAAATGCTTTCAGTTTTTTACGTTGATTCCATCATGAAGGTATTCAGATATGTCACACATTTGCCATAAATTCTGAATGTTAGCACTCTAGTTGCGCATTATATCACTGTAGTAAAACTACTGTTCACCATGGAAGTCTGCTCCTGGTATTAAAAGTGCATGTTTCAGTCTGCATGTCAGAATTTTTTAATGAAATAGAAGAGGATTTGCGAAGTCACTCAAAATGTGCCCTCATTTTCTTTCTTCAGCATTAATGATAATTTCTATGGCAAAATGAACCCCCTCATTGTGTTCCTTTTTAAATTAAATGTTTTAAGTGTTACCAGTTTATTCCAATCAAGATGGCTTCAGGTGTGCCATACTTTTGTCATAATGAAGACAGTAAGCGCTCTAGTTGTTTTTAAGAACATTCTGGGACATTCTGTCATTGGGCTATACTTGGGCTACATCTGGGTGATATTTGGGCTACATTTGGGCTCTTTTGTCTCTGGTGGCCATCTTGGGAGACTTATTTGTTATGAAGTTTCCTAATTTCCTCATTTACTGCAGTCTCCTCAGTAGGAAATACTTTCAGTTTTTTACTTTGATTCCATCAAGAAGGCATTCAGATGTGTCACACATTTGCCATAAATTCAGAATGTTAGCACTCTTTTTGCTCATTAGATCACTGTAGTAAAGCTACTGCTCACCAGGGAAAACTGCTGCTGGTATTGAAAGTGCATGTTTCAGTCTGCATGTCAGAATGTTTTAATGAAATAGAAGAGGATTTGAGAAGTCACTCAAAATGTGCCCTAATTTTTCTTTCTGCAGCACTAATCATACTTTTTATGGAAAAATGAACCCCCTCATTTTGTTCCTTTTGAAATTAAATGTTTTAAGAGTTACCACTTTATTCCAAGCAAGATGGCTTCAGGTGTGCCATACGTTTATCATAGGTAGGACTGTTAGCGCTCTAGTAGTTCTTTGGAACACTCTGGGAAGCTGCAGTAGAACACAAAGGAATCAACTGACAGTCTCTGCCCTTGTTGGATGTACATGTTTTACTGAGAATGTCAGACTTCATTCTCACATGACTGAGAAAGATAATGTGAATTTACAGAAAATAAGCTCTCAGTTTAGTTTATAGATCACCTTCCAAACCTCTGTGGTAAAAGCATGAGAAAATATTTTTCTCTCAATCATGATATCCCAGCAGAAGGCTTTTTCACATGGTGAAATCACCTTAGAACATACCACAATTCCTAAAATGAGTATGGTACCATCAACAAATGATTTATAATGTAACTAAAGTCTTAAAACCTTCTATTAACTGCAATGCTTTTTAATGAGGTGCTATCATGTATATTGGTCCCAAGATGGCTGCCAACACTTCTTGGATGAAGTGCTGACAGCCAATCAGATCTCAGGATGAGATGTGTGGTTAGGCTCCGCCCACATATATATATGCTTTTAAATGCTATTTTCTCAGGAAATACTGAACAGATTTACACCAGACCTGCAAAAGGCACTTCCTTGACCTTATGGCTACCTCTCTGCCAAATTTCAAGTAATTCTGTTCAGCCGTTCGGGCTGTAGCTGTGTCTAAAGGTCCTATGGAAAAATGCATGGGAAAAACGCGTTTTGGGACCCCCCTTTTATCTCAGCCCCCGCTTGACGAATCCCCCCGAGACTTTCAGGGTAGGAGCGGAGCGTAGCGCCCCACCTATTTTGAAAAATTCGCGAGGATTCGTCGACCGGCGCCAAAGTTATTCAAAATAGAATGTTGCGGATTTCCTATGGAAACGTGGTCCTAACTATAACTACCTACTGGCGACCGCCAGTAGGATATATATATATATTATTGTGATTGCGGACACGTGATGCATTCATTTAAATATGACCAAGCGCACCTGGGTGCTTGAATTCCTGTCCGTGAGCAAGGCATTCAGCCGAAACGTTGGACCAGAAGGAAACAAGCGCTGCATAAAGACTTTCTGAAATAAAGCTAGTTCCAAGGTAATGGGCCTCGCATTCTTGTTCTTCCAGCGTGGATTTGTGGGCTGCTCCGTACCCACGTAGCGAGGCCACCCTGAAGGGCTTGGGGCTCCCGTCACGGGGAAACGCTTTTGCTTCTCATGAATATTAATGGAGGAGCTCAGTCCACATGCGCCCCCGACCCACGAGGGAATGCTACTGTAGCGAAAAGGAACGGCGCATGGAAGGGTTTCAAACGGGTGTACACCCCGTCTTGATCGTGCCGAGGGAGTAACAGCTTCTCAGAAAGCCACAAATTTAAAAACATTTGCAAAATCGACAATTACTCACCTGCCTGCAGAAAAACGAGTCCTTAAAAAGATACTAGTGCCTACGAAGATTAACATTTGCCAGTGTGGCTATGAACAATTATGGATTGCCATTTTACTTTTAATAATATCAAAGTGCACTATGGGACCGGTAGTATTGTGATTGCGGACACGTGATGCATTCATTTAAATATGACCAAGCGCACCTGGGTGCTTGAATTCCTGTCCGTGAGCAAGGCATTCAGCCGAAACGTTGGACCAGAAGGAAACAAGCGCTGCATAAAGACTTTCTGAAATAAAGCTAGTTCCAAGGTAATGGGCCTCGCATTCTTGTTCTTCCAGCGTGGATTTGTGGGCTGCTCCGTACCCACGTAGCGAGGCCACCCTGAAGGGCTTGGGGCTCCCGTCACGGGGAAACGCTTTTGCTTCTCATGAATATTAATGGAGGAGCTCAGTCCACATGCGCCCCCGACCCACGAGGGAATGCTACTGTAGCGAAAAGGAACGGCGCATGGAAGGGTTTCAAACGGGTGTACACCCCGTCTTGATCGTGCCGAGGGAGTAACAGCTTCTCAGAAAGCCACAAATTTAAAAACATTTGCAAAATCGACAATTACTCACCTGCCTGCAGAAAAACGAGTCCTTAAAAAGATACTAGTGCCTACGAAGATTAACATTTGCCAGTGTGGCAATGAACAATTATGGATTGCCATTTTACTTTTAATAATATCAAAGTGCACTATGGGACCGGTAGTATTGTGATTGCGGACACGTGATGCATTCATTTAAATATGACCAAGCGCACCTGGGTGCTTGAATTCCTGTCCGTGAGCAAGGCATTCAGCCGAAACGTTGGACCAGAAGGAAACAAGCGCTGCATAAAGACTTTCTGAAATAAAGCTAGTTCCAAGGTAATGGGCCTCGCATTCTTGTTCTTCCAGCGTGGATTTGTGGGCTGCTCCGTACCCACGTAGCGAGGCCACCCTGAAGGGCTTGGGGCTCCCGTCACGGGGAAACGCTTTTGCTTCTCATGAATATATATATATATATATATATATATATATATATATATATATATATATATATATATATATATATATATATATATATATATATATATATATATATATATATATATATATATATATATATATATATATATATATATATATATATATATATATATATATATATATATATATATATATATATATATATATATATATATATATATATATATATCCAGAAGGAGAGCACATGAAGAGCATGACACACAACCACCAAATAATATGAGCAAGTAAAACACAACTGACTAATAACACAAATAAAACATGAGTACAAATAGGGGTCGAGAATGAAGGTCATAAACTCTAAACTCCATACTTTTTGGGATAACCAGTCTCCAGGCCTACAAGTCGTAATAACCAAGAACCAGCGAAGACACAGGAGAATGTACCAAATATGACATATCTGTGTAACAGCTTCTGCCACTGTGCCGTTAAGGCCTGGAATAGCCTTCCTTTTCATCTCAGGAACTCTCCTGGACTTCTTCCTTTCAGAAAGGGTCTGAAAACTTGGCTTTTTTCTTGAAGAACCTTTTTCCCAATGTTTTATTCAGCTCGCTTGGACACATAGCGCATAGCGCCAGGACACCTTAGGGTAACAGTGCGCTTTAGAAATCTTGATAACATAACATAACATAACTGTGTGAATTATCACATAATGCCGACTCCACCAACCTGGGTATGACACAGAAAGAACAAATATCAACTCTAAGATAACCCGAGTCCTCATCCATTAGCATAATAAGAATAAATCATTGTCATATAATAATAAAAACAACTAATGTATCATTAGTGCTATTATTGTAGTTTTGTATTTAAAGCAGGTATTAGTTATAATAAATGGGTGTCTGCAACCTCTGTATACAAATCTGTCTCTAATTTCTTTGTAACAGGCGACTTGTGACTTCTCTAGTCGTCTGTAACAAAGAAATAATGTAGCTACTCAACTGCAACAAGTTATTACAGTTGAGTTCTGCCAGGGCATGGGGCCAGGGTGAAAAGCAGGCCACAGCGCATAATGAACACTGCAGTTTATGCAGCAAAGGAGCATGGCTTTTCCCTTTTCTGCTCTCTTTTTGTAGATCAACAGTGATTAGCAGAAAGAGATGTTTGTGGAAAGATGTAAATTGTTTGCATGCTTTAGGTAATTATAGGAAGGAATCCCCATGCATATATCTGCACATTCTGAGCGAGTTTTTTTTAAATATGACTTTCAAAAAGATATTCGAATCAGCTTAATACAACAAATGTTTAACTGCTTTTTGGAGCACATGATTTTATACTTCAGTGTTTACTTCTGTTCTCCATGTCTCCAAACATCTGGTCTCTTTCGTGTGGTAGAGCAATGCACCAGGGATTTTAGCAGTTTGAGGGAAGGGTGAGTGTGTGAACATGTATTATAAGGAATAAAGTACCCCTTGCTGTACATTATAAGGATATTTCAAGTCACCTCGAAGTTCCACAACCTTATAGAAGAACTCAGCCGTCAGCGCTGTTTCTCTATATGGTCTCTGACTCATAGGTAACTTGCAATATCCTTATAATATATGGCAGGGGTACTTTATCGCATATAATATTATTCTTATTACAGTTATCAAAATAGTAGCCACTGTGAAACAATAGTGCACCACTTATCACGTTCCCATGTTAGCTCATCATAGCCCGGAGAGCTTCAGTGACTCCAAGGACATGTTCTGATTACAAAAAGCTTAGCCCGAGGAGGTGGCCTTCACGTTTTCCACCGAAGTAAATCTGAATCAGTCCCTCATAGTCTTTTCTTTATTTTCATTCATTTCTCTTACTTAATCACATAATATATCCTTGCAAGCAAAACAAATCAAAAGAAAAGAATCCCAAAACGTGTCTCCTACAGTCTGCCATATTTGTGTTGATTTCAGTGAACTCTGCCCACGTAAGACTTTATTAGTTTCATTTCCAGGATTCGTTAGATTAGATGTTAATCAGTGGGACTCCCTCTAGCACAAGGAGACTGGGGCTGCTTTGGGAAAAACACAGTTCACCTATTGAAATCCACAGATTAGCTCCCTGAACCCTCTGCAGCTGCACTGCCCCTTCCAAGCTGCTCCAGTGGGCTCCTGTCCTTCAAGTGGTTGAGAGCAAACAGCCCTCCTCTTTCAAGTGCGTCGTGGGAGTTAAAGGCATTCCATGTGGCTGCCAGACAAGCTTCAGGGAGGAGGCGTGGCTTGTCCTTCCTCAGAGGACTTAAAGGCATTAGGAACAGACAGAAGGGGATCCAAGTGGATACAACGGTACTGGAATACATGGTGCTAAGGAAAATGGAGTCAAATATTATATTTTCCCAATGACATTAAACTAAAATGTAAAGGAAAGCAACACAAATGCTTGGTGTTAATGTTAGGTTCCACTTGTCTCAGAGGGCATATGATCCAATAATAGCCAATATTATGAGTGCCACTCAGCCGCGCCCCTCAAAGCGTAGCCTTTTGTTTCACAACATTCCTCAAACCGGTTTTATAATGTAGCAACACTACTAGAGTTAGCAACTTCCTAATCCCTGTAACATTAGGGTAGGAGACGGTGTGCAGCTGTGGAAAAGAGTTGGTAAATCAAATGGGCAGACCAACACGGTGAAAATACCAACACATCACATAACACTTAAGAAGACACATCAATAAAAGTAGGTATTTATGTCTCTCACTAATTTTCCTACACGGATAAAGGCACTTCTCTGGTCACTGACGCGCAAGGCCAAACTGGCGGGCCGTGTGATGAGAGACGATACTGCGCGACACGCGGAGCACTGTAAACAGAGGAGCACTGTAGGAAGGGCGGCCATTTTCTCCAAGTGATGTTAACAGGCATATTCATGAAACGGTGGCAGGTTTGGGCAATGTAATAACTTGCTGGAAAATTAAATTTCAGTAGTAGGGTCTCTGAATTCTATATGCAGAATATAATGTGCAAAGTGTTCATTGCGGTTTCATTTTGGAACATGACCAGACATAAGCTGGCACGGAAAATGAAATATGTTTTCACACAGTAAAGTAATGTGTAGTGTTAATGTGTGAGAATTCGGCTTGCTAGGATACAACAAATTGGGCAAAAATGAAATGCAGACTGTAATTGCTTTTCAGAAGTCAAGAGTAATTTGGCCCAGTAAGCCAAGCTAATAGGACTAGACAAATAAGTGCATGTTTGCATGCAAAATAAGTCACAAATAGTGCATGTGGCATGGTTTAAGCGGTGATAGCACCGGATGCAGCATGTCTTTTTCTGACAGCAGATACACCTAAAGTAGGTGACGCCCGTAGTACAAAAAGATTTTCGAAGCCCGAGGCAAAATTATATTTTGCCTCGAGCTAAGAAAGTAATATGGCCATTGGTTGCAATCTGGCGCCCCTTCGTGGCCTCTTGTGGTCATAGCCAAAGGCAGCAACACGCATTAGCCTTAAATGTCGCACCAGTCATCTATGAGGCCAGGCTAACTTCTTCTTACCGCAAGCAGCTTGGTGTTCACATCAAGGTGTTCAGGCACCATCAAGGCTGTGACGAAACCACATTATACGCTCATGGACACTGGTAGGTGGAATCGCTTCAGAGGGAATTGGAAGTGCTCGAGCTGCAGAAGGAAGACGGCGGGCGACGCACAGTAGCTTCTTCAGGATCAGAAAAGGGAAATGGTGACCATGAATGGAAAGGCAGTGACAAAAAAGCCTACTTAATTTACCAGGACCTCAGAAGTGTTGTTATTGCCTTTCTATCTTCTTTTTTTAGTGTATTCCTATCTCAGAGGAGCTCACAAAGATTTATTCTCTTGCTCAACATTTTATTGCAACAAGATTACCTTGTGTAGGACACACCCACCGACAACTCCCTGGAGAATAAGAAATAACACAAGTGCGCATGAGAAAGCATACAGAGGAAATTCACCTTTAAAGACATTGAAACCTGGAGAAACAATATTTAAATGTAGTTTCATTTTGAAAGTATGCACAATTAAATAATAATGTACTGGCGTTATCCTTTTGCCTTTAAAGGTGGACTTCACCTTGCTGCTTAGCTTCCACTTTTCTCGCTGGTGTTGCACGGGCAGACACTACACTCGCTGATCCCAGATGCATTTGAGTCAGTGCACTTAAGAGGACATTAAGAACAATAGAGACTCTCAGCTACCTTCAAAGGAACCTGAAAACACTCCAAAATTATAAAGATTAACAGTTTTTCTGAAATACTTACCTTCGAATTAGAGAATACAACTCATCCTGATAAATATAAGAATGATGGGTCAGGTGTACTAAGAAGTCATTTGCAAAAAAAGATCGCAAATTTCACACGAGACTTTATGTGGAAGAAACAAGATTTTGCAAACCAACCGATGTAATAATCGGTTGGTTTGCAAAATCACCATTTGGAGTGGGTCGCCATTTGTTCTACCTCATCAATATTCATCCAGTAGGTCATACATTGTGACTCACTCGGAGTGGATGACATTCAAGGATGATGACCTGTTGGCGTGAGCAGACCAAAATGTCTGTGATTGCATTTAAATAAAGTGCATTTTTTAACAACGCAGCCCATTTCCTTAAAGGAAACAAGTCTGAGTTTAAGGAAAAAAAGCACTTTAAAAAAAAGTTGTGTTAAGATTTGGCAGCAGTCCTTTGGACAGGGGAAGAGGTCCCTTTGCGAATGGGTTACAACCTCCTTTGAGGAGTCGGTAACTTATCACTGGTTTGGGACTGAAATTGCGTATGTCTGATAGAATATCAATGACAAAAATATCATGCGGACAGAATATCATGTCAAAAATATCTAGGATCAAAATATCAAAATGTTAAGTGTATATAGGTAAGTATAGATTTAATATTCCTAACTCCACATCTACGTACCCTGAAGATATATATATATATATATATATATATATATATATATATATATATATATATATATATATATATATATATATATATATATATATATATATATATATATATATATAGCAAAACTTTGCTTTCCCATAGAAACACAATATTTTTTGTCCTCAATATTCTTGACATGATTTTTTGTCCGTGCAATATTTTTTCCTCGATAATTTGTCCAAACACCAAAATTGCGAACACAAACTGATACATAGGATTGCGAATCAGAATTTTGAAGGGATGCCCTAGACACACTCCTTAAAAATTTCGAATCATAGAGCATTTCTAAACCAATTTTGCGATTCATTAACCAGTGACTGAATTGCAAAATGGAATTAGTACATTTAGCGGTCACAAACAATGTGATTTAGTGACTCACACCTTTGCGACTTCTAAATGGCTCCATGCAACTGGTCCAATAGCGGCAGGGTTCCTCTATGCACAGTATAGTGCTATTAGAGAAGGGATGCATGGCAGAACCGAAAAATTGCAGATGCGCAACTTGTTTGTTGCTGTGTATCTTCTTTCTGCTGAAGGATGAGAGCTGCTGTGCTAAGCTACTAATGTGACTCCTCGCCATGGACGAGTCCGTTAGCAGTACCGCAGCCTCCAGCACCGTCACTGAGACTTCCTGTACCAGCAGCGGATCCGGTAAGATGGCAAGGATGGGATGCAAGTTGGAGCCTGAGGGTGGGAAAGGTGGTGTCTGTCTGTGACCACATTGACCGTAGGTGTTTATTCTCATTAAAATGTGGGTTAATCTTGTGGCTCCTATGCTCCCACCCAAGCCTCAAGAGTTTTAGTTTTAAATTGACTTGCAAAGTCCGTGCTTGAAGTGCCTTGGACACAGGAACTCTTGAGTCGATCAAGTGTGATATTTCCTTTCAGCTAGTTGTTACAATGCCCGTGTTTTCATTTTCAGGTACTCAACATTACCAGGAGTTTCTAGTGTTTTTGTGTGTCGAAGCTGAAACTCTGTAGCACTCTATTCTGGATCATCGAATTGTTGATTGGCTTGCATACTTTGAATTTTTCACTGACATATGGTTGTCGATCCTCAGTACTTTAATAAAATGACAGTATTATAACAAGTACTTTTAGTAGGTCAGCTATTATTCAGATTTGTGGGTCTTTCTTTTAAATTCAATGGGAGGATGGTGCTTATGCCAAGTTGCAGTGGCCATCTTAAGGCTCTTATAGTATATGATCCAAAATGGCGTCATGAGCACAGTTGTAATCATAAATAGATTATTCAGAAAATAAATTGGATTCACTGATATGGTAACTATAAATGTACCCTTGTGCCTGCCACATGTCCGGCCTTTATGCCATTCATATGTAGAGTCTGATGCCCCAATTATAGTATCATTTCTGATATTTTTATGTTTCCCTCGTCTTCGTTGCTTGATTTATGACCGCAAAAAAGGGTCACTCATAGTTGTTGAATTTCACTTATACTTACAATGAAATTAGAAAAATGTCACACATAAGCAATCTGAAAGCTTGGTAGCTGTGTGTTTCCAGTGACCCTCTGGGTTTACAAGTTATTTTCCTACCTCTTTCTCTGAATTCTGCAAAAGCTAAAAAGAGATGAGGTAGGGCCAGAAGGAAATCAAGAGTGTTACCAAGTTTTTATTTCAGAAGAAACTTTCTACCCCACTTTTGTTTTTCTCAGGCTGGATTACATTGCAGCACCTAGACTCCCTGCATTAAGAGCTCCTTCCTGACATGAATTGAGTTTGGCGCCATTTCATAATCTTTTGACATTGACCTGTAGATCTTCCTTAAGGACTGTCAACCATGATGATGGAAGGAAGAAAAATTGTGAATGCTCCCTCGCTAGGGATATCGGATGTGGAGTAACCCTATGGTGTCAGCTGGGTCTACACTGCAGGTATGGGCGTCATACGGCACATAGCACGTCAGGAACGCTGGTTGATATGACTGGATATCGGCACCCTTCGCTTGTTACAGTAATACCAGCCAGTCAAATAAGAAGTGCCAAACTTTCCCACGGGCAGGAAGCAAAACAAGAGTGGTCATTGGGTCAAGTCGGACAGTGCTCGAATGCTTTGATGGAACAATAGCAGGCCTGGCCCTTTTCTTTTATTCCTGCTCTACCTCTAGTTACCCAGGCAGCACTCACTGGCAGGCGCATAGGACTGCCCCCTACCACAGCTTCCACGGCCCGAGGGCACTTTGACTTAAGGGATCGCCCTCGGGAGACAATGGCCAGAGCCACACAGATCTTAGCCCTGTAGCATAGTAGTGGTGCCCCTTCCCTTCTCTGCACGATCTGTGTAAGGCACAGAGATTGCAGCACTGGTGTTGATTACATCATTCCACACAATGATAGGTCAAAGCGCGTCAGCTTGCATCGTGTACTTCTCCTCGACAGTGCAGAAACTTTACAAATGTGGGCCGGACATCCCAGGCTCAGCAAAGATCACCACAGACAAACCACACATCTCTAAAGAAGACAATTCGGTTCAAACAGAGCAAAGTTTGAAGCTGACAAAAGCATGCTATGAATTTGGGCACAGTAAATAGCATCAAAAAGATGTGATAAACCAGACACAAAATGTGACCAGCACCAGAATTATCTAGTGACAAATTCCTGCAGTGGTACTAGATCTAAAAAGCCCACTTAATGAGAAAATGGAAAGCACTAAAGATCAATTACATTCCAGAGTCCCATCTTCAGCAGCTTAAGTAAGGAGAGTGAAACAGCCTGCATGAACCAGGGCTCTAGGCATGGAAGGGACCAGACAGGTGGCAATCAATTTCCCACATACTCTGGTTCCTAAGAGTTGAAAAAGGCAGCTTCAAGAATGGAACACCAGTCATGGGAGAGGATCCATCTTCTGGAGCAAAGCTTGATACAGTGCAATGGTGCCAATGCGTTGAGTAACTATGAAAGACCAAGTACAGGGGAAACAGTGCATGAGCCTGGTATGCTGCACCAGAAATCAGACTCCACTTCAACATGTGAAGGTCATGTATGCCTTCTAAATTAAGCTTGCATTAAAAAGTGTAAAATGTTTCATATAATGGATTCAGAGAATGCTTACGTTGTTAGATGCGATGTTTTAAAGACATATCATGAGAGCAATTTTTATGATCTGGCTTGACAGCACAGCTGTCGCCAGACAAATATGAGAGCATCACTAGAAGAGCTCTGGCCACATGTTCGGAGCCAAGAGTACATGTTTTGATTGGGCAGAAGTAGTGTGCTTCGACAAAAGAAAAAGCTTGTCCTCCACACAGCTGTGATTATTTTGTTTATTTATCCAGCTGCTTGAGCTTGAACTTTTAGGGGCACAGACCTGACATTGAATGTTATTAAAGTGTATTAGATAACTAGATCATTTATGGTGTTTTTCTCTGGCAGCAACACAGATGGGAGGAGAGTAGTCATTAACCTACATGAATTTTTTAGGTCTGGCTTTACAGTGCAACTGTCACCTGATCTTTTAACCTACGTCAATATTATTCTACTGTCCGTTGCTTCCACTCAAATACATATCCATTTTTATTCTACTTGTAATGCTTCACATTACCATACAACATCCTTTAAAGACAGACCTACTGGCATTGCCAATGCTTGTTTGTCTTTCATGTAGGAACTGAGTTGTAACAGAAATGTCGAAATAATTAACTGTACCATGCAAGAGGCCAAGGATGAGTTTTCCTGTCACAATGACCTGGTACATTGTGAAATGCCCTTGACTTGTACACAGACGCCAAAGTGAACAATAAAAATAGCAGTGACTCCATAACCGGTGAAGTGAGGTGTAAGAAAGGTAGATGCAGGGAAGTAAGAGATGTTGGCTGCACCACAGTACAGTATGGAAAGATTTATGGAAGTTCACTGCCACAGGCGAAGTATGTTTTTTTACTGAAGCGCTCCAGTTTGCTTATAAAAAAGGGTAGTTTTTTCGGACTTTTACTTGTAAGGTGGTACCACTTGGCAGTGGTATCTTAAGGCTATTGCCATAACATGGTACCTTTTACAATTTAACTACCTCCCGATCCATCAGGACGCAAGTGCAACAACTGGCTTCAAAGCATGTGTAAAAGGTATACTTTGCTTGGAAAAAAAATTCCACACTGTAGTGTAAAGGTTGTTGTAACAGAAGTGTTGCTAAACAATAAAATATAGAAATAGCGGAACGTCAGTTTCCAGTCACTTCCTCCTCTGCATGTACAGAATCTGATACAAGCAGCCGCGGCCCGTGCAGGTAAGAGCGGGGGGGGGGGGGGGGGGGGGGAGATTTCGATGGACGATGACGAGGGAAAATAAAGTATTTATTTAATTTTCCCTTGTTATTGTCCAATTAAATCCCCCCCAGCCGGCCCCGCTGCTCTTACCTGCACAGGCCGCTACTGGATACAAGCGCGTGCTGCACTGACTGGATTTGACAAAAGCATTACTTTACACTTCACAAATGGAAGATGACCTCGTGTCCTACTTTCTATAAATGACAGAAGTCCTCCTGTGTGGGGTAGGCAGCGTGGAAAGCATGGCCAGTCCCTTCAAAGGCACTACGGCAGGCATAGTGAGTGCAGCAACGTGAGCCAAATCAGTTGCAATCCCCCACATCCTGCTGTCCACACGGTGTTGCATGCAGTCCCTGGGCAGGCCACTGCAGCTTGCTGGACCTGCCAGAGCTGCCAATGACAGCACCAACACAACTACTAACCATCACACTCTTAAAAGTGTGATAATTCCAGGCAACCAAAGCTATAAAAATGGCCTTGGTGGTAGTTCTCATTTATATTGTGTATTGAATTAATAAACAGCTGTTGTGCTCATATCTAGATTCAACAGCCATGTCGCACCATGATAGCTCCACCATGTGGAAGATTGTCATAAGTGATGACAATAAAGTGCCGGTGCCGAGCACAGGAAACCGCCGGCTCAAACTAAGCACTGGCTGCATGGTTCTCGCTCCTAATACCAACATGAAAGCGTGTGAAGAAATGCTACTGCGGGGAGGGGATGAGGCTAAGACTGGTGGATCCTATTGTGGAGAGGGAGTGGGGCAGAGGGAGGCTAAGACTGGTGGATCGTTAGGTGAGTGCTTGAAGCACCAACCACCGTGAAGTGGAACAGGGTCTAAAGCAGGGGCGGCTCCTCCGTAATGGCGGAGGAACATCACTCTCACCCCACAGCCCAGCAGCAGCAGATGATAACGAAAATGATAACAACAGAATGTTATTATCAGTTTATTTATGCTGTCTGAGCCGCGCAATAAGAATTGGGCGGGGTGGGGCCAGGTATGGCAGGGAAGAGTAGTGAGCACTTATGAGTGCGCATGCCGGTTTGGCCAGCCAAACAGACATGCACACTTCTGTTTCTCCAACCCAACTGTGTTGCACAGCCAGGTTGGAGAAATGCCACAGGCTCCAATGCACTTGTCTGAGCGGCAAACAAGGCTGCTCAGACCAATCCTGGCGCTGCTCTCATAGCATGAGAGGAGTGTCTGAATTGGGTGGGGAGCCTGTGCTTTGAGGGCTCATTCCTTTCCAGCCCGACAAGAGGAGCAGCGAAGCGGCCAGCAGCGTCAGCGGGAGAGGCAGGTTAGTCTTTTTTATGTTTATATTATTTCTCCCCCCATCCTTCCCCCTCCCCCCCCCCCCCCCCCCCCCCACGGCCATCCTACCACTTTAGATAGGCGGCAGCCGCCACTGGTCTAAAGTCTGTCCCACCTGCTGCCATCTTGGCGATAGTGAGCAGGATGCACTTCTTACCAAATTGTGGCTTAGCAAACGCCTCTCTGTCTCAACATCCGGTCTTGTACGCTGACATCCTAAAACTATACTATTCAAACCGACCTTCTGCAACGTACCTTTGAATCCTGGGTCAGCTCTGAAGAATAACAAGTAGGGGATAAAAGTTACATTTGACTGAATTCGAACTGCCCCGGATCCAGGCATAATGAACACTTTGATGTGCAAGGCAGTGACCTGAAGTGTCCGCGAGGTAACGACTTGAGCTTCAGGGATCTCAGAAGTGCATTAATAAGACAACTTTGGCCCTGTCCTACTAGCCTTTCAGAGGCACCGGCCTCCTTCAAATCTTCTAACCCTACATCAACAAACCCACGAATGTATCGGTCCTTGGAGGAAATAGTGGTACGGAATAGTCTTTAGTCCAAGTTCTTCTAAACCGATATGTATGATCTTGATATTCTGGCAAACAACTCTGCCAGAATACATATTCTTCTGGCACGTCACATCGTGAAAATGGTCTTCATGCTTCAAAAACGCTCATTTACTTTCTTACATTTATTAGTCAAAAAATACTATCCAAAAGTAACCTGTGTTAAAAATTCAAATTCTGCAAAAATCTGGGTTAAGTCTCTGCTCCGGTTCGGTGTCCTGATAGTGTCATATTTTGTCAGTATCCACAAGCTGCAAGGTGCTTTTCTGCAGTGTATATTCCCTGTGGTTGTCCTTTGTGCATTATGGGAACCCTCTATGGCATTATATTACAAAACCGCAGGCTCCTGGCCTCCGAAGCTAATGGCCGCCAATCCAGCTCTGCTGCTTTTACCGTGCACAAAGAGCTTTGTAAAATCAATGGAGAATGGTATCCCCGGCACGTTCATGCTCTGTAAGCTGCATAGCACCCTTGACCGCTCCCTCAGCCTAACCTCGCTCCTACATGCTGATCTGACCGGTGCATATTTATAGATATGTTCCTCCGGCATGCAGTCCTTGGATTGAGATCTTCTGGGCAATTATTGTGAGAAGTGCCCCTGAGAATCTAAACTGGTGGACAAGGGCTGCTTTTCTGCGGTGGCACTTAAGGCTATGGACAACCTTCCTGTAGTGGCACTTAAAGCTGTGGACAACCTTCCTGCTGTGGCACTTACGGCTGTGGACAACCTTCCTGCTGTGGCACTTACGGCTGTGGACAACCTTCCTGTAGTGGCACTTAAGACAGTGGACAACCTTCCTGCAGTTGCACTTACGGCTGTGGACAACCTTCCTGTAGTGGCACTTAAGACAGTGGACAACCTTACGGCAGTGGCATTTGAAGCCCAAAGACAGCTTTCCAGCTGGCATATCCCACAGACTGCCTTCCAACAGTGAAGGCCACTGACCTGCCTGACGCCAATCGACCACCTTCCAGCATTGAGACTTCGGTTCTCCGACCTCTTAGCTGCTGAGGGGCTCCAGCTCGAGGGCCATTTTCCAGCAATGGTACTTGAAGCCCACGGAGAACTGTTTTCCAGCAGTGAGACTTAAAGCCCGCTGATCACCTTCCAGATGGGAACGACTACTTTCCTGCTCGCGGAATGTCTTCTGCATAGGGACTTGAGGCCCACAGGACTTCTTAAAGCCCACTGACTGCCTTCCAGCAGTGGAACGCAAGCCTGCCGTCTGTCTTCCTGCAGAGGGATCTAGGCCTGCACAACACCCTCTTTCAATGAAACTTGAGGCCAACAGACCTTCTTGAAGCCACAGGCTGCCTTCCAGCAGTGAGACTTCTGTCCTCAGACTCATTCCTGGAGTGGAACATAAGCCCTCCATATGGACTCCCTGCAGTGGGATTTCATCACTCCTGCATAGGGCCTTGTTCCCTTCGTAGGGACCCCCTGCCGCGTCCCTGAAGTCCTCTGTGGCCTCCCGCAATGGTGCTTCGCCCTCGGACCGCCTTCCCGCAGAGGGGTCCGAGCCCTCTGGTGGGCTCCCTGTAACGGGCTTGTCCCCGAGCTTTGGGTGGTCGGGCAGGGGGTCGCCTTCCCAAGCACTGGGGGGAGGGGACTCTGCCACCCGTCATTCGCCGTGACCAGCCCGGGCAGCGCAGCTTTGTAAATTAAATGCCAAATACAATGAAGGGCTGGCAGCGTCGGCGCCTCGCCGGCCCTCTCCCCGCCTCGCGCGCCCCTCTGCCCGCCTCGCGCGCCCCTCTGCCCGCCTCGCGCGCCGAGGTGGTCCGGACTGCCCGGCTCTACTCATCCAGGCGGCTCGCGGCCCCTGTAGAAGCTGCTGGGGGCCGCGTGCTATGAAACGCTCCTGGCCTGCTGCCATGTTCAAAACTGCTGCGTCCCTTTTACGGGAAATAAATACATTTAGGAAATTGCTTCGACTGCGTCTCGGCAAACCCTGGTCTGAAGGAAGGATCTCCGTTGTGCTGGCTTGGATAATTGTACAGCTAGTGTCTGGAGGGAGGCGTGGCCAGTGTGCCCTGAGCCCTTCAGCGAGGAATGAAATGAGCCTCCTGGCTGCAGTCTGAATGAAAAATACAGCAATAATCAGGGTTCGGTGCGCCCCAGTACCACTCACCTGCTGCACCAATGGGAGCAACACTCGTTTCTGGCTCAATTACGCATGGGAGTTGTGTGGAAACAGAGCGTGCAAAACAATCCTTTGCAAACTCCAAAATACAGACTGCCAAGTTATCAACCTGGAATACACATCTCCCAAGGAATATTTCGACCTGTTTTTTTTAAATCCAAAATCAGGACGAACTCGCTTCCTGTATTTGCTTCATTTAGCAGTTTCACACGGGCGTGTCAGGCGTTTTTAGGAGAACACGGCGCAACGGGCCCAGCATGTTACAAGCACCCATTTATAAGTCTGAAATCTGTCCTCAGGAAAAGAGAAAACACAGCAGCGCCAGTATCTGGCGCCATCTAGTGGCTGTAGCAGTGTTAGCTTCCCTGAATAAAGAGGACAGGCTTGCTTCAAAATCTATCTGTGCAGCACGTGCAGAGGAAACAAACACAGCGCAGGGCCCTGGGAATAATAAACCCTCAAACCTACTAGCCAGATGTCATCGAGGCATCTTCAGCCAGCCCTAGATTTTGGTTCAAAGTGCTCTTCATTCGGGGAGCTGTAGACTTGTTTCTGTTGTGGCATACAGGAGCCCACAAGTCCATTCATGAAGAGAGGGGTTTGGCTAAAGAATCCGGACTGGTTGACGATGGCACTGCTATCTCTCCCCACCCTGAAAGACCTACACTGGAGACTGCTTCAATATCCTGTCATCGTCAAGACCTGCTGCGTCACATACAAAGCAGTGACAAACAACACTTCTCCTATGTAAAAAAAAAAATAGTAAACACAATTCTGTGCACTCTCTTTCATCACCAAATTGACCATTATCTATTTCATAATTCATTCTTGGTAAGCAATGTGCATCAGTCCATGTCAAGGAGAAAGTGGTACCCTTTATTTTTCTCTACATGGCATATTTTCAAACATTGCTTGTAGCCAACGCGTTTCGCTCTAATAAACTTCTTCAGGACACAACTGTGGTAGCCATGAGCTTCTATGTAGTTTCTTGTTGTATATAAAATAGCCACTTTCTGAGTAATTTCTTAGTGGTGCACGGAATAGCCTCTCCTCTATGTTGCTCAATCATGTTGCTCATTGGATAGGTTTCTCAAAGGTCGAATTCCATGGGTTCCACTTCTATTTTAGTTTGTGAAGACGGTACACTGCAGTATAACGCAGCACGTCTTACAAAAGAACTGAAGATCTCTAGCGGTTAATGCACAACAAAAAGCCAAGACTGAGTCAGACTGGAGATGAAGATCCTAGAGAGAATCTTTCGGCAACACCGTGACCGCACTAAGACACCAGCCCGTCACACATCAGGCTTGACCCATCATTTCTGCAGATGTGAGATATTATTAAGGTCTCTCTCTTTAAGAAGCTAACATTCACAAATGAGTGTGCCCTTTATCAATTTGTAGGCAATTAAGAGCTCCCTCCCCACTTCCTCTATGTAAATGTCTCAATCACCTCCTCCCAGTTCTTGTAACTTGGTGTGGTTGGATCCAGCACTCCACAGTTCTCTGCTAGTTTCACAATACCTGCAGAATAATGCATTTAGATGAGCGACCAGTTTTTAAAATGAAAAGAGGAACAGGAAGACACACATTTTCAATCTACCTCACTTAATAAACACGTCAGATTAAAAAAACACACACTCACACAAAACACGCATGTACCAGCATCAAGTAATCATGGCGCACCGAGCAGCATTACCCAATAAGGGCAGACACATACACATCCAAAATATCTTTGATACACCACAAAGACCTCAACATCATGCATAGAGCAACTCTAATTACTGGTCAGCAGTCACTCCAGAGACCAAGGAGGTTCATAATAAAAATGCAAAGTGCTCCAGTCACACATCTCCTATGATAACACTTTCTATTCCAAGCTCAGTGAACAAGGCACTATCGCCCAGCCATCCAACAAGATCACTGGCAATTAAAGAAAATGATGACCTTGACATCACACAATGGAAACATCACTTTTCCATCCCCGCCGGCCTTCTCTCTCCAGCCTGCCCCCCTCAAACCACCTGCTGGGCCTCGCCTTTCCCACTCGCTCGACACATCTCATGGGGTTGAGGCTGACATTTGCCAGCTGTTATAGCAGTGGTCCTACTGCCCTCTGGCTCCTCCCCAGGATCTCTGGCCACCTCACAGGCACCGCCTTAACCTCCCCTACCATAGGGTCCTTCCTGGGCATCCAGGTAAAGAACAGAGAGGTTAAGGGCGTCTCCCATTGATGACTTCTTTGCATGGGTATGTTAGGGCTGGAAACGGCTTGGGGCCAGAATCCATGCTCCTCTTATGCCACACGGTACATCCCCTGAGCCATCTGTCTCAAATCCCCAAAGCACTCCTATTTCAACAGGGCTATCATTGTCACCTCCTCTCGTTAGTCCCCAAACAGCAAACACCGCTCTGGGTTGTGTCTCTTTGCCTCTGATTAGACTGATAAATCCATGTACACACTATTGCAGCCTCTGAGCCAGGGTCGTCCACTTCTGCTCTGCTGGTTCCTGTAGAGGCGCTACGATGATGCTCTCTGGATAGTGGATTGCACCATTTCCTCGCCTGGGTTGGACCTGTGGACCTACTAACATGGCATTTCTGAGTATCCTAGGGTCATGCAAATCTCGGCTTCTGGGTGAACCCCACAGACCTACCTCTGTAGTATCCCTGGTTATTCCATCGCTACCTTTTGGTGCACCCCAAAAACCCATTGATGTGGAGTCACTGGTTATCCACGGGTGCAGCACTGCCAGTCCTGGTGGACAAGTCTTGTTTGCTCACATCAACACACCCATTTGCCAGAAGATGCTAACTTCATGTAGTAATTCTTTCGTGCAGCTAATGGGCCAGCGCTAGGAAGTTTGTGGAACACATCCAAGACCAGAGCAAGACACTAACATTCTGCTCAAACAACCCACTCTAAAAAACACATCACTTTACCAACTAGGCATAACAAATGGAGTGGCCCCTTACTCGATCATTCGAACAAGCTTTAGGCGTTGCAAGTTTTTTTTTTAAAGAGCTGCACCGATACAAGACAATACAATCACAGAACACAGTAACGCAAAGACGTCACAATATGATGAGTCAAGCATTGGTCTCCTAAGTGAAGCTGGAGCTATGAGGTAACGGGTATCGATTAAAAGCCTCCTGGCTACAAGACCATGCTCATGGCAGATGTGCCCAACACAAATGCTTAAGAGTGAACACAGACTGGGACAAAGGAACCCAGACTCCCATACAGCGAACACCACACTATCAAGGGAACATACCGCCCAGCACACTGATTTAACAGAGAACCTTCACTGGCAAGAGGCCAAGTCAACTACAGATGCCAGACTATACAAATGCCAGCTAATATCCGATAGTCTCTCAGTCACCCGATTTGCATTCCATTAAAGGATTCACTGGATGAGGCTTGGACCAACGGCTTGCTTGGAATTAGAATTTAAAACACAAGGGACATTTAAAAGCCAAGATGTATTCAGCCTGCAAGTCCAGCTGCGCCAAGCCCATCATGCAAGCCTACACAATTGTGTGGGAAGCCGTCGACCACAGGGAGGTTTTTCACCAAGCAATTCTGAAAGACATCATAAACAGCAAGCGCACACCTCTGTTTGTCCGTCATGGAATATGAGGTTATTTTATGTACGGATTCAGCTATTAGGGAAAGGATGAGGCATAACGGGCAGAGCTGCATACTTTGGAGGTTATTTTATGTACAGATTCAGCTATTTGGGAAAGGATGAGGCATAACGGGCAGAGCTGCATACTTTGGAACTGGGGAACCAGGTTCAAGTCTCAGCGTCGGCGCAACATCCTGTGATTCTTGGCAAGTCACTTAATCTCCCGGTGCCTACAAAAAAATGAATGTGTCCTTGTGTAATATAACTGATGTTCATGTATAGCGCTCCATTACCTTCAGGTCGACTTTGCGCTATATAAAACTGCAACAAAAAAAATAAAAAATTATGAACAGCACGCGTTTATGGTTTTTGTTTTCCTTAAAAGGAGGTGATAAAATGCTAGTAAAGCAGTATGCCATTTGTTTTAACGGTGATGAATTGCCTTCTTTAAGTTGTTTACAATTTTGGGAGAGTGTTTCATGATGAAATGTCGTGTGTTTGCAGAACAAAGTATCTTTTCACTTGAACTGTCTTGGAGTTTTGTCGGATGAAAGTATTTGCTTTTGATTTCAAGTCCTGTTCAGTAAAAATGTATTTTCGTTTAAGACGGTCTGCACCGTTTCTCATGTTGCTCAGAAGAGCCCACTTAGGGTGTTTTGCTTGATTATTGTTGGTAATGTCACAGCAATTAATAACTTTATGCTGAAATGTGTGTGACTGCTAGGAAGCTCAATTTCACGAGTGAGGCAAAAATCCAAATTAACTTTTAACCAGCGGCATTTTGCATTATCGATTTTTTTGGCTTGTACTTGCCGTTTAAAAGCTTTGACATAAATACGTCACATTGTGGCACTGCACTGAGAAGTACTTTATTAAAAGTGATAGTTTTAATATATGAACCATTGGTGAACTAAGAGGCAAGACAATTGTCATTTAATCCCTGTACATAGCCCAGATTATTATAGAGTAACGTTATACACTTAGTAAATCAAATACAATAGATTTTTGTACAACTGGTATTCTGAACTCCCATATTTGAAAGTGTTTTCATGTGTGATAATGAAGAAAAAACGTTTTGGGAAATTGAAAATGTGCCCAAGATCACACTATTTAAGCAGGAAAGCTGCCATTTATACAGGTTTTCTGGTTTCACTTTGTACGAATCAGCCAGTAAAGTGGTATTTATTTGTAATCTGTCATGTTCAATCTTCATTTTTAACTCTTTGTGCATTTTTCATGTAGTGTGAACTCGACCCAAAGGTATTGCAGGGCTCTATATGAGCACCACCTACATTACAGAAGGACATCATTCATGTTAATTGGGACGTGAAGGTTTGGTTACTTGCCTGGACTCATGGGATGCTGGGCAAAGGTTGAGACTCGAACCTGATTCCACAAGTACAATTATCAGCAGCTCTGGCTGTAACGCCACATCCAGGGTACAGGTAAGTAAGCAGGCAGAAGCGACTTTAAAGCTCTGCTCCTTATGGGGTCGGGGTTCCAACAGGACCTCGAGCTGAGCCAGAGCCAGGATTCAGGCTCGAGCTTCCAGTTGGTTCACCCACCTCTAGGTTCTGCTGCCAGCTCATAACTACACCATTCAGGAACGAAATATGACACACAAAAAAAAGAATTTCTACCAGCTGTGAAGAAGCTAAGTAATTAGCTAACAGCGCTTCAGAAATCCCCAGAAACACATATAAAGTGCGTAGTTTATCCATTCCCTGCTTAGTTATTTGTCTTGCCGGAGGGACAGCCTTGTTATTCATACTTTAAATATGGACTGCAAGTCCCAGAATGCAATGGGAAAGAAGACCCGGATACGCTACACAGGTCTGACCCTGCGATTAACTGGGGGAAAAATGATGACCACTGGCTGAAAGTCACCCTGATGATATGGGACTGGCTGACAGCTGTGCGGTATGAAAAACAAGTTTGGCAGCTCCGCCTGCCTAAATGACTAGATGTCCCCAGTGAAATCCGCATACTAATTAATGGTTTCATTTAATAACAGCACGTGACGCCTTGCAGCTCTGATCACTTACTCTCCTGCGCACGTGGGATGCATATTTTCCATTTATCCTTCTCGGTCCGCTTGCTGCACACCTGACTCCGCCGGCGCCATGTTTAATCACCAGTCCTTTAATTGGGCGCTTCACGCGCCCGCGCGCGGCTGCGGCCGGGGACCCGCTGGCCTGTGGGGAAATGTGTTGACTTGCAGAGAGGCCGGCTTGTCTGAAAGGCCTTGCACCGGAGCTGGGCTCGCGGGTAAGTGACTCTTCCAGAGAGATGGATGTCTGAACATGCGCTTCACCAGTCCGCCGTTCCTGCTCGAGGCGCTTTGTTTTGTCCAAACTGGTGTGGAACTATACTACGGTGCGTTGGCTAGGTCAACGAGACCCGGCCACAACTTTAAATAGACCCCCTCCCCCTTCGGTCCACGTGTAAAACTGTTTTATTTCCAGCTTTTCGCTTTGTGCTCGTTCATAGTCTTTAACAGACTGGGACAAAAATAGACCTGGGCACCAAATTAAAAGTGGCCCACGTTATAGGAGTATCTTGCAAGGTATGGAAAACTGCAAGCATTTGTGTTTGCTGCAGGCAATGTTTGTTTTACTATCAGAGATGACTACAGTAAAAACCGACCAATCTGGCCATAAGCAGAACCACAAACTACTAAAACAAGCATTTGCAATGCAATAGGACTTGCATTTGCAAGAGTTTAAGCTATTGGCATTGTACATGACAATACCTTTTATTTATCTGTTTCGATAAATAACACATGAATTCATTTCCACATGTATGCCGATGACACGCAACTCTACTTGAAAATCTCATCCCCGGAAAACATCATATCACTCAACTCCATCTTAACTTATACTCAAAACTGGTTAACTGAGAACCATCTCCTGCTCAACACCTCAAAAACAGAATTCTTGCTTGTCTCCCCTCAGAAGTACACCCCCAATCTTGACCTCTGGATGAGCCACCTCACTGCTTTCAACCGTACTCCGCTCATCGTAAACTCAGCCAAATCTCTAGGAGTCACCATGGATAATAACCTGAATATGAAAAATCATATCAGCACTACATGTAAAGGAGCAAACCACTTGATTAGGACACTCAGAAACATCAAACCTTTCCTTCCACTGAAGGATTTCAAGCAGGTGGTTCAATCGCTGGTCCTACCGAGAATAGATTACGGCAGTGTTATCCTCTGTGGCCTGCCCAAATACACCCTGGCTCCGCTAAGGGCTTCACTGAATGCTGCTGCGAGATTGGTTACAGGCGCCAAACGCAATGAGCGCATATCGCCAGTCCTAAAAACGCTAAATTGGCTCCCCTTTGAAGCACGAATCCAGCTAAAAATTGCCACGATGACCCACAAAGCAATCCACCTCAAGACGCCCAGGTATCTGGCGCAAAAACCTGAGCTATCTGGTGGTGCAAGAGTCTCTAGAAGCGCTACTACCTTACTTTTGAAACCACCTATCTTTAACAAAAAGAGAACCTCTCACAGAGCCTTCTCGGGTGCGGCTCCAAGGATATGGAACTCTCTTCCTCCAGAATTACGCAGAATCACCAGTACAACGGTGTTCAAACTGGAAGTCAAAAGATTCCTGATGAACAAACTCCTTCAGTAATTGGGCTACCCACCTTGGCCCATTGACATTGTTCCTTCCCCCATTGTGTCAACATCTACTACACTTTTTTTTTTCTTTTTTCTTTGACTCTTTGTTCTGCTGTCCTTACACTGTACTTTGTTTAACTTAACTTCAATGCGAACTTTCGTGCACTTTATGGTTAATTTGTGTTTTTTTTCCTGTGGTTGTTTCCTGTTCTAGTTTGAATGTAAAGCGCTCTGATATCCCCTGGGATCTTGTTCGCGCTATATAAAACTTTATAAATAAATAAATAAAAGTAATTGTCATTTACAATGCCAATAGCTCAAACTCTTGTAAATGCGAGACCTATTGCATTTCAAAGACGGGGCCGCTATTGTCGCAGGCTGCTTGGAAAGTGAATGTGCACATGGCGCGCTGAATGTGCAGGAACGCATGTTGTGACTGCAGTAGGAGAAACTCATTAAAGAAAATAGTGCTTAGAGACTAAATAAGACCTACCGTGTAACAACAGAAGTAAAAGGGCCAGTCCTCATGGGAGGTTACAAATGAAGACAAGACGGTACTAAGGAGGGACTAACAAGCCTATTAACGAATCAAAAGCCATCGTTGACTAAGGACAATGACACATGGCAATGAAAAATGTGGGCGGAACTTCAAGGCCATACTCTAATACAGCATGCCTCGCAGCACATGTGCTGCCTAGGCTTGACTTAAAAAACCGGCCCACCAAATGATCAGTGAAAGCAGCCCATGGGGCATTGCCTGGTCCCCCATACGCCAGACTGACCCTGGTCATTAACCCTATTCCACTTTTTGTATTTATTTTCAGGGCCGGTATTGAGTTTACGTTTTTTCCCAACTGCTGGGTGGTACGTTCTCCTTTCTTGCACGTCATGCTCTAGTATTTGTGCATATTGGCTTTTAAAAAAATAATATTTTAACACCGTGTGTTTTAGCTCTGCCTTGAGCATAGTGGCACGTTTTGTAATCTTTGTATTTCTTGTTGTAGTTATCACATTTTTTTTTATCACAGTCACGGCATTCAATATTCATTGTTTTTTGTTTCTTTACACCCACACACCATTTCTGAATCCTCTATAAACTGTGCTTTATGACTTCTATGCACAATTACACATTTTTATTTTATGTATACTTTGCATTTAAGCACTTAAAAAAAGCCTTTTAAGCTTTGCTACCTACACAACTGTACAGGGTTAGAAATTATGTTTATAGCTTGTCTAAAAAATTAAACGTTTGTGATGTTTGTCAATTGAATTTGATATAGGTTTTACATTTTAGTAATACATATTGTCCATTTGAGGATCTAAAATTGAGATCAATTTGTTAATTGCTGATGTATTGTTTTAATGTCCTTGGTCCTGTCTCGTATAAGGATTGATGGCTAGATCTGTGTATGTTAATTTACAAGTTAGATGTATTAAGAGCATGGACATGATTAATAATTGCAGCGGAAGAATGCCAGTGTGAATTATGAACCAGCATTTCAATGGGTGATCAATTTATTAATGATGTATGTATGGTGCATGCCTTGTTTACAGTTAGGGCTATACCAATGTGTGGTTAAGAGTCCCAAGTCGATTTGTGAATCAATATACTATATTGATATCATGATTTTAATAATGTATATGTTTATATTTGTGTGTGACATGTTTTCTTCATAATTGCAGAGAATTACGTTTTAACAATTTGTATTATGTGTTTTCTTTATCAGCCCTGAAGAAGACCCATTGCCTTTGGGACGAAACGCGTTGGCTGTGTTCGTCATTTATATTGCAAGAAGGAAAAAAAGATTATCACTTTGATTACAAACGAGTGTTCTTCTGTTTGAAGGACTGAACAGTCATTTTGGAATTTATATATGAAACATTATTTCTCCTCCTAGAAAAAATACGGAGAGTTGGCCTATCATTTATGGAGTGCCTCTCCAATATTTTGTGTATGTTTATAACGTTTGCTCTGTCTAAAGCTGTGTATTCGGTACTCCGCTCATTATATTTGCACTTTGTTTTGAGTCCTTGATATCTACAAATTGTGTGCTCTCTCTATGACCTAATAGACACTTTTATGCTTTGTGCTTATGCATTTATTTAAGCAATGTGTTGAGCGTACCACTAATAGGCCACAATTCAGATACTTCATGGCGTTTTGACAAACTCGCAGTGGCTCGGAGCAAAGGTGGAATTGTATGAGTGAGACACCTGTGAAAATGTCCAATGACATATACATGCTCTAATTGAGGGGGCTTCTATAGTCAAGTCACAGATTTTTGCCTGGCTGCCTGACCTAGGCAGAGTTTGGAATGGCTGCTTTTTGTGCACACTGATATTTATTGCCTCTGTAGCGCGTGTTTTGTTTTCTTCATTCATGTGCAGATTACATTCATTATATCTTTTGAAAGCGCCAATTGGGGGTATCTTGGTGCTCTTTCTGGTGCCTCTCTCGGGCTGCCCTGAAGACATGGCCTTTGTATGGTGCACTAGGGCTGGCTCCAAGCTGTAGCATCCACACCACGGGCACAATACAGTGGGAGCTCCGCACAGGGCAGTCAATACCCATTACAAAGCAACAATTAGAGATTCTCAAACATGCAGGACCGGAGTAGAAGTCTACGTCTCCTTGTTAAACTGCAGGGCTCTTAATGTCTGGAGGCGGCTTGTTTCTCGCTCTTCGGTTCAGTGCCTGGCTCTCCTTCCTCCAGCTACAGGGCTGCAAGTAGTGTACTGCCATTGTCTGGCAATCTATGGTCACCCCCATTGTGTGCCAGGCTAAATCAGGGGCATCTAACTGGATGCCACTTTAGCTCGGTACTAATACTGTGAGGCAAACTTGAAAGCTAAACTTTGGAAGACATCCACTCCAGCATTTGCAGAATCTCCTTTTCAAAGTTTGCATTATTCACACCGTGTATCCTCTCGCATTGCTTTGGTCATTTCACTGCTTCAATGAAGCACAGCTACTAAAGCTCAATGTTTTTATATTGCGCTTCCACCCCGAGTCGCCCGGCTGTCCATGCTGAAGTGGTGGGCTAATGGTAGCCTAGCACGAGACAGGCTGTTCACGTCATTTTAGGACCTGTCAAAATACCTAATATACTACTATCTCGCAAAATAACAATTTTTCTTCCTACAGTCTTGCATCCTCAGAGTGTACGCTGTCTCAAAAGTCTGCACGGTTCCTAAAACCCTGCACGAAAATTGTGTCCCTGATTTAAAATATAAAATTGTCTTTTTTTTCTCTTCAGAATGACACTCTTTACTTTCCTTCTTTTTTGCATGTCTCCCCTCCCTGAATAAAGACGATTCTAAATTATCTGCATTAAATCTCTATTGTATTTGTGTAAATTACCCACAGCTCATCAGAAAGATCACAACCTGCCCTTATCTGAAGGTCGTACTCTGCAGCCTAGCAACACCTAATCTCATGTAGCTCATCTACTAATCCTACCAACCATGTGCATGAGCTGAGATACCATCCCTCCCACCCCCCTTCAATGCACCCCTAGTGATCACACTCCTCTCCTACGCTATTAATCCACCTCGAAGGCACTGGAGTAAATGCAGGGACTTCTTGAAAGCACAAGACGAATCCCGGTAGCTAATAACCAATACTCACTGGATTTTACCAATAACATTGGCTTCTGGAGAAAACGAGCTGCCTGGTGTCAAAGCACTTTCAACACCTTGTCAGGGGTAGTAAGATCTATATACATGCAATTACAATAAAATCCCAGAAAAGGCCAACACAGCATTCCAGAGTTGGTAAATTAGGTACCAATAGATTGGGTAATTTAAAATCTAGGCTATTTTCTGGGGGGAGTCCTGCAGCACCGATCACATCAGGCGGATATATTAAGTTGTAGCTGTCATCTACAGGGGTGTTTTTCCTCCAGGTGTTCCACGTGACCTTCTTCATTTCTTTCAATGTTGGTAAACGGAGTACTATTAGATTGGGTAATTAATTGCAACACAATTTGGTATTTACAGCACATGCGTGCTAGATAAAACATGTTACTATTATTCAGTTTAGGGCACTGTACACAACGGAAGGTACCTTGCCTTCCTCTTGGCCTAGGCCACCAAGCGAAGAGCAGTCAAGATGTTTCCTCTGAGACCAATATGCACAGGAAGCCATGTCTTCTGTGCAGGACAAGGTAGAAGCTGTTGACATAGCGGACATGCAGCAAGATGCAATGTTAACCGGTGTCGCTCTGCCTAGAAAGAATACGAAAGAGAAGACTGGTACAGCAGCTTCAGTTTATTAGGCCTCCTCTGGTAAGGGTGCTCACTGAGAGTGTCGAATAAGACATGGTAATGAAGCTTAGGTTTCCTCAGATTAGTGACTGGTGCTCCCCGCTTTGCCATCCGCTCACCTAAACGTGCCTGGATTGTGCAAACAGAATGTGCCTGAGGCCGCCTGAATATTTTATGCGAAACGCCACAGAACTGCATCGCGGGGAGCATAAATCACCAGTACTCAAGCTACTGCGCTAGCTGCAGTCTCCAAACGAACAGAATTTAATTGCAAAGGCGTTTGTATAGCGCTTTATACCCCTTGCGAGGAGCAGGAGCGCACTGTCAAACGGGTAGCATGCTACACCATAGGGAGCGCTTGGTCTGGAAGGATGCTGGATTTGTAGCGGGATCTGTGTGAGCGGTCTTGGTGTCGTGTGTGAGTGACAAGCATGGGACTCTTATACGGTCTTGGTTTGCTGTGCTTAGCATGGTGGCTGGAGATAGACGCTGCTCGTTTCCTTTAGACAGCTACTGTAAGTTTCTCTGAAGGTCCCCTATGAGCAGTACTGGAATTAAGTGTTTCTGCAGTTGCGGCGTTTCCTACATTATTGTGCATTTGCCACATAATCTATCATTTGAAGATTTTAATGAAAAACAATTCTAGCTCAAATGGATCAAAAGTTACTAAAAACACAGCAACACCTGTTGCCACGGAGTAGAAGGCTGACAGGTCACCTGTCTGTTGGCTTAAGCTGTATTTGGGTGTTAAGCTAGTACTGAGGTGAAACCGTTTCCCAGAGTGTTATGTCAACATGTAAAAAATTGTCAAAATTAAGAAGTAATACTACCACAAAATATGCCATATTACGCCGCTTTACTTGCATTATTTAGTTAACTGCACCTTGTAGTTTCGTCACCGCTGCCTCATAATTCCAATGGCCCTGGATGTAACACTGATTTTGATTTTTTTGTTTTCTTGGTTTGTTTTTGGGTGTGACTACTGAACCATGTACTGTGCTCACTGCAGCAGTCAGTGTTATCCATCCTGTGGGATCCTGGTGTAAACTTGAGAAGAGAGGAAGGGTAGGGTGGTCTGCATGAGGCGTCGTCCTTCAATGCGAGATGTTGTATCACTGGACTTCAAGGGGTTGAGTGCGTCTGAGCTTGAAGGTGGTGGGGGACAGACTGGGATCTGCAGGGATGGACAATATTAAAGTCATCCAAGATGCTAGCCAGTTGCATTGTGGTCATTGTTCATGATGTTTACCAGCACTAGTAGGTATCTTTGTACATTGGAAGCATGACTTCTCAGCATTTAAGTGGGGTGTTGTAGAGGAATGATGGATGCGGTGTGAAGATCTAGGGATGTCCGCTGGCTTTCCTGATAACAGGCTGCCCTAGTGTTACTGTGTCTTGGAGCCCAATCTAGGGTAGGTGATGTGCTTCCCCTGCCATGTTTACAGCATGCATGTGCAGATGATCTTATTAGGACCACCGACAGACGTGTAAATCATGTCCGCAATACGCACTGATTATAACGGGCCATGGTGGTGCACAATTACAGTAGTTTCTTAGGCTTCACAAGGAGCTGGCCTTGTTCCTCTCTCTTATCATGGCGCTCTTGAGTAGGGTGTTTAGTTTTCATTTTAGAGTACCTTGATTTTGTGGAATCAAGTCGCTGGATTGGTTCTGCTTTTTTATTTTTGGGAAACAGTCAGGGTTTTATTTAGTTTCTGAACTTCAGATGAACTTGTGTGGTTCAAAATTTAGCTTGCAAGGAGTTCCAAAATGTTGTTGCTTGCGCGGAATGTTATGTTCCAATGTTTTTTCGTCTGGGCAGGAATTATTAGTTGATGTACAAGTCTTGAGCTGAGTGTTCTTTTCTGAGGTTCTCTGTGGAATTCAGGTTGCTGATGTTTTCCTTGGCTGGCTTTGTATGTGATGCACAGTGCCCTGGAGGCAGTTCACCAGGCTATTGGTAGCCAGTATTCCATAGTGGTGGAAAAGCAGGGAGTTGTGTACTCTTGAACGGAGGCGTATTAGCGGTGTTTGCGATTATTTGCGTTTTACGTGTCGAGAAGCTCCTCCGCATATTGTGTGTGTGTACCCATGACATCATGAGTGTGAGAATGGCCTGTAGCTTTTGTGGGTATCCTCGTGAGTATTGGGTGACGGTTGTGCTTCCACTATGACTCTCTGCAAACATTTAGTGAATGTGATATTTGCATGAATTTGTATTATGTTTTGTACTGAATTGTTGTTACATAAATATATTTTGCATAACCTGCTCAGAGTACGCCTTACTGCACATTTACATTTCTCTATGGTTTTTCATCGTTCCAGCAGGTGGATTATGTTGACACCAACCACCTTGATTAAGTAGAACTTACAAGCAAGTTACCCCTTCAGGTGCTCACTGTGGTTCCACACCAGCATGGGGAGTGTGTTCTGAATGGACTGCGTGCTCATCTGTGTGCCACATGCACTGCTTCAGTTTAAACTTGTGGGCACTTTTAAATCCAGAGAAAATCAAAAATCTTCTGGATTTTACGTTGTCCTTAAAGTTTGATAAAGTCTCAAAAGTATTATTAAATGGTCTCCAAGTCATTTCCTCCTTCCATTATTAGATTGGAATTCTTACAAAATCATTGGCTATTCTGTCATTATGGAAATAACTCAAAAATATAGGCAGGAGCAATCTGCCTGTGATATAAATAAACTATAGACTTCCATTATTGTTTAAGCATACAATCTATGGCTTCATCTCGCAAAATACTAATTGCTGCTTTGCCTGCACTGGAAGGGACTTTGTACTGAGTGTCTGCTCCACTGTGTGTGCCCTGTGCGAAGTGGTTGTTTACCTGCATGGAAAGGGTGTGTGCACAGTGTCCGCTCCAGTTCACTCTCTGGCTGTCGTCCCCGACAGCCTGGTGGGGCATGAAAGGTCCAGCCCCATTGGCAGAATAATCATGAAACCTTTTTACAGGTGTTGACAAAGCTGCTTCTTTATTGTTCTTAGTGGAAGATCACGTGATACCCACAGATGGCATCTGCATGCCCCACCAGGTGCTGGCCTAGGCTCTTTGAGCTGCCGCTTCCAACACTGGAAGACCTGTCGCTGCCTACAGCGCCACAGACAACATGCTCAGAGTGTACATGGGCAGCTGAAGAGATTATATTCGGTGGTAAGGGTGAGTCATGCTTGCAAAAGTTGGTGACCGGGTTTAATATCTTGAATAATGCCACCTGGCTCATTCCGAGTACCAAGCCAAGCGTGAAATGTGCGTAAATAGTGTATCCTACCCGCTTGTTCACTGAGCGCACAGTATCTGTTTGATGTAAATTGCGCCTTTTTGCTTGTACTATGTTCTTCTCCAAAACATACGGGCAAAACTGTGTGATAAGGAGAATATCACACGCGGGCAATATATTTTTTGTATGCTATTCCCCAATGAAGAGCGTAATAGTTGAAATCTGGTGCTAAAACACAATCCGCAAACTGTATTTTTGATGCATTTTTTGCACAATATTCTGATGTCAGGCGAGGCATTATGCAGTCATTTCAAATGTTGCAAGGGCATGACAGGCTGTCTGTAACTGCTGGTCAGCGCTTTGCAAGGGACAGATGTGAAGGGGCGGTGTAGAGCCCGAGGGATGAAAGCGAGAAAGGGTGATGCCAGGAGAAAAATGAGGAGTTAAGGAGGAAGAAGAAACAATGGGCAGATGGAGTTCAGCTAGGAGAGGAATACCAACGATGGGGCCTGTAAGCTTGGGTAGCTTTAGAAATCTGGCCACAGAGAGCAGCTCCCCGAGGGCTTGGTTCAGGCTTTGAGACCTGCTTTGTGCTCCATGAATACATCAGGCAGGACTGGCACCTGGAGACGGATCACAAGATGGAGGAGAGGCGCGATCGATGAAGAGCCAACACTGCAACAGCAGGAAAGGGCAGGAGCGAGAAGTGGGGGCAGCTACAGAGGTGTGGAGGAAAAGGGGAGCATGTAAATAGAACCAAGAGTGACTGATGTACTAGGTGGGACACGGTCTGAACATGGTTTAGTATCATATTTGTATAATGTGCTCAGTGCAGCGAGACACAGATTGCAAACGGGGGTAAGAACACGAGCAGATGTAGAGAGAGACAGACAGACAGACGGGGACTGACAGAGGGAGGGGGAGGCAGAGACAGTGATGGAAAAAGAGAGATCTGTGCAGACCGCATCAGAGGTGAGAAGAAAGATCTATGAAGCCAAGCACTGAAAAAGAGAGAGAAAACGTGGTGTTTGGCGTTTTCTCTCTCTTTTTCAGTGCTGGTCTTCATAGAAGGACAGAAAACTAGAGTAGGGAGTGGGAAATAGAAAATACAGACACTGGCAAAGCCAATAGGTTTCGCCTATGCCAGATCAATTGGCTTAGTCAATGTTTTTATATATATATATATATATATATATATATATATATATATTACCTACTGGCGGTCGCCAGTAGGTAGTTATAGTTAGGACCCCTTTTCCATAGGAAAACCTCAACATTCTATTTTGAATAACTTTGGCGCCGGTCGATGAATCCTCGCGAATTTCTCAAAATAGGTGGGGCGCTACGCTCCGCTCCTACCCTGAAAGTCTCGGGGGGATTCGTCAAGCGGGGGCTGAGATAAAAGGGGGGTCCCAAAACGCGTTTTTCCCATGCATTTTTCCATAGGACCTTTAGAACGAGCTACAGCCCGAACGGCTGAACAGAATTACTAGAAATTTGGCAGAGAGGTAGTCCCTAGGTCAAGGAAGTGCCTTTTGTAGGTTTGGTGTAAATCTGTTCAGTAGATTCTGAGAAAATAGCCTTTAAATCAATATATATATCTGAGCCCGCTTACGGTACGCTTACCGTACGCTTACCGTAAGCGTACGGTGGCGTGCGCGAGCGCGATTCTGATTGGCTCTTAGATCTTAGTAAACATTCGAATCGGCCGAAACCAGGAAGCGGCGTCCGCCATTTTGTCTCTCGCACTGAGTGTTGTTTATCAAACATGATGGCCAAAAACATGTTACTGGGCTGTTATGACAACTCCCTCCCACATAGTCATGTTGAGGGAGTCCCCAAACATCCCCCAAGAGCAAAAACGGTTTTATTTTTTTTTCAGCAATTTCGCCGAGTACGCTTACCGTACGCTTACCGTAAGCGTACGGTAAAAAAAAAAAACACTATCCACACTTACCCCACCCCCTGTGCTTTTGGTGGCCGTAGGCCACCAAATGTACAGGGCTTATTAATAGGTAAAAAAAACTAAATTTTGGCAACATGAAATTATAAAATCGAAATAAAAAAAACACTATCCACATTGACCCCACCCCCTGTGCTTTTGGTGGCCGAAGGCCACCAAATGTACAGGGCTTATTAAAGTTGATAAAAACTGTGCACGGAACGAACTGCGTTAAGTGGGCGCGCACGCCTCGAATGGCGTAAAGTAACTTAGCATTTAAAAAACCGTACAAATTCACTGAAAAAACCATAGGTTTCACACATGTTATAGTTAGGAATTAGCATTTAAAAAACCTTGCAAATTCACTGAAAAAACCATAGGTTTCACACATGTTATAGTTAGCGGAAATTTTACTGATAAAAAACCAGTGAAATTGCCCCGTTATAGTTAGTGCTGGCAACTATAACTCACGCGACCGCAATCTTCTGCTGATGACATATGTGTCTTTATGAAAAAAAAATATTTGTAATATATGTATAGCTAAAAATGTATGGAAGAAGACATGGGCAAATAAGTGTCTAAATACAGTATTAGCATCAGCAGAGGATTGCGGTCGCGTGAGTTATAGTTGCCAGCACTAACTATAACGGGGCAATTTCACTGGTTTTTTATCAGTAAAATTTCCGCTAACTATAACATGTGTGAAACCTATGGTTTTTTCAGTGAATATATATATATATATATATATATATGTTAAACAGCGGAGCATGCCAGGGTTGACCGAGCATAGTGGCTTTTTTTCTTTAAGCCATGTTGCACAGCAGCGTGTGTGCAACATGTAAAAAACATTGACAAAGCCAATAGATCTCACTTGGTTGAAACATACTGGCTTTGCTGATGCTGGTTTTTACTCGTCATGGCATGGAGGTGTTTTACTATTTGCTTCCTTCCCCTCAAGCTACTCTCAACAAATAATCACATCCCAAAGACAATAAATGAATAGGGTGAAATGTGTCAGTCATCAATAAACATCTTTGAGAGAAGCATAATTTTGTTGACAAAGTCACATTTAAAGTGGCACTGCCTATAAAATTATTTACAAAACTGGAAGATTTTGTTAGAGGATACTGACTTCTTTTAATGACAAGCATTGGCAAACCCAGCAATGCCTGAGCTATTAGTCTTGTCAATGTGAATGTCTTTTAGCCATGTTTTCTATTGGCTTTGCCAATGCTTGTTAAGTGTTGATGGGGTCTTGCTGAGCAAATATGCAAGTGATAGTGAGAAACAGTTAAGGAGTTTTGAAATTAAGCAAGGATGTGGCGAAACGGCCAGAGCTGCCAACAGGGGAACTGGGTAACCAGGTTCGGATTTTGCGGGTTGGCTGAACAGTTTGTGATTCTGGGCAAATCACTTGCGCTTCCCCCTGCATATGACAATGAATGTGTCATTGTGTAATGTAACTGGTGAGCACTAAAAGCGCTTCAATACCATTGGCTGATGTTAGCACTAGGGCAAGATGGAGGAGGGAACAAGCACTCTAATACTATCGGATCATGCAAAAAATTCAAAATAAATAAAAGCAGTGACGAGGGTGTAAGTGGGGGGTCAGGTCAAGCAGGAGGGGATGGGGAGATGGGCAAGCAACGATGGGAGAGTGCGGGAGGAAGTAACAATGAAGGGGGGAAAATACCTACACTGAAACAGAATCAGATACAAGAATGAATAAGTCAGTGTGTAATGTAACTGGCGAGCACTTAAAGTGCTCCAATACCATCGGCTCGTGTTCGTGCTATGGCAGGACGGAGCGAGCGCTCCAATACCATCGGATTTAACAAAAAAAGAACTAAATAAGTGCTGTTTGTGTTTTAACTACATTTTAAGAAATGCATTTGTTTATGTACACATGCCTGCATTTTAGTGGTTTATGTGTATATTTACAAGGGAGATGGCCTGAAAACACATGTACTCCAATGGCGTGCTAGAAAATAAAGAAAAAATAGCTGCACCCACCGAGAACAGTGTAACGAGACATGTACTTGGTCCATGCGCTATGGGAGGGCCAAACACAAGAAGAGAGAATGACGCCCGGATGCCATGACGAATGGCATCAAAGAAAATGAGAGCGGCGCTGCAGTTTACCAATGGTAGGAGATGGGCAGCCTGTAAGCCCACAGATAGATTACATGTCTCTTTGAGACCGCGCATGCGCTATCTAGCCAAGACCTAAAAAACAATGTGAAAAGCAGAGTCTGTGGAGGAGGGGTTCTGTGCAACTGAGTTCAGAGGGGGCAACCAGCTACAGGCGGGAGGTGGATTGGCAACCAACAGCTAAATCAGGCAGCCATGGGGAGATTAAGTGATATGCCCATAATCACAAAAAAATGGAACTGAAGCCGAAGCTAGGAGACGAGATGGCATCCTCTTGGGAGAGGATGCGGTGTAAGGACCAAAGCAGCTGACTATGGAGCTGGGAAACCGGATTTGAGGTTTGGCACCGGCTTAAAATCCTTGGCTCTGGGCAAATCACTTATTCTCCCTGTACCTATTAAAAAGGAATGTGTCCTTGTGTAAAGTAACTGGTGCTGATGTAAAGCGCTCTAATACCTTTTGGTGGTGTTTTGCGCTATGGTAACACTGAACAAAAAAAAGAAACTGGTGCTTATGTAAAGCTCCCCAATACCTTTGGGTGGTGTTGGGCCTACATAAAACTGCACACAGAAAACAAATATGAAAAGCAGAGTCTGGGGGAAGAGGAGATGTGTGCAGCATGGACAAGCAGCGACGGGTGGGAGGTTGATGGGCAACCAACAACAAATGTAGGCTGCCACAGTGAGATTAAGTAATTTGGCCATAAATCACAACATTTTGAGCCGAGGCAAGGGAGAGGATGCGGCGTCCTCTTGAAAGATGATGTGGTGTAAGGGCAGAGTTGTTGACTATGGAGCTGGGTCTGAGTTCTGGCGTCGGCTTAACATCCTTGATGCTGGGCAAATTACTTAATCTCCCTGTGCCTACACAAATTAATGTGTCCTTGTGTAAAGAAACTGGTGCTAATGTAAAGCACTCCAATACCTTAAGTGGTGCAGTCGCCAAACATACCTAATCACAAAGAAAAATGTAGTGCCGGAAAAAGTCAAAGGGAGTTCTTGGTCCAAGCTCCACTGATAAGAAAAGACACAATGAGAAAGATGAACAAAACAGGAAATAGCATGCTGCAACCAAGGAAGACAGAGTGACAAGCATACGAACAAATGGAGATAAGGGTGGGCTTACTGTAAGCCCCTCTTAAGATACTTTTTAAAATACAAAAGACTTTGCAAGCTCAGTGCAAGCGAAACTTAATAATGAAACCAAAACAAGGACCAAGGCTGTGGATGTGAGCTGAGCAAAGATGCAAGGACACAGCGTAAGTAAGTGAGGCTGAGGATGGTTGGTTTGGAGGAAGTGATAAAAGTAACACAGAAAAGCTGAAGAAACATGGAGGAAGACACGGAGAGTGTTGGAAAAGAGAGCAGTAGGAACTGTAGACCGAGAAGAAGGAAAATGAGCATGGGAATGGGAGGTGAAAGGAAACTGTGCGGGAAATGATGAGGAAGGAAACTGAAATGCAGACAAGGCTGAGGGAACTAAATTGTAAGATGGTCACAGAAAATGTTAGAGAGGAAAATGACAGAAAATAGCTTCAGATGCAGAGAGGGCACATCAAAAAAGTGAAAGGAGAAAGCAAGGCAAGATGAGAGCGCGTGGCAAAGAGAGAGGGAAAGAGATTAAAGGAGAGAGGCGCGGGCGAGGCGGGAGGGGCGAGGATCGGCGCAATCTCCCCACAGTGCCATCAGTCATGTTTTCTGTGTGAAGTCGCTGCTCATCTGAACCGGGGCGGGCCCGCCAGCTGCTTCCAACACACTTCACTTGCTCACAGATGATGATGAATGAGGCCGGGACTGATCATGAAGCGGCCGAGGGCCCGCGTGCAGCCGGCGCTGGCCACCGTGGAGAGCCCTGGGGCTCACCTGGGGCACCCCCGACCCTCCTGCGCACCCCTCTGCCCTCATAAAACTGGCCTCCTCATAGCGCCTCACGCTTTTGGAATACATGGAGGGTAGAAAGGAGGCGCAACCCGTGTTGCTGCCCCAGGCCTCACCCTTTCGGGGTCCTTTGAGTGACCCGAGCCTCACACAAGGCTCTGAAGCCGGATTGTCTCTCCCCTCGCGAGCTCTGCTCTCCCTCACCCTCATGGGCGTCTCCTCCGCTTCCTTCACTGAAAGACACCTGCTTTCTCAAGCTCACAGAACCCCCTCATAGCCCTGCCTCCCTTTGCCTCTTGCCCTCTTCTGTAACCCCACCCTCCCCACACACACTTAGCCCATCCTTCCTACATACCCTTCACAGTTCCTGTCCCTCCTTTAACCCTCCAGGCCATTCTCTCAGTTCTTCTTCCAACTGCGCCCCCCTTGGTCCGGAGTCTGACTCCAGGGCACCCTGAGCCACAGCTCGGCACTCCGGTACCACGCTGGGTTTCCCTGAAAGTTATCCTTCGTGCTGTGGCTGGGAACAATTTGTGTTCGTTTTCAGAAAGCTCATGGTTGGGGGCAAAACTGATGCATTTCAAAGATCTATTTAATGCAGACATTTGAGTGACAGTTCATGCACAGATGCAATGCTGATGCTGTTTCGATAGTGCCAGAGGGCACCCTATTTGTATACAGGGATTTGTGGAGCACAAACCTAGCTAAGGCGCAATGGCGTGGTGTGCTGTGACTCAGATCACCGTTCCTACTCCACATTACCACTGGAGGGCTCAGTGTTCCTACCTCACCCTCCTCATACCGCCTGACTCCTCTCTCATCCGCATCCTCCTAATGCTCTCCTCGTCCTCCTCACTTCACACCCCCCTCTAATCAGGGGCCCTTATGCTTTCCCTATTCTCTTCCAGCCCTATAGGTCTCCTTCTAAACTAAACGCATGCTCGGCGCTCCACCCCTTTCAGCCATTCCTTCAATCCACTTCTCTGCCCCATGTCCTCTTCTGCCCAGACTGCACCAAGAAGAGGTTTCAGTTCTCCTCCAATCTCCTAACATCCTTGTTTTTAAATTAATACACAAGTTGCAACATTTACAACGCACCCATCACAGCATCCAATAGAATGGATCAACTGTCCTCCACCTTTTGACTTCTGTCGACCACTCTCTCTAAGAATCTTGGGCAGACCTTGCAGCTCCTTGGCCGCTCACCTATCCAGTCTCCAAACTCTTACTTATCCCCTAGGAGACGTGTCCTCCTGTTCTTGCCGAACTGTTGACTGTAGTCAATTTTGCATAGATGGAATGATTCATAATACGTGTCTCAATAAACCACGCGCCATGCTCCCCGGCTGCGGAAGATGTGTTTTTTTTTTAACTTGACCAAAATCCTAACAAATCGCCACGGAATAAAGCAGGGGCGCCAAAGTCTAGCGCCCTTATCAACGCATTCCACACAGACACTGAACGGTACATCAGGCCCTACATGTCCCAAGAGCTAGGTGCGCGTTATCAGCATCCTTCGACCCCACCTCAGCGAGCTGAACCCACGTGCAAAGTCACATGGGGGCGGAACCGCATGGGCAAGAACGCCATCTATAATTAAATAGCGTTAATGGGCCGCATGCAGAATCAGCTTCAATCAAGCCTCTATCGACCGAAGCATAAGCAGTCACGAGGGCCCTGCAGCTCTGCCAGGCTGAGGAGTAAATTCACAAGAATGACAAAACTCACAAAGTGCTTGCCTCTTGTCGACGTCAGACGTATGAAGGGCTGAGAGGAACCTCTGAAGGATAAATGGTAAAGCGGAGTGAGCGTATCTACCCATATATCTGTGCCCTGCTGAAAAAAATACACTGAGTCCAGTTATTTTTACTTCTGCTGTTTCAGTCATTTATTATTTATTATCTAGCAAAAACATTATCACATTTGCTAGTGTGGTCCACTGCTTGCCCCATTCTTTGTGGGGTGTTATCTTACAGACCATATGTACTTCACTCCCAATCGGGAAATTACCATCGTGTGCTTGCACACAGTTTGCCAGCAAATTTTATGAGATTATGGTGTGATTATATTATTATTCCAAGTTTGCTCTAGGTCACATGTTTTGTTCAGTGTATGATTTTACATCTGGCTGGACATAACAAAAGGTTTTGCAAACAGCTGCTAACAATTTTTAAAAAAATATGTAGAGTGGGGCTTTTGTACCTTAGTCAAGAGAAGTTATTCTTCCTCACACCATGTAATTGGCTGTATGATTCCACCTTCAAAGAGGTGCTTCCATTCGATTGCAAGAGGAACTATTTAACATCTGAAAAGTACACCTAATCATCACATGGTTTGTTAAATTTCTTCACCCCATACTCATTCTATACAAAAAAGCATTTGTTTTTGTTATATTTTTCTAAAGCACTGGCTAGATTAAAGGGGCTTACTTTAATATGCATTTGTGCATGTGATGGCGTGTGAATGCTAGTGTTTATATGTGTTTGCACATTAAACCCACACCTACTGGCTTTTTCCAATACTCATTTGCTTCTGCAGTTGGCAGGTCATTCGCATTTATTTACTGAAGTGCACCCCGTGTGTTGGCGCATTCAGATGCTGTTGTTGAATATGTCAGTTTGTCATAGCCAAGGAGATCTGCGTCGTTGGTGCACAGACTCACACCACAACAGATCAGTTTGGTACAACAACAACTGGACTTTCCAGTGTTATATACACCCACCACCACACCGAACACTGACTTCCTTCAGATCTAGGCAGTAACAGACACCTTCTGCTCCCACAATACAGTGACTTCTACTGCCACTTTTTGACTAGATGTTTGCGTTTGTCCCCCGGAGCAGAGCTCCAATTCTTTTGGCTAAGTTTGCGCAAGAGAAATACCATATACCTATATCTACAATCACACACAAGCAAGTGCGTATGGGTAGGCGGGTGTGTGGTCGGGGGCTGTCATTGGGCTTCATTACCCCATGATCAGGACGCAAGCACAGAGGAAACTGGCACCGGGTGAACTAGGGGTGTTTATGGGAAATCTAAGATGGAGGACTTGGGCATGACTGAGTGATTGTCGGGTAGGCTGTGGCTGATTTACTGATTTGGAAGATGGTTCTGAATGCCTTTCCTCCTCTTCTGTGACCCTTGTATGTCACTTCTTGCGAGGGGTCAAGGGAGTGGATATAGTGTGGGCTCTGTAATGAGTGTCCCATGGCAGGTGTCAAGGTGTCTAACACTGTACTATGAGGGATAGAACTGACCAGATAAAGCGGAGGCCAGAATATGGGTTCGAATTGCCATTCTAGATCTCGGAACCCCTGTAATAAAGACCTCCTTTTCGGATGAACTCGAAATCCCAAGTGTTCGTCAATTTATTCAAATTTAACGAGAAAGTGGTCCATTTTATGTTGTAACTCTTGAAATGTTTCACCAAGTCCAAAGGTTTTCAATGGCAACTTCAAAATGGGCCAGCAGTTCAAGGACTGAAGCTCTGGCAGGATAACATGAGCATCTTCATAAAGGAAGCTGTGCTCTCATACTCCCGCTCTTACACCCCTAGAACCTGCAGGCTGCGTTTTCCACCCCTTGGGTGAGACCCTTCCCTTGCAGCCAACAAACATGGCTGTATGATACTCCAAGGCAGAGGTTTCTGAAGCCTACGAGTAGAGAGGGCCAGACTTGACTACTGTCTTCCTTCCGTTCTGTTTGTTGCCATGTTTCAACTTAAAATTCCAAACAAGATACCGGAGAAGATGGCAGATTCATGTAGGCGATTCCCAGCGGAGCACAGCATTGACCCCAGGCGGGGGCACTCTCCACAGCCACGTAGCCATTGCTGCAAGTCATCTACTAGTGGGACCATCAAACTGAAGTCTGCTTTGCGGTTTTTTTGGTCCAGTTCTGCTGCATACTTAAGACTTCTGTTTGGAGCTCCTGGACAAGAGCGTCATAGTGGAAAAGTAGGAAAGAGATGAGCTCATTAGCCATTGCCCCAATGTAGTGCCATTTCGCCTGTCTGGGCAGCCTTTAGGCACATTGACAGGACATGCCAAAAGGCTTGCACTGCTGTAGACAGGTATAATGCAAGGAGGGGGAAGGCCTTCTCTTGTACAGCCAAAGCAAAAAAGGAACAGGAGGGGTATCTTGTGATCTTCCCATCCTCCCGGCTTTTCCCTATTATCGACCCCACCACTTGACACTTAACAATTTTGTCGCGGTTTCATTGGTAGGATCAGGGTCTGCACACCTGCACTAAATTTGTTCTGTGGACAAACCAACATTCAGTTACCTGTGCTCTCCAACCATACTAATTCCCAAACACAAGGGGCTGAGAAGTGGTCTTGCCCCTAGTGTGGCGGGGCCACAACATGTTTTACACAATTAATTCATCCCAGAACGCATTTGCTGGATCCATTCATTGTCAACAGATTTAGAAAATACCGGCAGCTTCTGGAGGAAAATGTCAGCATTACCACAATGTTTCCACTTGCCCTGTTTTTTTCCACTTGCCTCTCTTCCGTTGTCTAATAGTGGCCTAGATTAGTCATCGGTCTGAAGCGGGTATTATTGTGTGCAATTCTGCTCCCCATGTTTGCAGATATAATTAAAACAGCAGCAACTAACGGCTTTCCTGCTTCTCTAGCTGGATTTGTGCTTCCTAAAATTAAGGAATCAAAAATATATTTATACATATTAATTTGGTTCTGAGACACCCAGACCCCATGGTTACCCTCCACTATTATTGCAGCAAAAGCTAACTGTGCAGCTTTTTCCCAGCAGTTTTTATGAAGTATTATTTTCTGACTGTCACTGGTCAAAAGGGCAAAAATTCTCATTTTCTAGTCAGCTAAAGCCAGTCCTGTGAGATTCATTGATCCGGACAAGTCAGTTCAGCCGGGTGAACTTACTGACCCATCGGAAGACGGGCTGAGAGCCTGTGTGACAAGCAGCTGCCGCAGTGCCAGTTAAGAGAGGAATACATAATCCCAGGGAACAATATAAGCCTGATTATTCTATAGAGAATTTGTCCACAGCCCTTTGCAGAATCAGCTAAATTCAATAGTTATTACTCCAACAAAACCATACACTAAAGTCACCAACCTCAAGAAAGATGAAAGACCAAACATGTCACCTGATGAAGTACGAACCTAGTAACCATGAAGTGTCCAACATCGGCCCAGGAGGAAAGGATTCAAGCCAGAATTTATTGTTCTCAGCTTTCGATACATTTACATACAATCACTCTAAATGGAACTCATTTACAGAGCATGCGATTATCCTGAAATTCTGGTATCTTCCGTTTGTACTGGACCTAGTTTGGAAGCCTCCTATCGATTGGTTATCCATACAGGGTGCTGAAGCTGTTACTACGCTTATACAGGCCATTCAGGGAATGATGATGTAGGATGTTTCACAGCCTTTGCTGACATCCTCAAACAAAGCAATATTCCTGAAGTCCTGTTGCTGGAGATCGCTGGGGATGCAGGACTGGGTGAAGATAACTATTTCTTCTCTGTACTAGATGCGCTCTTTAATATAGATTTGTTAGCCACCCAGAATGGAAATCGATTCCATTTACATTTACTGCATGTAAATTAGTTTGGGGTAGATATTCAAAAATATCTGTCCTGGATCTAGGCGTCTTGGACTCCTTGTGCTAAACCCGACATTTACACAAATGCATTTATCAATTGAAACCTTGGACGGTTAGCAAAATCTTGGAAAACTCTGCAAAATGGACCAGCAATCGCTTTAAAGGTGAACACAAATGCATGCAGAGCGCAACCTGGATCCACTGATCTCCATGACGGCCATTGACATGATCCTGTTATCCCTGACACGGCTAAAATTTGACCTAACTCCTTAGACTAGATTCAGTTACTGAACATGAGCACGGCATTCTAGGCAGAATACATTTTAACTCCGGAGTTAATCCTATGGTCTCGCTGAAAGCTGCGCTTCAAGCTTGGGATATATGCCATCAGATATGATCAACAACATCATGTGCGGTGAGTCATGTGCCCAGGTTTGGGAAGTGGTGTATGGGCAAGTTACACAGGGGGGGTCGTCCATCATTTTCATTATAAAGATTGGGATTTTAGGACCAAAGAAAATCTATGTGTAACGCCCGCAAAAATGAGTGATTTTTTTTCTTAATCTGGTCCCAGTGATGTCTGACTGCCTAAGTCTGAAAAATTGATTTCAACGAGCTAAGGGAAGAGCAGGGTCATTACTAAATTTAAATAATGTATTCACCTGCAGGCAATGCTTGCATTCTGAGGGCCTAAAAGAGATTCTACAAATGCCTGTATTGTTTAGGATCCATTTGCTGGTAGGCATGGCTGTTAATTTGCTTTGAATCCCATTCACTCAAATGGTTTCCAGCACTCAGTGTGACTGTTGTCTACACCTCTCACCGCCACTGCTTAACTTGTGCTGGTGCTTGCAGGTGGTGGGTACCTGGGCTTTAGACTCGAAAGGGAGCAAAAGACAAAGTGGAGAAAGGAGGAGGAAGATAAAGGGGAAATAGGGGAAGGACGTTCAAGATTGAGATAAAGAGACAAGAAGTCAGTGAAGTCCGGATGAAAAAAGAGACATGAGGTGGAATCAAGGCATGGCAACTTTGAGCAACCCCAGCATTCAGCAGCAGCAAGCTCCTAAAAAATATAGGCTTCTGTATACATTTTCCTCCCGCAAATTAAACCCTGCTCACCATCTGAGCAAGACAGCACCGTAGTTTAAGCAATGAAGGATAGTTGCGTCCAGCAGAAAGCACGACAGAGGACAAAAGCAGCAACTACTTATTGCAAGGTCAGTTGAAAAGCCTGCATTCCGCATATAGTTCTCCTATTACCATATCCTCAATGCCCTCCATTTTGATTTTCTGTTTTTTCATTTATTTACATTTTTTATAGGTATATACTGTGTCGAACAACAAGACAGCATTTTTCATTAGAGGGATTATGGAGATATGGTAAGCCAGAAGCGAGAGGGCCATGACTACGAGACAGGCACGAGCCTAGGATATATAATTGAAGAGTATGTAATTTTAATATTGCATGATATGGGTTGCGATTTCTACTCCATGCAAAAAAAAAAAAATCTTTTAAAACCTCATAATTCACGCGGATGGTGTCATTTCCTTCCGTGATTTAAGTGTTCTTAACTATTGGGAGAAAGGTGAGACAAAAACATGCAAAGCATGTAAAATGTTTGTGTAAATAGAGTGCGTAACACTGTCACATCAGTTTACGCCAATTTTAAAAAAAAAAGCAATGCATCCCTCTGCGGTACAACCTCGGCTATCATGCCCTCGCAGGCAGGAAGGGCGGCCTCTGTGATAGTACAGGGCAGCGTTTTTCTCCCAACACAACGTTTTTCTCCCAACACAAAGAACTGCGCACTCTACCTCGTGTCACTGAGAGACGACAGACGTGAGACAGTCAGGGAGCAGCTGCTCCCGCAATTCCAGAGCGCCTCCGTTTGCAAACAGGAAGCACACAAGACTCCCCTCCAGTCGGGGTGTTAGCAGTTTTATAAACCAAATCAGCTCAGGTGCAGCTGTGGCTAGGGCTGAACCATAACACTGTGACAAAGGGGGTGGCGTGTGGAAACCCTCGAAAGCCGCCTTCTATTATTGTTTATCAAGACTGTGATAGGGGTTTACTTCATACAATGTCTGAATTATCACCAACATGGGACTTTCCAGTTTTGAGAGTGGCGACTTCCCAAGGAATTCCGTAATGGCGTAAATTTGCACCCCCCTCACTCAGCTCGAATTCCCAGAAGCCTCTGGGGAGGTTAGGGAGCCAGCAGGAGGGACTCTGCCATTAAGGTCACACAGGGAATCCTTTCTTGTGTCCAATTTTTGTAGCCTTGTGTCTTTCTTTGGCCCCTCTCAATCAGCCAGTCCAAACTTAAAATGTAATGTGTTTTAAATGATATGACGGATTTTTGGGGAAACTATCATACAAGACTGGTCAAGAGGAGCCTGGGTGTTGCAAGGACGTCCTTTAAAATATGATACTTAGAATATTATTGAAATGGGAATTTTCGAAAACTGCTGTAGCACAGCCCCCAAAAAATGGCAGCCTATCAGTTATATCTAAACTACGGCAAGATATCAGGATTTTCTTTAAAATATTGTTTTGGGTAGGAGACAGCAGAAAAGCTCTTTAACTCCAACGTTCAAGCCCCAGCAATGACTTTTGTTCAGCTGATATATTTTGGAACTAAAAGAGAAAACGTACATGCACACATCACACCATTTGTGCTTAATTACGCTTAACCCAGTGCTCGGTAAGGACAGTGTAGGAGGATCACTGCCAATGCCTCATGGGTCCCAGGTAAAACATGGGAGACCAGGGCAACAGATGTCAAACTCCCCACAGACCATTCCATACCTCCAAACAGATCCTCAAGAAACACCTCACCATCTGGCATGAGCTCACTAGAGGCCTCCCATACCATAAACAAACCCTATAAAACTATCACATCTGGGGAATATACAAACTGGATTCACCTTAGTGCCTTTCTTAAACACTATAATTCCAATATAGCATAAGCTAAAGTAAGAAAGCTCCCCCCCCACACCTTTCATTCATAATGTTGCCCATTGGTGATGTATCAGCCATAAGTACCTCATAAAGTTTGAAACCGGTCTGACATTTAACACCTTGATGAAGATGCACCAAGAAAGTGAAGCAAGATGGGCGAGTGGGCGACGAAGCAGCATTCTCTCCCACAGCATTTTTTTAAATATTCTAACACTTCAATATTACTGTTGTGCAAGCACGTCCAGTCCCACAGCTATTTGGCATTTTATCTCAACAAGACTTTTTTGAAAAACAAGTGGGATCAAACAGTTTGTTGTTTTTCAGCAGAAATTCCCAAATTGTCTGAAAGTGTTAAAATGTTTCTGCCAGTTCAAATCATTTCAGAATGCAATTGAACAAGCATTTGATTAATTTAAAATGTAAAAAAGAAGACACCTTCCTTCTACTTCACACTTTCCAATCCCCCTCAAGCAACTTATCAGTCTTATATCATGAATGCGAATGTTGGGCGTGGGAAGTATCAGAAAATAAAGTTACAAAGGTCTCAAATTCTCATATTTTGCAATTTCAGACAGAAACCATATCTCTTAGTACATAATACTTATGGACTCAAGCTTCATAAAGCAGCATCTATGATAATGTCACCAAGAGCTAACATTGTGCCTCAACGGGAATAAAAAACATAAGTGACAGAAGCAAGTGTCCTTTTGCACCAAAGAAAGAACATCAGCAAACATGTACCCAATTCAGCATGTCTGCAAATATCACTTTAAAATGTATGTTGGTATGGAACTATTTGTGCTACCAAAAAGAATCATTTTATTTACTGAATACTAACATTACCTACCATCAACTGTGTTTTCGTTTTGGCACATAAATATTATTTTCTTGAATATTTGCCTTTCGCTATCTGAAAGTACACAGATGTTGGCCCCAAATTCCCGCTTTTGCTACAGATGATCTTAATCAGGGCACTATTAACTTGGGCAAGAAAGATCACTTGACTTAGACCGTGAAATAAATCCATTGGTTGGCTATCTGTGCACCAAAGGCTGTAAGTTAAAACTCTGCAGGTGATCTACAAATGCCTTGCGGGATATTACACAATTTTTTCAAAAACTGGATCTAGGCTACATCTAGAAACAAAACTCTTGATGAGTCGTCTCCTCAATAATAGCTGCCAAGATTTCAGTTGCTTGTGTGTGTTATTTTCATAATTTCAATGTAATTATGAGTGACATTCAACGACTGAGTGACACTTTCTTGTGAGCAAAGTCAAGCAATGATGATGAGGAAAACACATAAATATCAGAAATTACACCCATTAGAGCAACGACAAATTCTAAGAAGATCTTAAAACTGCTGCAAAGCACCAGAAACGGAAGGCCACTAACCTAGTACCCTTGTAACCTGATTGTACTGTTAAACAAGTGTAGCTGAGCAATCTGCCCCAGTCTGCGCATGTCGTTACTGCCCAGTCGCCCCGCAGTGGCAGCAACCTGGATCCCACACCAGTTTGCCAGAGGCTGTGCTATCACAGAGCTACAGGCTCCTAGGCTGCTGAGCACTCAGCGCTGAAAAAAAAGTCTTAAAGTAGTACTAGTTGTTGGACCAGCACGCTGCACCACAGTGGCTCACCCTGATCGGACCCAAAATGAGTTAGTGGGACTAACGGGCTAGTCATGAAGTCAGAGCACCGACTGACTCTGACTGTACAAGTGTGAGACGGCAGAGTTCAGACAGCCTATAACAAACACAGGGCATGCACAGGAAGCTGAATAATCAATGATTGCTTGCTGAAAAGCTAATTTTCTTAGAAGCACTGTAGACAGAGGTATATCGCTCCACAAGCACTTACTCTGCGAGCAGGAATTTGGTACGGGCCGCCTCATGGCCACATTGCAATGACTCTGATTCTCCCACGGCTGCAACGCCGGGCATGATTGAGGGTGACGGCTCAGCTGCTACACTGTAGTGGACAGTGGTGTGTTCTTGGCTGCCTGGGTGAGGAACCACTCTGGCGGCTGCCGTGGTCCGTGGTTCACTCAGCTGGTGGGTGACAGGTCTGGTCCGGGCACAGGATCATTTTTAACAATATACAACCACCTGTGGCCTGAGCTATACTAACTTTATTAAACTGCGGCCGCCTGCTATGATTGCAATGCGGGTGGAAGGACGTCCCGCCTAATAAAGTGTGTCTGACGGAAACCTATATTCTGAACTCACCTCCCTGACTGTGTCAGAAGTAGGCATTGGGTGCTCCTAAAGTGAGTCATGATGTATGATCACTAATGCCGCGCGCGGTGTGTCTTGGGTGAATCCTTAATGTTGTTACGTTGTTACCAGAGTAGCAGCCCAGAGCTTCGAGCAGCTGAGCCAGCGCTGCCACTCCAGCTTTTCAGAGTAATGGTGCATGATGATAATCCTTAGCAGTGTGAGCGCTCCGGCTTGACAGCTGAGGAGGCGCTAATACGTGACTTTGCATTTCAGCGTGGTGATGCGGACCACCAGACTGAAAAGTGTTAGTCTAACGCCTGATGCGTAGTACTTGGCAAGGCTGCTCAATGAGCGAGTCACACACAGTCTGAAGCTCAAAGGATGCACAGACGAAGCCCCATCAGAGAGCACAGTGCCCTCTACTGGACTCACTTGGACACCCATATAATTGTACTGGCCGGATTACCCTCCTTTAACAAACACCTGAATGAACGCGTTACAGGAAGCCTTCTTCATAAAAGCCCTCCACCCACTCCAAAGAATGAGGGAGCACTTTACTTGCTGGCAGAAGCATGCTTTGCTCAGAACAGATCATCTGTGTATTATTTTGTGACATTTCACATCATCTTATACCCCTATCGGTGCCCCCAAAATAAGTCCCGACCTCACCCTGACGACACACAAGGCGGCTAATGTGGGAATCTACCAACGCCACCTGGGGCCAAGGTCTTTCTCCTACTCAACTGCCCGGCTCAAACGTAAGTAAATTCTAGTGCTATGGTATAATCCACATGGTGACATGCGCTATATCAATACCAATAAATATAAATATTCATTTATGAGATGTTAAAGGGGCAACCCAGTTCAGAGAAAAAATCAGTTCTTGTTACACATAATTGTGCTTTTCGGACAATAACCATTCTAGAACCTCACTTTATTTGATGACATCAACAGGGGTATTAAGATGTAGTATGACATCGTACACAGAATGGCTTCTTTAAGGACCAGTTAAACGTCATTCCAAAACCAGTACCCAGATTATCACTGGTTTGGTTTCTCACAAAAGCTTGGTCTGCTTGTCACCCCCTCCAAACCACCCTAGAGCAGCTGAATCTTTAGGATCCAGTCGTGTGCTGCCTTGCCTCTACTCACACTGCTTTTTCTACTTCAATTATACAATAAAGTACAATTTTAAAGTGCATCAGCAAGCAGAGCCTGTAAAAGGTGTTGAAACGAGAATACATCTAGCCATGTGTATAGGGTCTGAATATGTACGTTCTATGGTTGAACAGAGTTTGAAAATTGCAGCTCACCAATTCCATGCTTACGATAAATGTACTAGTTTTTTAACCTTCTGCATATAAACACAGTTCTGAAAGGAAATAATATGAGGAGTACTGCTAAGGATATTTCCTGACAGACTAGTGCTTGAAAAGGGGCCAATATGGCTGGGGCAGATTCAGTCTAAGATTGGGGTAGGGTTTTCAAGTGATTAACGCTTCATCTGCACTGCTGGTATTTTAAAAGCATGCCGAAAGGTCTTGCAATCTCTATGAAAACTCAGATCAGAGAGTCGGGGACAAAAAAATGTACCACATCATGTGCTTGCCAATAAAGACCCTCCCTACAAAGCAGTGCCCTGAGATGAACAGGGATTTAAGTGGGCCGGGTCCTGCCGGTGCTCAGTACAGGCTGTTCTGATAAGGTTTTGCAATGCAATAGGTATCGCATTTACAAAACTCATGTAAATGCGACACCTATTGCATTGCAAAGGCTTGTTTGTAAAAGCGCCCATGCGGCACTTTCACTTTAATGTCGGCCGTGCCCTTTTTCTTAGACGAGCCGAATCTAAAGAAAGGGGCATGGCTGCCATTAAAGTGAAAGTGCAGCATGAGGCGCTTTTACAAAAAAAAGCATTTGTTTATCAAGTTGACAAACAAATGCTTCTTTTTGTAAAAGCGCCCCATGCCACGGTTTCACTTTAAATGGCGGTGCGCCCCTTTCCTTAGACGGGGCTGGTCCAAGGAAAGGGGTGCAACTACTATTAAAGTGAAAGTGTGGCATGGAATAGTTTTTAAAAAAGTAAATAAATACTTTTTTTCTTTTTTTTAAACATGTGGGCGCGTTCGGTGCCACAAAAATACTCCGTTCTATTGCTTTTGATATATATTTTTAACTGCAAGAATTATTGATAAACTCGTCAGAGAGATATTATTCAAATGTATTTTAACTAAGAAATATTTGTGTTCCTTGTGAGGACATAAGAACCAATGAACCAATCACAAAACAATAAATATTCAAAACACAGGTATATATAAAAAAAGGTTTTATCTTTTGAAATTTATCAAGGGTGCTACACAGTTATACAAACAATGTAACAAGAGGAAAATAAATACAATTGTATAATCCTTCAATGTCACTATTGTAAACACTTCTTCTCATTGTACATTATTTTTCAGAAGAGAGTGTGAATGTCGACGTTTCAGTCTCTATGCATTTGTTCATGAGCCCATCTTCAGGACTATCATAAATTTAACAGGTGACCCCTGAATTGTGTTTCCAAAGATTCAAGAATTATAGAATACAATTGATACGTATATGTCAAATCGATTGTTGTTCTGTACAATGAGAAGAAGTGTTTACAATAGTGACATTGAAGGATTATACAATAGAACAGAGTATTTCAAATAAATCCCTTGAAGGCGCCTTTTACCCGTTCCTTTGATTTGCCCAAGCCCTCAAGGGTAGATTGGGTTTCCCATTATATTCAACAACAAAAAACAAAGGCTTGGCCACCACTGTATGTATGTGCCATACTATTGGCGGGGGGGGGGGGGGGAAATAAAAGCAAATGGGGAGAGCTTGTCCTGCCTGCAGACCGGAGAAAACCATTTAAGCGAACAGTGCTAGGAGGCTGCAATTAAAGCCTACCGAGTAACAACACATGTAACGGGTATCCTCATGGGAGGCTACAAAATGAGATAAGGCAGTACTAAGCAGGGACCACTAAGCCTATTGACCAATGAAAAGCCACAGTTTCCAAAGGGCAATGACACAAGCCAATGAATGAACGAAAAATATGGTCACAGCTTCAAGTCCATACCTGAATACAGCGTGCCTCGCAGAGCAGCGCGTGCGCTATCCAGGCTTGACCTGAAAAGCAGGTGCCAAGACGAGTCTCCATTTCTGCCCTCACGCTCTGGGTGAAAAAAAAAATCTTAACTGCAGCAGCACCACCCTTAACTGCCTTTGATGTAACTTCAAAGAGACTCGTGATAGCTCTTTCATAGTCTCATGTCAGAACTGAAGTATTTTCAAAGTTATTTACAACGAAGCCGTAGTTGGTGCTTATTCATCATATGCAACTAACAACCATTGACAAAGCCAATAATCCTGGCTTGTTGTAGGCGCAATGTTATTTGTTGTATTATATATCTGGATACAATGACAAAAGCAGGAAAATACCAGTGGGGCGGCACACTATGCTAAACACAGATTTTTAGCTTATGTGTTTTAAGGCACACCCTTAATAACAACACCCCCCCCCCCCCCCGAGATTTTTCATCCCACTGAAAGCCCTGGAGATGACCATGCCAGCCTGCCTATGTCAAAGCCCTCTAATCTTCCTAGAGCTAGAACGCTTGGTAGGCAGCCCACGTCTCGCTTGGGAGCTGTGGGCTTTGCTCAGCTACTGCCTTGTGATCATATCAACAACCTCGCACAAACACTAACGTACGTGGGTACAGGAAGGACAACAGCCTAACTCTGCCTTTAAAAAGATTGGAGAGTTTACTGTAATTAAAAAAAACTATTACGGAGCATGGAAATCCAATGTGGTCCCTGTAGTTAAAAGCCTGATTTAGAAATGTCTCTTTTTTCTAAACAGGAGAACGCGTGTTTAAAAAACAAACTGGATTTAGAACACAAATATGAAGGAATCTGGTGGGTTTTTTTTTTACTGAAATATTTGATTAGAGTTTAAAGATTCTTTTTGATTTATTCTACACCTCTTCTTTGCCTGTTGGTCATGTTCCTCTAAGTTGAGCTGTTCTGTGGAATGTGATACCTTTATTCATTATTTGAAACTTAGATGAGGATCAATGTGTAGAAATTGATTTGACTCGATGTGGACTATACTTTGATATTCCGCCATGTGGAGGCATTTGCATTCTCCCTTTGCACAGTGAAGCATATAGGTACATGTTTATTATAAGCCTACTCCCACTTCAAATGTTACATACCATTATATATTAAATAGGATAAGAAAATAGGACTTGCCAAAGTAAAAAAAGAACTTGATATTGTCATGATAATCATGATGACATCTTAGGGGTTGCGATAGAAACATATCCATTAAGTAATCCCAAAAATTGAATGTGTGAGATTTACGCAAATTTCCAAGCCTTTACCCACCAGTTTGGGAGATCGGGGGCTATCAAAAAGCCTGCTTGCTAGCTTTGCACGAGCCTGTATAGGAGTAAGTGGTTGCGTAAGCATTACATACTTACGACTGCATGTTCGCGATGCCCTCTCTAACCAATGCTTCACACTTCATGTGATAAGCCATCCCTGCGGAAGGTTACGTTGCAATTAAACATGCAGACATTGCTGGCACTGCCAAATGTTCAATTGCCAATCCATAGGAGGCTTGAGGGGGTGACTCCAAATTCAGCCATGCCAATAAAAGCAAGGGCTTCTCGGAGCCCCCCCCCCCCCACACAACATGGGAAGACATCAGACGCGCAACACCCATTGGGCTCACCGGGCTTCAGCCCCACCCCCCCTCATGTGTGTCAGCCCGGCTGAGACAGCCTCGCGGGCTGGCGTCCGTCTAATTGCAGCCGCACCCAAGTACTTCACAGGTCTTTAAAAGACCATTTACTCGTTAATGAGGCTTTTGTTGTGTTTTCAACCCTTCATACAGCCACTCTGCCTATGGCTGGAAGACTGAGCCCCCCCCCACCCCCCGAAATCTTTTTCAGCACCCCCCCCCCCCCCCCCCCCCCCGAAATTTGGCTCTAGTTGCCCGCCTGGAAGACATCATACTGGGTCCTTTACTGCCAATCTGCCAACAATGATAGTGCCAAAGCCATAAAATGCCCCCCTCATTCCAGTGTGTTATGGGCATGTCCGTATTTCTTAGTTCACCGTGGTCTAATGACACAGTTCTTTTTACAGACATAAAATGCGATATATTTTCACAGTTTTACCCTTCCAAAGTGTACTATTGCGTTTTCAAATTGGAAACTATTAAATTAAAATATTAGCTGCAGAAGACACTGGTTTTGTGCGTGCGACTCGTGTTGCTTTAAGGCTGCCATTTTTTTTGCGGATAATGTCCGTCGCTTATGTAACCGGTTATTCGAGGCGGCTGTCCCCGCAGACAACAGCTAAGTGGATTTGAAATGCTCCTTTCACCCCCTCCTTTGTGACGAGATTGGGTTTCTAAAAATAAAGTGCAGATGTTCCTGCTCGCGTGAAGTGCAGGGTGGGGCCCCGGGCTGGAGAGATGACAACAGAACTCGATCCCTCGGCGCCACTTGCTACGTAAGCGCCTCGGTGCGTCTGGTGCTTCTAACTGAAGAATTATAAATTCCTCCCTTTTTAAGAAGTAATGACCGATCGATTTCCAGGGTTTAATGGGAGGAGGGTGGTGGTTCTTTCTGAACAGTTGTCTTCTCTCTGGTGTTAGAGAGGGCTCTGCGGTGCATTGAGCGCGGCCGCTTTGCTTCGACTGGTGACTACGTGAGTGCTTGTGATTTCTTGTGTGCTATTTGCTGGTGAGGTCACACGTGACAAGCGCCAGTGTCAGAAGTCTCGTGCAGGTGGCGGGAAGGGCAGTACGTCAGCCCCCTTGTGACACCGAGAACTGGGAAAATTACTCATAGCACGCGGGCACGACCTTTAACCCTGCTGGCGCTGGCCATTCCCTTATTTAAAAGTTGGCAACCCTAAGCCTCCTCACACACACACTATTCGAAAGTATCAGTTGTAAGCCTGGGCAAAGCACTACGCTACGCTCGCGAAGTTTGCGCTACTTCGCACTACGCGAATTGCACGTAGCACAGGGAAAACATGCGTAGCGTTGCGTAGTGCAGAGGTTATTTTTCGCTTGCTCGCGGTCCTCACCATCAAGTTGGCGACCGCAAGCAAGCAAAATGACATCCCGGCGAGACTTTTTCCTTGTTCGCGATCAGCAACATCAAGTTGCCAATCGCGAGCATGGAAAACAAACATCCGAGGAAGATTCTCAACGCGGGGAGGTCAGGTTTCTCATTGCAAGTGGTCGGGTGTGCTCGCGATGAGAAACTACCAGTCCGCGTTGAGAAAGCTGCCGCTCGAGTAAAAATCTACTCGAGCGGCAAAAAACTACAGCTCGCACTGTGCAAGATGCCGTTTTCAATGATTGCACAGTGCCGGATGCTTGTCCGCACTGTGCAATCATTGAAAACGGCATCTTGCACAGTGCGAACAGGGTACTACGCAGTCCGCGAAGTGCTACGCGTAGCTCGCGTAGTGCACTTTGTGTAGCTTCACGTAGTGCTACTTCGTGAACTACGCCCAGGGTTAATCAGTTGTAGTTGAATTCTCTGATTCACGTTCAGGTCTCTGTGATCCTCGAGGAAATTCGACTCGACCAATTACAGATGGTTTCTATTGTGTCCAACTGCTGCCACGTGCTTTTTTTTTTTAGACATTTCTTGAACTTTAGAGAACGTTTTAGATACCTCGTGGAACAGATAAAGGCCCAACACCAAAATACTGTGGATTTTGTATCTTCCAGCACAAATATCACAGTCGAAATATCGACTAGCAAAATTTGTAGAGGTAAGTATTTATACATTACAAATATTTAGTTAGTAACTCCATAGATACCATGACCTAATGCAGATTTTCAAGACAAGTAGATGTGGAGCTTCGAATATTAAATCTATATTTACCTATGCGTATTCACCATGGCAATATGTTGGTGATTGATATTTTGCATACGATTTGCTTGTTGTACAATATTAACATTTTTGATATTCTGACGGAAAACCACAGGTATGCGGTGTCTGATGGTGTCAATTGGCTGCAGTTGGTACTTTATTGAAACAGTAGAATGCCCCAGGGTTTTTAGTCCGATGTTCAAAACTTCATCCTGGTGCAGTAGAAGTCGTTTCTAAGGGGTCGCATGAAAATTGCACAAGGACATATGAAGTTACTGTTCGGAAAGTTTGAGATTGCGCCGAAAGGGGAAATTGGCCCCAAAGCTCATAGTTGAACTGTCTTGAATGGCTTTGTTTACTTTTGTGTCCCTGTGACACGAGTAAGCAGACAGCTTGTGTGTCCTGATATTTGGTTCTTTCTAAGCACCACATCCACCTAGACCTCAACTCAAATTATTATGAAATACGTGCCTGGCCAGTACAGTGTCGAAAGGTCTTTGGTGGGTGCAAAACAGAAGTCGCAAGCAGAAGTAAATACTATAATTCCTGAACCCGGTCATTGGTTAAAAGAAATAGCCCCCAGACAACTCTTTCTGACTTCAAGATCTCAATGGGAACACAAGAAATGCATGATGACTGCATGAAGTAGTGATGTACTGTGATTCTAAGACGGCATCTATGTGCTGCCGATTCACAGTTGCATGTACGAGAAAGGGATATTGCACAATTTTTTTCATGATAATCTGCAAAGTGAATTTACAATTCTAGTCATGAATCTCTGTGATTAACTACTAGAGCCCATTAGACACCACCTGCTTGGATGAGGTACGTTTCACCCGCAGAGAATGAGTTACGCGGGCAGCTGTTGCTCCATAACCCATCAAGCTGACCAAGCAAATTTCTTAAGAACTGATCTTTCAAAACTTACAGCAAGGATGTCACAATTCTGTGCACACCCCATATCTAGACCAAAAAGATACTTACTACAGTCCTTCTAGCAGTGGTTTTGAGATATCACAGAGGACTCCGTCTTGGTGCTGTGATGTAACAGAACGCAGATGTTAAAAATGCGCAAGCTTCATGAAGACAGCGACTGATTACAAGTGTCCAGGTGAACGGCAATGCAAGAGCAAATACGATTGTAAAGGTATTGGGAATTATAAGTGTTGTAATGTTTATCATGTCCGGTAATTGACAGGTACAAAGAAGATTGCCTACTTCACATTTCGCCAGGTGAACCTGCCAGAATTTAATAGGAGAAAAATTACCGGTAAATACAGAGAAATTCTCATATTGGTGTGCTAAGCACCAAAATCTGCAATGTATGCCCTATTTTCTGTGTTAAACGTGGAACAGGCGATAACTGATTAAAAAGACCTGATAAATTCCAAACACCTTGGCGTCAGATTTTATCGGGTGCGACTATCTTCACATCTGACATCAGGACACTTTCAATCAGATACTTATACTGTATATGGAAATGTACTTACTTGTAAAAGGGGAATCTCGACAATGTCACCACAGTCCCTTCTCACATAACATCCCATAAAGCAAAGGATCCCAGAAACATTTTAAAGAGACTTTTTGGCGCCAATGGGTTCCTATTTATCATGGCCAGCCACCATGGTTTCAATTTTGGAACAGAACAAAAGAAGGTGTTAAGCTCCATTCTGACATGGGGAATGTGGGAGATTTGGATGAATATATGAATCTTTACATGGGAACCCCAAACTAGAGCGTCTGTTCGAGCCATTTTTCAAGTATTAATAGGACCAAATAAGATGGAACAAGATTTTTTGATTGTTTTTTTTATTTACTAAGTTCACACAAAAATGTGACCCTTTAAGGAGACAGTTTGCCAGTCTTCTTGAGATCCACTCTCTGGAGCATCCATGCCTCATTCGTAAGAGGTTGTCCTACCAACCCCTTCAGCCCCTGCTGCAAAGTCATAAGTATGCACCAATCAAGTAAAGAACGCCAGATATTGCCATCAGACGCGAAACACTCGATAATATCAAATCTCTAAAAATCCAAGCTCTGCGTCTTTTTCGTTGAAGGACCTGGGAGGAGGGAATCTTCCCTCTCAGGTTGAGGAGCATTAACTGTGACTTTGTGTAGGGGTCTAGGATGGAAAACCACGCTAACGGGTAAGCATCGGTTTGTTGACAAGAGCGCCAAGCGGTGCCCAGACCATGAGAGATGAGATGCAGATGAACGAGCATTTAATGAAAGAGATTTTTGAGAACAGATTTGTCTTTGTAGGTGTCTGCTCTGGAATCCGTATCCAGGCAACGGTGCTTGTAGAACGTGCGAAATGACATTCAAGAGGAAGCTCTGCAAATTTCAGCGAGGGGCATTTTATCCAAGAGGGAGGCTGGAGCAGGTTTCCCTCTTCCAGAGTGAACTCTGGGGATGCTGAGTGAACCCTGAGGATGTGGGGGACTGGTTGGCACTTAGCAGAATTTTGCATCTATATGCAGGTTCTTTAATGCTGGAGCCAAAAACAGCAGGGCTGTTTTTTTCTGAACACCTGCAGGATATCTAAATAGTTACACCCAGCTATATTTGTATCCATGGTGTGCAAAATGTGTTCTGCTGGAGCAGAGGGGTTTGGGCAGGGGGGCTGACTAAAAAAAAAAAAAAAAATGTTTTGTAGCTGCGAAAAAATGGCAATCTAAACCAGACATGTCCAAGGTTTTCAGAGCATGTCTTCAATTTACAACAAAGCACACAATTTGAAAACTGACAGGCAATGGATTTCACATATATTGGAGAGCGTGAACCTAGCAAGAGAGCGCCGAACAAACGCAGAAGTCCAGAGTTGCCATCCATGATAGTCTACAGTGAATCCAGATGTTCACGGTGGGGAATCCTACGGATCCTTTCTGAATAGTCAAAGATCTGGGGCAGGCCTGATGATGATGGGCGATGTTTGCAATGTGCAGATACGGCGATAGGTTAGAGCACTCAAAAGGCTAGAACCGAGCAATTGCGCTTATCGGGCAGTGGGTATGGGGAAGAGAAAAGGAAACCACTCACACTCAACATTCCTGGACAACTTAAAAATGAAGCTGAGGACCACAGGCACTGTTACCAAAAAAAACCCCAGGACTTAATAAATGTGTCATACAGGATATATGGCCACATGGCAGCAAGGAATAAAGTATAATTTACATTCTTGGAGTGTATGATATATAAATGCAATCCATCAATAAATAAAACAAAGGATGAAGAGTGAGGTAAGAGGATGGAACCCTGTTGTCTGGAAGTTGCACGCAGTGCTCTCCAAAAGGCTCCCTAAACTACTGACATGTATTCGGATCTACCGATTTGGCCTAGTGATTGCAGGTGGGGTTCTTAGGTACTCATTTTTGGGGTGTGGCACTTATTTTTCCTGAACAGACCATGATCCAAAGCAACAGAGAAAAAAAACACAAAAGGGGGAAAGAAGTGGGAAGAGGAAGACAGAAAAAAAGAGGCAAGGGGAGAAAGCAGGGATGAAAGAGAACCTGCAGGAGTGAGGTAAAGAGGCAGGGAGTGTCGGGTTGATTAGAAAGGTACGAGGTGGAACCCAGACAAGGCAGCCTTGGCATTCGGCAAACTGACCTCTGATGGCGCCTTCTGCGGGTTTCCATGCAAAACGTGGGGCCCTGACAAATTAGGCACTGGGTACAACGTTGAACGGGTGGGGATTTTGAGACAGATCAGCAGCTAGTACATGTGGGTTTGGTGTACAAAAGTATAATGGGTTTGGGAAGATAAGTTATTCTGTGCTACCAAGTCTTTTCTAGTGCTGAACACTCCCCACCTAGAGACTTCCAAGTAATGAAAAAAGCAAGATACCAATAAGCCCACTTGCCTGTGCCATCAAACAGAGAAGGCCAATCAGCTTAGTGCAAAGAATGAGCAGTCTTGAGGCTTTCCTAAAAAATAAGTGATATTCATTTAGTCAGATTTCTTATTACAAGGTATTCCAAAGTACTGCCGCCAACACTGAGAGAGCAGCGCCGTGCTCATGCCTTCCTGAATCTTGCGATCTCTAAGATGTAAGGACCTGGCGATTGCTGGGGGCCTTGGAGGTGCTCACAGGTCAAATTAATTTTGAAGGCAACCATGGATTTTGAATATTCCTAGTGTGGTGGGCATTCAAATACGTCTTTAAAGCAAATTCTCTCCTCCACTAATAACCAGTGTAGAGTGAATATCCGAAGAGACATGGCCTGATGCCGGTGTGCCTTAACAGCTACTAGGAAGCATTCTGCACCCTGAAGTATAAGCCACTTAAGAAGACCCAGACAGGCAGTTTTAGAGCAATCAACTGGCACGTGGAATGGAAAACTGGAGGGATTGAACTCTTTCCTCAAGGGTTTTATGTGAAAGACAAAGCTTTACGGCCGTCGAGCTTTGAGGGTCCAGGGTGAGATCTTCATAAATGATTGGGCCCAGAATCATAACAAGTGTAGACTTTGTCCCATCACTTCCATCCAATAGAAAATTGGTAGGGGTCCCGGGTCTCTATCAAGAAGTGCTACAGAAGTTTATTTTCAGGTAGCTGCAACTCATGCAGGAATCTATTGCTGTCAGTGAAGAGTTGTTGAATATCAGCTGAGAGTCACCAGCGTAGGTAATGACTGTATTAATTTTAGCTGTGATCCAAGATTTACATGGAAAAAAAAGAGAATTGGGACAGCAGAGCCCTGGGGTACTCCACAAGTTAAGACTTGTCTTGTCGTGTTACGCAGGTGCGCATTGGGATGTCCCAGTCAAAAAGGAAGTGATTCATTCTGATGTTTTTCCACAAACATCCGACAAAGCCCAGCCAGCAGAAGAGTGGCAAGCAGTGCGGAAGGCTGCTGAAAGATCTAATGATATACGCGCTCCAGTGCCGTCAGTCTCCTGCGGTAGCTCCTCGAGGCTGGCGACCGCTGAGAGTCCCAAGGCAAGCTTTAGACATGACCAAGAATATCATTTCTTTCAATATTAAGTTGATCAATGACCAAGCAACTGTTTCTGATTAGTAAAAGTTAGAGATGGGTTAGGAATTTGACAACACAGCAAGATCTGAAATCAATTTATCAAAAGTAGGCCACGATTGTCCTCATCAAGGATCTGGAACAAGACCATATGGCTGCAAAGGATTTATACACCCCCCTAGGGTTATAGTGATTGGTAATTTACTGTAGATTGAGTCTGACTACCTTCTGTGGTCCCTGCACATTTATTGAATAGTTACATGAAAAAGAGCAATGGTGCTTGGGAGTGTAGTCTACTTAATTAACCAGGCTTTGTTGCAACTACTGCAATGGGGCTCTCAGTAGCTTGCTCAAGGATGCCAATGCATGCCTTCATGCTTCCCACCTCCCCTTCCCACTCGCTGCACCATTCCTCCTCCAGCTAAGAAATCGCAACATTTTCATAAAACAATCACCTGTCTTCATGAAAAAGGTCCCACAAGTCACTAGTCTATTATATGCATTGGCACTAACATGACATGCTTTCATGAGGGCACTGGACATCTCTCAGAATTACACATGCTTAGGTCTATAGAGTCTGCAGCCCATACACCGTCTGTTTAATTTCACAGGGCATTTAGCGTCACCACTTTAGTTTGCTGCCCATTGCTTTGATGCATTTTTTGTAGCTCCTTGTCCCCACTGCTGAGCAATTTTTGCTGTGTTTTGCCAATTCTGCTGGGACAATTCTGCTGGGACATGTGTTGTGAAGGCAAGAAAATCAAATGTTTCTTTTCCTGCTAATAATTTCCGTCACCTGTTTTTCATTGCCTGTTGCTTCCTAATCTTTGTCTGAGATGCATATTTCCGTATGGGCAGCCTCATGAAATAAGCCATATGTTATGCAATCGGCATTTTTATTGTGCATGTTCTACCACGGGTTGCCTGGAGACTTTCTATAAGGTTCCCGGGTCAACACTGCAGTCCAAAGTCTGATTCATCTAGTGTTGGTGTGTAACAGGTATTGAGTTCTGGTCATATTCTACATTTGGTGGTTATGCCATATTCATTGCGTTGTGGGCGTACAAATCTGGGGTTCAAGGGTTAAGGCTGGAGCACTTTGCTATTAGTTTTAGGATGTTCGAGGTCAATATACATGATTATTGGCAGGCAAAGTGAGGTGTGTATGGGTGTGTACGTAACTACGAAGCTGGTAGTTTGATGGTAGTGACAATGTGGCTCTACGGCCATAGAATGCGTATCCAGACCTAGTAGGGTCAAATCATACCTCCATCTCCCAGGACACCATGTATGCAGTCCTCGGCTTTTCTGTTACATATCACTGTTATGCAGTGATTTAGTCAAACTGTTGATTGAAAGCAAATTAGAACTACAGCTCCCAGAATACATTGTGTTGTCAAATGAGAACTAACACCCTGGAATTCGAGTTTTCCTATTGACATGGAACAATATTCCAATCCAAAATCTTGGTCTTTCATTAAAAACTATTTTATTTTAGTAGTTTTATTTTAAAGTCAATACTGGTACCATCAGCAACGTTTATGAAGTCGAAACCGGGAACTTGGTCACGCCGTCAATATGGCAGTTGTGCTGGTCCCCGGTACACTTCCCCGGGGAGGTGGGGTCAGCGCTAGTGATGCGCTGGGGGCCTGCCCTCACCGCACTCGCCCATTGGTTAAGGCAAAGGTGCCCGGAAGCAGTACAAACGCTTCCGGGGAAAACGCAGGGAAAACCGGTCCCGGAACTCACCGGGACCTGTTTATTCCAGTTTTGGGTGTAGAATGCCCTTTAAAAGAGCAGCAGAGCGGCGGCAGAGTCTCTTCTTCGCCGCTCTGCCATTGAGGAACAACTATCGCACCAGCTGCACGCGGAGGACTGCAGGAAGCCTCCATTTGTTTTTCTTTTCCCACCCACCATCCCAAGGCAGCAATGTTTTAGGAAGTAGTGATGTCAGGCTTGTGTAAAGGTTTTTGCTTTCAAGGTTTAAAGTTGTAAACTGGTTGTCATTTTCCAAAGAATGCCATTCATTATGCTTTACTTTACAGGTTAAATGTCTATTTTCTTGTCGTATTTATGTCTCTGAGTATCCTTGGTCTATGGCAAGGTCATGATTGCTAGGAAAAAATGTACTTCTCTTAGAAGGCATCCCATTGTTTAACGGGGACGGGTGGGGGGGGGGTCAGTGGTCCTTCATCACACTCCAGGGGGCACTTATGGCCGGCAGGCTGAAGGGTACGGGGGTAGGAATTCCCGCTTCCAGTAGGCCTCTTGGGCCAACCCCTGCGCAGGCGCATTGGGTGCCAACATGGCATAACATAAGCCCCTGGGAGGTAGGGTGGAAGGGCGTAGGGGGCACCCACGGAAAGGAATCTGGTGGGCACAGTGGCCTCCTGCGCAAGGTCACTCCGGTAAAGAGGGACCTGGCATGTAGTTGGGAACAGTCATGACCTTGCACGTAGGCTCATCCAGGATATGCACATATTCCAGTTTTAGGTTATGTATGGCTAGGTATTAGACTCATATTAAGGTTAGCCATACAATGCGTTAAATATCTTTATTTCTAAATGTGATTGGATATGTTTTGGTTTTCGGCGTATGTTTTTAAAAAAAATTGATTATGAATTTTAATAATGTTATAATGTTTTAATAATTTGTAATAAATACGGCCGGGGTTATACAACCCCTAATCCAAAGAATTGTGTTTGGATATTATTACTGATGCCTTGCGGGGGAGAGGGTGTGGGGTAGGGGTCAACTGATCATGTCAAGGGAGGGGACTCGGCAATACTAGGCCAGATTGTGAAAGGAGCAGCCAGCAACAGAAAGATTCTGTACATTTGATTGTCAGATTACTCCGCATCGACAAGAATCAGGATTCCAGTCCTTGGTTTTCCTTCTATGAATGTTTTCGGGTGTGTTAGTCCAACTGATTCAATTAAAGTAAGCCAAGGCTACAAATCCCCAAACCCAATAAGTTATCAAACATTTAAGTCCAGCACTGAAAACATGGTGCCTTCCTGATATAAATTTGACAACCCTAACTGTCACAGCTGTGCGCGGTAGCCATCTATTTGGTGTCATAGAGAAGGCTGTGGTCCATGCTGCTCCATGAGGTGCTCAGAGTTTGGGGAGGTGGCAACGTGGCTCAGGTCTCATCTTCCAAACCCTTTTATGAATCTCAGGCAAAGTTGCTCTGGCCTTCGTTGGATGGGCAGGAGTTCTCTTGTCAATGGCAGATCCTCCCCCGAACGGCACATTCAGAAGTAAACTTAACCCACATGCACTGCTGCAGTATTACAACTCCTCCATTTACAATGGAGGGTCTTGATTTTTAGGAAAAATCAGCCTTTTAAAGGCATGTTTTGACTTTCTCCTTCAGGAGTGGTGACATACGTTGACCTACAATGGGGAAATCCAGCTGGGCAGAGAACTTAAAAATAGGCAACCCAGCTCCATAAAATCACAGAAGAGATGCATATCTACCACAGATTGGCCCTACAATGAGGACATTACGATTAACCAGCACGCACTTAGGCAGAATTTAAAAGAAACCTTTTCTGTGATCTCACCCCAAACTAGTCTTCTCGTATATTATGTCTTCAGGGTTTCTCATTAAAAAGTCGATGTTAAAACTTGTTTTCTTGCTCAAATTGCTCCACAACTGAGATGATGCCCTGATGGTGGTCTCTCCGAAGCAGAGTATTCTCCTGTAAGCAGAGTCTGCTTCCTGGTGCATTGTGGGTTTTCGGGAACGTGATTACTAAGAATCTGATGCATGCTTGAAACTAAAAGAAAGACTTAGAATAGATGGCAGGAAAGTGCACGGCATGTGATCTACAGCACATGGTGAAAACAAAACTCTACGTAAGGCTGATCAGGGCAGTTGACGAACCAGTAGTGGATCACGCTCGCTAGGTAACAATCCAGTGCAGCAGACCTGCCGACGAAAACAAACGACAACAAAAATTCACAGTGTGAGAATGGGGCCTCATGCCGAGAAGTGCCTAAGAGGCAATATCGCCTCATGACCCCATCTCCAAAACAAGCAGAAAAGATTTCGGAGGGTTATGTTGATGCCCTGGGCTGCTTTCAAACCTCTTAACCAATATCAGTTGATCAAACCTCGAAAGATGAGCTGTAAATCCACCCTTTGCAGTAGTGTCCAGCTCGTTTTTCCCACCACTGGGTGATATCGGCTTCTCACCTGGAAACCGTGTGAAAGCATCAGATATTGTGTGACACCATGTGAGTTTGCAAGTCTGCCAGTGCCCTACATTACATCCTTCAAACTGAGGAAGCTTGACGCAACGCTCTATACTGTTATACTACTTGTTTATAGAGTAAATGTTAAAGTTCAGAGAGTAGTGTTGATGGATAGGCGTTCAATAAGTGTTCATCTGTGCATTAACAGAAGTGGCAACCAGGTATTGAAGCCATCATCTATATCACACAGTAGTGCATGCACTACCTTGTAATGCTGTGGTTCTTGCACAACACTACCTTAAGCATACTTCTCTACAGTGCTTGGACAGCACAACTGCATGACTACTGTGGAGACTCTGCAACACTCCTTTAGGCATAATATTGTAAAGCTGCGCATAATGCAGTGCTCGCACAGCACTCTCTCCAAGCTTCCACTGGTGCACGCACAACAAACCAAAAATCACGCAGCAGTTTGTGTACAGCACAGTGTATAGATATTACAGCATTATACGGAGCGCTTTGTTACAACTGCAATACACAAAAAGTACCTCACATAAGAAGGAACCCTCTCATTCATTAAGATGTGTGCGCTCCCCATCATGCACACTGCGGTATTTGTGCAGCACTCCTTTACAGTGTGTGGCCTTTCCCAGACCTGAGAAAGAATACATTTATGAGGCCAGGTGAGCCTGGTGCTGCAAACCCTCCATAGTTAATTAAGAGCATGCTACCGTTCTCTATATAGCACACATCTGCCATCAGTGTAGCCTCACGGTGCTATGTGTACGCACCGAAAAAATGCATAAACCTCTCTTTACAAATGCATTTGTTCACAGAGTACCCCTTCTTTATCGGGGTGCCTGTTAGTGACTCCATCCTGCGCACAAAAATAGAATGTCGTGGACATCTACTCTGTAAGTGACAGCATGATCTACCCGTCTATTTCTGCGGGTGCCCCTGACAGCCCTTCTGCTATCACTGTGCCCGGACAGCCCTTCTGCTATCACTGTGCCCTGACAGCCCTTCTGCTATCACTGTGCCCTGAAACTCAGTATCCCCCACCCCGCCAAACCCTTAACGAGTGGACACAGGGTGCATGCTCATCAACTCACCTGATAGCGTGGTTCAGGGAAGATGTGTGGTTTGCTTCCAGGATTTTCCTGCTCGGTTCAGATCTGGCCAGCCGTGGTATCCTCCCATCTGCAACATACAAAATATTTTATTACTCTTTGTGGTGCATTCCTCAAGGTTTGGCATACATAATGGACTTCACTGTGCTGTAGAAAAGTGTAATGAAACAGGACGTTTTTATAATGTAGTGTTTCCTTAGATGCAGTATTTGGTAGCTCACTGTTCATAGTGGATTGTGTGTAAGGCGCAAATCTCTTCTTCACGGTGAGGTGCATCTGAGGGATGGATGACACAATACCATATATAGAAATAGCACCTGACATAAATATCATTGTATATATATTGTTTAAAATGTCCGCCACTACTATTTTTTGCAACAGGGTAATATTTCTGTAGATGATATTTAGGACACAATATTTATGTTACACAATAGTCTGACAATGATATTCTGCTACCACACTACGGTACTTTCAAAGAGCCAATCAATCCCACTGCAGTACTCTGGGACCATCATCCCTACTACAGTACTTCAGGTATCTCTTATTTAGTATTATAGGCATCCCTTATTCCAGTTGTGGCACTAGACAGCAAATACTTAGAGTGCAGTGAGGCACCTCACATTAACACTAGTACAGCACGATTTAGTCACTCTGCCACATTTGTATAGCACCTCTCATCTGCACTGTTGTTGCAAGCTATCTTTCACTTTCATTGCAATACTTGTAAGGCACTTCTTTCACATCCCTGCACCTGAGGGAAGCTGCTCCCTCACCATTCAGTCTTCGTAAACCAATTGATTGCACTGCTGTACCTGTGGGGCCCTTCTTTCTGAAAATGCCACTCTTGCAGAGTAATTCTCTTTCACACTGCACTCATTGTGGGTACCAGTTTCACAATGCACTCATGTTTGGGATACCCCTATTTCACACCACTGTAAGTGTAGTGGGCCTACAGACATCGGCTTGCCTCTCTGGCAATATGGCAAAAGCGTAGCCCAAATAGGCAGGATCAGCCGGTTTCTCGGTCCAAGATGGCCTCTTTTCTGGGACTAAGGTGGGGTGGTCTCTTAATAAATGGTGCATTAAACTGTGGGAACTGAAGCCACTGATTTGCGGGGTAGCGCATAATAACCAGCGTGCAGCTTGGACTGGGTGAGCACATTGAAGAGCCTTAAGATGTGCTGCTAACTTACCCCAAAATTCCTTCGGTAGATAATATTTCTATCCCGTGCAACGACCCTTTAAAAATCCTATTAATTTTTTTAACAATATTACTAGGCCAATGAGCTTTAAAATGCACCATTTGACACAGATTTCCCCAGAACTAGCCTGCGTGGGAAAATCGGGCCGAACCTGCAAGGCACCTTGTATTCACAGTGACAGTACCTAGTATCACCATTAATACACAGTGTACCATTAATAAACACCTGTGGATCAGGCTGCAAGGTACACTTCCCACTACACAGTTGGGTAGCAGTCATTGGCATTGTATTTGTCAGGCACCCCCTCAATACCTCTGCTTTACTCGGTATCTTTATTAACACCATGGTACATGTGCATAACCTCTTTTTCACACACTGATCGTTGTACGACACCACTTCGTGCTACTTAATTATTACCTTAATCCTTTTCATTGGATAATTATCATGCCTCTGAACCCTTCTCCCACTGCTCCTTTCACAGTTCAGTCTATTCTTTGAGACCAAATTTCCTATGTCTTGAGCTCATGTTTTCTTAGTGGATTGTGAGTATGTGATGCAGCCCTTATATATTATCTGCGATCTTGACTATACAATACGGGTCATCGTCACTTTGAAAATTCCCTTATTCAGCCCCCTCAATGGGCTATATTTTGGAGCTGTGGTCTACAAGGAAAGAAAAGCTTTAAAATGTGCAAGAGTCTTCACGTGAGAGCATCTACTAGCACGGCAGTAGTGCGTTGGGCAATAGTGCATGCAATGAAAATGCTCAATGCCTCCCACTGTATTTCATTATAGCACTTGTATAGCACTTACTATGTGAGTTGCTGAAGAGCTAATCCATATGGATAGCACAGTTCATACACCGTGTGGAATGTAGATGGAAGTTTCCTGCCTTTGCTTTGTGCCTACGTGAAAAGTGTTCCCTGAGGTGCGGTTATCATGTAGTGGGCCGAAGCACTTGGTGGTGTGATGGGTGAGGAAGTGGCAGCTGCACTCTGCTCTTTCACAAGCAGCAGCGCATCTGCCCACAAAGCAGTTACATTCCATAGCAAGTACTTCTGAGGCTGTGTATGACCCAAAACACTTTTTTTCGGTTGCTTTTAGCCATTGTTTATACAACTATTAGGGCCCAACAATACCGTTTGACAAAATCTACGACATAACAAGCATTGACAAAGATAGAAGACTGGCAGGCTATTGGCTCTGCCTATACGTGCCTTTATTTTACACTGGGTCATTATAACAAAGTGCATAATTGGAGCTCAGTAGACTCCTAACTCACCTAGACTACGGTGACACTGCACCAGCTGCACTAATGAGTTACTGCTAGCACCAGTCACAGATTTTATACCTGGGCACCGAGAGTGAAGATCGCTCCATTTTCCACAGAAGCATTTCCGCCCTCCCTCGTAGTCCGGCGCGCGCACGGGAGGCCCGACGGAGGCTCGTGCCGCCAGTCCCGGCGCGCGGTCTCCTTGAGAGGAGCAGACAGCTCCGTAATGAAGCGCGAGGCTCCGGCGCGCACGTGAGTGACACCGGACAGCGCCAGCTGCGTCCCCGCTGCTTGTCACAGCCCCCCTTCCCTCTGTTTCCTCCACTCTCCCTTCGTGGCACGTTTGTTTGAACACAAAACTCTTTCTTGCGTTACGTAGAGGCGCTTTTTGAACACCGCGTCCAGACCTGAACCAGCTGCTTTCATGACGAAGCTCTTCGTGAGAATGGTCTCTGAAATACCGAGCAGCACCCGCCTTTGGTATGCGAAGCAGTACCCGGGCTCGGAGGGTGCAAAATAGGTACGTATAGAACACATTCGCTTCTTTGGCAGAGGCTTGTCCTCAGACAACAGCACCGTCGGGCCAATCACCAAAGTTAACGCATGACCGGAAACGGAAGTAAGTGGAGTGTGCAATGGGCTCTTCATACTTCCCAAGCTTCAGTGTGTGGGTCACTGTTGCACTAATGATGGCGACGGCCCTGGCTGGGCCAGTCACCGCGCTGGCATCGCTGACCTTGTGAGGCATTGACTCACCTGAACGCAGCAGCCTATTACTTCAGGCCTAGCTGGAGCCCTGGCACACCAACCAACGTCCTCTGATCGCACGCTCAAGCCTCGACACCACCATGCCACCCACCAACCATCATGTTTGCTCAGGCCTGATGCCTTTCCTGCCAGACCAGGTGCCATGATGTTACTTTTATCTAGGGTGACTAGACGTCCCAGGTTTGCCCGGAAAGTCCCGGTTTTTCACCAGCTGTCCCAGCAGATTTCTGCAAATTTGGCTCATGTCCTGGTTTTTAGACGTGGTCGCCTGAAAACAGTGATAAGCACTTTTTTTGGGTGTTCTAAGCAGTGCTAGTTAGCAGCTGTTATAAGTAAGCAATGTAATTAATAGGTATGATGTTGGTTGTAGAAATTACATTTTATTTATTTTCTTGATGCATCTTCTGTGATCCTATGTTGATGAGAGCTGTCATTCTGTGCCAAAAATTGTAGTCCTTCTATTTTTTCACCCTACCTTTATCCTGTGGACACGGCTCTCGTAACGGACTTCACCCACTTATTTTAAGCCTTCTTTTGGATCAGATGTCACTCTCCCGTCTCATAAACCAGGTGCCCGGGCAGCAAGGCTACAACACTAGACTTAAAATGGTTATATTAAAAATGGTACCCGGAAACCAATGCTATGACACCTTGGTATGCTGCTTTAATCATAGTGTGTTGTCTTTCAGCATCGTCTACATTTTTGCATTACAACAGAGATCGGTAGCAAAATATTTCAAGCACGGCCTATGTATAGCTTATTATCAGGTGCTATTTCTCAAACCGAGGTTTCACACTGAAAGCTGTATTGGTGCTTGAACAGCAATAATCGTGAGCAAAGGGTTTCATTTGAACCAGCAGCACTAGTGAGGAGGATCGGCCGGTCCTTCCCCACGGGATGGTGAACAAAGAATCTACTTTCCCGCAGGAAGCCTGACTGGGCCAAGCACAATGGATGCTGAACAAAAAGTTCTTAACCCCTTCGCTGCGGGGGTAATTCCCCCGCGGGAAGGGGGGGGGGGGGGCGGGAGGCACAGTGGAGCTGTGCTCATGACAAGCTGGGCTCGTCGCGACTCCGCCCACTAATTGATTCTCCCGCACAGGCGAGGAATCAATTACGCGTGGGAGTGGTGCGACCGTTATGACTGTGCTCGTCATGAGCATGCAAGCGGTTAAAAATCCACAGATTCTGCAAATAGTCCTTGCTATGACTACCCCAATGGGTAGCGACCAAGGAGGATTTTCCACACCTCACAGTTCTCATGAGGAGGCGTGGCTGGGCCTACCCCATGGAATAGCAACCAGAGGTTCCAGGACGCCTGGCTGCTCCTACTGCATGGGTTGGTGATCAGAGAAGCTCTTCCAAAACCTACGGCTCCTACAGGGTTGACTGTCCTGACCGGAGAGTAAAAATACAGGCAGGGTCTGCGGCATTAGCAGATTATACACTGCAATCCACGCAATAACCACTCATGCTCCATCTAATGAAGAGAGAACCGGGAGGGGCGAGTGTGGGAGGAGTATGGAAAGTGATTTCAGCCGGGAAGCCCACAGGAAACACTGTGGCGGGGGCTAACCTATTTTACAGGACGCCGAGCATCCTCGCCATCAAAAACCTGCGCTTGATGTTAGATGATGAATTATTTCTCTGCTTTTGAAACCCAAGGACACATTTTCCTGCAGGTTAAATATTAAAGAGGGTTTTTCGCGTGGGCTCTCGACACACATTTCCCCTTTATTGTTACTGCCAATCATCCCATAGCCAGCCTCCCTCGCCATCATTTCGTTTCAGTCTTTTTTGTTTTTCGGAAATGGCGGGCGGTGGTTGAATTTGGGGAACACAATCTTCCACAGGGGTGGTTAAGGAGTTATTCTGGCCAGCACTGATAAAGAGCTTAGGGCTGCTGCTATTTTATAGCCCCAGCAGAGAGGCATTTCATCTCAAAGCGAGGCTGCAGCATGCTTGCATTAACCATAGCAGAAAGCCACCAAGGCACACGCAGCCAATCAAAAAAATGAATTTCCTGTTCTCACGGCGCGCCCAGAATACCATCCCATGCACCCGTGGGCACCTTTTTATGGGATGGCTTGACAGCTCAGCTGTCGTCAGACAATTGTGATGATCACTAGGAAAGGAGCTTTGGTTCCGCCCACATGTTGGGAGGCAGGAGTACATTCTTTTTATTGGGCAGAAATTGTGTGCTTTCACAAAAGAGTGCTTGTCCTCCACACAGCTGTAATCGTTTTGTTTATTCAGCTGCCTGAGCTTGAACTTTCAAGTGCACACACGTGAAATTATAATGATATTAAAGTGTCTCAAACAAAACACCATAAATTACCTAGTTACCTGTCAGCAGCACAGATGGGGAGGACAGCAGTCAATAACCTACAAGGATTTGTGGTCTGACTAGACAGTACAACTGTCACCTGACCTTTTAACCTACGCCAATAACATTCTATAGTTCTTTGCTTCCACATAAATACATATCTATTCCCATGCCATCTACCTGTGATGGTCCACATTATCATACAACATTCTCTTAAAGTTAAAGCCAGACCTTTGGCATTGCCACTGCTTGTTAAGACCATGTGACCGTTTGAAGGATGTGTTATGCCACAGAACATGCAGGATGTGACATCTAATGCCTGGAAGACTCTGCTTGGAGTGCCCGGGGTTGACCCTTGGCTCCCACGTAGATGCACTGTGGGGTCAGGGGCAAGCTGCTGCCTTGAAAATGACACTGCATAGTACTCCGCCTCACAAGCAAGTACATTTATCTGAACAGCTGTACAATATAGTAGTCAGAGTAAATATCTTTAACAGATTAGCTTTGCCTCTATTTTCAGTAGAAAGTAATGGTGTAAAAACAAGAGGACTCTTTATTAGGTTTATCCTAGAGACACCATTATGTCTCACCCGGCTCGTGTTTTAAAAATTAATATTAAAATACGTACACCTATACATTCAGGGGCTTTCTATCACTCCTTTTCGTCTACTAGTCTTTGGAACTGTAACTCACACTTTGCTTCCGCCTACAACTGCATACAGACTTTGCATAGGTCAACCCACTTCATCTACTGGCTGTCTTGCACAATAAGATAAGCCATTCTGCTGAAATATATGTGCGCAGCGATCTGAAAAGGAGTGCCTTTCAATGCCAGTTGTAGTGTGTGCTAGGGGTGCTGGGCCACTGAGTTAATTTGCCAATGTTTCTTTGTATATTGTACACCTGCACAAAAAAAATTAAAAACACTCATTCCAAAGCCAGAGTGACTGGTTTTGTCACTACTTGTTATGTTGTGTTTGTAAAGCGCACTATCACCCGCAAAGGTATCCTAGCGCTGAGCAAGTGTGTGCGCCTAGCCCTGCCTATGGTGGGTTCGTTCATTGAAAAGCCAGGTCTTCAGCTTTTTGAAGAAGAGTGCTATATTAAGTGGCCTATTATAAGGTGGAGAGTGTGACGTTTCTGACTCAAGATTTTGTAATAGTATGTACCTTCTGGCCCAGGATGTTTATATATAATGAGCCAAGTAACAAAGTACATCTCACAGCCGCCTGCCGCCTTAATCTACAATAATGCACACTACCGGCTTCTTTATTCACAAGCCAACTTCTTAAAAGCAATAATACCCAATGGGGCCTTTTTTTTTTTTTTTTTTATATAACGCTGCCTGGAGGTCCGAGAGCCAGACAACGTTGAACTCACCCTGGAATACAACTCAGCAACGTCACTTAAGGTATCTTGAAGGTAATAGTGTAACCCCTGTAACAGTAATAACCAGCTTGGAATTTATCACATCGTTCTAAGTGGTGTTTAATGATAAATGTTACTATTATTCCCACATATCTGCTACTCAATTTACAGACCTTTGGGAGGATGGACGGCTGAGTCTGACTTGCCAGGATTCACAATGTGACCGTGTGATCATCACTTTGTTCAGTTCAGTGAGCAATCCCCAAACACTGCGCTTTCTCAAACCTGCCTACTCACATGGTGACACCGTGTCACACGATATGCAGTCACTTCACACGGTCGCCCACTGATGAGCCGATATCACATGGTGGCACGGATCGCAAGTTGGGAACCTCTGTGCTGAGTAGGTTTCGAGCTCATATTTTGAGAGCTCTCAGCAGCCGATGTCCATTAAACAATGTGAAACACCCCAGAACATCAGCGGCAATCTCTCAGCGAGCATTTTTTTTTTTTTTAAGGAGCATGGTGATTGGTCAGGGGAGGTTGCAGAAGTACCTCTCGGGGCAGATCTTGGCATGAAGTCCACCACCACCAAGGCCTCACCCTCTTCACACCAGGGATTTTATTTAAGTGTTTTTTAATTGGCAGGTCTGCTTGCTACCACTGTCTCTATTGGCTATGAAGGCAGCAAAAGGAACAACAAAGCATTAACAAAGTCAGTAGGCTTGGCTTGTATTTTAAGTCTACATTTAAATATTTAAAGAGCCAGGAGGTGTGAGGAAGATGGAAGGAGGGCAGGGGGTGGATGCGGTGCTAACAATTACACCGAGGTACATTAAGGGCTGATTACAAAGTCTTTAAAGGGACCCGATTGAGCCCAAGTGGGATGGGTGAGCTGCTGTTAGCATAACATTAAGTCAGGCAGCTCCCTGCTGAATCCCGGGCCTGCGCCCAGCTCACGCGTGCCCAAAGCTGGCCTCGACACTGAATCTGTGAGATAAAGACGTGAATTTTTCAGGATTCAGTGTATTTGTAAGACGAAAAATAGTCTCTTGTGCTTTGGAATGCAAGCATTCCGAAGGAGGAGAAATGTTTTCAGCAAACAACTAACAGCATGTGGTGATAAGGAAGTACTCCTCTCAGTGGAGGCAGAGCCTACTCTGTATCTGTTAAATACTTTGATACAACAGGTCAAAGACACCGATGCGCTGTCAAGAACAAGCCACGCATGCAGGGCCGGACTGGCCGTAGCGGGCACTGGGCATTTCCTCACGGCTGCAATATCGGCCCCCAGTAACAAAAGCAGGATCGGTGCTTCTTGCTAACCCCACCCCTCCTCCTCCCAGGGCAGTTCTTGACAGCAATCTGCCAGGGCTGGTTACTGTTCCCAGTTCGGCCCAGCACGCATGCAAAGTAACTAGGGCTTCGATACCATTGTGTACGTTCTGTAGTTTCAGCCCTATGCTGTTTCCTACTGTACAGCAGTCAATAGAAGGGAACTGAAGACTCAAGCACAGGCCAAAGGTTTAATCAAGCAACGTCATCAGGATCAAATTATGTCATTTCCTTTATCCCTGGAATCTTGATGAACTGGACTCCATAAGCTAAATGCAATGTAATATTATTTTTGTATACGAGAACTTCAAACATCACGAAGTACAATAAAAATGCAGTCATAATATGTTGTTGTTATTACCCTGCTTAGAGTTACTCATTTTATTGAACTCGGGCAGACGAAAGCCCGTGCCGGCCCACTGGGATTCAAATTGATGATCAGCAGGTTACACGTAGATTTCTGCAGCAGAAAAACTAACCTACAGAGAGAGAGCACACAAAAAGCAGAAGCCTTGTTGCCAAGGTGATCCAAGAAGGGAGAGCGCAGCTATCACCAGGTCTGTTTCAATTCTGATCGCCACTTGTCTCAGGGACCTTGTCCAGACACCACTGTTGTCGGGGGCAACATCTGACATCTTCTTTGATGAGGGACGTGTACCCCACTGCCTCTCGAATTGGGACGCGGTGCATGAGGTTTGTGTTTGGAAACTGTCACACTTTTTGCCTTGCTCTCCAACGTCAGTAAAGGACATAAAAAGTAAACACGACAAAACCAGTCCGCAGAACACATATATTAAAAATCCTTCCGTGTGTTTGAGGGCTTTGATGGCGGGCTTTGGTCGCTGGCTCGGCATTGGCACTGCCTGAAGAATATTAACATTGTTGCAAAGGGCAAAAGAATGGTTCATGACACCATATTCATAAAGAAAGTCCTCAACCCTAGAGAAATAAAGAGAAGACGTGTCTTGTCACAGGGAAATAAACATTATTCAAGACTACATGTCTGGATGGATTCAAACCCCCAATGCAGTACAAAGATGGCGGCCATCAAGGTAGCTAAAGATGCACCAGAGATTCAAGACAATGGTGAACCCTTACCTCCTGGAGCTCCAGGGCACTGCCTAACTATACTAGAACTCCTCACATTCCCAAAATGTTTTGCCCATATTGTCCTCCAGTGACTCTATTGGCAGTCCTGCAAGAAAAACCGAGCCAAATCGGTCAAGAAGAGTTTCTACCGTTCCCTTTCTTTCTTCTGTGATATCACCCAAGGTTCCATCCTCTTGCCAAGGATCGTAAACCTATAGATGGAGTCCCTCGGCATATGAAGGCTGACACAGATGTTATAACCTACCAGTACGTTGATTAATAGCAACTTCATCTGAATGTCTCGCCTGGATGTTCCATTAAAGAAGAAAACGACTGGCTACCTTCCTCCTACTCAGGCCTAGATGCCCAAGGCCTACTTCAAACTTAGCACCACTGGGTCAAAATGTATACCAATTGACTGCAAAGAACAGGTACAACTTACAAGATGGTCTCTGAAATGAATCTCGATGATGTAACTCGACTCACTGACAGAGCCAAGCCCCTGGACCTCAACGTTGAAAATAACCTCAGAATTGCGGCACACCTGGCTCACAAGATGAAGAGTGCTTGGCGTCAATTAACCAACACCTCATCACAGGTACCAACCCGGAGGCGTGAAATTCCTTGGAGAGCTCCCGCTCCCACCCCTTAGCACAGTACCCACTCCCATCCACCACTCTCCTCACTGCCACAACCCCTTTGTAATCCTCATCCCAGCATCCTTCCCATTTCCACCATAACCCCTGCCGCTGATGCTTCTACACTAGTGACGATCAAAACCATATCCTGTACGTTTGTAACTATGTTTAAAGTGTATAACATACAAACACAAGTACCCATGGTTGGTAATATGACAGAATTTCAACTTGGTCTTAAAATACAAATATTACGCTTTTTTCTTTAAAAAAGGACGGCATGAGGAATATGCACCATGGGGACATTGGGTGGGAGAGATCTTTCAAAGAGACCATGAGGTGGTAAATCACCGTTCAAGGGCCAAGCAATGCTTGGTCCCGGAGTTTTGTGCATTCTCTGACGGCACAGGAGGCAGCTTTTTATGACCACCGCTATAGCTCGACTGGCGAGATACACAAATTGAACATTTTCCTAGTGTGTTTTTTTTCTTAAGGACAATAAATGTTTTACACATCAGATACATACATAAGATATACAAAACCCTTTATAAAAAAGAAACAAAGTAGAACATTATACAAATTGCAGCACAAAACATAAGAATTAAAATGCACCCTATGTTGTTTTGCTTTACAGGAGGAGTTATTTCTGTTGTCGCATCAAAAGGACACAAAAGGGAAGAAATGTACCAGACAAAAAAAGACAAACAAGTCAACACAAACCAACAATAACATAGGTTGGGAAGATCTATCTTCCAGAACACTGCACATCTCCTTTGAGAGCACTTTGCTTGGTGTATTTTGCAGAATCTCCTTGCTGGCGGCAGGAAGAGGTAAGAGAGATCCAGTCAGATGTATGTGAGGGCACAGAGCATGTACCGAAGCACAACGCTCTAATGCACAAACTGTTCAGTTTAAGGCAAGTTCAGCGGGGCAGTACCTCAAACCCGGTCCACAAGAAACGCGGACCCAAGGCACTCACACTTGTGCAAAGATTTTCACCTAAAGACATCACTTTTTAAGGGTAAACTGGATTTCTCACAACTTGTACTTAGAAATACCTCATTATCATAAAATGCCAAGGAGGGTACACTTAAGTGTACAAAAAGGATGCTTCCTCAAATTTACATCTGACAAAAACTGAAGAAAACAGGTTCACTAATGGAGTGTGCAAATGATTGGGACGTAGGAAGTGTCAATTACACCCGCTGAAGTGATACAGCAGGCCTTTAAGGAACTGCTCTGTTTTGTCCAACAACAACTGAAGCTCATTGCCAGCGCCCCAACATTGAATTTCACTCACTAATGAAAATCTCACAAATGTGTGCACTTTAAAAGGACCTCTGCAGCACAGTGCTGCATTATCAGTCATATATAACTACCAGCCCATAGAAGGAAGTAGGGAACTCTGGGTATTTCCGGTTATAGGTGGAGATCAGCCACTTTATATGGAGCACTCTCTACCACCACCGACACTCTAAATCTACTCACCTCATTTCCGCTTTTCCAGCCGAGTTTTTAAGCGAAGAATTAGCACACATCCCTTGGAACATGCTGTGAGGTGCTGATTTATTGAGTGAACTTAGAATAGAAGTACTTTCCCCAATAGCATGGCATTGTTATGTGATAAGACACTCAGTTAAGAATAAGGCAGACAGACTCATACAGCATACATAAGAGCCCACGTGTACTGCACTATTAAAAGGTCACAGGAAAAAATAAAACATCCAGTGACTATACAGACCTCTAAAATAAAAGGCCCATTAGTTAATACACAGTTTAAAAAAATGAAGGATCCAAAAATATTTTGAGTACGCAATAATATTTTTTCTTAAAAACATTTACAAGCAACCAAATCTATCAATCTACTGACCTCCCACAAGCTGGGACTGAAGCTTGAAAAGCCATCTAGCAGAGTCCAACAATAGTGAAAAGTGTTTGTGGCTAGGTTTAGTGAGTTTTTTTTTACCCAGAGAGATTTCCATTTTTAACTATTTTCATTTCTATATTTTTTGGGGGTCGACAAGTTTTACAGTAAATTATTGTAGTTAATATTATTTTGGATCTATGTTTCCGAGCGAAACAAGCCCAATGCTTCACACCAAAGGAGACTTGCACTGTAGGGAGGACATTTCAAGAGACTGGGATATGGAATGCACAATAGAGATAAGGAATTTAGGAGGAAAACCATTAAGGTGAGCCCTTCTGGGCCGAAATCAGAAGGAAACATCAAACCCACCAGGAAACAAGTGGATTTTTTCCTTTCACATTTATCTTCTTTAAAGCTCAACTGGTCAAAATAAAATGTTCACCGAGTTGCGGTTTAAGGGTTCTTCACGAGCTAACCACCTGGAGCATTTCTTTTGTTTATAGGTCGAGCCTGGGGAGCGCCTGCGCAGCTCTGCCAGGCATGCTATAGGTAGGGACTTGAAGCTCCGCCCACATTTTTCATTGGCTTGTGTCATTGTCCACTGTAAACTGTGGCGGTTCCTTCTCTCATTTTGTAGCCTCCCATGGTGACACCCCCGGTTACATGTGTTGTTGCTCGGTAGGCTTTAATTACAGCCTCCGATCACTATTTTCTCAAATAGCTTTGCCCTGCATGTGCTCTCTCCTAACGCTTTTTCAAAAAAAAAATTGCATGTATTTGCAATGCAATATGTCTCACATTTGCGAGACTTTAAGCTATTGGCATTGTAAATGATAATGCCTTTTATTTATCTGTTTTAAAAACAACACATATATAAAAGGCATTGTCATTTACAATGCGAATAGCTCAAACTCTCATAAATGCAAGAACCATTACATTGCAAATGCTTGTTTCAAAAGGTAGGAGTCCATTATGCCTGTGGGTGCATGCTTCTCTCCTGTACCACTGTGGCAGGGATTTTCTCCCTTTCTTGAGACAACCAGTGGATCCTACTCACATTCCCAAGTTCTACCTCCTAACTTGTGGTTCTTCGAAACGTCTTCTGCTCCCTCCTTACCTCTGTCGGTCCTACTTCCCAATCTATGAAACTGCCATTTAGGGAAGGTAAACTTTTTTTTAAGCTTGTTTTTATTAAGAAGTTGCACAATATGATACATTACACGCCATGGCACATGACAACTGAACAACAGAAAAGGACATGTAGCATCTCACAACCAACCATAGAGTGCATAAATTGCCTCCTTTTGGACTAATATTACAAACCAAGAATCCCATCTCAATAATGTCATATTATAACATGCAGTGTCTCATAACCACACATGGTACATTATGTCCGGGTTTGAACCACCCAGAGAAAACAAATAAACCATCAACAGTGGTGGCAGCAGATGCTGTGGGTCGGGAACGCCGTGACGAAATATGAACTAGAGTTGGGTCCCCCAGTCCTCAAAAGAGGGACAACAGTCACCCCTGTAAGAGGAGTAATCGGAGTGGGGGCGCGGCACGGGACCGCAGGGCACAAAGTGCAGGGCCCTTCCCGTGTGCTGAAGGTCACCACTCACCCAGTGCCACACAGGTCCTGCAACCCCAGACGCTGTCTCATCTTGTGTAAGTACCCACTGATCCACTTGGGGCGTACGTGTATCCACCTGCATAGTCCCCACAGGCAATCCCACCCCTCCACACATTCCCAGCTCCTACATGCTCCACTAATTATCCTTCAGTCAGTCGGGGAGTCGACCTCATGGGGCAAGTATGCAGTGCGTTACAAAGTCCAAGAGTGAGTACATAATACAGTTCCTAGCTCTTCATCCGTCAACAGTTTGCCCTGCATGTCCCCCCAAATCACGAAGTTGGGCTCTGCATTCTCAACTGTATGGACCTGGTGGAGCAGTCGCTCCTCAGTGACTCTCCATTCACTCAGGTCCGCTCTCCAATTATCCGGTCGGGGGGTACGTGCCCAGTGTATTGCAATGCAGCATTTGGCTCATACAAGCCCCAACGGAGCAAACGTATGCTGCATCTGCGACCCAGTTCATGAGGCAGGAAGCACACCTAAAAGGCAGTGTTTAATCGAGGGTTCGATATCAATCTTCGCAACGTCCCGCAACCTTCTCAGTATTCAAGTCCAATTATCCTGTAGTTTCGCACAGGTCCAAATCATGTGAAGGAAAGTTGCTGGTTCCTGGCCCCACCGACGATTGCAATGTGGTGATGCGTGACAGATGCTGAGACGTCAGATAGGTACGATGTAGATAATGGAACTATGTGAGCTTGAAGAGGGCATTGCTGGCAACCTCACTGACCTGCGCAAATGCTCGCTGCCACTCCCCTCCGCGAGAGGCAGCGGCAGGTCTGCAAACCATCTGTCCCTGATCTTCCTTACGTTAACCGTGCGGTCAGCCTTCAGAGCTTTATAGATGCGTGAAATTCAAGCAACAACCGCAATGTAAGCGATTCCTCCAGTGACGGCAAACTGAACATCTGACTGAACGTACTATCACTCTGTCTAATGAAACATCAGGAATGTAAGGAAGAGCAATCAAGTCACAAGGCTGTTTCCTCATTCCTCTGGACTTGCTGCCCCCTTTACTCTCTCCTGTCTCCCCAACAGTGACGGCAAGCACTAGATGTAAATAATATATTTTTGGCGTTAGTACTATTCTAATGTCTAGCATCCTTGCACGCCCTGCTCCATAACTGATTGTTTAAGGCCAAGATGTATGATATTCCTTTTGACATTTCTCCAGTGAGATGGGTTTTGCACCCCAGGCATGTATATAACCTCCTTAGACCTGGCTCGGTCAGGGTTAGAAATCAGTAGCAAACATCTATCAGCCGAGATTAGCTCCACAACTGGTTTGATTATTCGCTTAGATTCCACCAACCCTGCGGATTAAGTAAAGCCCTGGCATTCATGGTCTGTCCCAGGTGGCGGGAGCCATGCCGCCTGCCCTGTCACATCTCTTGTTGTCTGTGACTTGTTCAAGTACACCCCGATATTCCTGCACCTTTTGCTTTCCGTAGCTGCTGAAGCGAAACTCGACGCATCTCAAGCAGATGATACGCAGAACTCGCCAATTCAACCTTCCAGCATCCCGTCGCTCAATCTGCGGCCTATCGCACCTTCTACCGCTCATCGATTAGGACGATTGTAGGCCACCTCTTGTCAACCCGCCCTCCCTTCAGTAAATTTGCCACAGCACCTTGGCTGAATGTATTGATGCCTTAGACGTCCTCTCCATGTGGTTCATCTATTTGAGATACATCTACCTGCAATGAATCTAAATGGGAATCAGTTGCATAGCTTATGGTTATCCTGAAAACCTGGCAAAGATCTGACAAACATGTAACAAAGTTGTGACTTTTGCACTTATGGTTCTTCCAGTGCTTCTTCTGTATGGAGAGGCACCTATGCCCCTAACTATCCTAGTTCTACCAGCACTTATGCTGTACACAGTGACCACTCACACCACTACATTATACTTTTTTCCCAGTGCCTCTTGCTGCGCACACTGATCCACAGCGCCTCATGCATCCACTCCAGGCACTAATGGTTATCTAGGTGACTGTTTTCTTACAAAGAGGGTCGACTCCTCTCTCTCTCTCTCCCTTTTGCCTTAGGCACAGATTGGGGACTCTTATTTCCTCCTCTCATTCTTCCTCACATGTATCTGCTGCCAGCTACTTCTATTTTCTGCAGATTTAGTGCCTGCATTTTTTTATTATCTTCTGGTAGAAATAAAACCGGATATGAGGCGCAGTGAGAAGCCTGTTATTATCCAGAGAGTGAATGATAGCATCGCTGTTTCTAGCTGAGCACAGTGCTCTCGGTCTTTGTGCTTTTCGTCTCTCTTGTGTGATGCATCTTGCTGCACTGCATCTCTTTGAGCTGTGTCGCCTTTCATCTCTGTATATTGTCTCTTAGCTGTATCATTGTGTGTTCTGTCTCTGACCTCTGTACTCTTCCTATGTGTTTTGACTTTCTATGTGGTGTATTTCTCTGTGGTGTTTCTTTTCAATATGTCCCTTGCATTGTGTATCTGTGCGTGAGCATCTCTGAGTAGTATTCTGCGTTTTGTTTCTGTTGTAGAGTCTGCACTGTGTCTGTGACTGGTATATGGCTGGCTTTGTGCGGGCCTTACAGCTAATCAAGGGCACTGGCATGGAAGGACACCGCCCTACTTGCCCTTGAGCCAGTCCGCCTCTTGGGAACAAACCTTGAGGCGTCTAGGCCCAAGGAAGGTCAGTCCAGCCCAGGGCAGTGCTTTGCACTTCACTTCACCTTGCAGCAGTGACTGGGCATTATGCCAGCAGGTCAGGGCACGTGAACACACTGACATCATATCCTACCCAGGGGCATTTTGTGATATTTATATTGCCCTGCACAGTCACCGACCCCACATCATTGTGAGGTTTCTGCTGCATGGTGCGCAACGAGGATCCATAAATGTACACACAAGGAATTCCAAAACTGTTTTTCCTACCCAACTAAATACATATATTCAGCTACCAAATTATATACACATTTACTTTTCTTTTATTCTAGCTATTTGCATTGTGGCTCTAGCTTTAAAGAGTAGCGATGAACTGTACACAGCAGAAGGACACAGAGACTTGAAGAGGACAGTGAATAGTCTCTCACTGCACGAATAGTCTCTCACTGCACCCTAATATGCAGACTCCACGACGCAGGGATCCAAGACAAGGCCCTCGACTGAATCTGCTCCTTCCTCTCCGGCAGAACGCAGCGGGTCAGACTCCCCCCCCCCCTTTCCTCTCGGACCCTACACTTACCACCTGCGGAGTCCCCCAGGGGTCCTCCCTCAGCCCTACGCTCTTAAACGTCTACATGGCTGCGCTCGCCCCCATCGTCAGAACCTATGGACTCAACATTGTGTCATACGCAGACGACACCCAACTCATCCTCTCCCTATCCAATGAACCCAACACCGCCAGACACAACTTTCGAGAAGGCATGGAAACCGTCGCCAAATGGATGAAAAACAGCTGCCTACAACTAAACACCAACAAAATGGAAGTACTCATCATGGGCCCAAACCCCAATGCCTGGAACAACACCTGGTGGCCCCCCGCCCTCAGAAGCCCGCCCACCCCCACGGACCCTGCACGCAACCTGGGAATCATCCTGGACTCCGAGCTCAAAATGGACCGCCAGATCAACTCCGTTTCGTCCTCCTGCTTCCACACCCTCCGCCTCCTACGTAAGACCTTCAAATGGATCCCCCTCGAAAGAAGAAAGACCGTCACTCACGCCCTGGTCACCAGCAGGCTCTACTACGGAAACGCACTCTATGCCGGAATAAACAATAACCTCACCCGCAAGCTACAGAACATCCAAAACGCTGCTGCAAGACTGGTCCTCAACCTGCCAAGACACTGCCACATCTCCCAGCACCTGCGCACACTACACTGGCTCCCCATCGAAGCTAGAGTCACCTTCAAGATGTTAACCCACACTCACAAGGCCCTCCACGACATCGGACCAGCATACCTGAACAGCCGACTCAAATTCCACGCAAACCAAAGGACCCTACAATCAGCCCAGCTCTACTACGCCGTGGTCCCCTGCACCAGAAAGACTAGATCGGGAGGCCGCTCCTTCTCCTTCCACGCGGCCAGAGCCTGGAACGACCTTCCGCTCCACCGCAGACAGACAACATCGCTCCCCATCTTCACAAGAAACCTCAAAACTTGGCTCTCCTTGATGGACTGGAATCTGCCACTCCCCCCCCACCCCCTCCCCCCCCAGCACCTTGAGACCCTTACGGGTGAGTTGTCGCACATAACAAACACCTGATTGATTGACAAGGTTTTATGCATTGTACACCAAATATAATTGGGATTGGAGATACTGCTCCAGAGACGTTATTAGCAAGAACGCTAGAGAACACTCAAGAAAAACACGACGATCAGAATTGTTCCAATAACAAGAATTTTGAAACTGTCAGTAAAGCATAAGAATTGGTTAATTAATATTACAAATAATTATGAATGAGGTTCTGCAGTTAACATACATTGTTACATGGGCTGGGGCAAATAACCGATGTTATAACAGAGAAGAGCGCAGACCCCAGGTGTAAACATTTGTTTTATGTGACCCCATGAAAGCCCAGAGCCCTGTGGGCCACACTTTTAGAGGGATCGATTCCCCAGTGATTCAGTTTCCTAGTTGACCCTCTGGGTACAACCTGTAATGGGTCAAATCTTTCCCATCCTTCGAGTTTAGGCACCTCTGGAATCTAACTCCGGGTATGCAGAACATCCGGCACATTAACTAGACCAGTCATGATAGGGCTGGTGTGGTACTGAATGATGGGCTACCAGAGCACACAAATGAAAATGGCAAGCATACAAGAGGGCAAAGGGGTACCTGGCAAGGTGTAGGCAATGATGACTGGCACTTATTTATTTACAATAAAAGTAAGAATTGTATCTGTGAAAAAAATGAGTGTGTTTACTGAAAATAACAAACCTGTTTTTGAGAACAACCGAGACTGTTCTCTAAAGATGAAAGATGAAATTTTAAAATAGAATTGGCACCTTTAAGAAAAAGGCAAAATAAATGCCTTTACAAAATACTTCAAGATGATATTCGAATCATAATTTATAATCAGTTGTGGACACTTTTCACTGATGTTTTGGCATCATTTCTATGACTAAAGGCAGTGCTTTCTCGCACCTTCGTTAGTCGTTTAATTAACCAGGAGGGAGCATTTAATCATCTAAGTTTTCATCATAATGAGTTTTAAAGCCTTATTATCAGTATCTGTAATTGCTGCTGAGGTCTGAGCCTGCAAAATCAGTGCAATCTATGTCTTTTCCAAGATGTGCTTGACATAAGACACAACTTTACTTTAATGTAAGGCATATCTCTACAGTCTAAGGCCTAAGATTGAGGGATCTCTGCTTTGAGTTCCCGTCCATTTCCTTCAGAGTATATTGTCATTCATTACCAAAAATCAATTTAAAAGTCGGCAAGATTTGGAAAATGGAAGGAAAATTTAAGCATATATCTTGAAAAATGATAGGCATTGCTGTCAAATTTTGCTGCACGATTATTTGAACTACATGCAAAACCTATGGATTTTTACCCATTTTTTGGAAATTGTGCCAGAAAATGTTTGGTCATACTCTTTTTGAAAATCTCTTTGATGGTCAAACTGTCAGAGCTCCTTTGGGGAGGGCCTTGTTGGCTATGCCTGCGTGGACCATATGGGGTATTTACTCCATCTGATGTAAAGTTCACCAGTTTCTACTGGTTCATAATCAATAAAAATATCTACCTTTATAGATGTTTCCAGATTTATTTTTTTTACATGTCACAGAGGCCTATATGTACATGCTACTACCATCACACAGCACTGGAAGGCTTGCTGAACAAGATTAGTGTTGAACATAAGTCATGAGACATATATATATGCTTAGCATATGACAGTGCGCTGAACTGGTAATGTACATAATTGTGACCAGCAATGCCTGTTCTTCACAATGCAGCAAACTTTTGGAACTGGATTATTTACAAGTTGTTCTAGCTTTTGTCATTAACACTTTTATGGAGGATGATACATCTTTGAAAAGCAGATCAACCCCAATAGAGTCTTTGGAGGCATTTTGTATGTCAGACAAGAGAATTTAAGTTAAGAGTGTGACAACGGCCAAATGCATATGAGTTGCTTCTGCAACTTCCATCTTCACATAAAGCTACTCATTTCTGTATTAGCCCTACTAAAGCAGGGCCCTGCTCTGACCAATTAATTGACCCCTGCAACACCACTCTGGAACTCTACTTGGACTCCCACTCCGTGAATTTAAATCTTATTTTTGTAATCTTTCGCAATACTTCCTGAAGTTTATGGTTTCAGCAAAATGTGATTCATAGCCACACTGGTGCAAGAATTGTTTTTTAGTACATATTTATTTGGGGTTTTTACGTAACGTGGACCAGACCTAAAGAGTAACAGTGTGCTTTTTCAAAGGCGTATGCCACAAGAAATGCAAAGATACAAAAACAATGTTACAATTATTGTCAAAATGCACAGTAATGATTAGGACATACATAGTCGGGCAGCTAACAGATATACAAATATGTTCATTTGCGGGAATTAAATATGGGATTTTTTACCAGGTGGCACAAATCATATCTTGACATGCTATTATTTTGACACGCTGTACAAAGTAGTCTGTTTGTTCTTCCCTTTAAGTTACAGGTACTTCTAATGTAACTATGGTGCCACTACAGTCTTTAACCCCTTCAGTGCCCATGACGAGCTGGACTCGTCATGGGCCGCGGTGGCGCTGTGCCCATGACGAGTCCAGCTCGTCATAGACCCCGCCCGCTAATGCAACGGCCGGCACTGGGCGGGGAAAGGGGCGGGCACTGAAGGGGTTAAATCTAGCAACATTAAATGAGTTTGCCTGTTAAAGCTGTTACATCATATTATGTTTTTTATTGCTTTTTGTTAACGTCCCTTATATTTGTGTAATAGTTTTATTTTGTATACTTCCAACATGTGTATTGTTTATCGGGTAACGCAGTTAAAATATTTTAGAAGCTGCATTTTCATTCAACAACAACACTGCTAAATGTGGTGCATGGTTTTGTCTCTTAACAAAATAGCTATCTCCATATACCTTAAATATGTATGTATAAAAATGTAATGAGATTATATGTTTGTGAAATGTATGGTTAATGTATAAAACACCGTTTGATGAAGGCAAACGTGCATCGGCCCTTTAATATACTGTGCTCCCAAGCAAGCTTTGTGATACATAAATCCCAATACATATATGCAAGATTCAAGATTGGAATTGCGAGCTCTGACTCACATACCTTGAAGCCCAACAGATGACTATCTCTGGCACCGGAATAACATTTGAAATATCAGATTTTTCTATTGGCCAGGCTTATTTTTCAATTTTCTCAAGGCCTTCTGCAATCATGCAAAGAGTAGCTATAAATCCAGGACCGGCGGAAGGTGTGACAGGGCAGACGCAGTCCATCTGACGTCACTGCGCTTGAGCCACATCTCGGCCCAGGCTCTGTCTCCTTCCGCACTGGGACTATGTGTTAACGCTTGTCTCGTCGGAGCACATACCTGCGGGCCGGCTCTGCCTCTGCACGCCTGTCTGCTTCCGTGCCTTGCCTCTCTGCTAGAAGCAGGCGTGGTGGCCATCTGCGAACTGAAGGCCTCTGTGGCAGCAGGAACGATCGTTTCCCCTCCCCCTCCGCCGGGCGGGTGTGCTCATCTGTACGGAGCTGCCGCCGACACCTCAGAGTGTCACACTGCTTCTAATCAGGGTTTGTTTATGTCTGCGGGGACGCTGAAAGCATCGCTCCTCCCGTCTCTCTTCCTGCAGGGCCTGGGCAGCTAAGCGCCTGGATTAGCGGTTTATTTTGTTTTGATATAGCGCGGCGCCCTACTTATGCTTAACAAATACTGCCGGTGTCACAGGTTACCTGCACGTGGGCGGTAACTCTAGCTCAGTGACGGGTGTCGCTCTCACAGTAAACCATTGCATACATGCCAACATTTTAGGACAGGGATGTGGGAGATTTAAAATAAAAAATCGGAAGAATGAAAATTTCCCATTGACTTCTATTCTAGAAAATGCAATTTCGGGTGGGAGATAGCTAAAATAAAGCCATTTTTAGCTTGAAAAATCGGTAGTCTCCCGCCTGAATCGGGTCTATTGGCATGTATGCGATTGCAAACCTACATTTTATCCAGAAGATGCTAAATCTTGTTTTCTGCCAGCACATTAGGTATAAATGAGTTTATCAGATGTGCTAATTTTGCTATCATTTGTAGGATGAGTAGTGGGGCTAGTCGGTTGGTTATGAATCTGTAGCCAGTAGCTAGCACACGCAGTTGTGCTCCAGGTGTAGTAACCCACTGAGCTATGTTAGCTCGACTGTATTCAGAGAAGACCCGTTTGCGTTCTCAACCTGAAGCACTGTTCATACAAATGAAGTGAAGTGTGACTCGTTTTTAGGTCAGGCCTGTGATAGCGCATGCGTTGCATGTGCGCTCACTTGTGAGACGTACTGTTTACAATTAAGGGCTTGGAGACCACCCATTGCTTCGTATTCGTTGGCCTCGTTGTCACTCTTCTTTGCTCACCCTTATTTGGCCAGCGCATGTCAAGCATCACTTCCTGCGGAGAATGGATCAAGCACCAATTGTTTCAACTCAATTACTGCCTGTCCACTGCTACCACGGTCATTGACTTACTCCCCTCCCCCCCCTTGTGCCTGCTGCTTCTTTCCCCTCTCACCCACCCAGTTCTTAATTTGTTTTTAAAAAAAAATTCATTGCCAGGGCCCTCGTAAGGAGATTAATGCTGTTGGCACCACCCATTGCTCCTGCCAGCACTCCCAATGAGAGTACCAACACAACTACTAACCATTGCACTGACAATTCAGACTATTCCTGGCCCCCGAAGCTCTCAAAATGATGTGGGTGGCAGGTATAAGTCATGTTTAAAATATATAGAATTAATAAACAACTGTTGGTGTGCTCATCTCAAATTAGACAGACAGCGGCATCATGTGGCAGGTAATCGTAAGTGCCAGCGTTGACAATTAAATGCCGGAAACCACCGGCTCAAATTAAGCACTGCACCCACCTCTTCTCCATGTTGCTGCCCCCTCCTCTGGTGCTCCCTCCTCGCACCTCCCTCGCTTTGCTTTCCCCATATCTCCCTCCTCTGGCTGCCTGTTATAACTGCTCCCTCACCTCCATCGTGTTGCTTTTTCCCATCCAGCTGTTGCTCCTCCCAACCTCCTTCCCTGCACCTCCCTTGGGTTGCGCTAGCTGCTGTGCAAAATTGCTTCTAAGCACTATGACACAGTCAACACTGGCCATGTAATAGCGCCTTTTCCTTGACTTTAACCCAGGTATAAAAAACATTGACAAGCCAATAGATCTTGCATAGGAAAAAAATATTGACTTTGCCAATCTTTGTTTATTTAGTTGCACAATGACTAAATCTTGCTTTTGGTGAAGGCGGTGAACAGTGGGACAAAGCAAGTTAAAGGTATACCCAGAGCATGGAATAGAAATATAGATGTGCAGATACCTGCTATTTAGAATACCTTTTTGCTCCCGAGAGGCGTCATTACTCTCCTAATAGATGTATGGCAGCAATACCTTGAAGTGCAGATAGTCAACATTCTCTGGCACTCTGTGCCGGACAGTACCTGCCCATTTAAAGTACTAGGTACATGAACAACAGATGCAGTGAACGTGGGCAGACTGGCCGGCAACCATGGTGTTATTCTCACATACAGGCCTGTATGTCTCAGAGTAGATGTAAGGTTTGTCATAGCACGCTTTACTAATTGATAGCTGCCGGTCACAAAAACAGACAATACTGGACGGGGATAATTCTAACAGTTGGGACTAGACTATTTTCAGGGGCAAGTGCTAGTGGCATCAACAAAATGTTAATGTATTCCACACCGGCCGTGGGCAAACAGCTCTGGCTGTCCTCTGGTGGATGGAGTCAGGTGCTTCTGGGGCAGCCATTACAGCACGGGTTGCAGAAAGCAGATCATAGATGGGTGTGAGGTGTTGGATTTAATCTTTATCTACTACTGTGCCCAGTGGTTAACCCGTTCCCTGCTCATGACAGAACCACTCCGTCATGAGCCACGGGCGCCGTGTGCTCATGACGGAGTGGTTCCGTCATGCTACGGCCGTTGGCGGCCGCTCCGCCCACGCGGCACTGATTCCCCGCTTGTGCGGGCGATCAATGCGAGTGGGCGGAGTCGTGACGGAACCACTCTGTCATGAGCACAGCGCGCCCGTGGCTCATGTCATGAGCACAGCGCGCCCGTGGCTCATGACAGAGTGGTTCTGTCACGAGCATGGCGGCGCCGCGCTGACCCCGAACCCCCCCAGCGCCGCGGTGGAATTCGTGCCGTGGCGAAGGGGTTAATTTGTAAAAAAAAAAAAAAAAGTATGTGCCCGGGCTCTCGTCAGGAGGCAGCTTGCAGCTGCCCATTTCTCCTGATAGTGTCGCCTAAAACAGAACCAACTACTAACCATGAAAGCGGGGAGAGGATGTGGCATTATGGCCAGAGCTGACGACTTTGGAGCTGGGGAGCCAGTTTGAGTCTCGGCATGGGTTTAACATTCTGTGATTCTGGGCAAATCACTTAATCTCCCCATGCCTATCATAAATTTCCTTTACTGGTGCTCATGAAAAGTGACGTTTGATGATTAAATGCTGGTGCTGAGCACCGGAAACCACCGCCTCAAATTAAGCACTGACTCTGCCTCACCTAATCGACACTTCGAGTACCTACCATGAATGACATTTCCAGATAGGCTAGTGCCAATCGGAGGCTGACAGGGTTGAAGGGACGTCACTAGATGCCACAGGGTCTATGCAGTGGGAGCAGATAGACAGGTTTTGCAGTGATACATAGAATCTGTTCTGATTATGAATATCCCAAGGACAGGCACGTCTGTGGCCCTCGTTCTCCTAGGAAAAACACACAGACCCACATTTTTATATCTTAGGAAAGTTGGGTCGTATTTATTTTACAACAAATAACTTGTCTGTTTTCATAGTAGCTGTACTGTATTGTAGCATTTGTTTAGCAATCACTACCACTGTGTGGGGGCGCTGAAGCAGTTATCCAAATGGAGTGCACGCTACATCATATGGGTTTGTGGTTGGAAATGTGTGGTCTTTGAGCCTAGGTGGAAAGTGTGCACTATTAACAGGAGCAAATATTGGTAGTGTGTGTTTATGTAGCCTCCGAGTAAAAAGCAAACACATGAAAGTAACCATAAAGCCAACCAGTGATAAGCAGTGGGCTGGTCAGTACTGTACGTTTACTGTATGAACCACAAGAAGTGTGTTACCATCCGACTGTAGGTTTAACTTAAGAAAAAACTACTTCTGTATGTGTATTACCAGACGACCGACCGACCCATTAACAGGACTGGGAAGGTAGGAGTGAACCGCAGGGGCTAGGTAGGGGCTTGAACAAGCAAGGGCACAAGCCTGCAGGGCCAAGGGTATGACAGCAGGCCTGTCCTTGCCAATGGGACAGAGCCACGAAGCTTACCTAAGACAGCGTGGAGCTAGACAGACACAACAAGCGCGTTTGTTTTGGGTGTAGGGGCGGAGTTTGCCATGGAAGGTTCCAAGCTTAGACCGTGCAGAAAATGATTGTTGACTGGTTAGTTTTGGGGTCGCTTGGGCATTAGTGAGCTGAAACTTGCATGAAGAACCGGTTTCTTTTTTAAGGCAGCTCAGAGTGTTTATGAACGTGCTTAAGAGGCAATCTGTGTAAATCCTGCAGGCCTCGTGCGCCACTGTTTGCTGGACTGATTCCGCCCAGCATCCTTCCAAGGTTGTAACGCAGTGTGACAGTATTAGCTTGAGGACCGTGACTCGGGGGGTCTGTGAAGGTGCAGAGACAAGGAACACGTGCTGGTAGCCAGTGCCAGGGCTGGGAGAAGGTGATTCATATCGGCTTCTTAAGCCATGCCCTGGCAGGCCCAACAAAGCGCTGGAGCCGCCTTCCTGCAGGAAGTGTATAAATACCTGCGCTCAGGTCCCGCTAGAAGTCCAGATGGCCGGCGTGGGCAAAGCAGAGGAAGTCTCCGGGGCCTCCCAGGGATGCGTTGTGCCCCCGCCGCTCCTTCCGCCGGTGCAGCATGAAACCCTATCCCCCCCGGCGGAGCCTGCGCCGAGCGCCCTGTGCAGAGCCATTCACGGCAGAGCGGCTGCTTCTGAGACCAGGGCGCCGTGCCAGAGGGCGCCAGGTTCGGCACCGCCTCTGCCTCCGCCCCCTTCACGACACAAAGAGCACCGCTCGCACATCTGACGCCGATCAACAACACACAAGCTCGCAGACACAGGTATGCACGCACCCTCACAGCACTCACTGGCAGGACACGGGAAAGGGTGTTCATCAAATCGCGCCCCCCTTTCTCAGCCATCTGATTCCCCTCCACGGCCGGTGTCCCTCAAGGCTCCACCAACAGACCTCTCCGTGGCCTCATCACCTCCTTTATCTTCAAATAATACTCGCCTATGACATGCGAGTCATACTTGGAATCCATCGGACCTTGGTTTCTGTGCCACACGCGGTTGACTATTGGACGCTCAGCTAACTACGTCATAAAAGGAGATACCAGCATGCTGCAAAACTACCACCATTCTCACACTTCGGTAAACATCTTGCACAACACCAAACCTTTCAAACCAAGAAAGGAATCGTGGGCCTTCATGGACTTTAATATCTCCCTGTGGCACAAGTTAGTTCAAGTCACTAAAAGGGTCTTTTAATGTAACTCAATCCATATGTCGCATTTTCTTGCTCCCAAGTTTCCCTCACATGGTACGGAACGTTAATGCCTTAGTACACTGCTGTGTAGACTGTAACTACCATGGTGTCCCTCGCCATCTGACTTGCAAACTGAACAGAAATCAGAATGCAGCTGCAAGGCAACTCCAAATTCTACTTATCCTGCCTTTCACCACCCCTTCAGTCATCCCACCTCAAGGTTGTGGGCAGGCGCATTACTGGTAAAGCAGAGTGCATCCCACATTCAGCCATTCACGACTCCTTCATAGTTCAGATGGCTAAGGTATGGAATTCGATATCTGATAAAATAAGACTTCTAGAAAACTATCTTGAATTGCGTGTAGCATTAAATAACTGGCACCTCAAACTCACATATTTGTATCGTAGAGAACACGCCTTGAAAAATGGTGGGGACGTATCTGCATGCATGACTTTCACACTTACCTGCAACCCCTCAGGCTCTACCGGTTCACTGCACCATGTTTGGAGCATGTCTCCAAACCTCACAACCATCACCCAACATGTCCTATTGAGGCCTAACTACAACCAACCCTGCATCAACAATGCACTCTGAAAAGGGTGCTCAATCCCTGGATGGAAATTGGAGTACTTTTCTGCCTTGGCAGGGGCGTGAAGTGCTTTATAACCCCCACAATACAACAGGAGTCCCTTGTACCATGTAGTAGGGCGTGAGACTGGTACCAGAAGGCAACCGTTTTGTGTACTAGGCATTAGGATGTACTAGGTCATTTCAGTCATGTTAAAGAGCACGAGGAAGCACGACCTATAGCCAGATATCAGGAAGTGAGAGGTAAGGGCCTGGTGGTGCCTTAAGGGAGGTAGAAGCTACCTTGCTACTTTAGTGCTTTCTCCGTGTAGCAGGTGGCACAAAGTCTGACTTTTCATAATCATTGTCATCAAATAACACCGCCAAAAACTACAATCTAAACCGGATCTCACAATGAGGTCTACTCGCCACTCCTCCAGAACACTATTACCAACAAAATGACAGCAATGCCACATACAGCCACACCCCGAAGAAAACACCACTCTTCAAAGATCGACGTCCTACAAACCTCACGCGAGTAACACCTCCTTCAAAATACAAGCACAACACCTTGCTATCACTCATTCAAAAAAGTGGGTGTTCAATCAGCCTTTTCAAAATGAACAATTGAGATCAACTTCAAATCCCACAGGCACATCTCTAGCAAGCACGAGACAGCTATCATCAAGGAAGACAATGTGACTAACTGTCGACACCTCACAGTAAATGAATCACCACTATAGTATTCAGTCAAATCTCTTAAAAAACAAAATCATAATATATCTGCAGTCACTTTCTTCAAAGTTGTAAAGTCCCCTCTGACCCCAACTTCTACAACTGATCACAACCAGTCAGAGTGACACACGTTCTTCCAAAAACACCACTGGGGCCCTACTACTAGTAGTAGAGAAATCCCATCAATAAAAGTTTCAACTGCACCAGCTCCTGCTACCAAGGCCATTCTAAACATTGACACCTGCTTCTCCGAGGAGCAACTCATCAACCTCCTATAGGGAATCCAAGCTCCTCAGACATCAGAAAGGATCACCCTCACTACTCCTCCTAAAGTACACATTTTGGCATCCCCAAACTTATCGTTACCAATTGGTTTGGAAGCTCCCTTAGATCCCAGATTTGCGCTACAAAAAAAAATCCCATCAAGTCTCCTGTCTCCATGGGGTTCTCAACAGAGAGCCGTGATGGTAATGTCACAACAAAGCCCTGGATCTCCCTTGCTATCACCTGCCTGACTCCCAGGTGTATTCACTGAAACAAAGCAACAGCGCACGTCTCAGTCAAGCAAAACCAACTGCACCTGCATATTCGAATCCCAGAAGATGCTGCAGCCCAAAGGAGCTCAGCAGTACAAAGGCCATGGCTAGGAAACCCCACGCTGTAAACAATCTTACTAAAACGACCATCGCTCCTCCTAAAACCCACTGTTTCTATATTCTACAGCGCCCACTCCATAAGGCCAAACTAGCAGGTCGAAGCAATTCAGATGCCAAAGCCACATTGTAGAAATCTACTCATGCATGCATGCATTCATTCATGCCTCAACATGTCTTACAGCATGTGATAGCTGGTCACTGAACTGCCTACAAGGATGTAAGCGAGCAGGGAGGTAGATATTGCTTTGAACCATGTAGAAGGCAAGCTTTTAGGGAGGAAGCAGGATTCTTGAAAGACTGACCCCGTCAGCGTGGGTCACAACTTCTCCGACCAGAGGGGGCAGACTCATTGTAGTTAAGCTCCTTGAGGCGTGCAGGGAGAGGAACGTGTGCAGGGAAACAGTGCATGCTTTTGAACAAAGCTGCTCACACCAAGCACCAGGACATGGGGTGCATGGTGGTAGCAGGCTTCGTTCAATGGTGAGTTTTACTTCAAAGTGTGCAGACTACTCGATGTAGTGGTGCCCCTGTATTATATTTTTGGGCACTGAAACATGAATGTGGATGTGAATCTAGCAAGTCCTTTGTAACTTTAGAATGTGGGCAGGAACGTAGTGGAATCAAAAACAAGAGGGTCCCTGAAGCACCGAATATAAGGAGAGGAAAGCAGGGAACAAATCAAAAATAGCAACAAGAAACCTCTCCTTAAAAATCAATTAATGCATAGGTGATATATCCAACCTAGGTTGGATATATCACCTATGCATTAATTGATTTTTAAGGAGAGGTTTATTGTTGCTATTCAGGAACGTAGTGGACCCATTTAAGCTATGTACATATGCCCCCAGTAACTATGTATATGTATTTGCAGGTGTAGTGAGCCCCCTGTAACTGCATGTATGTGAGAAGAGTAATGAGGGATATTGTAACATGGTATATGCTGGCCGACTGTCACCGTATGTATGTAGGCAGCTGTAGCAACTCCATTGTAACTAAGTATCTGTGCAGCTGTAGCACGCCATGTGTGTGTGACTATGTTTGTGTGTGGGAAGAGCAAGAGGCCATGGTCCCACATCGCTTCTTTTAGTGACTGACAAAATAACATCTCTGATATGCCTGAGTTCCAGGAGGGTCCCAGCTTTATCAAGCACAAGAATCTGCATTTTTATTTGCTTTTTTATTTTAAGTGCCCATGAAAAAGGAGGATTAACAGCCCTGCCAGACCAAGCCACAGCACCAGGCAGCTTTCTCAGACATGGGGGAGGGTGAGCTAATGAGCCTCCGGGGCTGTGATACGGCCTCCCTCAGCTGTCGAAATAAATGTGAAATGAAACCTTCTGTTGGTGCGTTAATTAGATCTACATGCATATACACACAAACATGTTTGTGAGTGCAATTACACACGATGCCGGAGCGCTATCAAAAACCAGATGCTTGTGCACTCACGCGCACTCACACGCTAGATGAATGTGCACACTCTGGAGACTTGTGCACATTATCACACTAAATGTTTGTGTACTACTTAGCACTATCACGCAGCAGTGGAATGGGCACTATCACACACTGGAGGATTATGCACTATCACACACTGAAGTACTGAGTATTATCACACACTGGAATATTGAGCACTATAACACACTGGAGTATTGAGCATTATCACACACTGGAGGATGTTACACTATCACAAACAGGAGTATTGAACACTATCAACCACTGGTGAATTGAGCACTACCACGCACTGGAGTATTGAGCACTATCACACACCGGAGTATTGAGCACCATCACACACCGGTGTATTGAGGACTGTCGCACACTGGAATATTGAGCTCTATTGCACACAGGTGTATTGAGCACTGCCACACACTGGAGTATTGAGCTCTATTGCACACTGGAGTATTGAGCAGTGTCACACACTGGAGATCTGAGCACTGCCACACACTGGAGTATTGAGTACTGTCACACACTGGAGTATTGCGCACTATCACACACTGGAGGATGTTGCACTATCACACACCGGTGTATTGAGCACTATCACACACTGGAGTATTGAGCTCTATCGCACACCGTTGTATTGAGCACTGCCACACACTGGAGTATTGAGCACTGCCACACATTGGAGTATTGAGCACTATCACACACTGGAGTATTGAGCACTATCACACACTGGAGTATTGAGCACTGCCACACACTGGAGTGTTGAGCAGTATAACACACTGGAGTATTAAGCACCATCACACACTGGAGGATGTAGCACTATCACACACCGGTGTATTGAGCTCTATCTCACACTGGAGTATTGAGCTCTATCTCACACTGGAGTATTGAGCTCTATCGCACATTGGAGTAGTGAGCTCTATCGCACACTGGAGTATTGAGCACTATCTCACACTGGAGGATGTTGCACGATCACAAACTGGAGTATTGAGCACTGTCATCCTGGAGAATGTAACACTATCAACCACTGGTGAATTGAGCACTACCACGCACTGGAGTATTGAGCACTATCACACACCGGAGTATTGAGCACTGTCACACACTGGAATATTGAGCTCTATCGCACATGGGTGTATTGAGCACTGCCACACACTGGAGTACTAAGAACTGTCACACACTGGAGTACTGAGGACTGTCACACACTGGAGTATTGAGCTCTATCGCACACTGGAGTATTGAGCTCTATCGCACACCGGAGTATTGAGTACTGTCACACACTGGTGCATTGAGCACTGTCACACACTGGAGCATTGAGCACTGCCACACACTGGAGTATTGCACACTATTACACACTGGAAGATGTTGCACTATCGCACACCGGTGTATTGAGCATTGCCACACACTGGAGTACTGAGCACTGTCACACACTGGAGTATTGAGCACTGTCACACACTGGAGTATTGAGCTCTAGCACAGACTGGAGTATTGAGCTCTATCGCACACTGGAGTATTGGGCACTGTCACACACTGGAGATTTGAGCACTGCCACACACTGGAGTATTGAGCACTATCACACACTGGAGTATTGAGCACTGCCACACACTGGAGTATTGAGCAGTATAACACACTGGAGTACTGAGCACTGTCACACATTGGAGTGCTGAGCACTGTCATACACTGGAGTACTGAGCACTGTCACACACTGGAGTATTGAGCTCTATCAGACACGAGTATTGAGCACTATCGCACACTGTAGTATTGAGCACTATCACACACTGGAGTACTCAGCACTGCCACACACTGGAGTATTGAGCACTATCACACACTGGAGTATTGAGCACTATCACACACCGGTGTATTGAGCACTGTCACACACTGGAGTATTGAGCACTGTCGCACACTGGAGTATTGAGCTCTGTCACACACTGGAGTATTGAGCTCTATCTCACACTGGAGTATTGAGCACCATCACACACTGGAGGATGTTGCACTATCATACACTGGTGTATTGAGCACTGTCACACACTGGAGGATGTTGCACTATCACACACCGGAGTATTGAGCACTGTCATACACTGGAGTATTGGGCACTGTCACACACTGGAGTATTGAGCACTGTCACACACTGGAGATTTGAGCACTGGAGGATGTTGCACTATCACACACCGGAGTATTGAGCACTGTCACACACTGGAGTATTGAGCTCTATCACACACTGGAGTATTGAGCTCTATCGCACACTGGAGTATTGAGCACTATCACACACTGGAGTATTGAGCACTATCACACATTGTTGAGCACTGCCACACACTAGAGTATTGAGCACTATCACACAATGGAGTATTGAGCACAGCCACACACTTGAGTATTGAGCACTATCACACACTGGAGTATTGAGCACTATCACACACTGGAGGATGTTGCACTATCGCACACTGGAGGATGTTGCACTATCGCACACCGGAGTATTGAGCACTATCACACACTGGAGGATGTTGCACTATCGCACACCAGTGTATTGAGCATTGCCACACACTGGAGTACTGAGCACTGTCACACACTGGAGTATTGAGCACTGTCACACACTGGAGTATTGAGCTCTAGCACACACTGGAGTATTGAGCTCTAGCACACACTGGAGTATTGGGCACTTTCACACACTGAAGATTTGAGCACTGCCACACACTGGAGTATTGAGCACTATCACACACTGGAGTATTGAGCACTGCCACACACTGGAGTATTGAGCAGTATAACACATTTGAGTACTGAGCACTGTCACACACTGGAGTGCTGAGCACTGCCATACACTGGAGTACTGAGCACTGTCACACACTGGAGTATTGAGCTCTATCACACTCTAGTATTGAGCACTATCAAACACTGTAGTATTGAGCACTATCACACACTGGAGTACTGAGCACTGCCACACACTGGAGTGTTGAGCACTATCACACACTGGATTATTGAGCACTGTCGCACACTGGAGTATTGAGCTCTATCGCACACTGGAGTAATGAGCTCGGTCACACACTGGAGTATTGAGCTCTATCTCACACTGGAGTATTGAGCACTGTAACACACTGGAGTATTGAGCACCATCACACACTGGAGGATGTTGCACTATCACACACTGGTGTATTGAGCACTGTCACACACTGGAGGATGTTGCACTATCACACACCGGAGTATTGAGCACTGTCATACACTGGAGTATTGAGCTCTATCGCACACTGGAGTATTGAGCTCTATCCCACACTGGAGTATTGAGCACTGACACACTGGAGTATTGAGCACTGTCACACACTGGAGTATTGAGCACTGCCACACACTGGAGTATTGAGCTTTATCACACACTGGAGTATTGAGCACTGTCACACACTGGAGTATTGAGCACTGGAGGATGTTGCACTATCACACACTGGAGTATTGAGCACTGTCACACGCTGGAGTATTGAGCTCTATCGCACACTGGATGCTTAAGCACTATCAGATGCTGGATGATGGAGTACTGCCTCACACTGGATGCTTAAAAGTCTTGAGTGTGGTCCAACAAAGGATGGTTAAGTGCTGTTGATTCCCTATTAGGCACTGGATGCCAGAGAGCTATCATACACTGGACGGCTGGGCGCTATCAGACACTGGATGACTGAGTGCTGTCATCCACTGGATGCAACAAGGTCCTTCAGGATTAAACCATGTACATTAGATAAGCTTCTCCTCCTCTGCAGTCTATCCACCCATCACTCTTCTGTATCCCTTAACCCAGACATCCTGTCCCCTCTCTCCACCTGTAACTAGGACTGCTAAACTCAACACACTAACTCTGTTGCCATGGCAACGTGATATAACCTGCTGAATCTCAGAAGGATCTGCTCTTAGCCAAAGTGCAAGTCTCCCTAAGACTCGGTCAGTGTACTCTCCTGCAGTCCTCAAAGTACTGCAACAACCTCATCCCTAGACTCCAACATCCCTCTTTCCGGCTCTTGGAGAAAGTATTGAACTTGACAGCACCCACACCCTCCTCGACTTACCCAGAACTACTCCCACCTGGATTGAGCGCATGAATCCACCCATAGTTCTGCTCACCTCCGAGATATCAGAAAAATTCCCCCGCCTCACCGCGAATTACTGCATCCAATCCATATTTCAACTCCACCTTACCACGGCCAAACCTTCCTGCCCTAAGATCAGTTTGAAATTATTCTCAGCACCATCTCCTCTCCACTGATGGTTCTTCCATGGGATCTGCAAGTGGTCACCTGCAGGAACGCTTTAGTGCCTGAGCCGGAAAGGCCCCTGATGATCAACACTTCAACTATACTGCTTAAAATGCTGCTTCATCTTCACAGTCCCAGATTTTGCAAAGGTGCTACGAATGTTCTATAAGCATGCTTTTTGCCGAAATGTCGCTCCAGAGAAAAATAATTAAAAATACACATTTTATTGCAGTCTGTTCCTCCTCCTGTGCGGTTCAGAACTCTCAAAACGTGGACTCAGTCTGCAAAAAAAATAACTATTTTGTGCTTTCACCGCTTTCTTTCCCTTAGAAGCAAGTTTTGATTCAATTTCTTGCAATCTGAAGACCTCTTGTGACTATCTGTGTTGGTGCCCAAAGGCTGCTGTCTGAAGTGTTATTAATGAAGCAATACCATGCTGGGTGGGATTAGGAGGGAAGGGCTAAAGAGTCACAAACATGCATAAATGCATTCATCCCCATTTTGCTGATCTTGAATGTCACTGCCGGTCACACGATGACCCTTCCTGCCTCCTAAAAAGTCACTATATTGGACTTTTTAATGTCAAAAGCACTACTAGACCTCTCCAGCGACAAACATGGCACGCTACAAAAAAATTGTAATGTTATGCAACAGAGAGGAGAGTTTTATTTTCAAAACCTTTAAATGACAGCAATTCCTTGACTCCCGTGAATAGCTGATTTCCTAACAGCGGAACACCGTAGACATGAATATTTATTATAGTAGTAAAAAAAAAAAAAACATATCAGTGACATTATGACCCATCTTCTTTGGGGTGTTTACAACTGTTTATTGCCTTTCTCCCTCAATATGCACCTTTGGCTTGGCCAGTGCTTAATTTGAGTTGGTGGTTGCAGGTGGGGCCCTCTGGCACTCATTTTTGGGCACTGCAAGTAATTTTTCCTCAACAGATTTTGAACCAAAGCTGAAGGAAGAAACATACACAAGGGGGCGCAAGAGGAGTTGTAAGATGGAGAAATTGTGACAAAGAAAACAAAGCAGGGATGGAAAAAAACCTTCAAGAGTGATATAAAGAGATAGTGAGTGTCTGGTCATGAATTAAAGAGGCATGAGGTGGAATCAAAGCTACTCCGCCTTTGTACTCACACCCCAACCTTTGCTAGCACCAGCTGCGGGCTGCTGATCAAAACTTTGGGTACTGGCACCTATTCTTTTACAAATTAAGCACTGTCTCGGGCCCACAATTGAGGGAACTAAGCAGAAAAGGGACTGAAGGCCTTTCACAACAGATAACACCCAATATACCCTTACCCATTATCCCCTTGCTTCTCCTTCTCATACAACCCAGGCCAATGAATGTTTTCCATCAGATTCCGCTGGTCAGTTATCCCCATCCTAGCATGGGAGGATGGCTTCAGTGTAAAAGCAGCAAAATGTCCATGCAGTGAACTCCTACTGATTCCTCTACCCAATCACAGTACTTCATAATCCTCTGTGAATGAGACTAAAGCCCAAATAAACATTAGAGTGCACTCAGCTTACAGCTGAGCTAAAGCATCGACCACAGTAAATGGACAAGGCTATTAACCGGGCTACAGTCAGTTTCCAGAAAGGACCAGCTCTCCTCAGCAGGCCTCTGTAAATGTATTCTGTATCAGTAACAACAGAGGTACAAAGTGTAAGTGTGGGAGGGCAGGATCCATACCAGATGGTCAGGAAATGAGAACAATTTACATGCTATGGATCTAAATGTAAATAATTTATAAAGTTAACAGTTATCCTGAATATATGGCAAGGATCTGGACATGTGTTGTACAACTCAGATCTAGAAAAATTCTTCTGCTCTTCTTGTGTTAAGCGCATTGTGTCTGGACTCTGCTGCACCGACACTGAGCATGCTGGACTGGCGGCTATTGGCTCAGTGTGTGAGATTATGATCCTCATGTCATAACATTTACAGCAATGGCCTAGTTTTTATGCACCACAAATGCAAATATCTCCAGCTACATCCTTGAGATCATCTAGGTATTTTTGTAGCGAAAAACCTAGCCAAAAATGCAGAGCCGCGCTGTCCTGGGTGAAAGGCAAGCATACAATCAGAGAGAAGTCAATGATCATTAGATTGTTACTGTGTTGTGATGTATTGTTTGCTAGAGAGTTGTGTCTTCATCTCTTTCCTAATTAATTTGGCCATCTGGGTTCGCACAAAGACACTTGGCCAAGTTCAAGAGAACCTGGGGGTGGGGGGGGGGTGGGGGGGGGGGGGGGCGTCACTTGAGCAAAATCTTGGGACTGATGAAGCTGTAGAACCCAATCCCGAGAACAAACCATGTGATTTCGGATACCTCCAGCTAGGGTAATGCACACAAATTACAAACCAGGCTCTACTGACCTGAAAATTATATAAATCGTATTGAATATTGCAACATATATCATTTAACAGATAACATATGATGTCAAGAGTACTTCTACCCTGTTGTTTCTTACATACGGCACAATAATCACCTTTGGAATAGCTGTGGGCGAGCCACTGAAAGCTCAAGCCAAGCCTGAGCCTGAAGCGCGGCTCTGGCTAAGCTCGAGGGCCTTCTGGAACCTCGAGCCCATAAAGAGACTAGTTTCATGTAGTTTCTGCCTGCTGTGCTGCTTCTGCCCAGGTTGCGGTGTTACAGGCAGAGATGCAGATTGAGAAACTGGGGAACCGGGTTTGAGTCTCGGCATCAACTCAACATCCTGTGATTCTGGGCAAATCATTAAATCTGCCTGTGCCAATAAACAATGCCCATGTCCTTGTGTAATGTAACTAAGGCTCCTGTAAAGCACTCTGCCTTGGGTCAAGTTCGCACTATTGTTAAAAACTGCACTGAAATGTAAATACAAAGCCTTAACTTAAGAGAAGACAAATAGCCACCCATTAGCTTGCTTAACTGAACAAAGTGAAACCAGCAAACCTACCTAAATCGCAACTTCCTCGCTTAAGTTGTGTGATCTTAAGCAAACATTTTATTTCACCAAAAACTCCTAGTTCTCCATTATCACATATGAAACGACTTTGAAATATTTGAGCTCAGAATAGCAGTTGTACTAAACTATTACTTTTATGAAGTGATTTACAGTGCCACATGTCAAAGAAATACACTTTTTTGAACTTTGAAGCAGCGTCATCATATTACGTGAAGTTTGCTGTATGGGTTACATAGCAAATATTTTCTGGGCTTGGCTTGTGTACAGGCTCGGCTCTCCCTGTTAATTTGTTGGCTCGCGCCTCTAATTAGGAGGTCTCATGTAGGGGTGGGCGGAATTTGCGAAATCCACTTTCGCAAATTATCGCGAAAATGTTACAAATTATCGCAAACACGTGGAAATATAACGATGATTCGGAAGTTTTTTTCCTGCATGTTCGCGAGATTTTCTGCATGGTTGCGGCTCGCCAACTTACCCATGTGGTTGCTCGCGGGCGCGGCCATCTTGTTTTCAGTTGTCTCGCGGTGCATGATCGCAAGAAGAAAGACGTGATCGCGCGACGCATGACGTCACTGCGGGCGCGAACTGTCGCGAGACAGCGCAAATGGCTTAAAACAATACACATCTCATGGAGAACGCGACCGGATCAAGAAAACGTGTCGGCGAACGCAGGGATTCAGGTAAGGCGATCGCGCGCGAGAATGTATTATTTTACAGCGCAAGCAAGAAACAAATTATCGCCAAGCTGCGGAATGCGGATATTTTTACATTTTCGCGCTTTCCGCGGAACGCGAAAATGTCAAATTATCGCAATTTCCGCGAACAGAACGACATTTTAGCCCAGGCCTAGTCTCATGGCCCTCAAGAAATACTGCATACGTATTTCCAGGGGCGCAGCGTTTGTGCGCATGCGCACTGCCAGGTAGTTGCTTCCTCCAATCTCTGGACTGTTTCCGGGCCTAGTAGGCGCGCTCCAGGAAGTCACGGGTCCCTGCGAGGGGTTGCGCGCGCCGTGCCAGGGTGAGAGGCGAGGGGACGTCTCGGCAAGCGCAGGACTCTCTCGGCTGATTTTCCGAGGTCCCCGCTGGGATAAGCTGCAGGACTAGCGCGGCTTCATCATCATTCTGCTCACCGGAGGAGAAGGCAGCTGCCTGATTGAGGGTGGGAATTGATTGCTGAGAGCTCTGGTACTCGCTTGCCTGCCTCCTGCTGCTTCTGCATGAATAAGAAATACGAGCAGACCAAAGGGATTTTCCCCCGTGTTTCGGGGGCCTTTCACCAATAAAGAAATTGTTTCCTCTGCATTTATTCGGAATATCATAAACACTGAATAGAATCAGGCCAACTTTAGAGATTCATTATATTCCTGTGCGTCAACAGTACGTGTTTGGCGCTATAAAGAACATAGAATTGAGGAAAATGAATCTCCAGACAATCTGTGATAGTCATCATTGGAAAATGTATTTAGCGTACTACCTGTATTTCGAGAACTAGTATTCCATAGATTTTGTAAAAATTATGTACTGGACCGCACACTCAACTCGGCCTTGTATTGGCGCATTTCTGCTCCGCTTCAAGGCACTATCGAGTAAGACGAAAGATCAATGGGATGAGCCTGCAATGGTTTGTCTATAACCTGCAGTTCTTAAAACCAGCTCAGGTCTTTATCTTTTCAACTTCAACCACTGAGTCCTGTAAGCATAACCTCTTGAAATAACCTAATGACAATTCAGTTTCAGATGTTTGCAGCCCAAGCATAAATTTTAAGGTCTGCACGTCCGGATTTATTTTCTAAACTGTCAGTGTTCAGGTAGAGGTGGGACGGTGGCCTGGCAGCAGGTGAAACGCGTCACACCTGAGAAGCAGACTTTTACAGGATATGGCGTGGACAGGCAATGCTCAAAACCCGTGGGCTGCCATCACACTAGGTAGCCCATGCACTTAAAAGGCCTGTTTAAGATGATACTTTTAATCCAGAAATTCACTGTTCGCCAGACCTAAGTTCTGATGGCCCAGAGATCCTGGGGCAAATCAGGCAAGGGTTTGCACCTTCTGTAAGCCTAGACACATCAAAACCCGCGCTCCTGCCCTCAATGGGCAAAGGCTGCGTAGGCTTCACCGTAACAGCTTTGGGCATGGTCTTGAGCTCCAAGGGTGTATTCCATGCCACAGAAGGCTCGATACCAAGCATTCAGCCCAGAACCCTAAGCCCCTGTGGAAATAACCCCCTTGCCTCCTTCAGTTCACCCTGTTTAAGCCCTCTGTATCTGTGGGCCACAGGTACATTAAGGAGAGACTTTCATCAGATGTTTGATTACTACTGCGACCCTCAAGAGCCCCCACTGATATTGCAGTCTGTGGAGGAGACCTTAGCCTGCCTCCTAGAGGCTCCACATGGCACTCCCGACTATTCCTGGCTTTTTTTTTAATGAAGTTTTATATAGCACAAACTTGACCCGAAGGCATCAGGGCGCTTTACATGAGCACCAGCTGCATTACAGTAGGACACATTTATTTTGTAAGGCACGGGGAGACTAAGTGATTTGCCTCAAATCACAGGATGTTGACCGTCCCTTCTGAGACTCGAACTCGGTTCCCTAGCTTCGAGATCGACCACTCTATCTGTTAGGCCACAGAGCATGAGAAATGTCAGTTCTTGATTCCTTTGCCCTTCTCGTCGACCTTCTTCCCCCTCCTGTTCCCTCCAGCTTACCCCCTTCTGCTCACTAGCTTCCTGACAGACACCTACGATCAGACACCCACAACACACTATTGCCATGTCTGGTGAAATGCTAGCTTTTTGGGAAGCCCATTCCACTCACAAGCCCAGCCATTATTCCCTTTAACTTGTCCCCAACTTTCCCTCTCTTTGTGCTCTTTTTGCACCTCTTGTGTCTTGCCCTTATCGTTTTGAGGCAACCGGACTATTATGAATTGTTGCGCTTGGCATGAGCAACATTACACAGTATGTTCCAGTAAAGAAGGAAAGTGGCCTTCCTGACGAGGGACAACAGACTGGGTGTGTGGCTTCCAAACAGTATAGTAAGACACAGTCTTTCCTTGGTGGCAAAATAGCAATGGGATCTTTCAGTTTAGACACAAAATGAATGGCAGAACCTCCCTGCAAGCACTGTTCTGTGGTGGCAAGGGACTGATGGAAGCCGAGCGCTGATTGGATATTTCAGTTTGAGACCAGCACGGAAGGGGCTGTTCTACAGGAGAGTAGCAGTGAAGTAAGCATATCGCTGATGGGCCTTTCTAAAAGAGCCGAGCACTGATGGGATATTTACACTGTACCACAGCGCTAATGGGACCTTTACACTGTACCACAGCGCTAATGGGACCTTTACACTGTACCACAGCGCCGATGGGACCTTTACACTGTACCACAGCGCTAATGGGACCTTTACACTGTACCACAGCGGTGATGGGACCTTTACACTGATGGGATATTTACACTGTACCACAGCGCTGATGGGACCTTTACACTGTACCACAGCGCTAATGGGACCTTTACACTGTACCACAGCGGTGATGGGACCTTTACACTGATGGGATATTTACACTGTACCACAGCGCTGATGGGACCTTTACACTGTACCACAGCGCTAATGGGACCTTTACACTGTACCACAGCACTGATGGGATATTTACACTGCACTGCTACGCTGCTGGGGCCTTTATACTGTACCACAGCACTGATGGGACCTTTATACTGTACCACAGCGCTGATGGGACCTTTACACTGTACCACAGCGCTGATGGGACCTTTACACTGTACCACAGCGCTGATGGGACCTTTATACTGTAGCACAGCACTGATGGGATATTTACACTGTACCACAGTGCTGATGGGACCTTTACACTGTACCACAGCGCTGATGGGACCGTTACACTGTACCACAGCGCTGATGGGACCTTTATACTGTAGCACAGCACTGATGGGATATTTACACTGTACCACAGTGCTGATGGGACCTTTGCACTGTACCACAGCACTGATGGGATATTTACACTGCACTGCTACGCTGCTGGGGCCTTTATACTGTACCACAGCACTGATGGGACCTTTATACTGTACCACAGCGCTGATGGGACCTTTCCACTGAATCACAGCACTGATGGCACCTTTCTATGGTAGGTGCAGCATTGATGGGGCCTTTATACTGTCACACAGCACTGATGGCACCTTTCAATGGTAGGTGCAGCATTGATGGGGTCTTTATACTGTCACAGGGCACTGATGGCACCTTTCAATGGTAGGTGCAGCATTGATGGGGTCTTTATACTGTCACAGGGCACTGATGGCACCTTTCAATGGTAGGTGAAGCATTGATGGGGTCTTTATACTGTCACAGGGCACTGATGGCACCTTTCAATGGTAGGTGCAGCATTGATGGGGCCTTTACACTGTCACAGGGCACTGATGGCACCTTTCAATGGTAGGTGAAGCATTGATGGGGTCTTTATACTGTCACAGGGCACTGATGGCACCTTTCAATGGTAGGTGCAGCATTGATGGGGCCTTTACACTGTCACAGGGCACTGATGGCACCTTTCAATGGTAGGTGAAGCATTGATGGGGTCTTTATACTGTCACAGGGCACTGATGGCACCTTTCAATGGTAGGTGCAGCATTGATGGGGCCTTTATACTGTCACAGAGCACTGATGGCACCTTTCAATGGTAGGTGCAGCATTGATGGGGTCTTTATACTGTCACAGGGCACTGATGGCACCTTTCAATGGTAGGTGCAGCATTGATGGGGTCTTTATACTGTCACAGGGCACTGATGGCACTTTTCAATAGTAGTGCAGCATTGAGAGAGATCAGTGTTTTGTATAGTTGAGGTTTTGACTTAGGTGAGGTTAGTGCAGAGGGTTAATATGCCTGCTGCAAAGAACGTGTACCAAGTAGATTACAGAGTGGGTATGATGTACACAGATCAAGAGGTTACTGCTTTCAAAAGAGACATCCCTTTGTTACTTGCAATGTATAACTTAAAGTCATAATATAGAATTGTGATCTATTAACTTTAATCTTTGAACTGCATACACACTGCAAAGTATACATTATTAGAACATTGATTAATGTTGCAAAAAGGGTTAATTTGGCTAGAAATCAATTCTTATTATTAAAGAAAACTCCCAAATATGCTGTTTCTTTTTCGACTCTGAGTTTGTGCTTCTCCACACCAAGCACTCTTAAACTATACTGCCAACCAGTATGGCTGACATGTGACTCCTACGCTTTTAGTCCTTTGGCTTATGTAACATTTCCTATACACTGATTTACACAGGTATGATTGATTGTCTCTGTGTAACGTGTGTGCGATGCAAAGTGCTCGGACACCCTACACTGGTATGAGTGGCGCTATATAACTAATTCAATGCATTTGAGAGAGTGTGGTTATGGAGACTTGGTCACTGTTAAAGGGTGCTAGTTAGGGAATCCGTGGTGGAGGTGGTCATTGGGGGGGCGCCAACAAACATTGCTGCACAGGGCGCCACCAGCACTAAGGCCGGCCCTGCACAGTACTGATGGCACCTTTCTATGGTAGTGCGGCATTGATGGGGCCTTTATACTGCAGTGCAGCACGATGGCACCTTTCTAAGGGAGCAGAGCACTGAGTGGACATACCTTGCACCACAGCCTGATGGAGCCTTTCTGTGTGAGCACAGCACTTCTAATAGAGTGAAGCACTGACACGAGCAGCTCGCTGAAGGGACTGTCCCTTTGGGGGCATAGCACTGATGCAGCCTGATACCAGGAGCACCTCACGAGGGCCCTCTACCTGGCAGCCTGCATCTCTGCCATGATTGGGGAGCTAGTAGCAGTGGATTCTGGTCAATCTTCTCATTCTTAAACATTTAATCTACTATTTTTCCCTTTCCTATTCTTGTATTGATTCCAGGGGGAAATGAGCACAATGACAAACTGGGTTCCTGTGTAAAAGTGAAAATTACTAGGAGAATAGGTTGTATTTTTCTGGAGCCAAATACATAAATGTCCTGAGAAGTATATATCTGTTTTCCGCAAGTGCTGCTTTGCAACATGGCATTTCAAAATCAAGAAGGTAGGTGAAGCTACCACAAGCATTACGGTAATGAAATAACAAGTGTCAAATATTGCAGTTTTTCTCCAGCTCTGAATCTGTGCTGCAGTATTCTTGCTCACTGTACTGCATTGGAATAGTAATGCAGCAGTTTGAATGGTAATGTCCCTTTTGAGATGGTAGATTTACTCTGCTGTTGCACTGCATACTTGTCTGCCAAGATATACAGTACAATTTCTGCCTCGGTACATGACACGCCGCGGAGACAGACCATCTCAGTTTTACTGCACACATATACAATGCTTTGTCAGTCTTGGTGCGTCATTTTGCACACATGTACAGTACTTCCTTATTCAAGCTGTATTATTACGCACAAGTATACAATATTATCAAAATCCTCCTACCTTCTGTGCGTGTACATGCTACTGCTGCATTTTTTGCACATTATTCAATAATACAGACAATCATACAATATTTCTTAAGTTTAATTACATTATGCGTGTGTTGCTTTTGTACAGAAAAGGCACACTGCTTTAATGTTTCTGCATCGTTCTGTACTTTACTACTTGTCTTACTGCACCATTACGCACATGTACAACGCTTCTTCATTATGCACGTATACAATACTACAGCCTTACCGCATCATTCTGGATACACACAAGGCTACCCGTCTTACAGCATCAAATCGGCTAAACGCAGTGCTACTTATATTGTATTAAGCCAGCCCTGCAGGTCCATTTGTGTTCTTTTTCATGTACAGTCCACTGATGGGCACCATACATGGTGCCCAGGGATCTTATGGCTCTGTGTAGACATGAGACAAGGGAATATGTTCTGAGATCTGAATGGATTACAGTCATCCCATGTCTTGCTGCATCCTTCTGCACACGCACAATTCTGCTCGTCTTACTGAGTCATTGCACACATACAGTACTGCCTTTTTCTATGCCTATACAATACTGCTTGCATTACTTGGGCGTTCTGCGCATACATAGTTTTTTACTGCATCATTCTGCACGTATTTGATACTGCTTTGCGTACTGCCATACTGTGCACATGCTGGGCATATATCATGCTAATTGTTTTACCGCGTCGGTCTCTGCACATACGTTTCATGTCTTACGGAATCGTTCTGTGCACATACACCACGAGCTATCAATCATTCTGGCCATATAAAGTGCTACTTGTCTTACTGCATCTTTCTGCACATACCGCATACCTCATGCATATGAATGAGGCATTTTGCTACCCCTTGCAAATGCCTGCCTGAAAACGAAGGCAAGCCTGCCAGGAACAACACACCTCCAGCTCTGTGGTCATAGCGCCCCAATGTGACTGCAGTGTGGGACACAGAATACTTTTAAAAACATGAATCCATACAAGGAAAGATGTGGTGTTTTCTACCAGAACGCCCATACAATTCTCAAAGGCAGAGCAGCCCCTCCGGGACAGCCCCCTTTCCAAATCAGTTAATGGCCCTCCAAAGTGCGATTTAAAATGTGTTGCAAAAGCCCTTTGATGAGTCAGAAAGACTTTTCCCACTTGCAAAAATGGCTTTTCTGCATTGCACAATTTAGTTTTCCACTCATAAGCCCTTTGATTGCTCAAATTGTAAGCGTTTTGACCGCAAAATAACTTTGAACATCAGCCCTTACTTTTAAAATAGAAATACAAGAAACACTGTGTTCTGAGGACAAGGAACTAGGCAACAGTCCTATGTGAAACTAAGCCTCTCATTGATGGCTCATTGAGTCAAACTCTCTAGGGCGACAAATGCTTTGACTCTCAAGCCATGAGTTAAAATCCCGGGAAGGCCAGCTCCCTCAGACATTGGTAAACTGAGTATAGCTTTGTAGAGTAATAGTAACAGTAACACCTGTCATTTTCAACACTTTGTGATGGCAGATTTGTGGTATCAAGCGCTATATCAAAAGTTAATATTTATTATTATTTTTCAGTTCTGTGCTTTAGGATCTAGGTGCAGCTTGCGCACGTAAGAGACTTATTGCAGGACTGTATGGTTGATGAAGAAATAACAGGAGAACCTGCATGTGACAAGTCAAATTACTTTTTTTTTCTTGCTACCTCCAGACCTCCTCGTGAAGAATGCTGGCATCGTGTAATCATCTTCAATGAAAATCGATGCATTGATTACCCCTGCACAGGAATGCATTACATTGTTTTGCCCCCAGGCAGTCTTTCCCAGCCAAGTGACATTGCTCTACGAACATAAATAATTTCAAGAAAATGGCTCCTCTAGAGCCCTGTGCCTGTTCCCAACATGGCTGCTGCCTAAGACTCTCTTAATTCACTCTGGGTGCCCTATTTGGGGAATACAGCGGTTACCAAATTCTGTCTTATTGGTAATGCAAAAACAACAGTTGATGGACAGAAAGTCTAACAAGATATTTGGCACTCATGGGCACACATATCCACAATTGAGGTTTGGGCCAGAGCATCCTGATATTTGAAACAAAAAATGTTGTCACTTTAGCTTTCCTTTTACCTGAAGTTTCCTCCGTTCCAAACAAGTAAAAGGGGAAACTAAATTTCCACCATTTTTTTACTCCAAAGGCCCTTTTAGACATTCCTTAATTTTGACATATTTATTCTTGGAGCACACATTTTTGGAATAGTTACAATCTAATAAAATAAAAACCTGACAGGCGTGCACACAGGCAACCCTGTCAACAAAAACTCACACCATCTCAAATGAATCAACGGGCTAACGACGGTTTACTCGCTACTGCCTTTGTGATTTTTTCATGAGGACACCATAGGGGCTCTTAGGTGTGGTGTTGTGATGGGACTAACCTGTAGAGCTCCACCCTTGGCTCATAGGTTGTTATCTGCCTCCCACGCAGGCCACAGTCTCAGACCAGTGTATGAGGTGCTGCTCTCTAGTGGTGCGCTAGGAGTGTCTCGCGGTCATCCCTTAGTAGTGCCGCCATAGGCAATACTGCCGGAATTTTGTAGCAGTAATGAACCAAACTATGCATCTTGGTTGAACATTGTGGCAAGAAACAGCAAATTATGTGGTCTGCTGACACTTCTGCAGAAGCAATATTTTTTCACTACTTTGTCATTTTACACACATTAATGCTGTCTGGGCAAACTCACCTCAATGTAATTTTAACAACAAAAATGTGACCATTGAGCCTTTGCAAAAGGCTGCCATTGCGTGTGTATCACTTTATAAAGTAACTTTTGATCCTTTTAAGTTGAAGCATTTAAATTATTCAGCAGATAGATTATTCTCCAAGAACAGCAAATGCATACTTATCCGGAGACCGCCACAGCCGCAGAATCACCTACTTCTATTTGCCCACGATATAGATCACCTACAACATGGTGGAGCTCGCCTAAATCGGCAGGCCGAGCCGCATCCTGCCGGGGCTTGCAGCGTCTTACGTTTCGAGTGCCCTAAGCTCTGTCTCTCTATATCGAGTGCCCTAAGCTCTGTCTCTATACGCAATTCGCGGTGTCGCAAGTCTTCCTGGCAACCTCTGTGAAGTTACCATTGGTGGAAGATGTAATCTAGGTAGAGGGGAATAGCTATCTGTGGCCTGTATGTTTAAAATATTTGGTTTAAATTCCTCAAAGGTGCATGTCGGGAAATCGTGAGATATAATTCTAGGCCGAATAGGTTTCGAACTACTTGCAAATTTCTGTATTTGACAGTTCACTACCTCTGCCTGGCATGTTACCATCTCCATGTCCTATGAATTGATTAGGTCTGGTTATATGCACCTACCAGGCTGTTCTCCCTCCAGCAATCTCTGCCCCTACCCACCAGCATACTTTTGTCCTCATTCCAAGTTCTAAGGAGTTACTGTACCATGGGAAATACCAATACCACACTTCTAGCCTTTCCTTGGGCGATATTACTGACCAGTTCTGAGTTTCAGAGGCCGCAATGAGGGGTAACGTAAAGAATTAACAGTCTGTGCACCCGCACTCATTGTTCGTTTCCAACCTTTTTCTTAGTGCAGATTCCATCAGGTATTACCTTGCAAAATGTGAGATAGAAAAAAAAACACCCAAGAGAACAAAATGTTAGAGAGAAAAAAAAGAGAGCAAAATGTGTATCCTGCTGGAACCTCTCGCCTCATCAATCGCCGTAAACTCCTAAAAAAGGAAAATGCCTGTTTCAAAAACCTGCTGCTGTTTTAAGGAAGTGCCATGTTGGACTTCTGGTTTTCACAAGACCGGACCTCCTGATTTGACATGGAAGCGGCGGTTGATACAGAATGATATCAAACCTCATTAAGGCTCCAGTGTGAGAAACATGTTTAATCCATACAAACGTTGACAGCCACTACTTAACGGGAAGCCCTGTTTCACCTGAACTGATAGTTGCGCTTCCAACAGTATTTCATGAAAAGTGAGTTTCTTCTACCCGCCAAAAAACGCCAATAGTTCTCCTTTAAAAAACAGACATAACTTGGGAGATATAATGCATTTAAGAAAAACATAAAAAATAGAGCAGAGCAAAATAAAAAAAATCCTGAAAGAAAGCATTTTTTTTTATATCCATGACTTAAACACAAGCCGAGCTCTCAAATCTCCCTGTTCCACATGCACGTGAGTGGCTCATCCTTTCCATGGTTATATCTTCGTGTTCTGGTACATGTAGTCCTGTTGATAACATATTAAGTTCAGACTGCACAAATCATAATGCAGAGACAAAACCTGGACTCGGTCAGCTACTCTCTCACAGAATTGGGAAACTTGAGATTTCTGCACCACTGCGGTATGAACAAGACCCTTGTCCTGTTCTCATAAAACAGACTCTTCTTTGTTAATACTTTACTGACAGCCCTGCCTGCAGTTACGCTGTGGTCTGCGAGTGGCCTTCATGTTGCTTTGGCCATTTTTATGGAATTCTTGAGTGTCTGCCGGCTAAATAGTTGCATTTAAAAAGAATTTGAGTCAGAAGGATCCAAAAACTACTAATGTTTGCTGAAAGACTTTGAAGTAAATATTACTTTTGCAGTGAACGCTGTTCTATTATCAGCATTTCTGTAGCACACTTGTGCTATTCGTCTTTGCCGTGGTGTCTTTCGGCACAGTTTTGGTCTTTCTCTCTGGTCGGACAATTCGGTCATATATCTTTCGTTCTGGTCTGTGTCATGATGGTTTTTGTTGAGTAGTGCTTAGTGGCAACTTTGCGGTGTGTATGTGTTTTTTTTATCTGAGTGAGTGAGTCGTAGGACTTCACAGTATCTCTTGACTCAGTGTGCGCGAAGACAGCAGGATGAAAAGTCTACGAGGCCATGCAACGCTGTGAGCCCGGAGATGTGAAGGTCGATCGTTGTAACCCAGAGCTTGACAGATGTGTATTGTCCATTTGTAATAATGCTTTTGCTGTCCTTGACAGGCTCTCCATCACATGTCTAGTTTTGAGTCTTGCGGTTGGCTAGAAAGAATTGGACTTTTTTAGGAGTAGTCCTGTTTACACTTTAGCAGAGAAGAAATAATTCAGTGTCTCTAGCTTTAGATTCTGTTCAAGACTGCAAATAACAACATTGAAACAAGTTTCGGTCTTTTTTAGTTCAAAGGAGTGCTTTGTTGCTCAGCTATTCTGTTTTGCAAAATGCTTTGTATTGATCCGTGCCTTCTCGAGTTTCTAGCATACGCAAATGTAGTGTCAATTTACATGAGAACAGGATAAGGCTTCAGGCCTACAGCTATTCACAAACCTAAGCATTGAACCGGTGCATATATTTAGCAAATTTGGGGGTTGGGACAAACTTCAGGCTAAATGCTTTGAATGGGAAGTAAAACCGTTTACAACCATTTGGACAGTAGAAAAGCGGCCATTTTGAGACGGGTAGCATGAAGAAGTTGTTTTTGTTATCCTGTTTTACTGTACTGGAGTATTCAAAGACACAGGAGTGAATTAATCCTTCACAGCTCATTCGAGCTCTGGTTTACCATTATGACCACAGTTCCTGTGAGGAACAGTATTTGTAATGGTGCCGGAACGCACGTATGTTGTACTCTAAAGACAACTGTGCCTGGCCTCGTATCCCAGGCCAATGAAACACAAAACTCCACTCCCCTAAAGCATATATATGCGCTGGCCGATGGCACCTTGGTGCAACAGTTGGATATTTCTAGGATCAGTATTGTACGTTTGTCATTGGTTGAGGTCAGAACTCAGAGGCCTAGGAACCTCAGTCATTTACTGGGCTTGTGGGTCCCTCTGAAGTTTTCCAGTTTTCAATGTCTGTAAATGTATGTTCACAAAATAGATCATATGAATCCACTTAATAACATACCACATTGAACAGCCGTCCCCAGATATCCAGCGGGTTATCCCAGAATTGGTAGATGTGGCCTGTTTGCTAGAGCTGCTGACTTTAGAACTTGGCAATCCAGGTTTGAAATCCCGGCCTCGGTGCTTGACCCTACATTGTGCGATTCTGGGCAAATCACTTAGCATCTCTGTGCCTAAAAAAAATTGAAATGTAATGTGTGAATTGTAATGCCCGCTAGATATACATGATCTTGTTGATAGTCTCCTGTTCCCCCCAGTAATGTGCAGTGCTTCATTACTTCATAGCTAGTTTCACAGTATATAAATGCCAATACATAAAGGCATACCTGGGTGACACAAGAAAAATGTGATTTCCTAAAATTGTCAATGCATATGAAGGCACTATGATGTTAAAATGGCATCCTCGAGACATGGTGCAGACTCCGTTAACATCAATCAACTGTATCCTATGGATTTTTCTATTGTTTCCCTAGATTTGGTGTGAGCAGAAGCACCTGAAAGGATGCATGTTGGAATTACATTAAAATAGATATACAAAGGCTGGTTTGGCAACTCTTGGCTCAGTCTATATTGCCACTCCCAGCTTTCTGCTGATACTCAGTTGGCCCCGTTCCTCGCTGCTGCCACATCCCACCCCCCCCCCCCCACCAATCTCCCTTCGGTTTAATCCAATTAAAGATTTTGAAAAATCAAATTTATTGTTGCTATAGTTAGGTCTAACAAGTACAGTATTTACAACATTGATGGCGGACATATGGTGCTCTATAATTCCTTTCAGCGGCCCTGGATCAGCCCTCTACAGCCATTGGATTCTTTTGTTTCAGAACCTTCTGCCATTGGCTCAAGACATTGTGAATCAGGTCTGAGAACAAATTTAGCATCAGTGTTTTTCTAGTGGCTATTTAGATGTGTCCATCCACCTTCATTGGAGTACATGAGAGAGAACTTTACTTCAGATTCACTGGGGAAGCGCGCTGGGGCTCTGGTGAGTGAGTGCAGGCAAAAGCAGCTGAAATATCGATTGGTTGCTTTATTTCCTGAAGCATCCATTTGACAGATGCTTTTGTCTGCAGTTTAGCACCGTGGGTTCGACGTTTGGCCTGTGCATGAATAATGAGAACGACATGTAAACATGAATACCATGGGCTTTGCCAATGCTTGTTTTTATGGAATTCTTCCAATGCGTGCTCTCTTTCTTTGCCTCATCTTCTCATCGCCCCCAAACAGGCACTCTTTACACATCCAGCAATCTGAGGAGATGGAATTAAGGGTTTTTAGAAGAAAACAGCTCTCATGTATCCAACCACAGATCTCTGCATTCCCATGTTTCCTGGCCATTAACCAAAAATCACAAAGAAACATTTTCTCCGGTCGAACATTGTATGCAAATCTAGTCAAAAATATTTTGGCTACAATTGTATCCATCCATGTGTGCTCTTGTTATTTCCTTCCTAATTAATCCTGGTTGCCGCGGTCGGTTTATGGACCATGAGGGTGGTTTTGCTTATGGGTTTTTCTGTGGTGTTCTATTCTATATTTCATTTTTTTTTATTATTCTTGCTTGGTTCTTCCTCTTTGGTGTTGAGACCTGGAGTACTGGAAGAGCCCGCGTGGTGCTGCGCGTTGGACCAGAGAGCCAGTGGTGCAACGCAAAATGCCCCCGCCCCCAACAAAGATATATGAGACGAGGCCCCCCTAAGCCTCCCATATCTCACAAATATGCATTGGTTTGGGGCTGTCTGGAGGCTCCATAAAGGCAGGGGGGGGGGGGGGCGGTGAGGGTTTAGCCCCCCCAACCCCCACACGCAGCAGTGGCTGGAAAGACCCCACAGGAGAGCGCACAGAGGCTGAAGTGACACTACAACAACTCTGGCATGGGCCTGAGTCAGTGCAAGTTCAGAAAGCAAGTGTAGGGAGTCTAGGCGGTGGGAAGCGGATCTGGCCTGTACAGGGGGCAGTACAAGTGGAGGAAGCAAGGATGAAAGGCCGAGAGGTGAACAGCGGCTCAGCATCTTCACTGCCTCTCTAGCACAGATCTTGGCTGGGCGGGGCTTTCATCCCAGAGGTGAAGGGTCATTGGCTTTCAAACCACTAGAAAAGGGGAACCCCTGAATGAATGAAGGTAGAGCAGCAGGGGAAAATTCACAAGTAAATACAAAAAATATCTGCTGTACCTCTAGTTATTTTATAAACGCATCTAAGTCGTTTCTTAAGACAGAGAAGAACCACTCTTACTGGACTGTGTAAGGATTACAAAACACATAAAAATGAGGTATTACTCCATATTTTAATTTTTGACCTTGTTAGAAAAATACTTATTCAATGAATACGTGAGATATAAACATTATACCACCATTTTCATACAAACAAAACCCAGGACCTATTTGTCCTACAATACATTGGTGCCCATGGACAATCTGTGGAATAAAATTATTCACACATACTCATTCATACTCAGACGCATTCATACATTATAACAAAAGACACATGACCCTAACTGCTAAAATTAGAACAAAATGCAGGCCCAAGATAATGGTAAGCGAGTCTTCTTAAGTGTTAAACATAAACCAAGGGGTACAAAAGAAGAATGGCATATGGTAAACAGAATGGGGTAACAAGAAAAATGTTCTTGTAGTATCTTAATAAATCTGTGTAGTGAACAATCCAGTTCAATATGCCGACGCGCGTTTCGGTGTGACGCCCCCTTATAACCGGGGCAACACCTTCTTCAGGGCAAGAAATTATTCAGACATAAGTTCCATGGGACCTATCAAGTGATAAATAACAATTAGTGAACACAAAACTGCTAATTCTAAACATATCTGTTAGATGACACTGATTATTTATAAGGTTACAACATACAAGATACATCTAAGATAGACACTGGTCCAGATAAATGAGTGGTTGAGCATTAAACATATTAATTATATTATGAACGTTGCACACATAATGGAAAATAACGAACAGAAAATCAAATTTGAGAGAAGTTTATGAACGAATACACATGCAACAAATGGTTTGGTCATATTGGCAATTGATCAAAAGGAATCCTGAATATATAGCTAAGACTGGATACCGTTGCATAAAATCTGGTAAACAGCATTTAGATAAACTCAGTAAATAAAAGATATCATTTGGGGATTCATATATCATCAAGAGAATGATATCAACTAAGGGATGGGTGAGTTTCGAGGACAGTATTGTAGGACAAATAGGTCCTGGGTTTTGTTTGTATGAAAGTGGTGGTATAATGTTTATATCTCACGTATTCATTGAATAAGTATTTTTCTAACAAGGTCAAAAATTAAAATATGGAGTAATACCTCATTTTTATGTGTTTTGTAATCCTTACACAGTCCAGTAAGAGTGGTTCTTCTCTGTCTTAAGAAACGACTTAGATGCGTTTATAAAATAACTAGAGGTACAGCAGATATTTTTTGTATTTCATTGGCTTTCAAAGCCAGCCCTGCTCGTCCGTTCGGACTTCTTTGCGGCTCTCTCCATCACCGGACCCCCTTATGTTGTCGGAGTCTGCACTGAGATTGTTTCCCGTTGCAAGTTAATTCCCCTCAATATTACAATCCTACCAGGCCCGTGCTAGCCTCGGCCTTTGTTAGATATGCAGGTGAAATGTGGCCAAAATGCAAGGCTTTCTGTCCAGTGGGATACTTTCCTTTCTCCTCATAAACCCTCAGAGGTGACGCGGGCTCTCAGCATCTGGAAGCTCGAGGCCTGGAACACCCAGAAATACATTTTTTCATCAGGACGTTTGGTAGAAACTCAAGTTGATGTTTTGCTCCACACAGCTATTATGGGCTTCTCCTATGGTAGGCAGTGCTTTAAATAAATAAATATATATATATATATATATATATATATATATATATATATATATATATATATATATATATATATATATATATATATATATATATATAATAAAAGTGCAGGTACTTACAATTTAGAGCATCTGTTTGATCCTGAGAAGTTCAGAAACTCCCCCATTAAATGTATTGCAGCAGTGCTGAGAAGTGTAGGCACTCAGTATCAGACATTAGCTGTCCTCTTAAAGCACTGATGGTAAGAAGTCCATCAGTATGATACAACCTGCCTAGATGACCCTAAAGCACTTTGTGCAGTCAGGGCTGTAGGGAAAATCTAACAGCCTACACAATATCACACTCGGCTAGGCCTGGGCTGTCCATGGACCTCTCCGCACAAACCTTCCCTGGGCAGCCTCAAAAATGCAGAATCACACATTGCACTTAAAAAGGGCTACAACTGCTTTTTAGCAGTGAAGTTAAGGAAAAATAAAATAATAAAAACTCATGGTATTGTCATTTTACTTTGTCCTGATGTCTGGCAGCTTTGCGGGCGGAGCTGCTCTCACGACAGGAACAGGGGGAGTGGTGAGCACATTGTAAGTGTGCATGAATGATTGGTCTGCCGTCTCGGGCCGGCCAAACATTCATGTACACTTTGCATGTTCTCCACACAGGCTGCATTACAGCGCCAAGAAACCAACCGGTGTATGTGCGCTTAAGAAGTAATTTTAACATAACATAACAGAACATGCTGAGTCTCCCAGTCAGCGTTTGAGCGCCGAACCACGGCGCTCAGACCAATACCAACGCTACATTGCAGCGTTGTGATTGGCTGACTGGGAGCCTGGGTGCACTTCCTGTTCCAGACTACGGAGGAGAGATGCAGCGAGAAGGTAAGTTATTTTCTTTTTCACACCTGCTCCCCCCCATTCCTGCCCCTGCACCCCCAATCCGTGCCGGCCGCCACTGCACAACCCTGCAAGTTTCACAAATGACAACTAAATGCCTCCCACCTGGATCATTCCATAAACCCACTCCGTACCAACCATACACAACCAAGGCAGCAGCCTCTTCTGCAAAAAAACAGAAGTGCTTTGAGACCTCCATGAGGGGCATGCAGCTCTATCCAAATGGTACAGCAGGTGAGTGCATAGGTAAAAGTGATCTTAAAATCAGGATTTGCGCTATATAAAAAAATGTGTAGCCTAACATAGCCAGTAACATTTTTGTGTCTCTATAAACGGATCTGCTTCATGAAATAGAAAGCATCTGGCTGATACTCATGAAAATGTGTGAAAAATCTCAGATTCAATTTATTTTCCTTGTGCACCCAGAATTCAGAGAGGAGAGAATTTTGTAGCCAACAGCTTCATTGCGGGTCCCCTCGCGGCTCGGATAATAATCTGCTGAAGCCCAGCTCCTGCTCGGTCATTAATTGTTTGCGCCCAGCAGTTCGTGCTTTATTGCTTTAATAACTGAATGCATGAAAGGGGGCTCATAATGGATAATGGAGGGCGTGCATTATCCCTGGAACTCAATCCGGCTCCCAGCGACTTGCTGAGGCAGCGGATGGCCTGCACGCCCTGCATACAGATTGCATGAACCCATATTGCACAATCCAAAATTTGCAGACTTATCACCACCCGCCCCCTATACCTTGATGTCCGGAGTTAATTATGTAGCGGATACCGGTTTTTGCATAAAATGGAGGTTCCTGATTGCTTACCGCTGGCCTTCAACACACAAAAGGCATCATTCAGATTTGAAAGCAAACCCGAAATTGATGCCCAAATGGTTTTTGTGGTTGTTTTTAGGTCTGGTCTGCTGCCTGTTTTCGATAGATTTCTTGTAACCCACACCAAAAATGTATAGAGGGATAAGAGCCCGCCCATTAATTACATTGGTGGGCTTTCCTGACACTCACATTTGCTTACTTCTTATTCAATAGATGTCTATCCTCTTCTTGTGTTTTCCCTCCACTGTAGCATACATAGCCTCCTAACCATTCATTTCATGACTTATTTTCAAACATTTGGCAAACATTTTCCTTTAAATTATAATACTTTATTTTAATTTTAAATTATGTTAAAAGTTTCCTGAGAGATACGTTTATGAAAAATACAGCAGGCCGCTTATAAAGATTAAAAATACCAAATTCAATATAACGTTTTAGAATAACTTATGATATTCATTGATATTATCTCCAGTATTTTTAAATGTTTTTCTCCTAATTGTTTTAAATACTGCTTTACAAACAAGCATCTGTAAACCCAATATCTTTTCCCTCGCATTAAAAAGGTAAGACCTATTGGCTTTGCCAATGTTTGTTTTGCTTTGCTCTTAATAGGTGATTTGCGCAGCTTGTGGTCACTCTACAATTTTGCATAGGTAACTTCTTTCATGTCTATGCTGGTGGAAATTCTGCATGCAAAACAGTGCAGTAGGAGGGATACTATGCAGAAAAGCGGTCATAAATACAGGTTGTCAAACCTTATTCCCCATTTAAAATGGCAGAAGTAATAATTAGGTGCAAAATGGACCCAATACTCTTTCACATGGGGGCATTTGCACCGGCTATTACTTTGGCACTCAGAATCAATTTACAACCTACCTCAAGACCTATAAATGGGTGCAAAACAAACCCCTCTCTCACTGAGCCAAGACAAGAGCATGCGTCCTTTCTGCTGACCCGACTCAATGGCAGATTTGCGAGTACTCTACGAGAAGAGAACATTTGTGCTAGTGAAGATTTTCGGTAGTAATCCAGGCATTAACTTCCCATCTCTCTACCTCCTCAAAGTACTTACCATGAGGTGCAGCCAAACCCAAGACCGACTGGCAGGTCACTTCTGCGCAAGGAGCGAAAGGGTATGGAATAAACCTCTCTACCTGAGCCACGGCAGATGCATACACCCCTTCTGTGACATGCCACAACAGTGTGTCTCCTAGTATACACCGGTAGCTGTCGTGGATTCATAGCTACACTTTGTTGTACTGTGATTATAAGTGTTACAATATTTATTTGATGTATTATGTTTTTATATTTTGGCTTTTGTGAAAATATACCTTTTTAATTGAATGAATATGACTTTTTAATAAATATATATTTTGTGCATCAACTTCTACCTTTTGATATTTTGCTTTTTAGTTTAATGTTTGGGCTGTCTTCTTTTTTTTTAATTAGCTTATTGTCGGTTTTATATGCTTTAGACCTTTATCTTGTGGAATAAGTGTTATGGTGCATACTGGTGTGTTTAGTTACCAAGGAAAACTTTAGTCTATATTCCAGCTGTGATGTAAAACACCAGCTCCGTCTGAATCAGGCCACGTGTGTCATTAAGTCTAATGAGGCCAGTCTACAAGAGTGGAAGCGTGGTCTAAGTGACGATACCCAATAGGAAGTTCTGTCCTTTTCCTGAAAGTCCCATCTCACTCCCACTATTTACACCTACAAGATGATGGCAGCTCCAAACTCTGTGACAAAAGCAATACGAAATGTAAGTCTCCATTCTGAACCTGAGCACCTGTAATTCATCACATTAACATATATGTGACTTAATATTTAAGGTTGTTATATGCACTCTTACAAGGGCAGTTGTTGGCACTTGTAGGTGCGTTGTAACTGCAAAATGACCACACCACAATATTAAAAGGGTAAGTTTTAGCCACCTTGTGTATGTTTAAATCATCTACTTTCGATACACCAGTCTTGGCAGCAGCTATCTTGCAGAAAGATTTTACAGCAGGCAACACTCTGTGGACATCAGCAGGAAAAGTACAAAGGTAATTGAAACAGACAACTATATAGCAAACCATGCAGAGAAAATGTCAGTAATACATGACACCCATGGCCAACAACGTCAGGAGCCACAGACTCATCTACTACGCCGCCGATACCCAACTCATCCTCTCCCTGACAAACGAACCAACAGCCATGAAAGATAAGTTCCAAGGATGCAAAAAGGATGTGGCCATCTGGATGAACAATAACTGTCTCAAACTAAACACAGACAAGACAGAAGTACTCATCTTCAGGAAAGGCAAGGACACCCTGTCGAACAATGAATGGTGGCCACCGGAGTAGGGCCCGACCCCCAAACCCACTGAACACGCCTGCAACCTCAGCATCATCCTCGACTAGCCAGCTACCCATGAAGAAGCAGGTCAGTGCTGTCTCTAACAATAGCTTCCTCACCCTCCGAATGCTCAGGGTGTTTTTCAGTTGGCTCCCACCCAATACCAGGGAAACTGTCACACAAGCTCTCGTCACCAGCAGACTATGGCAACTCCCTCTACGTAGGAATCATCACCCAACTCATGAAGAAACTCCAGACCATCCAGAACACAGCAATTCATCCTCGACCTCCCCAGACAGACGCACATCACCCCTCATCTCAGGAAACTCTATTGGCTAACAGTCGCAGAGAGATGCCAGTTCAAACTGCTCACCCACACCTACAAGGCACTACACAACGAAGAACAGGCATACCTCAACAAACAAGTGAATTTCCACCAAACTACCAGAGAACGCCGTTCTGGATCCCTCTCCCAGGCAGGTAGCCACCCAACACATCCGCCAGGCAAACAGCAGAGACCGCTCTTTCTTCCACCTGGCGACTAGGACCGTGGAACACCCTCCCCTGCATCTCAGAGCCTAACTATCGCTCCAACAATTCAGGAAGGACCTCAAGACCTGGATGTTCAGCCAGTAAGTACAGACAGCATGATCCATCAGCAGGACACCGCAGCGCCTCGAGACCCTCATGGATGAAACAGCCATGCTCTACAAATCTTCATTGATTAGTTGATTGATTGACTACTTTTTTTTTAATCCTTTTGTTTTATTACAAAATAAAATAGGCAAAAATCACATGGTCGGTGGGCTAGGAAGTTGTATGAATGAGAAGGAAAGTGAAAAAAACCTGTAGTGCACAGAAACAGCCCTCTTTATGCTTAAACAGTTGAGTAGCAGAATTCTGATTGCTTATTCTTGTATGCACTATGGGTGGAGGGCTTCAGAAAGGGCAGTGACGAAAGAGTGGCATACGACCTTTTATCCTCCACAGTGTGAAGAGGTTACAAACACTTCCTCTTCATTACTGAGTAGACCGAAGATGCCAGCCAGGTCTTCTTTCTGCCTCACATGCAGTAAGGACTGCGTGTACTGTCATAACCGCACGGGACTGTGTTGCATCACAGAAAGGTGAGTTTTACTTAAAGTGTATACATTTTATAATTGCTTATATGGATTTTCAGCCAGCCCTCTTAATCAATTCGCCCATTGTGGTGCCAGTCAATTTTTTTTTCTTCCCACTACAGTATAAAGCATAGGGCAAGGGGTCAGCCCCCTTCAGCCACTGGCTGGCTTCACTGTGAGTGACAGCATTCTGCTCTATGAACACATCCACATAAAAAGTAGCTCCCTTCAGTGCCAAGGACTCTACGGCAATGTGTACGTTTTGGAACCACAATTTTCTTTTGCTTTCAGCATTTTAATATTGGTTAGAGGACAGAAGCTCCCTCGACAATAAATATTTATAAGAACAATGGCAAAACAAACAAGCTTTGACAAAGTCAAAAGGCTGGCAGCCATCCTAGAGCAATTGGCTTTGTTGGTGCTGGGACTGGAAATAAAAATACAGAGGCTAAAATAAAACCTGCCTCTCAACCCTCCCTCAGCAGGAGGGTCTCATATATCCTTGACACATATTCCCCCTCCATATAAGCAAAATGCCTCCCGCAGACATCACTGGGCTCAGCCACCTTGAAAACCCTCCTGGTGCTCACAAAAATGTTTAATCTCCATTTATTACAATGGGCTGTCCATCCAAAACTGCTCTATCACACCCTCCGCGAAGGGAGGGAGGTATGAAAAAACACATATTAGGAACAAAGTGATACATACCGTTTTTCAGACGCTCGGCCGAATGTCAGACCTAAATTTAATATGGTCTTTTGGCCTGTGGGGCTCTTAACAACTAGAAAGAGTGACCACCTTCTAAAAACAATGAACCTTAAGGATTAAGGGGAAAAAAGACCAACAAAAAAAGTGTTTTTGTTGACAAATGAGAAAGTACCTTTTCACACAGTCTCAAATGGGGAAGATATCATGATATTGTCTAGTCCTATTCAAAGGAAAATGAATAAAGTAAATGCTTAAGAGCGGCCTTATGTTCTCCCGAGTGCTTATTATCCGCCTGTGACATTTAATCATTAATCAAAAGATAATCTACTTCTCCAAAAGCTATATATTTTTTATTTAACATTTCTGCTTCTAGACGCTTCCAACAAGCCTTAACATGGTGTGCTTTTTCTGAGGCCATTTTTGATATTCAATCGAATGAATTTGCTGTTAGTGTGTAATAATACAGCACTGTGGTTTAATGTGCTTGCTTTAGAAGACCTCATGCAACCTGAAGGTGACAGATTGGAATCCATACTCTGTCCTTTTTCAGGCCCGTCTTGACAGTGCAGCTATCTGCAAGGCCTGATGTTACCACTGCTTTTCAATATATTCATAGGGTTTGCTTCCCCCCCCCCCCTTCCGGAAATGTATTCTTCTCTTATCTTATGCTACTGACTGTCTGGAGTATTATTCCACTACCTATGAGGGACTATTTTACATCTCAAAAGTGCACAGAATCATCATACATTAAAATGCATTGTAGAAAGCAACTGTTTCTTTAAAGGAATCAGGCTTTTTGAATATTTCACTCGGTACCCAAAATGAAAGCACGTCTTTTTGGCTATGCCAGTGCTTGTTTTTTAGTTCCTAGTAACACGTACACACCTGTGATAGCAAGTGACAGGTATACAACAAGTTCTTAATATTCACATCTGGCTTTATCACGCTGTTTGAAAAAACTGCTTTCACAAAAAAACATGGGTGCCAGCTCGGAGGCATCCTTCTATCGGAGCAGCTGGAAGCGAGTACACTGCATAGCTTTTTGATACCTGGAATGCATATTTTGCCTCAGCTATTGAGTAGAAAGATGAAAAAAACGAGACAGAATTTTACTTAAGCTCCTTATAAAAAAATAGACCAAAGTTGTGCAGACGCTTCAGGGTGTTTTAGGACCTGCACTTTCTGGTTGCAATTCCCAGGTTCTTACACTATTTTATGGCGAAGAGTTCAGGACTGGAGACAGTGTCCTTAATGCCCCAGAGTGAGGTGGACCACCTACTACTGATATTTATTCAGATTGGAAGTATTTGATAATGTCCAGGCCTAAAATGGCAAGGACTTAAGAACTAGAACCAAAAATGTCGTATTGAAAATGTGGAATGGAGATGCAATTAAGTATGTTTTCTAGTCTGAGCTTTATAATCATGTGTAGTTTCATCAGTTTTAATCCCTCACCATCCTTTTATCAAGTAAGCGTTTGCCGCTTTATTACACAGCCTCTGTCTTTGTAATCTATATCCAGAACTGTAAAAACAGAAGGTGCGGCAAGGGATAGCCACACATTCCCATACTTAAGAAAAAAAGAATTTTGCAACATCATGTGTGCTGATCTAGCCTTGGGTGAAATGTAAATTTCGCTGGTGAAATTTGCTAAATTCTTGGATTTACTTCACACCAAACTCATGAAATTTCTTAGAAGTTTGAAAGGTACTATTTTGGGTGACTTGGGCTCGTTTAAAACTGGTTTGCACAGAAAATGTGTCAATCCAGTCTCTTGTCGATATCAGGTATGTTTTCTTTAGGGATTCGACATTTAAGTCCTCCATTTTTCCAGCTGAACATATCTACTCAGACACTGAAATCAAACACTCATAGCTTGTTCAGCACGACACTCCTTACCATCCAGAGGCAGACCAGAACACAATCCCCAGCAACCATCAAAGTATACCCCAGACTCCGTTCTGCATTACAAATCCCAGAACCACAAACTGAAACACTGCTACAAGGCTACCATACTAGCAGACTGTGTGCTATGCAAATACAAAACATGCACTATAGCATTTCTACGGGAAACTGCTTGACTATAGACTTACGGCAATCTTTGCCCAAGTACTAAAGAAATAATGTACACTTCATATTTGTTATAAAATGAAGGAGGGCGTGGCTACCATTGGGGCTGCAGGTAGAGTGACACTGGGCCCAGAGCTCTGAGGGGCCCATTGAACCCTGATAATTGCTGTATTTTACTACAACAAAGGGGCCATTTTCCATGCTCGCACGAGGGCCATTTGGCATCCAAGGTGTGCTACTAAAGGGAATAGGGGCTTCACTCCAGGTCCATGCCTTCAAAGAGAAAGGAGGGATTTCTCAAGGTATGATGTGGCTGGAATAGTTAATACAGGAGGCATCTGGAAAGATAGCCACCATGGTATAACACAGAACTAATGCATAGTGACAAAGACAGGTCTTAGGGAAGAAGGCAGCAAGGCTGTGTATAAAACTAGCAGCGGACTGATACTAAACAACAGAGGAGGTGGCAATAGATGTATACAAAGATATGCAGTATCTATATAACGCAACACCTTGCTGTCAAGCAACAAAAGCACTAAAGAGCAGACCGGAGCCCAATGATAAGATTCAACATTGTTTACAATAAGCCTGGAAATAAAGAATTATAGTGAATGTCGGTAGAGCTTCAAGAAGAGATGTGTCTTCCATTGCTTTCCTAAGTGCCGCCCTGATGTTGTAGGGGATGTGTTCCAGGTTGTTGGTGCATAGATGGAGCAGGCTTGAACTCGGTCTCTTCCTTCTTGCATTTTTAGGCAAACAAAATCCCAAGCTTGAATTTGTTAACAAAAATAAAAAATGTGTTTGATGTATAACAGCAGGGTCCAATATAGGTCCCTGAGCTATAGATTCTTGCCAAAATATGAGGACATCCACATAAGATACATTTAAGGTACAAACCAACACTAAACAATGCATGTCTTTTCCAAACTTGCCAGCCACCATGCACTACAACTCACCTCTACCAACTAAAATCACAACCTATTACAGCATCAACAGATCAACCAGACCAGCGGTTCTTAACCTTTTGACTTCTGTGGATCCCTACCGAATCGCTGTGGGAAGCCGAGCACCCCCTCACAAGCAATTTCTATTACTTGAACCCCAAAACAATACACAACATACAGAAACAAGTATACATCGAATAGATACACAAATTATGCGATATCTTATTCACTTAACCACCCAAAAATATGCAAAAATCGAAGTTTTTGTCTTAACAGGAAGATTGACGCTTTTCAAAATGTACTTTTATTCCTAAGAGATGACAGAATATGCTAGAGTATAGCATGTCATGATCTTTTTTGCTCCTGTGCTTGCTCTTTCTTGGCGCATCCCAGTGCTCATATGAGGCCACCAATCACCCGTGCAAGATTACATTTGCTGCTCTCCTGAATCAAGATAACAATGTAAACTTAATTTGTATCCTCCAATTTCAAATTCCTTTACATTTACACATCGTTTAAGAATTTTCAATTTTTTTATAATGTATTTTTTATTGACCTGCTTATATTTAATTTTTGTAACGGTTGTCGACCCCCTGAGAAGGCGTCATGGACCCTCAGAGGGTTTAGAACCTCTTATCTAGGCTCGGGCCTAATGATAATAACAGAACCATGAAGGGTACCCAGATTACGAGAGCATTTTGGGACCATACCAATTTTGGGAATGCCGTATATAAATGTACTTGACATAACATGATTTAGTAGCAATTGGTTATCCGGAAAATATGGCACAGATCCCAGCCACCTTAGACCTAAGTTGAACACACTTGATTTGTGGGTTGTTTATGGATGGTAATGATGCTATTGTTTAGCTGAAAATATTATTTTAATATTTTGCCTTTATCTACGGGAGGCAATCTTGTTTTTAGACCATTTATAATAATAAAAAAGACCACTTTACTGTTAACTTAAAAACTACACGTCTAACCAAAATATTTCTATACAACGTTCAGAATGGACTGGCATTTTTATATTCTGAAGTGGTCATCCCAACTTTAAAAAGTAAGAAGTGGGCAAGCGCTATCGGTGGGGCATGTGACATAGCAGAGGGTGGAGGGAATCCTTGAATGAGAGGCACCTGAGCCTCCAATGTTCAATGAAATTTGGATCCTGGGTTTGCCTTATCAAGGCACACTTTAGGCTTAGCTTATTAGTAAATAGAAACAAGGGTGCTACATCATCAAAAACAAGAGTGAGATTCTTTGATGTTCTTGCACAGACATTAAAGAGGGACTAAAGCCTATTTCATGGACACTGAAGAAAGACTTCCAATAATTGCCTAATGTGAAACTACGACCAGATACTGAAAGGTGATAGGAAAGTACTTAGTTACAGTCACTGATAATGGGACAGGACGCTTGTTTTATGAACATCAAAGAAAGACTTTAGTTCTTAGGTAGCAGGAATTGAGAATTTCTTGCTGTATCATAGCTTCCTGCTGCAGCCTGGCAAGCTGTGTATGGCTGGGTTATGTCACCTTCATGGAGGGACTATTTGTACCCTGGTCCTAAAGGAGATGAAGCATGGCGTAAGTGTGAGAGGGAGAGTAGCCATAGTGGGATAGTGCCTGGAAGGTTGCGTGATGCCACTGATGTCGAGAAGGTAGGAGCAGAGATAGTGAAAGGGAAGAACAACATGGTGCTGATGGTGATGTGAGGAAACCTCACCAGTGTGGCCTCGTTGAGTGTTGCCATTGTCTGTTAGTGATTCACCTCTTCCCCACTCCTACAAGGATCCTCTTCTCTGGGCTGACTTCTGTAATTTCTTTTTTCCTCAGTTTCACAGCACACAACCCCTTCGGGATCACAAAGAATTTTTTTCAATGGCATATGAAAACTCACCGAAAAATATATCTATAATCTAGAAAAAATGATTATATGTGGAAAAAAGCTAAACGATGAATCAGCTGAGCTGTGCATAAGAGTAAACATGGAGCTAAATGTTCCAGATCAGCTCTTAAATACCGGAAGAAGTATCTTGGTCTCCAGGAACGAAGACCTATTGGCAAGGTTACAAAATGACTCTGCGTTACCAAGGACAGACTGATCCAGGCCTACAGTTTCTTTTACAAGTCTTGTTTTCTAGAGTTTTAGTTTGAGAGGATCGATTGAAGTGAATCAGATCTACCAGTCTGACTCTGAGGATGCAATCGGTCGTTAAAGTAAACTCCAGCAGGAGAGCACGGTGCTACTGACAGGAAGCCACCTTGTAACCCCATTTGGTAGTATTTATTTTATCATAATCAAAGAAGGAAAGGTGACTCAGGTTTGTTGAGGCTCAAACATCTTGTATCCATGGCCACAAAGCAAAAGTATTTCTGTGTCTGAAGGATGGGCTCAAGATTGTCAGAAGGTTTTGAAAAGGTCTGGAGAAAACTTTATGCGAAGACACTGAGGGGCCCTATTGAAACATCTTCCATTTTTGTCTGGTGCAATAAGCCACTGGTTCTAAGAAGTATTAAAATGCTTGCCGGCCACGTTAAAATGGCATCTGGCGCCATCTAGTGATATAGCTATGTAAGGTACTTCACTGTCAACTGAAACTGAGGGTTAATTTTCATTTACAAATGTATAAATACATTTTGCTGAAAGAGAGTAGACCTTGGAAAGCATGGGGCATTATGTTCCCCTACTGCTTCCCTTGTCACAATCATGGATGACTACACAGCCATTCTCTGCTAGCTCTTAAGCACAGCTGCTAAGGGCCTCCATGTCACGGGGTTCACCCTCAGCCACTCTTTATCCTTTTAGCCATCAGCACGTTCCATGCTGGGAACTGCATACCCATCAGGCGCGCAACACCCATTGGGCCCACCGGGCTTCAGAACCCCTCCCCAGACCCCCCCCCCCACCCCATGTGTGTCAGCCCGGCTGAGACAGCTCGCGGGCTGGCGTCCGTCTAATTGCAGTCGGACCCGAGTACTTCACAGGTCTTTAAATGACCATTTACTCGTTAATGAGGATTTTGTTGTGTTTTCACCCCTTCTTACAGCCACTTTGCCTATGGCTGGAAGACGTAGGCCCCCCCCCCCCCAAATATTTTCAGCTCCCCCCCGAAATGTGGCTCTAGTTGCCCGCCTGATACCCATAGCTACCAAGGCAACGACAAGCCCCAAAATGCTAGTCACCATTGGCTAAAAATGCAGGCCTGATGGTGTTACACGTGATATGGGGCCTGTAGGAAGCGATGCCTTCTGTTTATATGCGTCACTAAGGCAGCCTTGGATTTTTCCAAGGCTGCCTCGAAAATTAAAAAGTCATCATGCTAATGCAGCAGGTCTGCGCTTGGAGCCCGCGGCTTTCAGAGACAGCAGGCTGCCGGAGAGTAGCCCACACTTCTCCATAACCGATGAGAATTGTTCTGAGGCGCTCATCATATGGTCACGAGGCCTCGCTGCAGCAACACGTCCTTCGCCCCAGCACGCGCAGCATTTAATTCCAAGGAGCTCTGTGGAACATCGCTTCACACTGAATCCCTGGCTCTCGACTCCCTCGCGTTCGGCAGGTGTCACTCAGTGTCGTGGCTGCCCGCCAGCTTGGGCTTTCGCTTACCAGAGACAGAATGAGCTGCGTGCTCTGGTGGGAGGGGTTATTCCCCATCTTCCATTTATCTGCTTTGTATTCGTTCCAGTGCAGGAAATGGCGGCTCTGAGTCTGGGCCAGTGTACGTTGAGTGAGCTCGTGCCTGCTGGTGAGCTCGTGGAGTTCCAAGGCTCGTGATCCCACTCGGGCTGTAGAATGCTATGAGGTCACTAGAGACAGAGAGCAGCAGGCCATTTCCACTGCAAGAACTGTGTCGCTATTGTGTTATTCCTCATTCCGCTGCCTCATGGCGAGAAAGAAGGTATGTAGAGCCCCAGACATATTGGATGGGTGCCTGTGTGTTTCTGTCTCTCTGTCTTTCATACTTCTACTCCCTTCCACAGATCAAAGAAGTGAAAACAGAAGTTTAAGGGGCTGCTCAGGCAGAGAACTCGCCCTCTTCTGCTCAGGTTTTTACAGGGAGGATGTTCATTGCTAGTGCGAGTTGGAAGAGGCATAAACCGGCCATGACACTAGTGAACCTATGTGTTTATGAGGCTGGCTACCCTTGGTGAGGTTCGAAGACGTCATTGTGCCATCTGTTTTAAGAGGCATACACTTCTTTTTCTGCTGACTGTGTAGCTACACACATTGCAATTTTGGAGAATTGTGTTATAAGGGCAAGGGATGCAGGGGAGTAGATTGGAGGGGTGGGTGTTACACCCCCCTAAAAATTTATTCTGGAGTAAACAGTTGGGTACAAGTGCTTTCAGGCAGATATGGTGAAGTGTCTGTAGGATTTCACCTGGAATTTTTACATGTCCACCCTCACAAATAAAAAACACACACACACAGGTGCGCACACACTCTCCCTCGCCTCCCTATTTTGAAGGTCTCCCCGTTTCCACTGCTCCTTAAGACCCCTTATGTCCTGCTTCTTATTAAATATATATATATATATATTTTTACAAGATATACCAGCGTGATTGTTGGGAAATCTGAAGCTAACCCCCCCCCCCCCCCCCCCCCCCCCCATCTTACTGACGAAGCTACGCCCCTGAAGGGATGTCACCGCATCAAATGCCTGTCTCCTCCTGTAATGTTATCCTATCAAACTTTGTGCAGTGTCACTTCTTATGACGTCATCGTGGTCAAGAACCATGTATCCTGACTGTCATACTCCAAACTGCTGTGCAAGGCTGAGATGTATCCTGAAACAGGGGCAGCCGGATGCCTGCAAGAGTGTTCAATCTTTTCTGTCTAACGCCGCCCACCCTCCTCGCCACCTGCTCGCGGGCAGGCACTCTGCCTCCCCAGGAAATTATGTATGACTTGTCTGTGTTCCAGGCAGTGATTTGGCAGCAACAGACGACAGTGGCAGAACTCTGCAAAGCCAGAGCTCTGGGCTGTGCGGTCTGTGTGGAAGATGGAGGCCTCTGTGTGAGGGAGAGGCCTGTGTAGGACTGCAGCAGCATTCTCCATCAGCGTAGAGTGGCACAAACAAGAATTGGCTAAAGCCAATGGGTATCACCTTTGAGACCTACTGACTTTTTCTATGCTTTTTAGCAATGCTGTATTGCATCCCTGATGGTGTGGACCATGGCTAAATGAGAAAAAAACCTATGCCGTGGCTGGCCTATTCATGTTATAGGCACGCATCCCTATGGGAGGGACACACAAGACTGACAAGCTGGAGCACGAATAGCAAGCAGGCAAATGGAAGTGACAGGAAAGCCAACCAATGTAAGCAATGGGCGGGGTCTCAGCCCCTGCACTTTCTTGGGAAGCTTACAATGTCTTTCGCAATCTGTCGGCTGCGCTATCTGGTAGGCAGCAAAAAACGAGGAGGATGTGAGGATCTACGAGAGCAAGCAAAAATCAAAACAGGATTTCAGGATGCCTGTTGGTTCAAATATCGCATATCTGCCTAATTTTGAGAATTTCTAAGAAAAAAAGGCTTTAAAAGATACATCAAATCATGCCAGACACCTGAAGCTGAGCAATGGACAACCGCACAACCCAAAAGAGCAAAACAAACACCAATGTCCTTTTAGCCACATGACGTCCATCCTTACATATAACAGATCCATTACAGGATCTCATTGTTCACTATTACCAAACAATCCACTGGTCAATGTAACCTCCCCAGTATTAACCTATAAATGTCACCTCTTAACAATATGACTTGCAACCAAACATAGTTCCGCCAGACCTCTTTGACTCCAGGCATATGGTGCCCCAGAACCTTGAGGTGCACGCAGATTCTGAAGGTGCGACGTGGCCAAACAAACGATAGGTAAAACACTATACAGATGCCCCTAACACAACACCATTTGTAGTAATTGATACTACGTTTCCTCTGAAGAGTCTTCACCTTTGTAATAGCCTGACGACTCAGCTAGGACCTTGAAAACATGTTCCGTACTGCGACATACCATAGGAGTGTTCATGGATCAGTGCATGCACCCAACCAAGCATAATCAGTGCTGCCATTTCCAGATAGCACTGTGGCCATAGGTATTGGGCACTGTTTTTTTTTTTTAAATCACTATATATCACAAGTTTGCCAATAGTTCTTGCACAAATAGCAATGGTGTCTAACCCTGTATGGCCATAAGTTATTTATTCCACATAATCTATGGAAAATACATTATGCCTATACATTATGGATTTTAACCATGGTAATGAGGGCTTCTTTGCAGGGTCACCTATTATTTACTCACTCTATATAAAGATACAAAGTATGCAGCAGTGCAAAATCCAGTTTTTGGCACTAACATTTGAAGTCTTTGACTAAAGTATTTCAAGTTTCGAATAGTCTCTTACAATATACATGTACTTACAAAGTGATGGTTTTCATATATTTATCAAGAAGGTTATGGTTTAAAATCCTTTTTGAGTTCACCTTTGAGCACTATTTTGACACAGGCTTCTTCTAAACATATTAAAAGCAAAACAGTTTGAATCAAATTTCACCATACTTGACATGAACATGTAAGTTAAACAAACCTTGTGTATTTTAAAAGCGACGAGTACAGATATATATATATATATATCCAATCAAGAGTTTGCCTGGAAAGAGAGGACGCCACACAGGTAAGTTCAAATCTTGTTACCATGTATTCACCGAAGGCAGTGACAACAGGCAGACATCGCGGCAACTTGAAATCCCTCCCGACGCGTTTCGTGCTATGGAGAGCACTTCCTCATGGGATGCTGGGATCATGTTGAAAATGAAAACGGCAGTCTTTTGCACCACAATTAAATAATGAAACCCCGCCTTGAGTGGGCGTGGCCACCCCTGTGGCCTGATGGTCAACGTAGTGCAACTGTGCTACTCGGGTGAGTTTGCCATAATTCAAACAACTTTCTGTCAATGAAGTCCTCAGTGGGTGTGCACACAGCATGCCAGTCTTTGTACTGCCGCTCCACTCGCTGAATCACACTCACCCTTCCTTTGTGCTGAAATGCGTTGTGCACCTCAACAGGACTGCGCAGAGCGCAGCGGGGTCACTCTCGCGGCTCAGGCGGTGCCGCATCAATCCAATCACGAGTTTGCCTGGAAAGAGAGGACGCCACACAGGTAAGTTCAAATCTTGTTACCATTTATTCACCGAAGGCAGTGACAACAGGCAGACATCGCGGCAACTTGAAATCCCTCCCGACGCGTTTCGTGCTATGGAGAGCACTTCCTCATGGGATGCTGGGATCATGTTGAAAATGAAAACGGCAGTCTTTTGCACCACAATAAATCCCAGCATCCCATGAGGAAGTGCTCTCCATAGCACGAAACGCGTCGGGAGGGATTTCAAGTTGCCGCGATGTCTGCCTGTTGTCACTGCCTTCGGTGAATAAATGGTAACAAGATTTGAACTTACCTGTGTGGCGTCCTCTCTTTCCAGGCAAACTCGTGATTGGATTGATGCGGCACCGCCTGAGCCGCGAGAGTGACCCCGCTGCGCTCTGCGCAGTCCTGTTGAGGTGCACAACGCATTTCAGCACAAAGGAAGGGTGAGTGTGATTCAGCGAGTGGAGCGGCAGTACAAAGACTGGCATGCTGTGTGCACACCCACTGAGGACTTCATTGACAGAAAGTTGTTTGAATTATGGCAAACTCACCCGAGTAGCACAGTTGCACTACGTTGACCATCAGGCCACAGGGGTGGCCACGCCCACTCAAGGCGGGGTTTCATTATTTAATTGTGGTGCAAAAGACTGCCGTTTTCATTTTCAACATGATCCCAGCATCCCATGAGGAAGTGCTCTCCATAGCACGAAACGCGTCGGGAGGGATTTCAAGTTGCCGCGATGTCTGCCTGTTGTCACTGCCTTCGGTGAATAAATGGTAACAAGATTTGAACTTACCTGTGTGGCATCCTCTCTTTCCAGGCAAACTTTTGATTGGATTGATGCGGCACCGCCTGAGCCGCGAGAGTGACCCCGCTGCGCTCTGCGCAGTCCTGTTGAGGTGCACAACGCATTTCAGCACAAAGGAAGGGTGAGTGTGATTCAGCGAGTGGAGCGGCAGTACAAAGACTGGCATGCTGTGAGCACACCCACTGAAGACTTCATTGACAGAAAGTTGTTTGAATTATGGCAAACTCACCCGAGTAGCACAGTTGCACTACGTTGACCATCAGGCCACAGGGGTGGCCACGCCCACTCAAGGCGGGGTTTCATTATTTAATTGTGGTGCAAAAGACTGCCGTTTTCATTTCAACATGATCCCAGCATCCCATGAGGAAGTGCTCTCCATAGCACGAAACGCGTCGGGAGGGATTTCAAGTTGCCGCGATGTCTGCCTGTTGTCACTGCCTTCGGTGAATAAATGGTAACAAGATTTGAACTTACCTGTGTGGCGTCCTCTCTTTCCAGGCAAACTTTTGATTGGATATATATATATATATATATATATATATATATATATATATATGCACAAACACAGTTCGCGTGTGCTCTTAGCGTGTGCTCTTAGCCTCTCCCGGCAGCGGGCTCGATTGAGGGCGCGAACCTCCAATATGCACAATCCAAATGGTATCTTGAGACAACTGAGGAAGTTGGCTCCCCTTTTATCGACTTCCTCCATGAAATCCATAGTCTCAGCTACTATTTTATCACGCCTTGACTATGGGAATGCGCTGTACCTAGGTCTTCCTTTGAAACTCACTAACCGGCTCCAAGTTGTACAGAATGACGCTGCTAGGCTGGTTCTCAGCCTTCCTAGGAGGTCCCATGCCTCACCCCTGCTTCTTAAGCTACACTGGTTGCCTGTTAGACAACGCGCAAAATTCAAGGGCCTATGTATCGCTCATAAATCCCTTTATGGTCACGCCCCCAGCTACATTAGGGATCGCCTGGTTAAGTACGTTCCCGGACGTTTACTTCGATCCACAGATGCTTTCCAGCTAGTCTGCCTTCAAAGCAATCTGGCTACCAAGGGTGGGCGAGCTATTTCTGTTATCTTACCACGTCTTTGGAACTAACTGCCAGATGCTTTACGGAAAGAACCAGGCTTGTTCCCTTTTCGAAAGCTACTGAAAACGCTGCTTTTTAGAGACACATTTTAATATCCCCGTTACCAGGACTGTCTTTGCCGGGCCGATTGCAAATCTCCTTCTGTCAGCGCTAAGAGACCTGTCGGTATACACGCGCTATATAAATTCCCCTACGAATACAAATACAAAATACAAATACAAAAATGTCGATAGACAAAAAGTTCATCGAACCCAGGTCCATAGAAGCGTGAAAACTTTTTTCAAACAAAAGGCAAGTAAACACGTTTACTTGCCTTTTGTTTGAATAAAGTTTTCATGCTTCTATGGACCTGGGCACGATGAACTTTTTGTCTATCGACATTTGGATTGTGCACATATATATATATATATATGTCACATGCGTAGGTGCCGAGGCAACTTGATAGTTATTATTTCAACAAAGTTACTTGCCTAGCGACTGCAGAAAGCCATTCTTATTGGATGTATAATCTGACAAAGAATACATTAACTGATGTACAATCTGACAAACGAGTGTTTATTTATTTTAACTGATTTACATTTTCAACAACAAAGTTCATTCCAATATACGGGTTTGCAGCTGTACCATAGAATATTGAATGAACCACTGTACAATTCCACCAAAGAATATACATTTAACCCAATGGGTGTGAATTCACAAAACATCTGTACAGTATATGTAAAATATCACATTCACAGGCGTCAACTAAACATGTGGCCCATAAGAGAATCCATATTTATTCAGGAAAAATAAAATACTGCATGCTCTTTACTAAACAAACATCGAGAGGCTACTAGTCTTACTGGAAAACTCTTAGCTATGTAAACTCTAATTATTCATTTATTTAAAACAAAGGTTTTAATGGGAGTAAAGCATACAGTGAGTCCAGACTACAACTTGTGTAACAAGAATAAAAGGACTAAAATGTATCAGCAAAAACGTGCCTTTAAATATCACACTGTAGGATAGTGCAAAAGGCTTTAACTTAAGCGCAGTATTCACCAACACACGATCACGACACATGACAACATACTACGTTTAGGGTGAGTTTAAGGTTTTTTTTTTCTTATAAACCACAGCTTTTGTGATGCTTTTCAGAACTTTTAAGATGGTTTCTCCCGAAGTGCTGTAGTCGACCCCACAGCAACTTTAACTTGCATTGAAAATGTAGGGGAGGGCAACATTATGTGGCAGGGTCAAGTAAATTATGCAGCAAGAAAAGGAAAATTATGCAACATTATGCAGCAAATTTTGAGATAGCATTACTTCATCTTTTTTTCATTTTTAAACTTGTTAACACTGCCTTGGCATTAGTTCCACTTCATTGGTACAAGTTTAACACATAAATAAAGCAGAAAGGTGATGAATCAACCAATGCAAAAGGCCTTCCACTGCGGGGTAACACGTGCCATTGTGTTTTTAGTAACTTTTGAACCGTTTGAGCTAGAAGCAACATTTTGTTTTGTTAAAATCTGCAGATTATGCGGCCGACAATGGATTATGTGACAACTGCGGCAAATCTACCATTATACCAAAATCGCTGAGTGGAAGCAGTTTTTGTGTGGACGCACAATCGCATAAATCCAGTGGCTCAGATTATAGAACACAGTAATTACTAGGTGCAATAAATGTTAAATTCTATCAAGTTCTAACCTACAGGAATTTAATAGATTAAAAAAGGCTGGTAATTACCGGGACATGCAAATTTTGGTGCAATATGAGGGGTTGATCTGCCCCTACTAGCATTCAAACCAGTGCTCTGCAGCTACACACAAATCCCTGCAGAGGGCTCAATATGGTCACATTTACAAGCATGCATTTTGTTTGCATTGAGGCTTTGTTGAACCAGGCGTCACAAGGCAACATCTCTTCACCTTGGTTTATTTTTCATTTAGTGCTGCATGCTATGAATGATCTCGCAGCTCTAAGCTAATAAACCACCATCAAGACGCGTGTTCTAATTTCATACATATATTTTTTTAATATTCCTGTGATAGAATAGATTGTTCCTGTCACATGATCCGGTTTATTCCTTAATCTCACTGTGATGGAAGTTCGCATTATCTGTTTTTTTTTGTAGTCTGGTGGTGAAGTTGAACTTACTGTGTTTTGTGGATGGCCAAGGGATGTGACGACAACAGTTTCCACCCCTCCCTGCTGCTGCCGCCGCCTTCACATCTGTTCCACACTCTGCCAAGTAAACAAAGCCTTTGCTGTTTTTCATGCAGGTGAATTGAATAGGCAGAGAGAGCGGGATCCCAGCCACTCTAAACGCGTTCTAAAAACAAAGAAAGGACTGCGTGTCCAGCCGTGACCTGACCTAGAGAAATCCTGGTGGCTCCGGCTCCCTTGGAAGGGCCTGGTGAACCAGGCCTCCGAGTGGCACTGGCACCGTGAAGGATGAAGGCATCAGCAAGCGACGGAGTCCACAGTGGGACAAACAGAACATGTTTGCGATAGAGGAACCAGGCTGGAGAAAGGCACTGATGAAGACAAGAGACTGAGGCCTATATGGGGGACAGAAATATATGTGGAAGAGAAAGGTCTGGTGGAAAGAGAGAGATGTGTTTTGTGGAAAGAGAGAGATGTGTTTTGTGGAATGAGAGAGAGATGTGTTTTATAAATTACCTGCTGGGTGGAACCGAGGCGTCTGTGGGGGATAGACGCCTAGTAAATGCCTTAGGTCTGTGTGGAAGTAAGAATTCCGTCTGGATGACAGCGGCATGTCAACAAACAGCGCAGGCCTGACAACTCGCAGATAGATTTTGCCCTGTGAGAGGAGGTGCGGGCTTAAAGGGGCGGAGTCTTTTTGGCAGACTGACTCCCGTCCACCAACACTACCCAAAACAAAAGCTTCGAAGGCTGCGGCTAATGTCCGGCCGGGGGGAGCTTGCAACCGAGACCCCATGAACATCAGCACTCCCCACCCACCCTCAAACGTGGTATCAGCTCTTCAAGGGGGCGCCGTGTGACCAGGCCGCTATCGTGTTACACTCCGTGTGACCGTGTGTGTGATCTGGTCTGAGAGTGGGTTAGGGCCCAAGAGGGAATAGGGGAGGGGCTGCATGGAGCAATTAGAGTAGGGAAAGGGGGGCCTATAATAATAATAACGATTAGCATGTTATAAAGCGCTAAACACCTACGTCCCAAAGCGCTGCAATTATTGTTCTGTTATTGTTACCCTGCTGAGTGGCACACATTATATCGACCCTGGAAAGATGAAGAGCTCAGTTGGGTTCGAGCCTCGACCTCAGACTGTGTGGGTTACCATGCTGACATATTCACTGACTAGCAAGCAAGTGGGAGCAGGTGTTTTAATTGCAGGTGTTGTCGTCTGCCTCACAGGAACCTCACCAACCATCTATTTTCTTTTTAAATTAACAAAGATATAACTTGCAATATGTAGTCCATGGTAAAGTGGATTTTCTGTTTTCTAGCCAGTGTCATCCTTACAGATTTTAGGGGCCCCGGGCAACATATTTTTGGGGTGCCCCTTATGGGACAGATTTTTGTGTTATTACCCATTTCTTGTTAACTTGTGCCCTCATGACGCCAAAAAATACTAAATTATGTGTTAAACTTTAACAAGGTCAGGCAAAGCTGCTAAAGTAAGTCTTGCCTGAGGCCACAAACATCCTAAAATGACATGGGTTAGAGAGACAAAGTCAGAGAGAGGGAGCGTGCTAGAGGGGGTTATATAGAGAGTAAAATACACAGACAGTCAAATAGAGAGACAGTTCACATTCCCATGGGGCCCACTTGAAAGTAGGAGCCCTGAGCAATAGTTCACTTTGCCTTAAAATATCTCTGCTTCTAGCGCGGTAGTCCGTCTGAGTAGGCGACGGAGGCCTGTGTGAGAACCAAATACATCTTCTTAGAGAACCAAAGATCTGAGGGAGAGCGGGTTTTACTGTCTTCCCATATGCTACAGTACACTGGGTGCCTGAGGCCAGTGGAAGGAGATGATGGTCAATTTACCCATTTGTGCTTGGGGTGCTTTTATCAGTAGGTTATAAAATAGTATTATATGGTGCATTATTTAACGCACTGATTATGTATTTAAAGTGTGAGAGGGGGTCGCACAGAGGTAGCTTTGTGCACTTTTTAAAATGAGTGCATGCATTGGGCCATTGAACTAAAAAACCTGGTGTGTCAGAGGACTTAATTTATAAAAACAAACTAAACACTTGTCTGTTTTGGCGATTCCCTTCAAATGTACAGTAAAATGTACATATGCTCAGTACTGCAGTACTCTGAAAAGCACATCCCAGGGATGACCTGGGTCACACTGGGATAGAAAATGGGGCCAGCCACCAAACTACAGGTGGCTGCCACTTATGAACTGGGCAGTAAAAAAAGTGGCCAATATTTGTAAGTCTGACAACTCTCGACTTTTTTTTTTTTTTATAACTCTTTTTATTAAAGAAACATCGACAACAAGGCATAGTTTCATAAGAACACCGCAGAGGTATTGGCAAGCACAAGGATTCAGCAATGCATAACACATTTATACAGTTGGAGTTACGGGGAAGGGGAGACATCGTCGTCGTAGAGTCTGGGAGGGGTACATATTTCACCTCGGTATAAGTTCCAGGGGGTCCAGATTTTGGACCATTTTCTGGGGCAGCCCCTTGCAATGTAAACAGATTTTTCTCGTTGCATGCACCAATCAAGGTCCTTTTCCCAGTCTTTTATTGCAGGTGCCTGGGCAGCCCCCCAGTGCTGCGCAATGTTCCTCTTGGCTATCATACAGGCAAGTGTCACCCAGTGTATGGCATAGGCATTGAGGTCTGTGGGCTCCCAAATATTTAGGAGGCATCTAGGAGCTTCCGGCCGGATGTCAATCTCGAGGGTTTCACTCATGATGGCTGGGTTCAAACTGGAACGGCATGGTGAGCAAAAAAACGATGGATTTAGGCCCAGATCTCTGTACTGGGGTGAATGTATGACATTGTTCTACATTCTGTCCATCAATTGTTGTTTTTGCATGTATCTTGTGCCAATACTAACTCTCGACTTTTTAAGACATGCTGTCTTGTTGGTCTCTGAGGGATGGGCGTACATTGTGCTTGCTCCAGGCAAAGTGTGTGGTAATGTTTGAGAAATGCAGCAACGAAATTCACAATGTTCCTTCCCTATCAAAAAGATAAAAACATTGACACATCCCTGCTCTTCCACCCACAAAGTGAGATTGGTCCATCGTGGCAGCATGCGAGGCGATAACAGCCCGCCCGCCTGCGCAGTGCTGTTTGCTATTGCTGCTCAGGGTTTATTTCAAGATGTTCACACCACCAGCCCAACACCGGCCCACCGCACCACACAACCAGCCCAAACACAACAACTAAACCGTCCTGCACGCTGACCTGTCAGACCGGCCCATCTGGCAGCGCCGGCTTGCCATACTGGGCAGTCCGACACGGCGGGGGGGCGAAGGGGGGGCAAAATGCTTCTGATACTTTAGAAAGCAGCATAATAAAAAATGTAGCAGTCATCTAAAAATTGCCATAGAACACACAATGCGTAATTTGGGTTCCAACACAAGTCATGGCTACAAAGCAAGGGAAGGAGGCATGTGGGTGCCTTCACCAATGTGCCCTCTGTGCTGGGACAGAGGGAGGAAGGTGAAACACAGTATTCTAGATCAGGGGTATTTCTGCCAAGAAGACCGTGGGGTTGAAGGTAAGGTTCAGTACTTGATTTGTTAAAAAACATGAGTGAGCTTTTTACAGATGCTCCAAGCCATGCTTACCTAATACCAAAGCTGCCTAGTCTTGATTTCACCTCATTCTTGCCACACCCCACATGTCCCGCCTCTCCAGCTCATTCTGAACAGTTCTTTTCACCCATGTGTCTTCCCTTTGTTTTTCTTTTCTTTCCTACCTCTTTCAATTTTATGCCTTTTCCTGCTGTACCCTGGTTAAAGCCTGATAGTGAAAAATAAGTGCTTATGGCAACAATGCCCATCAGCCACATCAAACCCTGGTCCTGCTCCTGTAAAACAAACAGAGGATGGAAGCTGTCTTCTAAGAACTCTCCCCCCACGCGCCCTCGCTGCCCTTGGATATCCTGCCAGCAGAAGCCTGCTGCTAGGCCAGTCCTGCCCTGACTTGCTCTGGCACAGTACCTGCCATCACAGGCGCGGATCCCATGCTTTGTTCAGCCCAGTGCAAATAAAGGATTGCCTTTTGCACCTGATATCCCGGTTTTCAAGGCTGTGGGCGGTGCCCAGTTCAGGGTGTAGCTGTGCCAGTTTCTCAATCAGGCTGTGTGCTTGTTCTTGCTTAGTATTCCAGACTCCAAGTCACATTTGCCAGGTAAATTAGGGCCCAAGGACCCAAGCAGTGAGTGAAAGGCAGGAGCAAATAGTCAGAAACGTAGTTTTGATTTGTAATAAATAAATAAATGACATAAGTACAGGGATTCGAAGAGTTTCCACCTGATTGCAGACTTGCTGAATACCAAAGGTTCTTAGCCTTGATTTTCTTCTATTTTTGTTCCACTACCCTACACTCTCTGTCCCTGTATCTCAATTTTGCTGGTTCTTTTGCATCCCTATTAATTACCTTGTTAATGTTTCCCCAGGCTTTGCTTCTTCCTTCGGTCTCCCTTTTTCTCCTTATCAATTCTCTAAGTGGGATGAAAGGTGGGTGGAGGCCTCGAAGGTGCGGGGCCAAAGAAGCTGAACTAGGAATCCTTTCCAAAAGATAGCATCTATGCAATTCAGGCCGTGGGCTTAAAACATGTAAACAGAAAACATGTGCTTGACACTGCATGCCACCCGACAAGTATAATTATGTAGGGGCTTCTCTGTTATTGCATCCAGACTTGCAACGAACATATACCTTATAGAAACCAAACCTATTGGCTTTGCCAGTGCTTGTTAGAAGTTACAGATTAACAACAGACAACAATGTCTTTGTTAGGAATAATTAAACCAAAAAAAAAATCAATTCTGAAAATATAACACTGAATGAATTATTACTGTGGTCTGTGGAAGGGGTAGTGGTCATCGGACTATCTCAGTCACCCCTGTACTCCATGTCACACTACTTTACTTTACAGTCTCTCACTCTGGAAGTCACTTACACCCTTTTTGTTTCCAACATCTTTCTGAAACCCTCCAGCTGCATGTCACAGGTCTTCTCCTTCCTCTTCATCACTATCTTTTCACTCTGTTCTTCTACAAGTACTTCCTTGCGTCACCTCCCCTTCACCACCCCCCCCCCACAAAACCCGCTCGCTCACCTGTAAGCAGTACACTTCTCTTACCACCAACACTTCAACAGCTGTGTACGTCCAGAATCACAAGTCACACATAATACATATATAACCATTGCTTTGAGCGCTCTTCAGAGAGGCCAATGATTGGATGTGGCTGCAGCCTGAATAGTTACTGAAACACTGGCAGGCACTGTGAGAAACATGCATTGCCTTAAGGCGCAGCTCCAGAGCTCGCCATCGTGCACCATCACAGCCCACACAGCTGAACACACCTAGACCCCTAGAGACAACTCAGTTCACAGTAGGCACTATTTAAGAGTAATACGCTGAGAGAACAAACTACCAACAAAAAAACATTTCTAAAAAGCAAACACTCTAGGGGAACGCAAGATGGGATCAAAACATGTGAAATGTAAAGAGGAACTGTGTATCTCACATGTACTAGTTATGTTTTTTCACCGTCATTGTAGACAAACCCAATAGCATTTTTGCCTGTAAAGTTAAGGACGTGAATATAAAGCTCATACGGGCTAGTTTCAAAATGAGTTTTTCTTACTTCCAGGCCTTAGACAGGACCTGCCCCACTTAAACCCCTCATCCTTACTCGTTCGGATAACCCCAAAAAAGGGTAGTACCCACCACCTGCTAACACTGACACAAATTAAGTACTTGTCTAGCCCTACTGGGCCAGTCTGCGCCAGGCTATGTCCTTTTATTCTCCAGGAAGTAATGTGTACCATGCAAGAAAGCTGAGGGGTGTATCAAAAGCACTATTTAAAGCTGGCAGGTGCTGTCTGGCTGCGAGTTCATGAACTCCTTCATTTAAAGCAGAATTAAGGATTTTTTGTGGAGTGAGATGCCCACCCAGGAGCAGACTTGTTACAGCAGGTACAATGTGGACTGACTGGCTGACATGGGAAACAGCCTATACAACGAGGTTTTTACCTCCTTGTGCCTTTACCACGCATTTTTTAGCATGCATATTTTTACAACGCATGCCAATACCACGCCTTTAAGGTAAGTTGGGGGGGCGTCTCCCCCACAAATACATTGTTTTTAAATCTGAAAACAATGCACGCTAAAAAAATGCATGGCAAAGGCATGCGAAATAATTGCTTGCGTTGTAAAGTCATACAACCTGCTGACAAGTGGTCCCCTGGTGCCTCGTATGAGCAGGGCCACTGCAGGCATGTTTAGGGAGGACTAACTGGAAGTGCTGGCACTTCTACAAGGACTGTTCACACATTACTAATAAGGGGGCAACTTCTGGTCCATCTCTGCAGAAGTGGTGTCCAGTGTACTTGACACTGGAAGAGAATGAGAACTTTTCAGTGAGCATGTGTCCTTTTAATTGGCCTACGGCAAATTAACACTTTAAATGGAAAAGTACTAGCACTTCTCTGCTGGACTAATCTTTTTTTAGTACCTTAGTGGGTGCACTTTTCATCAGGCATGTGCCATTTCAAATGGGCAGCTCTGTCACTTGATAGCACCATTGCACCATATTTTAACAGGACAGCGTGGCACTTCTTAGCTGGACTGCTCATTTAAGGGAAAAGCAGCGGCACCTTTTAGAAGGACAGTGCAGCTTTTAAGGAGGCAGTACCATCACTTGACGGCAGCACCGCATGCGTTTAAAGAGGACGGTACAGGCACTTTCCAGAATGGCAAGTGTCTTTTTAAACACTTTAATGGAAGAGCCCTTGCACTTTTTTATATGAAGTACGTAGAGCTTCTTGACTATAGGTGCAGTTGATCGATCACTAATTGTCCTACATAGCATGTGATTTATGCTGGCAGCAGTCACATCTAATCAGATATATATATCCCTTGAAACCAGTGGTCGAAGTGGGGAAAAAAAAGTAGGGGAACTGTGGGCGGAGACTCAGGGGGCGGGAATAACCCAAGGATTGGATTAGTGGGCGGAGTCGGAGGTGTGGCTAGAAATAGCAAAACATACTAATTTTTGAACGTTTGGCATTTCACTGACCAGTTACAGCTTATAACGTTATTTAATTCAAAGAATCAATAAACATGTTTATTTGAGGTTTAATATATAAGTTGTTTATATTTAATTCATTTACAATGTGGGACATGTTTCCAATCACAGAATATTCCAAATACGCTTATAAGTGGAATCATAAGCCATTTGTCTCCGAGCCATGCAGTTTCTTTCATCTGTACTTCTCCCTTTTTCTAACCATTTCTGAACATAAAATTCAGGTTTAAATTCTATGACAGGTGGCCCCACGATATTTATGAACATTGTAGAAGACAGACGATTGATTGATATTCTGTTCCGCAGTGGTGTGAGCACATCATTCATTACACTAAAGCCCCGTTCACATTCAGCAGTTGAGGTACAAAAGGTGTTTATAATGTGCATTAATGGTTTCAGGCTTTCAGAGATGCAATTTTTATTTTGTTTGTACTCTCTGAAACCAAGGATGTACTACCTGGTATCAAATACATGCAACCTGCTACAAAGGTTTTGTAATTCTCCCTCACCGTATAAGATGTCTACTGGATCTGGCCAATAAACTGGTTGTAGGAGTTTCATTCTATGTACTAACTCTTTGTATTCTATTTCATCATTGTTTGTGGTTGTGCATCTAGAAACATTTGATACATTAGACATTGTCATCCTTTTTCGCAGGTTATTTGCTAAGCTCCTAAAGAACTGTGCCCTATTGATGCTAACACAGCCTTTGTTCTGTTGCAGTCCTACACCAGCAAACTGCATCCGTTCAGCAGCATCTAATGCAGTTGTAGCAAACAAAGGGCCCAGGTGCATCAGCCATTGATTCAAACACTAAAATCTGCATCTGTATTGAACGATCGGCCTCATATATGGTCATATCACGCCGCTGCAGCCTTCTGGATAAGTCACCCAATTCTGTGAGAACATCATATAAAATGCCCATATTTTCAACAAACACCAGGGAGGTTAATAAACTGTTTAAATCAGCATATTTCCTCTGCTCAATGTCACTCCTCGTTGAGTCTTCGGAAGATTCCATGAAATGTTTAATAAGTCCTTTGTAGTTATTCCAAACAGCTCTCACAGATCTTTCACTTGAGGACACCCAACGTACATCTAGCACCTTTCCAATTGCCAGAAGTCTTACTTCTACCTCCAGAGCACATTCCCCAAGCTCTCTCTGATTTTTCGGAGAGGCATGGTAGGTGGTATATAGTTTATCAAAAAAAAATTGAGCTGATTAATGCCTGCGACTTCTTTACAAACATCACCCACAGCAAGCTCCAGCTTGTGGTAAGCACAGTGCCATACACTCAACTGTGGATATTTCAGTTTCAGAAGAGTTGCCACACCGGATTTCCTACCTATCATATTTGAAGCACCATCTGTTACAAGCTGAACCAAATGACTTTTTAAATACTCATCAGTAAAACCGTGTCTCTCTAAGCATGCAAGTAAGGTATCTAAGATTAGATCTGCTGCTGTGCTTGGCAACTCAACAAGGTCCAAGAAAAAGGTCAGTGGCTCATTGTGTTTATCAATACATGCTCTTACACAGATAATTAGTGTGGTCAATTTACTATTTGTGAGCTTAGGGACATATTTATGGGAATGGTGGCGCAGGGCAGCACAGCAAGTTACTTTGCTGCGCTGCCCTGCGTCACAGGGAAAGGGCGGGAATGTGCCGTATTTATCCAATATGGTGCATTCCGGTCTTTTCCCCCTGCACTGGCGCCATTTCGACAGCCTAGCTTCAATGCAGGCACACTTGCCCCATGGTGCAAGGGTGCCTCCTTTGCATGCAGGATTGTTTTTGTACAGGAAGGGGCACCTTCCTGTACAAAAACAATCTTGAGAGGCTTTTTCATCTTTCTATGTGGGCTGCAGAATAAAGCACAGTTTGAAAGAGGAAAAAGCAAGGAGAAATAAAGATATTTCTCCTAGTAATGCATCTTCTGGGGCAGTGCAAGATTTTGCCGCATTCCCAGGATTACAAGTCCTTGTAAATCTATGAATGCGTCAAAAACTGTGGGGGTTGTGTGGGAGACTTTTATTATTGCAGGAAAACTACTGCGTGACAAAGCCACTGCTGCTCTAGGGTGTGCTGCTTTGTAGACCTGCCCGCAAGACTGGTGGTGAACCTGGGTATGAATTGTGGTGGACAGGGCTTCAAGTTTACCCAACTGGCCACCGGTAGGGTTCACCTGCTGGTGCTAAGAGACCAGGGCTTCTAAGGTCTAGTGGGGCCTTCTAAAGTCTATCATGGGTGCTCCCTCAGGAGTGGTCTGATGGACAAGGCATGAAGGCTGAACCAGGTTCCCCAGTTCCAAATTTGGTAGCTCTGGCCATAATGCCACATCCTATCCCCACCGAACACCCTTCTGCCCCACTGAGTGAAACTCGCACTGTCTTCACCTACAACCCAATTCTGCCCCATTATAAGCACCTGGATGTGACTCATTTCAAATTATGCAGTGCCTGAAAAAAAGTAACAACATTCTGGGAAAAGCAAATACTCATAGGGAATGCAGGATTATGTAAAGCATGCAAAATATAAGCAGGAACGACATGTTACCTTAATGCTTTTACTCTCGTTCAGAAATCAATGAGTATTTTTTGTCTCAAACATTGAGGACATGAATACAGGGCTCCTCCTGTACACATGTGTAAAGCAGGGCTCAGAGACAAAGGAACTCAAGAGAATCTGATCTGACTCACGGAAACCCACAAGGGCTCCTTCTTATCCACAAATTGTGCACTCTTGATTGTCAGCGCCAGGATGCCTGTTAGGTGAGAGTGCGCTTTACAAGTGAGATAAATAAATAATTCTTATTCATGTCAGCCAGCTAGCTGCTCAAACATAGTATAGCACATATGTATTCAAGTGTCCTGCAAAGAAGAATGAGTGCGAGTAAGTAAATGTGGGTGTGAATGATTGAGTGCCTGAATGTAACTGAGCATGAGTGAAAGAGTGTATGTCGATGAAAGTGAGAGAAAGTGAGTGAGAAGGAGTCACGTAGAGTAAGTGAAACTGTAAGTTAGAATGAGGTAATCAGAGTAGGAAAAAGTGGTGAGACTGAGTGAGTGAGAATGTGATACCGAATGTTGAAGAGTGAGTGCAAGTGAGCAATTTTGAGTAAAAGGGAAAGTGAATGAGAATGAATAATGGGGGTAGTGAGCCTGAGTGAGATAACATGTGAGCAAGCAGGACAAATCACAGGCCTTGGCAAGGTGGAGGTAAATATTTACTTATGGGAGGAACATATTGTGCATCTTGAAAAAAAAATGTGGTCAACTCCTGGGGATGTTGTCTTGGCACAGTAATGGCTTTGGAGAGAATTTGTGTAAAAATGGGGTGTTGAAAATAAAATGCAGTATTTGTCCCTATAGTTTTTTTTCCAAAATTATCATGGGAGTAGCAACACCCAGACTGCAAATCCTCCGGGCCCTCCTTTATCTCTTCTTAGTCTTACAAGGCCCAGTAAATCGCACTCTTTTCCAAATCTCTTCCTAAATATTATCACTCTCAAAAACTGTTTTTTCTATGTAATTTTCCTTTGATGGGAAGAGGAGGTTTCTGAGGTGGTAGTATCAGGCAAGTGACACTACTTGGGCTCCCTCTGTTCGAGCCTTCATGGAGGATCCCTCTTCATTGCTACCTCCACCTGACCCCAGACTCCGCAACGCACTCCCTTACAGGCTTGATTATCCACTAGTCCTCTCCAGTGCACCTTATCTCACAGCTGACCTTGGGCCCCAGCCCCATATCAGGCACCATCGGGCTCCACTTTCATTTTTCCCGGTAAAAACATTAGTAAAATCACCTTCAAACTTAAAACATTGAATATAGCAGTAAATATAATTAGCACACACTTTAAAGTATGTTCCACAGTAGCCCTTATGACCCGACTGCTAATTAACCCCTTCAGTGCCCGCCCCTTTCCCCGCCCAGTGCCGGCCGTTGCATTAGCGGGCGGGGTCTATGACGAGCTGGACTCGTCATGGGCACAGCGCCACCGCGGCCCATGACGAGTCCAGCTCGTCATGGGCACTGAAGGGGTTAAATAAACAAAAACAGAAAGGCCATGACAAGGCCGGCTTTAGCGCTGATGCGAAAGTCTTTTTTGGCGCCACACCAATAATCACTGCCATACGCCACAAGTGCTCCTCATCTCCCCATAGCCCCTCCCCCTCATGACCTCCTCCTCTGATTCCCTCACTGCCACCCTCCACCAGTGCCCCTCATTTCGCTGTAGCCCCTCCCCCTCATGACCTTCTCCTCAGAATCCCTCACTACCATCCTCCAGCAGTGCCCCTCATCTCTCCCTAGCTCCCCCCTCCCCCCCATGACCTCTTCCTCGGATTCCCTCACTGCCACCCTCCAACAGTGCCCCTCATCGCTCCATAGCCACTCCCACTACCTCCTCCTCTGATTCCCTCACTGCCACCCTCCACCAGTGCCCCTCATTTCGCTGTAGCCCCTCCCCCTCATGACCTTCTCCTCAGAATCCCTCACTACCATCCTCCAGCAGTGCCCCATATCTCTCCCTAGCTCCCCCCTCCCCCCCATGACCTCTTCCTCGGATTCCCTCACTGCCACCCTCCAACAGTGCCCCTCATCGTTATGTAGCCCCTCTCTCATATGCATTTCATTTGTTGTGTAGCGCTACTCATATCAGTGTAGTGTGTGTCAGTACTTTACACCACGCACACATTATACAGAGACAACGAATCATACAAGTATGTAAATCAGCCTACAGGGAATGTCACATAAGCCAATGAGGATTACAAGGTGTATGAATCACATGTCATCCATACTGGTGGGCAGTTATTTTAAGAGGATTTGGTCTGGAGAAGCACAAACTCAGGATTTAAAGAGTTCTCCAGTGGTTAGGGGTTGGCTTTACTGATAAAAATGTATATCTGCCCAAAGATACTCATTTTAGCAACATTAGAATAATGAAAGACTGGGGAAGTTCTAACTATATCACAAAACAAAAAAACGCGAAGTTCTAACTATATCATTCAGGTTTGCATACAGCTCTTTGATGACAGTTCATTGGTCACTGTCCTATGTTAGGATTGTAACTTCTGAACTGCAAGTAACACAAGGATCATTGTCACAATGACAGTAACCCACTGAGCTTCCACATAAAATACAGTTCATCTGCACTTAACTACTAACAGAGAAATGATTGCTCTCCAGCAGGATCATTAATACCCAGCGTTATCTGGGCATTTTTTTATTGTCCTATTGTTGTCCTGCATCAGCCATGATAATGATAAAAACGGATTAAATGAAGCACACACGAAGTACATGTCCTGCTGCGCCTGTGCAGAATTTAAAAAGAAAAACAAATAGTGACACATTCTCCTACCTACTCCATTAGTCAATCTTAGTGTGGCAGCCTGAAGTGATAAGCAGCTGCAGGGGTTGGGAAAGGTGAATCAAAATAAACAAACTTCTTTTCTCCTGCGCTGCATAGAAAAAGAATATCCACGCAGCAGGACAGTAGGCAAAGGTTACCGCGGCCAAAGAAAGGATTTGTCGCCTTTCGCCATGCCCCTGTTGGAGATGAAGGGGTGAAAAAATAAACAAAGCCTCTTTAACATGTAAATGGTCTTTTAAAGACCTGTGAAGTACTCAGGTACGGCTGCGATAATCTCTGAAACTGTCTGTGTGTGCGCGCCCGGGCTTTGAAGCACTTTGAGCCCCATGGCGTTTCGCGCCTGCCTTCAAGCCCTTACTAGAACCGGGCCTGAATTAGGGCAGTCCCGGGACGCTTTTTTTAAATCAAGAAGTAGGGGAACGGACTAGCATAATTTTTGAAAGTAGGGGCACGCCGTGCCCTTCCGTTCCCCCCCACTTCTAACACTGCTTGAAACAGAGTAAGGTTTGGTATCACTTTATGCAAACTCCACTAAAAAATAAACAGTTCGGACTACTTTGCAGCACAAAAGTGCAGAAGATTATTTCTTGTTTATTGGCAATTTAAAATTTCACCAGGACTTCCACAACATAAGTTCCGCTGTAAACAGCTGGGAACATCGCGTCTAGAACAAAAAGGGCCCAGAGGGAATTTGCAACAAGATTAAGCTTATGTCACACGGCATCTGCCACCCTATGCCACAAAGGCAGATAGCCTAGAGTTGTGGCAAATTACTTCTTGGAGACTGTGGGTTATTACCTAATCTACATAATTCATTCAACCCAGAATGCATTGCGCTTCCTTAATATTTTTAGTGATTTCCGAAGTGTGATTACAGAAAGCGCGAATAAAATCCCATTTAATGGTGGAACTACAGAGGCTGGGAGTAGAATCCAGCGTTGATCTTTTTTTAACATTATAAAATCTGAGAATATATTAAGTGCCACCAGCCGCTTCAGTAGTGTGGTCTACTTTCACAACTGGTGTGGCCTACTGCTTGCGTAAATCCTTTGTGGCTAGTTATTACTGTGCCTGTTACATGTGTACTACACTCAGTGCTTTACATGGGCCAGTATTGTCCAGTACTGAGTACCAGCACTTTTTTGTTTTGAGTAGGAGAGTACTGCCACTACTCAAGAGAAATGTAATACTTTTAAGTGGAGAGTACTTGCACTTCTCAAGAGAAATGTAATACTTTTAATTGGAGCGTAGCGGCACTTCTTGGAAACAAGCAGGTACTCTGATACAGAGTACCTGCACTTCTATTTTTCCATTTCAAGCACTGACTGCGCTGTGCATCTTCAGACTGAGTCCCAGGGGGATGCTGCCATTTGCATGTTCAACTCTTCCTCCCCTACTTTTCGTTTCACACTGCACTACTTTCAATTTCTCTTTTACTATTCTCACCATTATCCCCCCCTTTCCGCGCTGCACTTCATTCCTCCACTTAATTCCCTGTCTCCGTTTAACATACATTTTTGCTGACCCTTCCCATACTTTCTCTCACTGACACCCCCTCATTTTATCTTTATCAACTAGAAAGGATCGGTTTGTTCTCAAACAGTTAAACTGGCTAAATCAAAGTGTGCGTTTCTAAGGCTGCACTTTAAAATGACCCAGTAGTCGCATCAAAAAAAGGGGGCATTTGAACCTTGCAAATTAAATGTGTTCTAATCCTGAAAAAAATGCTTTAACTTGGTGCTCAGATCACTAATCTTTGAATTTTAGATCTCATTTCTCCAGCCCACTCCTTCAGTGCAAGCCTCTTTTAAGTCACCCAAAAAACTGATGCAGCAGCGAGAACAGGATGGTGCTGCGAACGGCTGCATGTGTCCTTGCCAAGTAAACAAGGCATGTAAAGCAAATCTCTTGCTAACACCTGCTCAGCAATATGTGGGATGGGAGAGGGAATGGAGGGCTGCTGGTTCTGAAAAATACAATATTTTGTGCCTCGGAGTTTGGAGTGTTAATTGTCGAAAAAACATCAAACAACGAGTGCAAGTTGGCACAATATTGAGTGTGATTTTGCACCAGATTATAATGGAGAATATTGTGCACAAATTGTGCTTGATTTTGTGCATTGTGCTATTAATTCACAGTTTCACGTGCAAAATTAACTCCAGGTCCGAACCTGAAAGATACCCCACATGCAAAACCTGGTAACGAGTAGTATTTACCATGATCCTATAGGCGGCACAAAGCGAACTTTACCCACTGCTCAAAGAGGCACTAAGGGCCTGATTACAAGTGTGTGCGCAAGGTCCAAATCCTGAGCAAAGCTGTTGGCATTGGGACCAGAATTCCAAGTGGTGCAGAATTCATGGCACCCGGTGATTACCGAGGGAGATCAAGTCAGCTTTCCTCAATACATTTCGGCCAGTGAAACCTGTTAGAATTTAATGAGGGAAAAAGGCTCATTATTTACGGGGGCATTTAGATTTGTTGTGGTAAACACCAAAATCCGCATGCCATTCCATACTGGTTTGGAATTCGATAAATTTAAAACCCAGTATTTTATTGGGTGCAATAAATTGATACATTTCCACTATGGATTCAAGGCGCTATACCATGCCCCAAGGCTTTCTGGTTTGGAATTTGTGGTTTGAACTTTTGCTGTATTAACTAACTGGCGCAGCCTTACATAAAGTGCCATGTGGGGGATGTGAGGGGATGGGGCGGGGTAGGGCAACAGGTGTGTGCACCCGCTTTCTGTGTCCCGGAGTACTTTGGCATTACAGAAGAGACCGTAGACGTTTGCGCAGCCCCCTCTATAATACCAATCATGTCAGCCCTATATGTGAATCTAAGGGGGCGTGCTCTAATAAGCATGGGGCATTACCCAATGCTAAGGGGGGGGGGGGTATATACAGAGTCTTTGTGCCTGATCTGTATTATTGAAGAGAGCACAGAGGCAAAGATACCATCCGGAGGTGCAATGACTGCGCCCACAAAGAGGTGGAGGCAGTCAGTGTGCCCCCACGTTGCCTCATAGATAGCTGCAGACATCCTCCAGCAGGCGGGTGCAGTCAATCTCTGCACAAATCGGCAGGGAATCTTTGTCCCTCTCTTCAACGCAGGGTGGGTGCCGCCTAAACACTGTGAAAGATGGACCGTGCTTCAAACAGCGGGTCCGCCTTACAGTAAGCACCGCCCGAAGAAAGAAGGGAGTTTGCGGCTGCCATGGGGGCAGTGCATTATCTATAATGGGGTGCACCGAGTTAATTTTGCACCACAATTCAAGCAGGGACTGTGGTCCTATGTACAACACATCCCGAGGGAACCTGTTCTTCTGTGTGGCTTGGAGGAATTGTACGTCAGGGTAGTGAAGCTACCTGGCCGCTTGTTTCCAACACCATTCAAGCTGGAATCGGATTCTTCGCACTGTCGAGGCACACGGTTTGAAGTAGTCGCAGAATGCATTATTCATCCACTTGGCCTCGCTGCCCAGCTTTAGTCAAGCACAACCGGGTGGGCCATGCTGTCTACTTCCCGAGGGGGTAACCAGGGGTGAAGGGGGGCAGCAGCACTCTGCAGCCACCTAGCCCGCCCAGCCTTTGTCCTTTGCCTGCACGCACACAAGTGTGAATACCAATTATGATTTGGGAGAATGTGTATCTGAGATGTACAAACACAAAAGCCTGGAAAGAAAAGTCATCTCACTGAAGAGGAGAGGTAACCATGACTACCTGAGTTCTCATTTAAAAACCGCGCAGGCTATGGGCTAAAAGGCACCACTTTCTATTCTCAAGAAGGTGCGCAAAACGCTTTGAAAATGCAAAACCCTCCAAGAATCAACTGGGGGGGGGGATGGAGGGGGAGGTGAGTGGGGGGAATACAAATAGGGGAAAAAAGAAGGAATATTTGTTTTTGTTTTACAGACAAAGAAATGTACACCGGTGGTTGAAAAGAAAAAAAATCAAGGCACATTACTGGCCTGCCTCTCATTACCATTCCATGGTATCTTCACAGAGGGTTGTACAACAGTAAAATCGATGTAATGGCACTGGTATTGAATTATGTCGCATAGACTACTTCGCTTACAACGACATCATCATGGTAAGTATTGAAGCCTGAAATCCCTGAATATAATCCTTTCAAATGTTCTTACTACTGGGGGCTTCTGATCTCTCGGATGTAATAACGAAATGACGTAGCTGCTCAACTGTAATAACTTATTACATGCGAGGTTTCATGTCATGATGTCTACTGCCATAGCCAGCAGCCCAGGCATAATTGCAGCTGCAATTTTAACAAGTCACAAACCCAAAAACTGGAGTTTCATGTGTTTATTGTTTTGCATACTAAAAGTCATACTAGGAAATTAGACTCTCTCTGCCTTACTCAACACACTGTGAACATCAGCACTTTTTAAAATATGACTGATTATAAAATACTTTTGCAATACATTCCTAGCAGTTTTATGGTGTGCCATTTCACATATGGGTCAAATGTTATCCTTCGTACCTGCAGCCATGCTTCCCTTTTCACATGCTAGAGAAATACAACAAGAATTTAAGTGGAAGGCAGGGAGGGTCTTGGTGTAAACAATGTATTATAAGGAATAAAATATCCTCTGCCGTACATTTTAAACAGGTGTTTATACAGGGACTTCATTCAGTCTCGTTCATCTATATGGTCATGGAACTCCTCAGCGACGTATAGTGTCCTTATAATGTACAGCACCGGGTACTTCATTCCAAATATAATACAGGGGATCCTGTAATCCCTCTGTAAACACCTGTTTCTAATTTCCTTATAACCCTAGAGTTGTGACAGTTGAGTTATGATGTCTGAATGCCAGCTGCCAGCAGCCAAGGTGAAAGGCAAGCAACAGAGCTTAATTATAGCTGCAGCTTGAATACTTTGTTCATGTGGTCTTTTTAAAAAAAAAATGAACAGTGATAAGCAGAAAGGAACTGGCTCTGGAAATATTTGTATTTTTGCACAGATAGGTCATTTCAGGAAAATAAATCTCTGCATGATACTACGCCATGTTCTTAATCTGACTTGCATTACTCAGATTCGAATACATTTTTTTATAACAAATTACTAAATGCTTTTTGGTGTGTTTCAATTCACAGTGCAGACTCCGCTTTTATTCTTCATGTCTGCAACCATACTATCTCTTTCATGGTAAAGCACAAGACACCAAGGATGTATGCAGTTAGCGGGAAGGATGATGAGGTGACTATGCATTAAGGAATAAAATACCATTTGCTGTATGTTAAAAGGATATTGCAAGTCACCTCAGTGTTCCATGAACGTAAAAAGGAACTCAGCCTTGTTCCATTTTTTGGTCATGGAAATCCTCTATGGCTACCATTATCCTTATTATGTACGGCAGGAGGTACTTTAGGCCATATATTACTATTCTTTCTTACAGAACGCTTAACCGCTTCTATCATATTTACCCACTATACACAGGGCCGCTGGAATTATGCAGCAGGACAGGGTCAAATTATGGGCCAGGGTTGAGTACAATATGCAGCAATAAAAGACCAATTATGCAGCTCATTTTATGATAGTATCACTTCATTATTTTGTAATTTTTACATTTTTTAACTCTTTCTGGCATTGGTTGCACCTCATTACTACCAGTTTAACACCCAAATATAGCAATAAGCAACCGAAAGATCACCAGTAAACCTTCTCGTTGGGCCTTCCACTGCGCGGCAACCGGCGTCACTGCATTTTTTGTAACTGTTGAACTGTTAGAGCTAGCAACAACCAGTTTTTGGTTAAAATCTACCTATTATGCAGCAGATGATCGATCATGTGGCAAATCTATAATTATGCAAAAAACGCCAGAGCCTCGTGATCACATAATTCCAATGGCCCTGACTATAATTAGATGTACGTCATTCAGTCGAAACAATAGATGCAATATTATTTTTCATGCAATATAATGCATGGGTGTATGCCGCACAGAGCTCTGCATCCAGAGACACGGCTATAATCAAGGCAGATGGGACTGTGGTCCAGGGGTGTCAGGCGCCCACCGCATCCACATTTAGACTAGTCTTTTTACTGCATAATCATAGCTCATAGTGCACATTTTCCTTAGATCAAGTCCCAGATCACCCTTGCTATGCCACTTATACTCAAAGGAGAGAAAAGCAGAGCGAGTGTGGTGCCACCAGGCACGCCGTGCGGTGAAACAGAAAGGCATGAAAACATTGTAAAGGAGGGTTGACCTGCCTGGAAGAACTCTGTTGGCGCAGCACAGAGGTATGCATTCTGGGGAGAAAACAGGGCCTGTGCTGTTGCACCCGCGAACAACAGAAACCCTGCAGCAGAGGGACAGGCCTGTTCCAACTAGTAAGAGGCATAGGAACAAGAAAACACATGAAGACACAGCCACTTACCGCACAGGCTGGATCGAGGGCCTCAGACCCCGACCTCACTGCCAATCACCAAGCAAAGACAACCCACTACCCAATGGACATCACACAGGTTAGGTTGGAAGATCGCAAGACCCACCCCCACTTAATGGAGCGGCTTTGTGAGGCTAGGCCACACACACCAAACCACCCACCCCACTCAATGTGATCTGTAATCTAAAGCCCCCCAGTCGAGAACATCTACTGAATGAACCACAACAGCAGGGCTATGTCAGCACAAAGTGCCAAGAAGCAGAGTATTTGCCAAACGCTGAGCTATTCCCATACTCAGTAACAACACACTGGAGAGATCTGGTGGAATCATATGTGGTGCGTGGGAAAGAGTGAAGGCATGAAAACAATGTAAAGAGGGGCGCCCCCTGCTCTGGCCAGCCTCCCAGCACCATCTAAGGAAGGGTTCCTTGACTCTGCACAGGACAGGACATGAAGCGAGATAACATGGCCTCTCAAACTGAAGGGAGACACTGTGTCGCAGCACTTGGGGAAGAGAGAACGAGGAAGTGGAGAGCACGGGAGAGGATCGGCTTTCAGGAACAAGACTTCGCTTCAAGCCTCGGTCTTGGCCGCCTTCCTCAGAAGCCTTTGATCGCGCGCGCAGGCAGTAAGGCGCGTGAAGGTGGCGGCGTCACGCGATAGGGCCTCCTGGCTGCCACGAGACATGAAGGCAGGCTTCGCTCTGTGATCGTGCGGCCGGACTCCCCGAAGGGGATTGGAGCCATTTTTTGAAAGAGATCAAAACCTGGCTTCAAAATAAACAAATATTCTGGCGCTTTAGGGGGTGCAGACGGTTCCAGTGTCCTCTGGAGGAAAGACGGGGGAAATAGACAGTTGTCAGAGTCGAAAATGTACTTGTAGTTGCTGAATAAGTAACTGCATTTCTGCAACACGCATTTGCAAAGCTAGTAGGTCGGGCCGTGGCCATCCTGTGTTTTTTTTGTAAACATTTGCAATAGCGATTCAAAATTTAAAAGCGATATTTAAAATGGCAGGTCTGCATATGCTTGTAAAAAAATAGTAATAAACAATAATGGATGCCATGTTCTGCGGGGGGAGGGGGTTAGTGTGCAAGGGAACGCAAAAAAAAACACTCACCTTCAAGCGCACCGTGACGTTGCCCTCCACCACCGGTCGCCTCTCTTCCACAGGACCCAGCCAGCTCCCCTAACCAATCCTGGCGCTGCTCTGACAGCATGTGACCAGCCCCAGGATTGGCTGGAGCGGCCTCACTCACGCTCTCAAGAGCAGCGGAAGCCTGCCCTGCCTTTAACCCGGCTGTCTGAGACAGCTGAGGAGTTTAAAAGGCACATGTCTGGCTGGCCGTCCCCGCAATGGCCAGCCAAAGGGACATGCACATTTCAAAGCGCACATCTCCCTGCTGCTGCCACCCGCCACACTGGCCCCACCCCATCCTGTCACTTAGTTCAGGATGGGTCGGTTTATGAAAATGAAAATGGTAATAAATAAACTTTATTACCATTATATTTTACAGCTCTGGCCTGTGGGCCGACGTTCCTTCGCTCAAACGGAGGAACCCCCCTTGCAATGCATGACCAATCTAAAAAAAAAAAAGAAAAAGCGTTGAAATTAAAGCAGAAATGAAAGCAGATATTGTGACACAAGCCCTGGCCACGAACTGGAATACTTTTCAGGCAGATGTACACCTCTGCACAATTAAAATGCCACTGCTCGCAGCAAAAAGAGCCAACGGCTGTAGCGAGCTAACCCATTGATTCATTGGGAACGGAAGCAAAATCTAATTGGCACTTGAACAGACTAATACATAAAGAGAACTGACTTGTATACAAGTATACAGGTAGGCTTTTTCTTATACATTTTTTTGTAAAACATGAGGCTGGCATAACGCTTAAAACTGCCCTGAAGCCAGACCTAAAAAACTGTACACAGTAAACCAGTAGTTCATAAGATTAATATAATTTTGCTTATCCTTACTAAGAGGGTGAAGAATGATGACTGATGTGTTTAGGTAAAAGACAGACCAATATATACATTAATGAGCGCCATCATTTCGGTACTATATATTTATTTGCATCTGAGGCGTGATGACCGGTTTGAAGATAGATGTTGCCCAGTAGATACCAGTAGGCAGCAGAAGTTATTAAAAAATTCAATTCTACGGAGATGTGCTTGGAGTGCAGACATAAGCGACAATCCACCCCAACGCGAAGGGAAAGGAAAGAGATCTCAAACTTTAAAACTTTAACCCCTAGTGATTTCACAAGGTTGACCCCTTATCGACCTTTAATCCATTAACAGATGCCTATTTTCTTCTGAATGACGGAGGAAGAGAAATTGTGGAAATGACAGGAAAAAATAAACATGGCTCTTGAAGCTCTGAGTCTTTATTGCTCTTCCGGTCATCTTCAGGGCCCTTGAGACCACTGGTGCCAAGGACAGTGCCAGCAGTGCCACGGACAGTGCCCGCGGTACCAAAGGACAGTGCCCGCGGTACCAAAGGACAGTGCTGGCCCTTCAAGACGTCCATGTGTGAGGTCTTCAACTATTAGAGTTGAGAGGTTGCTGTAGTTAAACAGTGAGTGAGTTCCAATGGACCGGACCCAGCCGTTGAAAGTGCCGGTGTTTAAGTGGCACCTGGGGTGGCAAGAGAGTGGCGATTGGCAAGATGTAGGTAGCACAGTGGGTAAGCATTTGGCAGAGCAAAGCGGGAGAAGAACTGTGCACAGACTTGAAGACAAGGGGCAGCAACGCGAACAATGCACTCTTACTGGGGGGCAACCAGCCAGATTGAAGACAAGATGTCAAGTCGTTTCTAGAGGGTTGTAGGGTGCTAGTGGTGAAGCGGGTGACTTGTCTAGCAATCAAAGTGAATGAGCAGAAGGCTGATTAAGAAGCTATTCCAACATCTGATTTTACTTATTACTTTTGCATAGGTGAGCAATGCAAAACACACTTTTTTAGCTACTGTAGCTTTACATAGCATGAATCTCATTCTTGGGGCATCTGAGTGCTTTAAAAACAGCCCAAAAAATATAAAGAGGGCCATTAATACCAACTGGGTACAAATGGTACAAGAAAATATTAAATAATGAAACTGAGAAAACACATACACTGACACAGAAGTCGCAACAATAAAATATGTGCACGTTCTAAAACAAATCAAACGCTGTAAAACGGGATATTTTGACACATTGTCTCAAAAAGAGACCAGAGAGAGGCCCGTCTTTTTGTCTCAAAAAGAGACAAGAGAGGAGTCCGTCTTGTCAAGTAATGGTTCCTATTTGAAAATTAATTTTAAAAAGAAGAGATGACGATTTGAGTACAGAACTGGAGGGAATCCTTTCCTCTGGTATGCTATTCCCAGGCCTCAGTAGGTGATAGACAGTGAACCAAAGTTAACTGAAAAGCTTAACACCTGACAGCATGTTACTTTAAGGTGCTGGGCAAAGATGGGGTTGTGTGTCTGGATATTAGGGTAGACTGCATCTAGTTGCGGGCAGTGACTTTAAGGTGCCCTGCACAGATGTGGCTATTAGTCACACAAAACATTAATGTTCTGTGCACAGATGGGGTTGTGTGTCTGAGTATATTGGTAAACAAATATCTAGCTGCAGCACCCAGCACCCAGACAGTCAAGAAACAGGGCGCCACTGACCTACCCACAGAACTACATATGTCCAAATCTCTGGGACTCAATGTATACAGATGTGCAACTGATGTCAAGCCTGGGAATTTGGACAGACCCTTGGCCTGGACCAGGGCCTCGTAGGAATTCTGGAAGAACTCCCTTTATCACCACTAGGATGTATCGTCTTCTCAAAAATGGGGCTTCTGACGTGGCTGTTGTACCTCTTCTTTAATCTGTGGCTCATACTAGATAAACCCTTTCTCCGACATCCCAATAACCTCTTAACGTAACTTGTTTGGAGTTCGAGTAGGTAGAGATTACCCCACGGTAAACTGTTTTTCCACATCGATAGAGGGGGCCTGTGCGGAGCCCATTTTCAAGGCCTACTCTTATGCGGCCCACCTCCAATAAATAGGTCATGACCTGGATCATCCTTGGAAATAAGGGCCAGATTATGAGTTTAACAGTCCAATGGACCGTTAAACCCACAGTGACGGTATGGCAACTGCCGAAACGGTGGTCTGAATGCCGTATTATGGATTTGGCGGTCAGACCGCCATAGGACCGCTGCTACTGCCAGGGATCCGTGATCACTGGCGGTCCTCAACGGTCGGAGGCCACAATATGCTGCACCACCAAGCATATTATGAGTTTCTTCACTGCCCTCCTTTTAATGGTGGTGAGTCCGCCATGAAAAGGGTGGAGGTGAGGAAACTAAGAGGGCCCTGAAGGCACCCTGGTGCCTCGTTGCACGCTGTTGCCTGCAGAGGGGCACATGGTATGCTCCCCGGTCTTTCTGCACCCCCAGTTCCTGCACGGCATAGACTTTACAGTCCATGCAGTGCTGGGACGCGCTGTGGTGGTCCCACGACGCTGTCTTTATATAGGCTCTCCTATGAGCCTTTGAAAGGCAGCGCTGTGGGCCAGCCACCGAAGGACCGCCCGGCAGGTTAACATCTTGTAATCCAGCGGGCGGTGAATTTGGTGGTGTGGGGGCGGGGTGGTGACATTCTACCCCACTCCCACAAAGCCAAACTCCTAATCAAGCCCTAAGTTACTTGAGCCACTCCATTGGGAGGCAACTATTTTAGAATGATTGCTCTGAAATTGCACCAACGCTGCACCAGCCCCTATTCTCCTCTGGGTGGCGCAATTCTGCTGGCTCAGATACCTTTGGAAAATGGACCAGCGGATAGTATGTTCGTCAGATTTGCTATTGTGTTGCTTTCCTAGCTTTATGAAGATCAGGTTAACAGGAAACAGGGCACACTAGACAAGAGCTGACAGCACCCACGTGGGACAATTAAACAGTTCTGTGGCACTCACGGCAGTTGCAGAGATCCGAGAGGACTATGGCCGTTCCTTATACATGCAGCCCTCTGCAAGACCTCAACCTCTACATGGAATAATTCAGATACAGAACCAGTAACGAACGACATCCTACACATACTGCTAAGATGGGCCACTCATTGCCGTCGAATAACAAACATATACAAGGAGCTCAGGGACAAAATATAGCCCTTCCAGCCCTTAGGACCAAGTGTGGAAGAGACCTTGAACGGAATGGTCTGACTGATCAGCAATTCCACCTGATGCCTCTTTATTCCACCACCAGACACTCCCTGACTTCTTATATCACTGTTGCAATTGTTCTTCATTCCTGCTTTCATCCTTTGTCACTGTTTTTCTATCTCTTTTTACTTCATTCCCTTTTGAATTTTTCTTTCTCCAGCCCTGGATTAAAGTCTGTTAAGGAAAAATAAGTGCAGGTTCCCAAAATGTGTGCCGGTGCGCCCCAACTGCAACCACCAGCTCAAATTAAACATTGCACTTGATGTTCCCTAACGTACCTCACAGGTGCCCCAGTTGCAGCGCTGATGACGCAGATTTGTAACACATGTTCTGGGACTGCATTGTTAGCCAGACTTTCTAGAGAGTGATATGCGAAAAGTGACGAGACTGACCTATAAGCGACACATGCAACCACCAAAAACGTGCTTCCTAAGGTTGATTACTTGGCCAAAAACTGACCAAGCCAACAACAAATTGACTTCGCAATGGCCTTCAGGAAAAAAGCCATCACGGTTAAGCGGAGGTCCCTAGCCGCCCTTCGGTTGAAGCTTGGAAAGTAGCATTACCTAAGTAGGCACAGGCGGAGTATGATGCCATTAGAAATACACAGCCGGGAGACATCGCGCACTAATGGGGGCAGGACTCAAACCTGTCGGGACGAGCTCCCAAAGTCAGATGATCGACCACCATGAAGACAATCAGGATACAATCACATACTCTTGCATGCCGTATAATGTCATGCATTACCATTTATGCAACCTAGCTTTAACCTAGAGGACGTGGCCTAACGGCTAGAGCGATCGACCTCGGAGCTGGGGAATCTCGTAACATTGGGTAATGAACATTGAAAAGTGCACCCTTGTATTACTGGCTGCTTTGACATATATGAATAAACACAGTAAAGAGCGTTTTTTTTAAAGAAAGGTGCTCTGCATAGGTGGGTCTGGATGTCCAAATATTGAGGTAAAACATATCTAGCTGTGGCAGTGACATTAAGGTGCCCTGCATTTATGAAGTTTGTGTATGTATAGGTAGGTGCATGTATAAGTAGGGGTTGCGTAGGTGTAGTAGTGTGTGTATAGGTAGGTATAAAACTGATGGTAGGAGGGTGTAGAGTTAAGAATAGTAAATCTGATATTACGCATATATGTTTGCCTTCACAACGTGACAGTCGATATTCTGACGTCATTGCTGTTACAGCTCGACCCTGCTGAACCACACTCGCCGACAGTACAGATGGTCATGAGTTTGTTTGAGGAGAAATTAATTTGAACCATGAAATGGACAAATACTGAATTTGGGCAGGAACTACAAAGGCCCTACCATGAACACACAGCGCCTAGATCCTCATCTTCAACAGCCAGAGCGCAACATTTCAATCCACCAGCAGCTAAAGAAAGATGACGCCTAGGCTTAGAGGCCGATAATGGTTTTATTGATTTACGTTTTTGGTCTCTGCTCGTCTCGCATTGGCTGTATCTGAGGGCGTTTTAAGCCCCACAGGAATTAAGGCTGTGGCATGGGCAACTTAATAGAGATATAAACTGCTTGTGTAAAGTGTGGGAACCAGGCAGCCACTGGGGGCTTAGTTGATGAGATGGGGGCTATTTCGACTTCTAAAATGACCTGAATTAAGCCTCTGAGGGAGAGGGAAAGAGGGGGGGGGGGGGGTGAGAGAGAGAGATTTATTGATGAGAAAAGGTCAAAATGACCATTACTCGGAGTTGAAGCCCTGCTGCTCTCAAAAGTCACGACGGATTTGAAAGGGTCACGTTACTTCATGTGGCAACTCTACAGAAAGTAACAATGCAACTCATGTCCCTTGTTTCGTTTGAAAAAATAAGCAGGGAGAAAGATGGTAACTGCCAGGCAGAAAAAAAAAACAGCAATTACATTGGATTAAATAAAATGCATGGATGATTCAGAGTTATTTTGATGAAGGACATTCAGGGCCCAAAAATACGCGTTGTGTTGAGCTGGTGCTCTGAAGGTCTTTCTGGAATCGAAGTAATTCAATTAAAAAAAATGTTTTTAGAGTCCGTTGACTGCAATTCAAGTCTGTCAGCGTGAGCACTAGGACAAAGAGGTAAGGAATGGTAGTACTGTGAGGGAATCAATGTAGACAGGAAGATGGAAGCAGTTAGGACAAAATAAGTGCTTATGCCTGGCCAAGTAGTAGTAATAATGTTTACTTATATAGTGCTTAACATCGCTTCTGCCTTAAACGCTGTAAATAACAGTTGTTACTATTAACCACTTTAAGGAATCAATGCGTCTACCACATAATGATTTAAACGTAAGGTAATCATGGTGGGATTTCAACCCTTGATGTGCGGACCCCTGCAGAGGTCAGCAGCGAGTGTTTAACTGAACCACGCTGCCTGGTGTGCCTTTAAACCTTTTCTAGTACTTTCTGAATTACGCCTCAATAGGATGGGTGATGAAGAGAGCTTCTGAGAAATGAGTATTAAGACTGGAATGACTTCCTTCCAAAGTCCCCGCATTGTCCAGTGTGGAGGTCATCTACACTGAGCTTTTCAGCTGTCGACAGCATGCATCTGGTTGGCAGGTAGGGAAGCCGAAGATATGGGTATTATGGAAATAATCTTTACAGGTACAACTTTGACTGCAGTAGTGCTTTTTTAGGACGTAATCCTAACAATGGCTGTAAACAAATCAGATGAAATTCTGCCCATGGTAGTAAATTTTTAGGGTGGGATTATCACTGCAGTACAAAAGATAGGAATCTCACCACCGCAGAATCGCTTAGGAGTGTAGTAAAATCTCTGGGTGTAGTGAAGACCTTGATAGTCGATTTTGTGTGCGCGATTTTGACAAATGTAGTCAAATAAAAAAAAAAATATATATATATATATTGTGGAATTCCAACCATGATAGCAAACCCCAAGTTTCAATGTGAATTGGAACTTGGTAGTACACTTTGAAATTACATTCCGAGGGTCCTTCTGAAATTAGGAGTACGTCGGTCTCACACTCTTGAATCGTATGTGATATCAGTAAGGCTAAGGTGGAACATGCATACCCTTTTACAAACAGGGTGACGTGCTTATACACAGAGGGGGCTAGTGAGGATTGTGCTACCTAAAAATGCGGGACCAGTTTTTATGATAGCTGAAAGCTTCTTGAGATGTGGTTTCTAAATCGTTTTGGCTTCCTTGGCTAGGACTTTTAATTTGCCGGCACATCATTTTAGCCAAAATTGAATGTTAAGGAATAAGCAAGCACTAACCGGTATGCAGCAAGCATTGAAATAGTGCTACAACAATAGTGATGGTGGCACCTGTCAAACACTAAGTAGGGGCAACTGGTGCACTACATCTGAAGTCGTTTTTACCACCAAACACAAGGTCTGTATACAACTTCTGTGCATCTGGGTTCATGGAAGATTTCAACCAATCCGACTCCCTCCCTCAAGGTGACTGCGGAGACAAGCTCCTGGCTGCTATTACTACATCGCAGGACCGCCGCAGCCGTTCTAGACCTGGCTGCCTGCGCTTGCCTTTCGAAACGTAAATTATTTCTTGCACTCTGGGAGAAGGAGTACTGCAAATCTTCTCCTCTCCTCCTGAGGAATATGTCATTCCCTGGAAAGCACTGCAGAGGGAACCAGCTGTAGGAAAAGCAGCTCTGGTAAAAAAAATTGCCAAGCAATTTTGCTTTCAGGTAACACAACAGAGGCCGAGGAAGTACAGCGTTATACTCTCGGTGGGGTACGGCACGCCACCATCACCTGTACCTTGAAGCACACAGAGACGCTTACGTCATTACTGGCAAGAGTTCTACGATCCAAATCCAGTTTGGTTGGCAAATTGGGGGCAGAGCTAGGTTCCTTCTAAATTTTGACAGTCTTCTGCAGGATTATAGCACACATGGACCTGGAAGGGAAACAGCGGTTAGAACGCGGTCTGAACCTTGCATGCCACTACAACGAAAGCTTAACAATGCATGCATCTTAACCACCGTTTTTTCACACGACCTGCCTTTACAATGCATGCCATTACCATGAAAAATATAAGCATAAAAGGTAAGTGTATTATATCTGTGCAAGAAGGGAATTTTTTGAGTTTAGGGTGGGGATGGGTTTTTGGTTGGTAAAGGATTTTTTACGGTTTAGGGTGGGTATGGAATTTTGTGTGGCAAGGTAATTTTTAGGGTTTAGGGTGGGTATGGGTTTTTTGGGTGGCAAGGAATTTTTAGGGTGGGCATGGGCTTTTGGGGCGGTAAGGGATTTTTTTTTTTTTAGAGTTTAGGGTGGGTATGGATTTTGGAGTGGTAAGGGATTTTTAGGGTTGTGGGTGGGTAAGGGATTAAGGGTTGTTGAGGGCAAAACATATATATATATTAATTTTATTACATATAAGTATATGTATATATAGCAATATGTAAGTGCTTTACACATATATATGTAAAAATATATACACACGCACATACTTATATGTATGCGTGTATAAGATACATACAAGTATATATTTTAAAAAAGCATTTTTCTACCACGCATGCCTTTTCAAAGAAAATGCAAGTGTTTCACAGATAACTATAAAGCCATTATAGTAAAGGCTTTAATACTTAGTTTTCTTTTTAAAGGTTTCGTGGTAAAGGCATGCATTGTAAAGGCATGCATGGTAAAGACACAGTCGTTGCAGTGACTGCGTTGTTAAGGTAGTATGCGCTGTAATTGCATAAGTGGTTCCGTCATACAACCACCTGGAACATTGATATGGAATTTCTTTGGCAAGAAGGGTGATAGTGACTCCTTTTGAGCCGAACCTCAACTGCTTTGGCAAAAACTGGAAAATATACCTCAGGATGAAGAATATCTGCTTCCTTTGCCCTCTTGTTGAGATCGCTGGTTCTCATCAGACTCTGAGGTTCAGGGGATAACGGCGCTCCTTCAACACACACATCCACATATATAATGCGCTACAAAGAAATATAAGAGGATCAAGATGGCTGCTATCCGTCATAATCCATTACTAAGCAATACATTCATTTTTAACCTAACTTTCAAGTTTTCACATAGGTCTAGAAAGGGCAGTAAGGGTGAAGACTGGGGGCCGCGTATCCTATAATGGCTTTATCTCAGGGTTGGTAATTGTCAGTACCCTAGGGTGGGCACAACCCCTTTTGCCCACGAAAAGCAACCAGGCAGAATGTATTTAGGGTAAGCAGTTGAAGCTATTATTTTAAATTGAAAGTCAATCTCTGAGAATGTATTCCATTAATAAGTTTATTCAAATTGTAGAGGCAGAAGTATTAGTACACATTAGGGGGAAAAGGCATTCCAGGTTTTAAGTGGTTCAACCTAATTCCTGTATCGTCATGCCAAAGGGGCGTGTCTTGCTTTGGTTAGTAGGAGTTTAAGTCTCTGTGGTCCGTTAGAAAAAGGAGCAGGTAAAACTGGCGATCCTACCACACGGAGTGCTTTTTCTGCTTAATATGTACTTATACTGCCTCGACAAATTGAATAAACATTTTTAGTGTTGAAAAAGCCCCAAGCGCTGCGTAAGGGACTAAACACGTGTTGGCTGGGGTATTAAAGAAACGGTTTGAATTACACTTAATAAATTAATGGATAAAATTATCACAAACCAAAGACTGACTTTGAATTTTAAAAATAATTTTTTTGCCTCAACTGCTTACCCTAAATACATTTTACCAGCTTCCAAATGAGCCACTATACAATGTAATTCACCTCTAAACATGATACCACAGATGCAATGTCCATAGACCACTTTGACTCTGTCTACGGGAATCCTGGTACAGTAAAGGGAGTAGATTTCAAAAGCACAAGGAACCCATACAAATGCTAGAAATGCACCATAAAAAATGCTGGTAACTTAACAGCTGACAACCTCCAAGGGAGCATGTGACAGTATTGCTAGCAGAGCCTGTGGTGGAACTGCGGAGTGAGCACATGGCCATACCTCTAGGGGAGAAGCGTAGTCCAAGACCGGGCGGCCTGCTGTCTCTTACCCATCTGCTGCATTTAAGGCCCCGAAAGAATGCCTACACCACTCTGAGTGGTTATGAATGGGATTCAAATCATTTTGCTTTCCGGCTTTCACCTGAAGTGGTGGCCAAGCAATGCGCTGGAGAATAACAAAAAAAAAAATAGATAATTGGACACACTGATGTGTACCAAGAACATATTTCCCAGAAGAGTTTGTAATGAAAATAATATATTTCCTTGGATACTTTGATTAATGAATTGCAAAATAAAAAAAAAAAACGAGAAACAGAAGGCTTGGATGGAATATAAAAACTGAATACAAGTAATAATCGAATATGTATTGGTTGAAAGTTTTTTTCCTGAACAAATTAACACCTTTTTAATACATTTAAAAAAAATTTACTTAGCCAATTTATTTAACATAGAACGTGCCAAAATCATATAGACTGCTTTACTGAATACAAAGCAAATGTACGCTATACAAAACACATTAACAAAATAAACAAGAATCTGCTATAAAAACAGGAATAAAGCAAGCTTCAATTTGAAAAGAATAGGATGGTGCTGACAAAGAAACGGATTTTTTCCTTTTCCTTATTTTATTTATGCAGACACTGGAAAGAAATTGTCACAAGGAAACGTCTTCAAGAAAATACATGAACGTTTATCAGAATGGGCATTCAAAAATATAAAGAGGGCAAAAATAAAAAAAAGTTAAAAGAAAAATTCTATACCTGGTTAGAAACTTCAGTTAAGGTGGAAATCTTTATGGCGGATGTGACTGGCTTCGAAGTAGAAATGAATCCTGGCAAGCTGTGGCCAGATATCACTTGCTCAGGAAGCCAGAAACCCTCTGCGGATTAGATTTTATGCAGGAGAATGTTTCTGAGGCTGAATTCACTTAAGTCTCCACGCTTGAGAACCCTGGGCCAGAGTGCCTGATCTGCTTCTCCTTCTTGTGAGCCGAGGGAGAGGGCGGCTAGTGAAGGAATTTGGCCTTTAGGTCTCAAAAGGGAATGTTGTGCTTTACTCGGCCATCTTTAGCGATTGGTCCTTAGGAATATGTACTGGCCTGGAGGTTCTAAGATGCTGATTGGATAGTTCGACAGGAGCCTATTGGCGTCTGGATCAATCATTGTCAAAGCTCCAGTAATGGTACTAATGGACTGTTCCATAGACGGATGGACCATAATGAGCAATTTTGTTGCTGCTCGATCCACTCTATGCGCATGAAAGCAACTGGAGGGCCAGCAAGGCAATCCTGATCCTGCAAGTGAGAGGCATTCGCAGGAGCCACAGAGGAGCTAGGCCAGGGCGGTGGGTGCAGCACTTTGGCACTCATTAAGACCAGACTTTAGGAATTTTCCAAGGCTGGCATTGTTCAAGAAAAAGCTAAAAACTTGCATCAATTAAGAGGTTTTATTAACCTTCCTGGAGTGGAGAAGTGTGGCTCAATGATTAGAGCGGCAGACCCTGATGCAGAGGTCTAGTCTGGGACCAGGGTTAAATTCCCTGCCTCGGTGGGTCTTGGGCTCAAAATTCCACGGACCTGATAATTCTCGCCTCGGTGCCATTCCAATCATGGAGTCCCACTCTGCAACTCTGGGCAATAGCTTGCTTAATCTCCACAACGGCCCCCACAATGCTAAGGACGCCTGGCCTCCACCTTGGGGGTGCCCAGGAGTGGACGCCTCACAGGGAAAGCCAGGATGGGTTCCACAGCGGTATTCGTACAAGCGCCTTGAGACCCTTGCGGGTGAGTAGTGCGCTATACAAGTATCAATTTACATTTACAATTTACATTTCCTCAAACCCTCCAGGACTATGCTCTCCAAAAGGGCAGTGCCCTCAATAACCCACAACAGACAGCGAGCCTTCTGCCTGCAATATGAGGAATTGGGTTCTGTTACATTTGCCTCATTAGTTACAACAGAGGTATGAAGTGGCGTGCATCACAAGACAGCACTTTAGAAAGCAATTATAGCAATAAAGATTTGGGTCCCTAGCTAATGCTGATTCAGTGGAGTGTCACCCTCTGGTTTCATCATGAAGGGATTACTTTCACAAACGGAGGCAAAGGACAAAAAAAAGATTGTACAGAAGTTAAGTTGTGCTACCGTGTTCATGTTTAAAGCATTTCATCCATGCCGCTGTAGCAGTTCACATGCTTTTGACCTAAATAAATGTATAGGCGACATATTAACTCAGGTAGTTTTCAGTATCTTTAGTCAGCTATCTTTTCTGGCTCTTTATAAAATAACTAAGGTATTTAATTGTGCTACGTTGGCTATTTGTGCTACGTTGGCTATTTGCAACATGCACGCCAGGAGCTGCATTTTCTGTATCGCGGTATCAAGTTGAGGCCTTGAGGACACAGGCAGAGCTCAATATGGCATCCAGACAGGTGTTGGAGCTGTTGAAGTAAACTGTGGCAACCATGGGGAAATGAAAGGGAGGGAGACTTACAAAGAGTTACAAAGAGGGAATTTATGATGACAGAAAATCCCAATGAAAAATCAGCTGAAGGCTTCATCGAACAAAACTGTGTGATAGAAACACAAATGACTAAAAGGTGGCCCTTTAGCACAACAAATAAAAAAAAAAAAAAAAAACTCAGGTAAGTAAATAATAGCAATAAAATGTGGTCTAGGCCTTGCCTAGCAGTCCTAGGTAGACCCCACAGCAGATGGCGCTGTGCACATTGTTCAGTTGGGATTCACACTTGGCAACTGTGCACCCAATTACAACCACCACATTCTAGATTGTTGGGCGGGATTTCGCAGACTGCAGTGTGCATTGTAGAAGCTGTATTGGGCCTAAGGTCATATTGTTTGTGCTACACCACATGGCATGCGAAGGAGGTGTGTCCAGACATGACCCCATCTGCCAGTCTGCAGCCAGCCTCTAGTTTGGACTTTGGCTTGGAGTTGCACCCTTTACCCAGATGTTCCTGCCGAGCCAGTTATGTTGTAACCGGCCATGCAATCGTATGTAACTAAAGCAGGGAGACCTTGCCCTTGCATTTTGTGAAAGCGGAGTATTATTTTACAAGGTTTATGTCAATAGCGAGCTGGTGGAACTGCTTTTCAGTCAACCAAGATGAGACTTTTGAAAGACGCATGAAATTAATATCTAGATCCTGACGGAAATAAGGCCAATACCCTCGAGCAAGAAAGGTGAAGGACCAGGTATTCCTCTATCAGAGCTAGAGACTCAGTAACTCATGTAGACTGCATCTAAGAACGCACACAAGGCACTATCAGGCAAGGGACCGCCCATCATCCGTTCCATTATTCTGCCCAATTGTTCAAATAGGGTCTTGCAGTCGGATAGTAAACATCTGGCGGCAGTTCCTAAAATTAGAAGATCATGAAGTGAAGGGTGTCTCTTTTCTTATAATGTTGCTAAACTATGGAACTGCCTTCCCCTCCAGATTTGTCTTGAGGCCAATTCTCTGACCTTTCGAAAACAAATTAAAACCTTTTGGTCTCCCTAATACTGCTCGGAGTTTGTTATTGCACTGCTAGCAGCGCTGGGATGCCAACGGGTAACCACGCGCTTAAGAAATGCTGACTCATTCATTCATTCATTCTCTGATGATTCTAAGACCAGGAAGAAGCTTGTTTACAAGGCAGTACAACAAAGAATCTGCCCCTACACTCAAACCAAGCCTTGAACGTCAATGATATGTCGGCGCTAAGTGCAGACACCAATTAGGTGGCAGAAGTTCCTTTAGGAGGTTTTCTTTAATCTAGTCCTTAGAAACTGTTTCATAACATCAATCACAAATCCAGGATCGGTGTCATGTCTTTTGGCAAGAGTCGAGAGTAGAGGTGCTTGATGGCCGGTGTCTTGTTCATAATAAAGGACAAAAGTGCACCCGTTTGTGAGCGGGTGTCATATTCCTGGTGAGGGACAAGCATACACCTGCATGGTGTTTGTTTGGAGTCTCAATCAGTGGTGTAACGCAAAAATGATGCCCCACCCCTGCAGAATGGGTTCATCCCCAGAAAAGTTGCTCCGCCCCCAACACTGCAGGGGCCTGCTCTGTAAAACAGAGTGGCTTTTCCAAGCGTTTAACTATTTCTTATTCCATGCCTTTACACGCATTCTGCAGGGCATGTAATGGCATGGTTTAGAGGGTCCCCTCCAAAACAAGAAAACCTGCCCCCCGCACCGCAGGGTCTACAGGGGCATTTGTTATGCCCCTGGTCTTCATCACTGACGGGCAGGATTAGGAACCATATACCACTGCATCCAGAAAATTTCTCTCTTTCAATATGGCGCCAATAATTCTTGGTGGAAGTTTAAGAGACCAGCCCAAAAAAAACACGCATTTCTGGAGTAGCTACATTGTTCAGAAGAGAGTGACAGGGTCGTTCTCAGGGCTGGACCAATAGGTCTTTGGCAGTATCACCAAAAGGATGTACAACTGCAAGCAACTTCAACTAGCAGGTTTAAACAAGATATTAAGATCCGCAATTGGTAACAGGGCATCACAAAATAGAATTTTGACATGTCACTGGCAGCTGGTTGTCTTGCCCAAAGTACTTCTAGATACACACCCAGCATAAATTAGTGAATGTACCAAGAGTAGTACACACTTCTTTTTAATGTCTACTAAACACAAAGTAATGCATGATCTTACATATTGTAAAGATAATTTCTTTTGTCAAGAAGAAGAAAAGGGAAGCTCACCTTCCAAGTAGAAGATGGGCTTTTTTGTTTTGAAAGAACAGGGAACATATTCATAACAGACATTTCATACATAGCTACTTTTTTAAAATAGTCTGTTTACAAAGGTACAGAAAAGTAACATGTTAGAAAAATGTATATTATGGCGAAAAATTCGAATAAATAAATCCTACCACATGTTGTTAAGTAGCACTAATAAATGGCATGTTTGTTTGCCGGAAGAGCCAATACAAGACGTCAGGAACCGAGATAGTACCGAAATATTTCCTCCATATGCGGAAAGACTGGAAGTAGGAAACAGAGGAGGGGCTATTATCCTTTTTCCCATACTAAATAGTACCTGAGCATGCTTCAAGCTTGTTTTTACCTATAATCATACATTGAAAGGTGCTCTCCACTGACAGGTGAATTGAGAAGATGCAATTGAGAACAGTGGATGAGACAATAGCTGTAATTAACGTTATTGTTCTAATAAACAATTCTCCACTTGGCGCTGCCTCAAAAAGCGCACTAATTTCAATAATAGATTAACTGCATTTCTAAGCAGATCTGAATTTAAAAATATGCTCCTTTGTAAAATAAAAAATGCTGGGTTCCTAAAAGCTCGCTATCCATATACAGCCCCCTCATACGCTCCTGTTCACATTGCAGTCACTCTAGATGCTTTCCACCACTCTCCTCAGCGAGTAGACTATTCATTCACTCACAAGGATTTTCAAAACGTTCACTCTCTCTTTCTCTCACACTCCCACACACACACAAACTCTCTCTCAAGAGGAACTCTAACACTCTTGGGTGCGAGTGAACTACTGATGCTCACTTGAGATGTTTGGACACTCTTCCGAGCAACCACTGTGCCTTCTCATGGGCAGCCTGCTCGCTCTCACTCAAAGCAATGCCTCGCAGTCTCTGAGAAAGCAGAAGTTTCACACTCTCCGCACAGTACAGCCAGTGTCCACTCAAGCTCCTTCCTTTTCACTACTCAATCGATCAGCTCTATTTTGGTCTATAAACCCTGTCCCTGGGCGGACCAAGCGAGTCGGGGTCATTCCATTTGGGTTCAATACATCCCTGCTGGAGGATATAGCAAACGATGAGGTGGTCACACCAGCTGGCCAACAGAAACTGAAAAATGACTACCAGCACAATATGGATCAGATGACTACGGACTCCGCAGGTAGCCTGCAAACCTGGTAAGCATATAAATGAGGCGCCCAAACCCATGAGCTTCAACTCAACGGAGATGATGCTGTTTTGGTGTCCATCAAACTACAATAAAGGGACGGTACATTCTCGACCTTGAGGGGACAGCAGGAAAATATACCCTTCATCGTGAGAGATTGTTACACACTGGGTGGTGCGTCACATTAAAGTTGCACGCACTCCACAAAGACATTTAGTCAAAGAAATGGCCATCGAAGGATGGAGTAGAAATGGATTTGTGGGTAATTGCAAATACATTTCAACTTGGAAATACTAAATCATATTAGAATATGGGCTTCAATATGCAGCAAAAATTTCCTGTAAATTCTGATGTCTTTTTTAAAGGTCCTCTTCGGATCTGGGAGTAGCAACAACACATTTTAATAGTATAATGGAGTCTCCGAAATAAAGGGCAAAAAACTAAAGAGAGAGGAATACATAGCACGACCGTCATCAACTATGGTCACTGTCTTCAGAAAGCAAAAGAATTCTTTTACGAACGCCGAAGACTTACGTTGCGCCTAATATTTCAGCCAAAGGTCCCTAATCAAGTTATGCAGACCGGAGACGCGCAACTGTCCCAGTGTCAGTTCTGTTGCACATGCATTCTCATGGGAGCGTCCAAGGCCTTCAGGAGCCATGCAAAGCGCATTTCACTCTAGCAGACAAGGTACCTAAGGCAGGAATTAAAGATGGGGAAAATATATGCAGCATGCGAATCTTGTTACAGGCCTTTCAGCACACATAATTCCTTTTTATTAGAAAATTAAAGGGTATGAAATGCCTTCCAAAGCCGGAGAGCCAAAATGTCCTTTCAAAGAGATGTGTTCTGGCCAGCGAAACGGATTTGCTCTATACACCATCACCCGCTCTCATTACTCTCTTGCAAAAGGAGATGCTTTTGCCAAAATATTGATTTTTGTCACGGGCCAGATAATCCTTTAAGCACATGAGAAATCAGGCCGAGGGAGCTGAGACAACAAGGACAGAGAGATAGAGGAAGGGAGACAGAGAATAATTAGTTTGTGAGTCTGGCGGGGAGGGTTGGCGGGAGGGAGTGAGAGTGGGAGGTTAGTTTGAGTCTGGCGGGGAAGGTTGGCGGGGGGAGTGGGAGGTGGCAGAGACTCGTTTCCAGACACCTAGAAATAAGAAAATCTGCAAGTTCCTATCGATTGTGAGTTGCCCAGCCTTCTGGAAACCAAAATCAACAACCAAGCATTGGCAAAACCAATAAGTCTGGTCATAGCAAGCAAGCAATTATTTTTTTAAGCTGCAAACATATGCTACAACCTAAATGGGAATATTATAAAAATTAAAGGAGGGGCAATGTAGCCTAGGCCAACCGGCCCTGGAACTCAAATGCACTGTTTTTCTGACAGCAGTGCACCAGTGACGAGGCAAAACCACATCACTTACAGTGCAACATAGCAAAAGGATGGAGTGAGCTGACTTATTGCTTCATGCTGCATGCAACTGGAGGCGGAAGGAAAATGTGAACAACACTTTAAAAGGTCAATGGATGAACAGTACTGAGAGAAAACCCCTTTACGTATGTTTGTATATATATATTGTTAGTATGAAATCAATGGAAAACATGAGGACTGTGAGCAAGCTAACACTTCCTAAAAATTATATTACATAGTGGGGGTAAGACTTTAGATCTGGTCAATATTTTGCTGGCTTGCCACCCCAAAGCCTGAAAACGAACCTCACAACTTGGCAGACATTTTTTAAGGGACTCGCTCCAGCTCGTAAAGACGCAGAGCAATGCTTATTTCAAAATAAATTAGAAAATGTTTCTGTTGCATCTGTTAGCTCCCATAAAGGCTCCATCTATAATATGGCCATCCCATCTATAATATGGTCATCCCCTCTAATGGATAAACCAAGTTTATGAACCCAGCACATACTCAAACACACAGGGAGTGTCTAAGTGGGTGAGCTGGGTGTGATGCATGGGTTTCTGACACTGATCTGGCTTGTCACGGTGAACTTGACACTGCCAGAGAACATGGTAATGTTATAAAGATTTGTGAGACGGGATACAGAGCACTTCATGGGGCATAAGTACTATGTACACAAATAATCAAAGGCACATCCATTGGTCCAGCCAATTGTGTAGATGAAAGGTCTTGGCGTGGGGCATCTGGGCAGCCTATAAGTCTTTGAATAGGAACACGCCATGTACACCACGGGTATAAATGCATCCCCGCACACTTGGGCATCTCGACTACTAGAGGTGATTGGAAGATCAGATATTGGAAAATTACAAACTGCGCAACTTTGTACATCTGGGCTGCACTGCTCCCGGCTCAGACAGAAGTCCAAGGCTGGCCCTACCCGCGAAGGTCTTTCCTGAATTTTAAAATGCTTTTTAAGATTAAAAGGGCTTCTTGGGGCCGAGTTGACAATCTGTCTGGTGTGAGTTAAGACAGTACAATCACCTCACTGTACTTCAATGATGCGCTCACACAATCGGTGCCTATGTGTGCCTTGTGGAGCTAAAGGGGTGTGGGCAGGGATGTGGAGGCAGCTTCCAAACCAGGGTGTCAGGGCATCTGGACCTCTGGTTGCTAAGCTCCTGACCAGGCCTTTACTATATTCAGAACAGGATTACGGCTAAGGACTGCTGTCTGGTACCTGGATTGTTACGTATATAAATTAGGGTCCCGACTGGGTGGTCAGTGGTGCACTGGGGCATAGTCATCATTCGTTAGCCAGAAAAGCCTAGCCGCAGATCAATATCATGAAGAAACATGAGCTCCCAGGCAGGAGATGAACACTGGAAGCTTTGATCTCCCACCAGACGGTTAGCAAATACTGGGGCCTCATTCTGATGTCCCTCTTGTAAAGCTCCTTAATTCACCCCATAGATTTACTAATCTCTTGGGAACAATTCCTCTGGTAATTCCTCATTTTCCCCTGGAGTTTCACCTTAAGATGTCTACTGTTTTCACCATCTGAAATTTCTAGATGAAAACAATCGGATCTGAGGTGTTCTCACGGTGTAGGCTGGGAATATCGAATCCCGAGTATCGATGGGACAGAAAACTGTTACAACAAAATCAAGAGACGAATACCGAAAGGTAGGTTTCCATACATTTTCTATACCTAACTCCACTCCTACATACCTTGGCGATACATATACCTTCAAGGAAAGTAGATGTGGAGTTAATAATAAAACTTTACCTTCCTCTGTGTGCTTACCTTCAGATATTTTGTCCCTCGGTTCAGTTGTAAGGATATTCTGTCCTTTCAATATTCAGGATTCGATATTCCCAGTCACAATTATTCTCTCAGATCTTGAAATTCAAATGGGACTAGTAACCTTTGTTGCTAGCCCCGTCAGACTTAAAGCACTATGAAAGGATGGAAGACATTAAAGATGGGCTAGCGAGGTAGAAACCACTCTCAGGTTCGATCATGAGGAATCAGGCCACAAGATGATGTCACTTGACTGTGGAGGGATGTGGAAGACTGGAGCATGTCATGAAACTCTGCATGTTGGAAGTGGACATGCCATTAGACAACCTATAGTTGAGAATAAAAGAGGAGCTAAACCTGGAAAAACAGCGTCACTTCAGTTACGGAAGAGAAACTTACTGGACACCAGGTACGGTCTGCAGACTCTCATTTGCTGAAACTCTGCCGGGAAGCTCTGTTTAACGTTTGAACCACACCAGATTTTTAGGTCATCAGTTCAAGATCAATTTACCAGCATTGAGTCTGAACAGAAATCATCTTCTTCCGCAGCACTGAGCATAGGTCCGGTTCCATGTCGGATTTTGAAGCTATCCATGTACGATAGCTATAAATGCAATGAATCTCAATTACATAGTCACCGGTTATCGAGAAAATCTAGCATGGCTCCTGTCCTCCGGGTTGGTTAATCTGGCATGGATTGCTAATTATGGGATATATATATATATATATATATATATATATATATATATATATATATATATATATATATATATATATATATATATATATATATGTATGTATGTATGTATGTATGTATGTATATATATATATATATATATATATATATATATATATATAACCTACTGGCGGTCGCCAGTAGGTAGTTATAGTTAGGACCACGTTTCCATAGGAAATCCGCAACATTCTATTTTGAATAACTTTGGCGCCGGTCGACGAATCCTCGCGAATTTTTCAAAATAGGTGGGGCGCTACGCTCCGCTCCTACCCTGAAAGTCTCGGGGGGATTCGTCAAGCGGGGGCTGAGATAAAAGGGGGGTCCCAAAACGCGTTTTTCCCATGCATTTTTCCATAGGACCTTTAGACACAGCTACAGCCCGAACGGCTGAACAGAATTACTTGAAATTTGGCAGAGAGGTAGTCCTCAGGTCAAGGAAGTGCCTTTTGTAGGTTTGGTGTAAATCTGTTCAGTAGATTCTGAGAAAATAGCCTTTAAATCAATATATATATCTGAGCCAGCGTACGGTGCGCTTACCGTGCGCTTACCGTACGCGTACGGTGGCGTGCGCGAGCGCGATGTTGATTGGCTCTTAGCTCTTAGTAAACATTCGAATCGGTCGAAACCAGGAAGCGGCGGCCGCCATTTTCTCTCTCGCTCCCTGAGTTGGGCAGCAAAAACGAACCCCAAAAATGTGTAAAGAGGCAGTTTCATGAGATCCTAACCACCCAGCATTGATACAGGGGTCCCCAAACCACCCCCAAGCCCAAAAAAAAAAAATTTTTTTTTTTTCGGAAAATCGCCGATTACGCTTACCGTACGCGTACGGTAAAAAATTATAAAAAAAAAAATTATCCACAATCTCCCCACCCCGTGTGTAAATGGTGCCCGAAGGGCACCATTTGTGCATAGCATATTACAGCTATGAGTTTAACAAAGAATACATTTCACAAAGATGCGCATAATATGTCCCCCATGTGCGCACGGTGCGCGAAGCGCATCGTGCGTACATGGCCCATCCCGCTTAACGTGGGCACGCGGTGCGCGCAGCGCACCGCGTGACCACCGTGCGTGCACGGCACTAACTGCGTAAAGTGGGCGCGCGGTGCGCGAAGCGCACCGCGTGCTCACTGTGTGCGCACGGTGCGCGAAGCGCACCGTGCACGCACGGAATGAACTGCGTTAACTGGGCGCGCACGCCACGAATGGCGTAAAGTAACTTAGCATTTAAAAAAAACGTACAAATTCACTGAAAAAACCATAGGTTTCACACGTTATAGTTAGCTGTACATTTCACTCGTAAAAAACCAATGAAATTCCCGCGTTATAGTTAGTGCAGGCAACTATAACTCACGCGACCGCAATCTTCAGCTGATGACATATGTGTCTTTATTAAAAAAAAATATTTGTAATATATGTATAGCTAAAATTTAATGGAAGAAGACATGGGCAAATAAGTGTCGAAATACAGTATTAGCATCAGCAGAGGATTGCGGTCGCGTGAGTTATAGTTGCCTACACTAACTATAACGCGGGAATTTCATTGGTTTTTTACGAGTGAAATGTACAGCTAACTATAACATGTGTGAAACCTATGGTTTTTTCAGTGAATATAGTTATAGTTAGGACCCTGTTTCCATAGGAAATCCGCAACATTCTATTTTGAATAACTTTGGCGCCGGTCGACGAATCCTCGCGAAATTTTCAAAATAGGTGGGGCGCTCCGCTTCGCTCCTACCCTGAAAGTCTCGGGGGGATTCGTCAAGCGGGGGCTGAGATAAAAGGGGGGTCCCAAAATGCGTTTTTCCCATGCATTTTTCCATAGGACCTTTAGACACAGCTACAGCCCGAACGGCTGAACAGAGTTCCTTGAAATTTGGCAGAGAGGTAGTCTACAGGTCAAGGAAGTGCCTTTTGTAGGTTTGGTGTAAATCTGTTCAGTAGATTCTGAGAAAATAGCCTTTAAATCAATATATATATCTGAGCCAGCTTACGGTGCGCTTACCGTGCGCTTACCGTACGCGTACGGTGACGTGCGCGAGCGCGATTCTGATTGGCTGTTAGATCTTAGTAAACATTCGAATCGGTCGAAACCAGGAAGCGGCGGCCGCCATTTTCTATCTCGCACTCTGAGGGGGTGGAAGAAAAACAAAGGCAAAAAACATATAAAGGCACTGTTTAGACTGCTCCCAACCACCTAGCCTTGATGGAGGTGTCCTCAAAGAACCCCCAAGGGCAAAAATACAATTTTAATTTTTTTTTAAAAATCGCTGATTACGCTTACCGTACGCGTATGGTAAAAAAAAATTTTTAAAAACAAATATCCATATTCTCCATACCCCGTGTGCAAATGGTGCCCGAAGGGCACCATTTGTGCACCGCATATTATTATCCCAAAGCCCAACAAAAAATCAAATAATACCTTTCACAACGAAGCGCATAATATGTCCTCCATGCGCGCACGGTGCGCGAAGCGCACCGTGCGTACATGGCCCATCCAGCGTAACGTGGGCACGCGGTGCGCGTAGCGCACCGCGTGCCCACCCACCGTGCACGGAACGAACTGCGTTAAGTGGGCGCGCACGCCACGAATGGCGTAAAGTAACTTAGCATTTCAAAAACCGTACAAATTCACTGAAAAAACCATAGGTTTCACACACGTTATAGTTAGGAATTAGCATTTAAAAAACCTTGCAAATTCACTGAAAAAACCATAGGTTTCACACATGTTATAGTTAGCTGGACATTTTACTGATAAAAAACCAATGAAATTCCCCCGTTATAGTTAGTGCAGGCAACTATAACTCATGCGACCGCAATCCTCTGCTGATGACATATGTGTCTTTATGAAAAAAAAATATTTGTAATATATGTATAGCTAAAATTTAATGGAAGAAGACATGGGCAAATAAGTGTCTAAATACAGTATTAGCATCAGCAGAGGATTGCGGTCGCGTGAGTTATAGTTGCCTGCACTAACTATAACGGGGGAATTTCATTGGTTTTTTATCAGTAAAATGTCCAGCTAACTATAACATGTGTGAAACCTATGGTTTTTTCAGTGAATATATATATATATATATATATATATATATATATATATATATATATATATATGTGTGTGTATATATGTGTATATATATTACCAAACTTCTCCCCTCTCGGGCAGACGAAGTCGCACACGCAACACTGCTGCTTTGATGTTTAAGGACAACCAGCAATAAAACAATCCTGACGCGTTTCGTTCAGCCATGAACTTTTTCGAAGGTAACAACTTGACACCAATTTCAATCACTGACCTCGGAAACAATTGCATGTTATGTAGTTTCTGGCCCCCTAGTGGACACCCCGATGGGTGTGTAGTTGTTGCATTCTGGGACTCATAGTTCGTGATTGGTTAAAACATTTAACTTCTGTGACCCTCCAGTGGGTTGTGTCAAGGTTTGTTGCTGGGTCCAGGGCAGGTCCCATTTTGCTGCCAGTGTTGCTCCCAAAGCAGTCCTATTTTCGAGGCTGCAAGGGAGACCATGCCGCATCCAGTATGCGGCGGCGTCCGCCACCCTAAATCGTTACCACGATGCACACAAAATTGGTTCAGGGTCGGGTTGTTTTGGCGCTCTTGCTGGCGGTGCGTAACTTTGCGGCCGAACCAAGCCGCTACGTATTACCAAACTTCTCCCCTCTCGGGCAGACGAAGTCGCACTCGCAACACTGCTGCTTTGATGTTTAAGGACAACCAGCAATAAATACACATACATATACGGAGCGTGCATCTATGACCGACTGCCTCTGAGGAAGAGGAAGATTCCTTCGAAACGCGTCAGGCAAGTCGCGTTGTGGCCGTGTGATTGTAACTGCCTCAGCTGACTGTTCATACTCTTCATTAAAGGCTTGCCACGTTGGTAAATGTTCGAGTGAGGCTCAATCTTTTGGGAAGGCTAAGAGCGAACATTTTTGGCGGCGCCCAGCCGTCGAGCCGTACCACCCCGGGATGAGAGGGGGCCATGCAGCAGGATATATTCAGAGCTGTTGTGTGGAGCACTTACCAGAGATGAGTACAGCATCTGAGACGGTGGCCCATCTGTGGGCTTGAAAGGCACGGAAATTAACGCACCATCATGGGTTAAATTTTCCGGGACTCCGGTAACCATAAGGCTTTGGGGCCAATTGACCCGCCCATCAGGGGGCGTATTTTGCATTTATGGATGGTGACCGGAGCGTGCATCTATGACCGACTGCCTCTGAGGAAGAGGGAGATTCCTTCGAAACGCGTCAGGCAAGTCGCGTTGTGGCCGTGTGATTGTAACTGCCTCAGCTGACTGTTCATACTCTTCATTAAAGGCTTGCCACCTTGGTAAATGTTCGAGTGAGGCTCAATCTTTTGGGAAGGCTAAGAGCGAACATTTTTGGCGGCGCCCAGCCGTCGAGCCGCACCACCCCGGGATGAGAGGGGGCCATGCAGCAGGATATATTCAGAGCTGTTGTGTGGAGCACTTACCAGAGATGAGTACAGCATCTGAGGGCTTGAAAGGCACGGAAATTAACGCACCATCATGGGTTAAATTTTACGGGACTCCAGTAACCATAAGGCTTTGGGGCCAATTGACCCGCCCATCAGGGGGCGTATTTTGCATTTATGGATGGTGACCGGAGCGTGCATCTATGACCGACTGCCTCTGAGGAAGAGGGAGATTCCTTCGAAACGCGTCAGGCAAGTCGCGTTGTGGCCATGTGATTGTAACTGCCTCAGCTGACTGTTCATACTCTTCATTAAAGGCTTGCCACCTTGGTAAATGTTCGAGTGAGGCTCAATCTTTTGGGAAGGCTAAGAGCGAACATTTTTGGCGGCGCCCAGCCGTCGAGCCGCACCACCCCGGGATGAGAGGGGGCCATGCAGCAGGATATATTCAGAGCTGTTGTGTGGAGCACTTACCAGAGATGAGTACAGCATCTGAGACGGTGGCCCATCTGTGGGCTTGAAAGGCACGGAAATTAACGCACCATCATGGGTTAAATTTTCCGGGACTCCAGTAACCATAAGGCTTTGGGGCCAATTGACCCGCCCATCAGGGGGCGTATTTTGCATTTATGGATGGTGACCGGAGCGTGCATCTATGACCAACTGCCTCTGAGGAAGAGGGAGATTCCTTCGAAACGCGTCAGGCAAGTCGCGTTGTGGCCGTGTGATTGTAACTGCCTCAGCTGACTGTTCATACTCTTCATTAAAGGCTTGCCACCTTGGTAAATGTTCGAGTGAGGCTCAATCTTTTGGGAAGGCTAAGAGCGAACATACATATATATATATATATATATATATATATACAGTCCCAGACTTTGACAGAGTGACTTCGTCGTGCAGGAACGAAGAATCCTTCTATATATCACAAAACATTTCTTTCACAGAAATGCGAAGATTCCTGTTCAAAGGAATTTTCAAGCACTTTATTCTAAGTGGAATTTGGATAATGTTGCTATTTAAGAATTTATATTGTGCCTTTGTTTTAGATACTGCCAAATATTAAAAGAACATTGGCTGATGCATAAGCAAAGCTCCCAAGACAGTGTCTCCACTTGAACTATGAATTTTACAACACTCAAGAGTTTAAAGTTGGCTTTGAAGTCGCTTTTGTAGGGACACTGGTCCCACCACAAGGCTTCTCAAATAAAGTTCATTGACTCTGGATCAACCAGCCTCTTTTGCCATCTGGAGTGCAGGGATGATCGGGTCTGGGGAGAAGGTTGAGTCACTCGGATTTATTCATCAAGCATTGGCAAATCCACATTGTCTTGTGTATGAGGAAAAGAGGCATGGTTGCAAGGGAAAAATGACAGTAAGTAGTAGTGTGGAGCAAGGAATAACACATAGAAGAGAGAGGGCAAGTTGGGACTTAGCAACCAGATGCAGACACATGAAGGGGAAGAGGAAAGGGTGAGATACACATGTCCATCAAGTTCTAAAAAGTCAAAGACTATAGAAACATGCAAAGGAAAAAAAATTGTTCCTAGACATCAACAGTGTAAAGATACAGCTCATCCAGTCAAACCATGGAGGGACCAAAATACTACTGGGAAGAGGACAAATACAAGAATGAGAGCAAAGAATTACAATCGGATGCAGGGAATTGAAATAGTTATTGTTATCAACACTTATAAATAGACAGGAAAGCTACTGAATCATGAGCAAAGGGCAGACCCACAGCCCACGAAGAATGTTTTAAAGTATCAGGAGAATACGTGTATCTAGCAAGACTGCAAAAAAGAGTAATGGCGAGATCAGAGTCAGCACAGGAAAGCATTCAATGCATAAAAAATCACTGGTGTTTCAAAAGTTAGACTAAACAGCCCAGGCAAGATCACAGAGGGCGAGACTTTGGTTACTTAAGGAAGAATCTTCCAGCTGGCGGTACCTTTTACATTTTTGTCCTAGAGGGCCAGATGAGTACAGGTGGGCCCAGGGGAACATTCCCAGCCAGCCACCTCTTTTCTCAGCAATGTACATCTCTTCAGGGCTTTACTGAGTGGTACACTATGTTACTAGATGTGAAGTGGAGGAGCCGGTTCACCTTCCCTCAAAGCACCTTTGTATCGTTCCCAGCCGAGCCCCACAAGACATTCTTAAGCTAGGTGATGTCAGGTCACCAACAGTTGTGTAAACGCAAGTGACAGGTGGGTTAGCAATCTTCTGGTGTCTCAAATATCCCTTTAACCATTCACATGGTACATGGAAAACCAATGCACAGTTCTTCCATTTCCCTGCATGCTGGATAGAGAATATTAAGCTCTTCCTTACAGTGCACCATGAGCACGCATCATCCAGTCAAACACCCAATAACTCATTCTTACGCACACACCCTCTCATCCATCCACAAAGACACACAAAACTGAATAAGAAATTAAAATAGAAAAACTAAATAATGGTGCCACTTAAACAAGACGGGCATGTGGTAGCAAAAAAAAAGGAATCAAACAAAAAAATTAACATAGCAGTGGGTGGACATCTCACAATGGGATTGTGCATAATGTATTGTTGCTTTACTGATCCAAGATGGCTGACGTTGTTTCTAATCATGGCAGCGATTTTAGAATGGTAACAAAAAGATACACTATGGACAATACCATTTAGGAAGTGGCGCAATACAGATGAAGTGAGCGGCAAGAGAGCCAGCTAGTGGCACTGTCGGAGGAGTTGTTGGGCAACAAGCAATATAAGAAAGAGAAGGAAAATATAGTTTATTAAAACAGAAAATGGAAAACGAAAGGACTGGGGCATAAGCCTTGGCACTGAAACACATTCAGTTTCAAGGCGCTGTGGATATGTTATCTGGCAAAATGACTTAAATCACAGTGCATTAAAGCCAATTGCTGAAATGACTGTCACATGCAATACGCTGTCAAGGACGGTAACAGAATGTGACTGACACTCGAACCTACCAAAGGTTGAAAAGGATTGACTCAAAGCACCTCTATGTATGTATATGTATGTATGAACTTCTTACACTTTTATTTGTTTACAAGATATTGCCAGACAGCTAACACTGTCAAGCCACATCTAAAAAGTACTTTAATATGCACACAACTAAATCCTATGCATTTCATCACAAATTAACGCTGGCAAAAAATATAGAACTTCTCTTAAAATGGTCTAGCAAGAATTCTCAATGTCCGAAATTTTCTTCCACCAAGATTCGTCTTAGGATCAACAAACACCAAAACCCTTTCCTACTCAGGTACGCTGTGTGATTCTATGTAACAAAATACCCATTTACAGGCTGTACCACAGCGTAATAACAATCCACCCTTAAAGTCCAATTGGCTTTAACATTTGCCCTTCACAAGAAAAAAAAAAAACACAAGCTTACTGTCTTCATCATAACTTATTCACAGTAACCAGGCATAGGCATGCACAAATGCTGTTGTGCTGGTAATGGTGGCAGTGGTGGTGGCGGTAAAGGTGTTCCCAATGGTAGAGTTGATAATGGCAGCGGGGGCCGTGGTGTTTAATGCTGAAGGTAATGGTGTAAGTAAATGTGGTAGTGGTAAATACAAAAATATAAAATAGGATTGCTTTCTGTATAAAATGCATGTAAGAGTTAAAGAATTAAATGGGTGATGTATTTTTCATAAATAAAATAGTCCTTCACATATTGCAAAGCAAGCACACCATAGAAGGAGTAATACACCAAATAGCCAATAGCATGATGTGAGAGAGTATTACTCCTCTGTGTGGAGCCAAAGGCCATTCTATGACTACTTTTATGAACAGTTAACAATATGGCATGCAGCCATCTGCCCAGATAAGTCACACCTATATGTCTTGCATGCATGTGCTGTCACACTAGACCTAAAAAAGAGTTGCTTTATTGTCTGTAGCATGGAAAAGAGACAAACGTGTCTTTGACTAGGGATGGCCGTGCAGAGGGAGGGCTGTGGAACAACTCCGGTAACCATGGAGCTGAGCAGCCACACAGCTGGAAGCCTGGCTCCTTTTGAAGGTTTCTGGTGCATCCTTCTGTTCACCGTGTGAATTTGCCCCTTTATCATTGGTTGGCTAGAGTGTCATCCCAAATAAAGGCTCATTCCACATAACCGCATCATTGGGTTTGCAGGTCTGGTACAGGCATGGTATCTCAAGGGCTTCATGGCTGTGCTGAAGTGAAGCTTGTGCAAGCCCACACTTTAGAGGTGCGAGTGACTCATGCTTTGGTTGGTCCTTCTGAGATAACTCTATATTTAAAAATAAAAGTCACTGTGATGGATACATTTCCTCACCGCTTGCTCCTGTTCAACTCCGTCACGTTTCACTGGGCACAGATTACCAGGCAGAAGAGTAGTCAGGAGTTGGTGTTGGCGTAGGCCGATGCCAGGCTCGGTGCCAAAAGGCTGAGAAGAACAGCTTGCCCAAATACCTTGATGTAAATGAAGTGTATGTTTTATTGACAAAGCACCAGGCATCTCATTTAAAATTGGAAGGCGTCGACAGAAAGCGTGCTCCCTGCAAATGGGAGACTTCTGCTGCGTGAGCGATCGAAAAGCCACATATTCACTTCCCGGTAGGAAGGCCCTCAGGAGAGAGGTAGGCAACGTCTGCTATTGCCACCAACGTAGCTTGCCAGGCTGGCATCTTGAATCCTTCCATTGCGGTTTACTCATCAATGCCCAGACGCTGAGCCCAGCAATGACCGCCTCTTCTGGATCATGAAACAAGGGTCTGGGGAGGTAAGAAGGGTTTCCGTGTAGATGTGGAAATATTTTGATTAAATTTTTTATGCCAAAGAAGCAAACTAAAAAAAAAAAGTCATCCAGCACAGTCAGGGCTAATCGAAGAATTACGTTGTGTCAGCTCCTCCCAAAAAAATGTTTTAAGTTACACCACAAAATATGCAGTTAACTAAAATGGCATACTTCTGTATGTACTGGTTATGATACACATATATGAACCAAAAAAATGAATGACGCTAAAAACTGAATATTTAGGGGGGGGGGGGGGGGGGGTCTATAAAATAACCAGATTCTGTAATCCAAAAAACAGGCCGTTTAGCAAAAACAGAAAAGGGACTACAATTGTACATCAACCGAGGGGCACAGGATGATAAGGCCACTCGTCAGCACAGAAACACAGACAAGTAGGCACTAATGAAATAAATATAATCTAATTTTTAAACCCAGTACCATGCCTGGTAGTTAAATTGCTTGCTGCCAACAGCTGCTAACTCGTCCTGCACTGGAACCCATAAAAAGTTTCCTCCCACTGGTTTCAGCCGATCTGAAATGCGGGACGTGAGCCAAATTTGCCGAATTCTCGCGGGACTGCTGGTGAGACAAAACTGAACTGTCCTTGCAAATCCAGAACGCCTGGTCACCCTAGGGATGGACGATTCTGAGAAAATTGCCTATCTCTGATCTAAGACCCTGACATTGGGTCCAAACTCCTTCGCGAGGAACCCCTCAGAGCTCCCTGGCTTGCTGCTCCGCTTGGCGCCTATTCTAGAGGTGAGAGGGCGGGACTCGTTCAGAGCAGATGACGTCAGGAGCTGGCATCACACCAACTCTGAAGGCACAGCCGAGATCAAGCCACTGACACGTCAGGTGGTGCCGAGCGAAGAAAAGCCACAGAAAGCAACATCTGGGCACTGGAGCTGCTCACCAGACTGCCAATGCCCGCCACAACCCCACACCAGCGCTGGCACGTTTCCTCTGCCACCAGCTCTTGGATAAAACAGCACGGATCGACAAAAGACGTGGGGAAGCAAGGGCCACCTCAACCCATCCCTTCATCTGGGGGAAGACCTGGTCGGTTTCTGTCTGTGTACGATTTAAGATGCATTTTACCACCATGGTTGTGCTTCCGTCACACGACCATGGTGCCGGGTTTCTGCACTACACGATACAAAACAACAATAAGTATACACAAAGCATCACACGCGCAGGGTATGTGAGAGGAAAGGTGCCGTGCTCTATACAGCAGCGAGTACAATGCTGCAGTCAGCGGTTCCTCACAAAGGCAGGCGCCATAATCTGTTTGGGTTTCAAGGCCCCCGCTCTGCATGTAAATGCGATAATAATCTGGAGCGAATCCAGGGATTGTGCGCAGTGAGGAGGCGTGCTTCGGTGGCCTTGGCGCCAGCCATGAGTGATTGATCGGATTCACACAGCACAGAGCACGACATGAAAGCAGCTAGCACGGGCCAGTCAGTCACTGGCAGGGGAGAACCGAAGGTGAGCGAGGAAAAGCGCCCAAGATCACAAGCTGCACCGGGTGAAATGGATGGTTCTGTGCTTTGGTGCAGGGTTCCAGAGGTGTGACGTTGTACGACACGCTTTACTGCTCTTAGCTCTCATTTATCTGGCGATTTGATGACTGGACTACGTGAACAGTAGCCAGCCCAGTACTACAAGCGAAACCACCTAGAACATTCTCCCACATCAACATCCTAGTAAGCAATTTATCTCCACGGCCTATGGAATTATGCAGCAAGGAAGGACCTTATTATGCGATAGGGTTTACTAAATTATGCGGCAACAAAATGCTAATTATGCGGCACAATGCGGCCCATTTTATGCTAAGATCAGTTAATTATTTTGTTATTTTTACACATGACAACACTGTCATATTTCACTTTATTAGTACTCGTTTAACACCCACATACAGCAATATTCAACTGAAAGGTGAACAGCCAACCTTCACGAAATGGCCACATTTTTATTAACTTTTGACCCGTTATAGTTAGAAACAATTTTTTTGTAAAATCTGCAAATTATACAGTAGATAATTAATTATGCGGCAAATGCGGTGAGTCCATAACTATGAAAAACATCACTGCTGCAGAATCGCATAAATCCAGCGGCCTTACTCGTCAGGGAAGCCAAACCTAGCATGAGCAAGGGCAAAGCCAAGTGTGTGAATGAATGCCCACAGATAAAGCATAAAATGGGGATACAGGGTGGACATTGCGCAAGAACAGGGAAGAGAAAGAACCAGGCAAGCAAGTAGCACTGCTCACTGGAAGAGGAGGAGCCACTCTCACTGGAAGAGGAGAAAGAAGTCCGCTTCCTGGAAAAAGAGGAACTCTGCTCACTGGAAGAGAAGAAAGACCGCCTTATTGAAGAAGAGGAGCACCGCTCACTGGAAGAGAAGGCCCGCGTCCTTAGACAGACAACTTGAAGCAGCATCACTCCACGGAAGAGAAGAACAACTACCTGGACTAAGAGCAGGATCGCTTGCAGGAATACCTGCCAGTGCACAACCAGAGCCCCCCACAGATGAGAACCCACTCTGCTTCTCCTTCCCACAGAAGACATTTTGGGTTGGGATAATGCTGGTTGTGACCGGCCTTCTGCTGGAAAAGACTACCCTGGAATAAATATTGAAGCAAAACAGTTCACTCCTAGCGCCCATATGTTGGAGCTTGTCAGTGCTTGCCAGAGCCTGGCCTAGCCAGGATACTGCAGACCAGGGAACATGCCACAGTCCTTCCCAACAAGTAACATAAACAAAATATTGGTAAGACCTACTAAGACACAATGAACAAAACAGGCCAACAGAATTGGCTATTGCCTAACAAGTGCTCATGTTTCTGCAATCCACCCATAAAAGAAGACACACGCCACTTCATTTTTGCATGATAATGTCACAAACACATAAGAGCAGATACCATTGGGAAGCGGCTGTCGTAATTCCTGTCAGAAAAACAAATAAGAAAAAGTTGCCCATTTCTAAGTGGATCAGGCTACGGAAGTATCTAGGCGAGTGCCATCCTGCCTTCAGCATGCAATTAGTGGCAGAGATAAAGAGTCACTAGAAGGACACTGAATCAGTATGGGCAGACCTCCAAGGACTATGACTGGAACATTCAAACTGGAACTAACGAATGGGGAACTGCAGGAACTCAGCAAGGACTTTCCATCAGGCCCGAGGTCAAAACGAAAGCCAATACCACTCACTGGACACAAGAAGGTTAATCAAAAGGACTTCAAAAGAACTGTGACTGACTACACACCTGACAACTCTGTGTGTAGACTGAAATTCCCTGCTTTGATCAAGTCCAACCTTTTTGAGTGGCGTTTTCCATTTGTTTGTTCTTATATTTTATATCAACACATTTTTAAACAAATGCGAAAAAAAATCCAACCACCGAATTGAACAACATAAAAGTGCCAAGCACAGTGCCAGCAATCAACTCCTGTGAGCCCCATCGTGAATAATCGAAAATAATAGCCTAGCAAACAGAAACACATTCATTGATGATATGATCTGGCCCAGAGGACAAAAACATCTCGCCAAACTAGACTGCTTCACAGCAGCTAGGCATGGAAAGTATCAAGCAACAAAAATCCACACCACACTGAAATGCAAAAGTCACTGATGTCACTCAGTACAAGTGCACATTCTCAAAGAGGAGGCTGATGCAAACATTCAGGCCAATTTCAGAAACGTGGTAAACGACTCGCTTGGTCTAGTGACCTCGCAGTGGATTAAAACAATGTGAAAAAACAGTCTGGGAAAAGATTAGGGATTGCAGAGCTCCAATCAGACATGGCCCAAATCTCCTGCATTACGAACATCACATGAGGTCAACGCAGCTCGTGCAAATTACAAAAGCATTACTCAGCAAAGCTACTCTCCAACCCTGGCAAACATCTATTTGCGGTCAAGGGCTTGCATCGTTTACAAAAACACTTTCTAGAATGATCCTCCTCCCTGAGCACTTAACAGACAATGGCTTCATTACCAAAGATTCAAGGATTTCAGTACCCGAGACGTCGACTCATGCTTACACTCTCAGCCATCTCCGATTCCTTCTCCTGTAAAGCCCTTCCTAAAGCCACCTACTGCATGCAAACCAACCACAGCCGATTCCAAGTGGCGCACACAAATCAGGCCTCAAACTCGGACGAACGCTCACACAGAAACTGCCAACTTAACAAACAACCACCAATCCCTCCATGAAACGGAGATGCATGGAGCACTGGCCAGAAACCTAGAGCAGAAACAGACCTGGCAAAAAACATACTGTACAAAATAATCAGACTAACAACACAAAGCAATGCCATTCTGCCGCCCCCTTTGCTTGTCAAGACAATCTTGTGTCCTAACATCTCCCTTAACCAGCCTAGCCAACAAATAGTCCAGCCATACTTCATGTGAGACACAACAAAGAACACCTGGTTCACAGACGAGCTCCAACTTCTAAAGCAATCCGCAAGTGCCTGGAGACTATGTTAAATGGAAACAGACAACAGGAGTGAAAATGTAGGATAACCAATAAAAAGCAGCACTCCATTGCACGCACAGAAAGGAATCCTTTGGACTGGTAGCAGAGCAGAAAGACCTTAAGTACAACAGACCTTGTAACCCGGATCTGTACGCCGCCCAATCTAGAAGAACTGGGCACACAACTCAAAAAACTCAACATAGCAATCACCAAAGCAGACTTCAAGAGTCTGCCACCCAGAGATACTTACAGGCAACACTCAAATGTTTGCATCCCATAGGCCAAGTTTTTAACCATCACAGATACAAAGATATATATGTAATAGCAGAAGGGAAGACCTCCAGGGCTGTCTAGCCAGTCCATTCCACAGCACACTGCAAGATCAGAAGTGACCATCTTCTGATAAGTTTACAGTTCCACCAAGACTAAAGAACTCACAAAAGAAGGCACGCCACCCAAGTAAACCTCTCAATCATCTCTGTTACCAAAAAGGCTAAAGTCCATCTTGGTGGTGGATAATCCCAATGAACTGAGTGGAGGTGAACTATTTAGGTGAGCAAAGAAGAAGTGCACAAAAGGGGGCTGCAAGTAAAGTCAAAATAAAGTATTTAAGCTGTTGGGAAGATGAACGTGATTCCAAGGCATGGGACACTCCAAGTGAAGATGCGTTGAAAGGTATGTCCATATACATTAAGTACGGTCTCAGCTGGGGTGAACACTGCTGTCACTGCAAAGTGCCATTAATAAGTAACACAACTCTCAGTCGAAGGGAAATCATTCTCATCAGGAGCCACAAGACTACAGAATGCAAAGCCAAGATGCACCACACTACGTAATCAGGGCTACTGCTCATGTCGTCAACTTCCATTCTTGCTGCTTTGGCATCTTATTCATTCAACTGCACGACCGCCTTGCACGTGCTGCCGTACGAATGACTGAGCCTTCCCCAACTGACCCCGTTTTGGGGGGGGGAAGAGGGTGATAGGAGAACCCGCTGACCCTCGGGCTTGGTTGGTGCTATGTTTTAGTCCCGTAACTTCCCACATCCCACTGCCAAGGTGAAATATCTAAGTTGAAGATTGTCCAGGTAGATCTCTCCCAGTAGGCTATATTATACCCAGCAGCTAATTCCAATTATTATTTGAGATGATTTATCACTCCTCCTCCATCATACTGTAAGGCGCGGTGCCCCAAGAGAAGAGAAGCACACCTCTGTGTTCACTCACTGACAACAAAAATGCTTCCCACATAGGAACAAAACAGATTCAACTCTGTGCCAACCACACACTCTCCCACCGTGTAGTATGCTATCCATTCGATAATGCACTTTGGTACTCCCTGATGAGTTATGAAGAGCCCTATAAATGCTACGATACAAAGTCTTTTTATATCAGAAAAGCAGAAATACAATTAGTAAAGAAGACAAGAGTCGACTGCTGAGCAACATAAGTAGCCTGTTCACTCTTTTTAACCAAAGCAGTGGTGTATCACCGGTTCTGCTCCCACCCTCGGTCGTACGGGGTACCAGCCTATTTGCGGCATTTCCCAGTGAAGGCTAGTCTGGCTGGGGATTGTCTACCTTTGGCTGTATGAGAGCAGGATGGGACACAAATACCTGCTTGAAATCAAATGTGTAATGACAGATGGGGCAGCAGGTGAAGATGGAACCTTTAAAAGGCTGCTCGTCACCAATGGTATTACCGTACAAACTGTTATTCCACCCTTTTGAAGTGAAGGTATTGCTAATTGTAAGGGAGTAACACATGACAAGCCTTTTACAACTTAAATGCGTGTACCAGGAAGGACCTACTATTCTAGACCATCTTTCACTGTCCTCTCTCCACAGGGTTCTCCCTTCTTTCACCAGTGAGAGGGGAACCCTGTGGGGAGGGTAGATCCACTCTCATGCCAGCAGGGCGGGAAGAAGATGTGGCCATCCTCAAAGTGAGCGAAGAGAGAGCCAGAGTGCCCACAGAGCTGGGAAGGTGGTAGCAACCAGCAGGAATCAGGCATTACCCCAGCTCATGGGAAGGAAACGGCAATGTTCTGTTAAACAAGCCTTTGACAACCATGCTCTTTGGATGGGGCGCGATGAGGGTTATTCATGATGGGCGCAGAAGCATAGCCACCATATTGTGGAAGCTTATGATTCCCCTGGGCATTGACTTTCACCATGGTGAAGATGGTGATGTAACTTTTAGTCACCACTGGTCTACGGTGGAATTTGGAAGACTCTCATAACAGACATGTGGATGGAGGGACGTTGGGTGCGGTCTTAAAAGCCAGTGACTACAGCAAGGAGGGGTTCTTTGATAACAGTGCACTCCCCAGATCAAATATCTGCTGTGACTTGCTTTCTACCCCATCAGCTCCCTCCATTCGAGTACAGCATACCAGATTGTCATCAAGGCTGGCTGATTAGGCACCGGGTGTCTTGTCATTGGCAAGTGGAGAGAGCAAATCTAGGTGGAGAGCATTCTTCAGCGGCTGTGGAAGGACGAGAGTCATCGCTCCAGGTGAAGCACGCCTCATTTTATACTATTATTGGGAGCAACACATTATAAATGCACTCCTACTCTACTAAGCAGATGTGTTGAATATTCTGCTCAATGGAATTGCAATATGTCAATAGGCACATGTGTCGGAGAACAACCGATCCTTTGCTTTGAGCCTCAAGGCCCTAGAGAGTAGTGCATCTTTGTAGGCCAAACAGCCAGCCCAGGTCCAACCCAGCTTTTCATGAAGACCCAAATGTGATCATCTTGAGGAAAAAGTACTGACTATTACAAGGAGCTGCTGCCCAAGATGCTACGCCCAAATCTGGTTGTGTGTGGTGTGCTCTCGCGCTTAATTTGTGGTGGTCGTTAGTGGGCACCTGCACTCAATTTGTGAGGCCCAGGAACTATTTTCCCTCATCAGACCTATCCCTCGGCATGAGGGGGAAATGCAGGAAAGGGAGAAAGGCGGGAAAACAATACCAAACGGAGAAAGGAGTAAAGAATACTTATATTATAAAGTGAAAGTAAAAGATAAGCCTTGGTATTCAGCAACTCTGACATTCTGCAGTGGTGGGCTCCTAGAAAACACTTTAGGCTCATGCACTTTTTAATTTTTTATTTTATTTGACAAATTAATAGATTAAGCAAGTTTGCTCTTATTGGACAAACAAGGGTTCTACCCATTGCAGTGTTTGCTACTCATAACATAAGAGTGGGGAGGAATGACGATCCACTCGGACGACAAGCGAAGAATGAGAGTCATTGTAAGCCAATGGTATTTGGTAGACCCGCGTGTTGGTTGTACCATGGCATCCCACTGGGGCACAAAATTCTGGGAAGCGGTTCTCAGTTTTACTAAATATTAAAAACAGGACTACATGCTGCGAAGTGCATCTCCAGACGTCTTTTAATATGCTCCTCCGGTTTTTCTGCTTTTTATTTCCCATAGCCCTGATGTAGATAACAGGAGCGTGTATGTAGGCGTTTAACGCATGAGAGACCTGAAAGAGGCCATATTGTTTTGATTTCAAGAAGAGCTTTTCCTCCTGTTTCTCTGAGCTTCACTAACCTGTAAACATCTCATGTCTCCCACTGAGAAAGTACAGCTGTTTACAGCTTTGCTGCTCTAAATGTCTTTCTAGGTTCTTAAGTTACACATACAGGATTTGCGTTGCCATTTCAAATTAATTTGTAAATCATGTTCAATTTTTGTTCATTCAGTATCTGAAAAACATTATAACCTCAGATGCACTGGTGAGCTCAAGTACAGGCAGACTACGTAAATTCACACCAGATCTCTAAATATACTGCTGCTTTGCAGTTTTCATCATCCGAGAGTGGGTTTGGTTAACTCAAGATCTGTCTTAAACATAGTCACCAGTTGTACAACCTGGTTGCCTGTAAGAAGCAGCGCTTTACAACATAAATGAATGCAAAGTGTGCTGGCTTTATTGAAATTTAATTAGGAGAAATATCTGCATTACAGTGTTTTGAAACATGTAAGAAAAAAATAGTAAAAATTATTAATTTGTTCCAGAATTTCTAACCATAATGCCTCGCTCCTCCGGCCTTAGTTGGCCACACTGGGGTTTTCACGCTTTGGAAATGCACAAAACAACACATGATCTAACAAACCTTGACATAGAATGGTCTAAAAAAACAAAGATAGATAGACAGACAGAAATATAGCTAGATAGATAGATGAGAAGAGATATGTAACAGGTAATACGATCCAATACTGCTACAGAAGGGTTCTTGTGATATCTTAAACCACGAGAAAAAACGCAGGGGGTTACGTATTTTTTATTTTAAATACTTATTTTTGGGGAGTGAGCTTGAAAAAAGCTGTATTCTTCAAAGTACATCTATTTTATTTATTTATTTTATAGGTTTTATATAGCGCTGTCTGGACCCGGGGCTATCAGAGCGCTTTACATAAGTGTAGAAAGTACTGCCATAAAACAATTAAACATAGCGTAGAGGTCACATAGGTTGGGTTATGCAGAACAGGTAGCATAATACCAATAAGCAAATGTCAAACAAAAAGAGAAAGAAACATAAATAAAATGGATACATGTAATCGAATTATGATATAGTGGCCTGAGATGGAGGGAGGCTAGGTGGTAAGAGGGTGGAGGTAGGAGAGGCGTGAATGGGGGTAGAGGGAAATTAGACAAAAAGAGGGGGGTAGTAATTTAGAGGAGGGAAGTATGGAAGGAAGAGGGTAAGAAAAGGGGTATGCAGGGAGGGAAAAGGAGGGGAAAGGGAGAGAGAAGGGTAAGGTATGGAAAGGAAATGATTATGGACCCCAGTATTTCTTGAGCAAGTGTAGTTTGAGGTCTTTTTTAAAGCTGATGTAGGAGGGGTTACAGCGCATGTCTTTAGGGAGGGGGTTCCACATGCTGGGGGGCAAATCCGGAGAAAGAGCGAGATTGAGTGGATTTCTTTATCAGGGGAGGGACAAGGAGGAGGGCGTTGGTGCTTCTGAACGGTCGTGCGCAGCCTGCTTTGCTGAGTTTATCAGTGAGATATAGCGGGGCCTTTTGGTGAAGGGCTTTGTGAGTAATGCATGCCATCTTGTAGGTGGATCTGCCTTCGATGGGCAGCATTTAAAGGGCCTTAAGGGCTGGGGGAGATGTGGTCAAAGCGTTTGCAGTCGGTGAATAGCCTGGCCGCCAGGTTTAGCACAGATTTGAGAGGGGTAAGGTGAACTTTTGGGGTTCCGGAGAGGATAGCATTAGCATAGTTTTCCCCAAAACACTGATCATGGGCTGCCTTTTCACCCTGGATCTGTACTGATTGAAAGCTTAGGTGAAGGCCTGAATCAATTTGATCCTATTCAGGTCTCGCAGGTGGAAGCTATACTAAAAAATGGCTAAATACGGATCTCCTCTGGATGTTATGCCCGCCCACAAATATGCTCTCCTTGCCCCTCTTCTGACCGCCCCTATTGCTGAGATCTTGAACACCACTTTAAGTGAGGGCAGTCTGCCTCTGGATTTGAAGGCCGACCAAGTGCTTCCTATTAAGAAAAAATATCAGGTGCCGACCGAAGTACTCTCCAATTACCGACCCATCTTGCTCCTTCCACTCATGAGCAAGATGGCGGAGAGTCATGTTAATACCGAATTAATAAACTACCTCGATGGCAACGGCATCCTTGATCCTTCACAGTCTGGGTTCAGATCCAATCATTCCACAGAGACAACTCTCATTGGGGTCACTGATTATATCAAATTGGCCTTGGATGATAATAAAGCAGTGCTGTTGGTCTTGTTGGATCTGACAGCAGCCTTTGACACGGTCTCTCATCAGAAACTGATATTGCGACTGAGAGAGGCCGGTCTGCATGGACAAGCTCTCGACTGTTTTTTAAGCTTCTTAGACCAGCGCTCTCCGACCATCAACCTAGGCCCTTTCCGATCCCAAACCTTGAAGCTCACTAAGGGGGTGCCCCAGGGCTCCCGTTTAAGCCTGACCCTGTTTAATATCTATGTGGCCCCCGTTGCTAAAGTCATCCGGGAGTATGGCTTTACGCCGTTTGCCTATGTAGACGATACACAACTACTCCTGTCCTTTGACAAAGACATGGAGTTAGTTGATCAGCGCTTTGCTAGGGGAATGTTAGCCATATCAGAGTGGATGACGGAACATTTCTTACAGCTAATCGTGACAAAAACGGAAATCTTGCAGTTTGCTGCTGCACAAACCGCCTGGCCCCCTGAGAGGTGGCCAAAAGTGCAGGGCCCTGCTCCCCCTCCAACCTCTGTGGGAAAAAATCTAGGTGTCCGGCTGGATGCAGTTATCTATGAAGGATCAAATCTTGGCCACTGTTGGGACCTGCTTTCATACGCTGAGCCTTCTGCGTGGAGTGTTTTTATGGCTGCCCCTTTCTGTACGCAGAACCTTAATTCAGGCTCTGATTATTGGTCGCCTGGACTATTGCAATGCTTTATTGGCAGCCGTGAACGAATCACCGCTTAGCAGACTGCAGTTTGTCCAGAATGTGGCCGCACGCCTGGCCCTTAAGAAACCACCTCGCACCTCTCCTGGACCATTGCTGAAACTTCTCCACTGGCTCCCTATTCGCCAGAGAATTAAATTTAAGCTATGCTGTCTTGCCCATAAAACTTTGTATGGTGCGAGCCCAAGCTATCTGGCAGACAAGTTCAAACTTTACTTTTCACATCCCAGACCTTCTCCCTGCCATGTGGAGTACCGCAGGGATCCTCGCTAAGTCCGACACTATTCAACATCTATGTGTCGGACCTGGCGAGGGTCATAAAATCCTGCGGAATCTCCCTCACTACCTACGCCGACGACACCCAACTGGTGCTGTCGATATACAATGATGGAATCTCAGTGGCAGCCAATTTCCAAACGGGAATGAAGGCAATAAGCGCCTGGATGTCATCCAACTGTCTTAAACTCAATTCTGATAAGACAGAAGTGATGACATTCGGGAGGCTTCAACCCACCTGGTCCCCACAATGGTGGCCCCACCAGATGGGACAACCCCCAGAACCTGTAACGAAGGTACGCAACCTGGGAGTTATCTTCGATAACAAGCTGTCATTCCAGCAACATGCCAATTCAGTGGTTTCCTCTTCCTTTTACATACTAAAAAGGATAACAAAATTAATTCCATACCTTCCTCCACATGCAGGCAAAACCCTGGTCAGTACATTAGTATTCTCCAAAACTGACTACTGCAATGCATTGCTACTCAATGCACAACAGAAGGTCCTCAATAAACTGCAAACAGTGCAGAATGCAGCAGCTAGGACTCTGCTTTCCATCCCTAAATTTGCATCTGTCTCACCCTACATCGGACAGCTACATTGGCTACCGGTGAGGAGCCGTATCAAATTCAAAGCTTTATGCATAGCATATAAGGCTATTCACGATCACGGACCGCTATTCCTAAGAAGAGCCTTTCGACCGCTTAAACACACAAGAGCCTTGCGCTCATCCTCTGCGCATCTACTCATGGTCCCCCGTACAAGAAGGGCCAATTGGGGTGACAAGCGCTTCTCCGTGGCTACAGCCATACTATGGAATACACTTCCTCTATACATCAAGTGTGCTCCGACCCTTCTCAACTTTAGAAAAAAACTAAAGACATGGTTGTTCCCTGCCTAATCCTCCCTTCCTCCTGAGAGTTCCGCAACCACAGCGCCGAGACACCCTTGGGTATTTGCGCGCTCTAAAAATCGCCAAATAAATAAATAAATAAATAAAATACTGTCCGAATCGTCGTCTCAGGTCGGAAGGCAAGGGACTGTTAGTGGTCCCTCGCTTTAGAAAAATCCGATCAGGAGGCAAAACTGTGGCCTATCTGGCTCCGAAATACTGGAACACCCTACTGGAGGACTTACGCAAATGCCCCAGCCACATCCGCTTCAGGAAACTCCTGAAGACGGAATTATTCAAAGTCTAAGCTGTGGTTGCTTGTGCCTGTTTCACTCTCGCTCTTCGGCAGCGCGGAGATACCCCTTCGGGGGTGATTCCTGCACTTTATAAATTTGCTACATACATACATAGTCAATTTTCGAGAGGACAAATGATTGGACGACCGATTTAAAGTCGTCGGCTGGGATAAAGGGTTTGAGTTTCTTGAGATGGCGTAGAGTGAAGAGCGCTCCTTTGGCCGAGTTTTTTATGTGGGCCTGGAGGGTTAGGCTGTTGTCAATGGTGATGCCCAGTGATTTTACTGAGTTATATCTAAGAATAAACACTGATTAGACTTAATATGCATGGGTTTTGTTTGCCTTTCATGAATAAATTATAGATAAACAATGGCCGATGGTGAAGGCCAGTGGATTCAAGCAATTCTGTGTTGTAGCCTTCATTGCTAAAGTATGGATTTACATCATTTTCCACATAAATAGCAGATTTCTGAAACAATGTTGCTAGCTCAACTGGGTGAAAATAATACTGCCAGAGAGTTTGTTGCATAATTTGCCCTTTATTTAAATGAGTTTACTTAATCTTGCCACATAATCTGGGCCTCCATGCAGAACAATCCTTGTAGCCTTCACAATGGTAAAGTTCTGCAGAGTTGTTTGGAGACCGGCCATTTCGATTAAACTGATATTTCAGAGAACTGTGAAATATTTTCTATATTTCACAGTTTCCCATGAAATAAGGGTTTAATACCACTGAATTTTGCCACAAAAGCAACCACACACGCACATATGCATATATTGTGACGAGCTCTTAAGAAGATAAGTGTGGGTAAGTCAAATATGTCTCTCACAGATGAAACAAAGAGGGTGGGTGGCTGAATTCCTGAAGGATTCAGCCGCCCGCTCCGATGTGGAACGCACAATTTTTTTAATAAAGCCTTCAGCATATAGCGGAACAAATGATTGATGATTCTGGGAAGGCATCCTACTAAAATGGACAAAACGAGGACAAAGCAAATCACTGACAAAACGTCTCTGCTAATCAGGGGACCAAAACACATTAAAAACGTCTTGAGTTTTGTGTGGCTGTTTGGTGTATCCTCTGGCTTCATATGGAAAGCTTGCATTAAAATCCAAGATGGATTATATTACGTCTCAAAAGTACACTGAATCATCACAAATTGAATTATCTGGTAGATGCATTGTAAATAGAAAGAAATTGTATTTTTTATTTTTTTTTACTGCAGCAGCCTTTTTTAAACAGTTTAAACAAAACTCAAAATACTACCCAAACCTACTGCCTTTACCAGGGATTGTTCTGCCTGCTGTTGCACCACATAAAATACCTGTTTGCTGGCGCCAAAACAGAGGCAAAGGCTGGAGGGTGAACTATATGTTATTTGTGTTCGCCCTATTACTCATTATGCAAATTGCAACAGAAGGCGACACTGAAAATAAATCAATACATAAGGCCTTGAAAGGCTAGAAACCTGCAGTATCAAAGGCACTATTGGAGTAGATGCCTTCAAAAAGAGCAAATGCTATAGCATGAAGAAGGTGTCAGCAACATTCAGGGCAGACTTTACTAATCAAAATGAAAAATAAAAGTAGAGGCAATGTAGGGATGTCTCTCATAATCAGGGCCGGACTGGCCGTGGCGGGCACCGGCCAATCCCCCGGTGCGCCGCATGGGTGGGGGCCGGTTTCGGGCCCCTGTGGGCCGTTTTTGTTACAGGGCCGTTTTTGAAGCATAGCTGCAAAATCGGCCCTGTAACAAAATAGGCCGAAAATCGCCCTGGCAAAGAGCTCGGCGGCACTTGGGGCACTTTGCCAGGGCCGGTTGTGGTTCCCAGTCCGGCCCTGCCCATAATTCAACCGCTCACTCTGCACTGAGATATAGGATTACAAATTACAACCAGTAGCAATTCAGTAGACCAGGGAGCACTGCTTAATTTGAGACGGAGTTGCAGTTTGGGCCCACTGGTACTTTTTTTCATAACCGGAAGAATTTTTAATCATCAGACATTTTCTCAGAACAAGAGAGAGTAAGGGACCAAAGAGGGAAAGAAGGAGAAGTAAAGAGACTGAAAAACAGTGACAAATGGAGAAAGCATAGATGAAAGGAAACCTACAAGAGTGAGATAGAGTCAGAGAGAGTAAATTGGTGCAGGAAAAAGGCATGAGGTTAAATTAAGATTAGACTGATTTAGGGCCTGATTCTGATGTCGGACGGATCGGAGTCGGTCAGGAACTGTAACAGAACGACCTATTGTCGTCGGTTACAGATCTGCAAGTAGGATGCAACCGAACCCTGTTCGGTCGCATGCCTATACCTTTCAATGAGAGCATGCATTCCGAACGGAATGCATGCTCTCATTGAAAGAGCAGGGATGCAGTTCATGCCTGCACTCCGTGGCAGGCACCTCAAGGTGTGTGCCACGGGGTGCAGGGATCAACAGGGGGCACCGTAGGTCCCCCCTAGGCTGCCATTCAGCGGCCACGCACATATGGGGGCCCTGCTGGGGGCACCCAGAGTCAGTTTCCCACTGCCTTTTTGTGCCGGAAAAACCGGCACAAACAGGCACTGGGAAACTGCCATCGTACTCCCTTGGCCGGAAAGAGCCGGCCGGGGGAGTACTGAAGGGTACCGGATGGCGGACTGGCTCTCTGAGCCCGTCATAAGCCATCCGGAAAACCGAGTCGGATTCCTTTCCGACGAGCCCATCAGAATGGCTCGGTGGGAAAGGAATCCGAACGGCACATTCCGATGCGGGCAGGAAGGCTCTGACAGACAGTCGGAGCCCTTCCTGCCCGTATCGGAATCGGGACCTTAGTATTCATCAGTCACAATATCTGGCAGCGGCAACTGTGGCCTTTTGAAAAACAATTGGGCCCAGATCTCTTGGCAAATTAAGAGCAGCATACAGTCTCTATCATTATCTTTATAGGGTCTAAAAGTTGTCGCTGAAAGGGGAGACGAGGAGGTCTTGCCCCACTATATCGCCTGCACAACCCCTTATGTATTAATCCATTGCACGGTTCAGGAATCCAGACCATGAGGACCACAGACCTAGGTTTACCAACTGGCCGGTACCAACTAGCACGGTATTTTTAGGTCAATGCATTTAAAAAATACAGTACGTTCCCCTTTTGAGATATAAATATGAAGCTGCAACTTCAATAAGATATCACTTTAAAGCCGTTTTACAAACGTCTAAACGAGTCCTAAATAAATGTTAAGGTAAAAAGAGGCCGGAACTGCCGGGTTATAAAACATAACATATATCAAATTTCCGGAAATTCCTATGTAGGTTCTTTCTATCGCTGCTTTCAAAAACGTAAAAAATTAACAAGCGCGGTGTTTTCCCTGGCAGTGTGGGGGTCTGAGGCTTCTGGAGCAGACAGCCGCCCTGGCCTCGCCTTCCCTCGGCGCCGATGGCCTCCCTGCTCCTCAGGTGCCACTGTGAACGCACAGGTCAGGTGTGAAGCTCGCAAGTTGCGTCGGCAGGAGCTCGGGGTCACGTCCCTGCCTCCGCCCCTTCTCCCGCACGCGCAGGGTCAGCCAGCGGTGCTGAGATAGACACAGCGTTCCTTCCTGTACGTGCTCGTGCTCCGAACGCAGCCCGGGGACGCTCTAATGCGGGACACAGAGCCCGGCCGCGGCGCGAGACTCGCTGCAGATGTTGCATGCTGGCGCCCAGGTGTTTCTCTTCAGCCTCCCCCTGACGCAGGCGGCTGAATCCTTTGCAGCCTCGGATCAGAGGCCCTTGGTTACAGGCGCAGCCGTCAAAAGGGCACCTTCAGCACAGTACAGCACACGCTGTGTTCCGGGGAAAGGGACAAGGGCTTTGTGGAGGACTGACGAGAAACTGGCCATGACGAATATGGGTTATGGGGTCTGTCTGCGCGACAGGAAATCTTCAAGGGCCAGGAGTATGGCTTGGCTAGATGTAAAAACTCGGTGAAACACATTAGAGTTACCATGATCGAGATGTGGACAATACTCCGACCACGGCTGTTTCGCGGGTCGAGGTCAGGTTTGACCTGGGCTATAAAATTGTAGAGTGGTAGAACATTCTTCTTGCTCACTTAAAACCTGTAAGAAATGTGCAGATTGTGAGCGGCTAAGCCACCAAGCATTGGTTATGTTGAAAAATGATCTTCGCAGTTTCAGCTGCTGCAAAGTTTATATGTTGGGCCTATAAGCCCAAAGTAAAGTTGGAATGTGTTACAGAGTAATGCACAATGATGACCCCCTCTCCTGCAAAAAACGATAAGCCCCCCCCTGCGTCCCCCATTCTCACATATATTGACTTTGGGCTAAATGGGGGTCCCCATGAAGAGTTGAGGCCCCTAAATCTAACCTAACAGCAAAACCATGCGGTTATAGACTAACAGAAACAAATATTCTTGCATTTACTGCAAATGAAAGACGGCTGGTAGTGCTAACATGTGTAGTAACTAAGACGGCCAACTTGTTCCTCTGTACCCTTAACACTACCTATACTACCACTGGTCACAGAAGTCATGTGGTGGCAGTTCACAGCAACACACAAATTGATGGTAAGTTGTTGGAACCTTCATACACTCCCTAATCCCCCCCGTCTACTGCACTTAAACTCAAAACTACTTCTCTGTGATCAATGGCTACCAATGAGCTGGCCAAACCAAGATAAATTCAAGCATTCACAAGACGTCTCAAATCTCTGGGAGATTTGTGGAACCTGTTGCATCTCGTGAACCTCCTCAGAGAATATATGGGTCCCACAAGCTCCAAAATTAACCTTTATGGAGTGTACTCGTTCCTTGTGCAATCATTGTTTTGCTGACCTTTTCATCTTGAACTTTTTTGTCCTGTATTTTGCAAAAGCAAAAGAAACAATTGATGGATGGAATGCTGAACAATGCAAACATTCAGCCCCAGTCACAAAGATCTGGGTTTAATCGCTCGTTCTTTTGCTCACCACACCACCCCAGTTTGGACCCAGCCAAATGCAAATCAGTCTTACGCAGATCCTCATGGGAACAGTCCAGCCCGAGCTGCCAAGCCAGGTCCTCCCTGGACCGGAAACGAGCATCCTGGCCTGGCAGTTCGGGCTTTTCCCATGAGGAACAGAATCAAACTGGAATGGCATGGGGAGCAAAAAAAACAATACATTTAGACCCAGATCTCTGTACTGGGGTGAATTGTTGACATTTTTCAACATTCGGTCCATCTATTGTTCTTTTTGCATCTGTATTTTACATCCTATATTGAGAGCTTAGGGCACTTCTCAGAATTTTGTCAAGACTATGTTTACCTTCCCATTCCAAACAGTCCTGTAGCAACACAATCCAGAATGTGTGATTATTTTTGGTGCAAATGGTTCAAATGGAGCCGATGCCTTCATACGCAGACTTTTTCAAGTACTTGCAAAAATGTAGTGTATATGTGAATTGACACCAAAATGAAAGAGTATTAGGACCCTGCCTGAGCAAGGCAACACCTTTCGTTTGAACCTCAAGTGATGCAGTAGCTTTTCCGAACTCCTTCGACAGACCATAATTTCACACACTTTGTTAAAATTAAGGCTCCCAGTTTGCCAATGTCTGTACAGATTGACTGCTTTGGGATTTAAACAAGCATTGACAAAGCCAGGTTGCCTAACTTGATTGTGCTAACACATGCAACGTTAATACACTAGATAAGGGCACACAGGAGGAAGTCAGCAACAGCAGGCAGAGAGGGCTCTAGTTGTAAAGTAGTCTCTCATGCAGTTTAAAGCAGGCATCCAAGTGAAGGTGGAAGGAGACGCCCAAAACACTATCAGGATTAGGTGATAGATGAATATTCCATAGAGCTATGGTAAAACATGATTAACAACATCCCAATCCAATAGCTGAAAGTGGCTGGTCGAAGAAACTAATGAATGAATGGGGTGGACTCAAAGCCCACTGATAGTATATTGTAAGCTATAGGTCGGGTCTGTTTGACAGCTTTGCTGTGTAAACCCAGACCTAAAAAGGAGGATGAGAGTCGGTGATGAGTTGCAGATGGACACACTGGTCCCACTCTTGACCGTCCCATCTCCCAAAAGGATCCCCCAGACAAACTGAAAGTCTTCTTCAGCCCACACACCAACAGACTTTGGGACTTGATTTCCGCTAAAATCTGAGTAATTGGCAGATTCCGCGAATTTTGGGGATCCTTAAAAACCTGTTTATTTACAATTATATGACTTCTGTGAGACTTGGCAGTCCTACAAAAATGGTGGGTTCTGGCTTGCATGACCACGTTGATGCCACCCCTTTCTGCTTCATCTTTGCTTCATCGCAGCAGCCAAGTTGATTGCCCTACGATCGGAGTAAGTCTCTAGTACTCACTCGTCAGTCACTTCCCAATAAGGTCATACTACAATCTCATACCCTCCTTTTATACATATCGAAAGTGCCACCGTTTCCCAATTTCCAGCAGAATACTTTGCTATTTTTCACTCAGTCAATGCCTACGGCTTGTGACACAAATATGTCTCCACATTTCACAAAGCCAGCACTATTTTGTGTACTTAAAATAATACTGACCCTTGATGTCTTGGTCCTCGAATAATAGGTTCTAATTTTCTCTACTAGAAAAGGTGAAAAGCTGGGTTGGTGGACATGTGGCCTGCAGTCTACACACACCCATCTCTGCAGTGCATGCCTCGCCCACTGAGCTGGCGCACCAGCTGCAAGCTGAGATCAATAGGTGGAACCTATGCAGAAGAGGCTGCCTCGCAGAGGTGCACAGCGTGAGGCCGCAATGCCTTCAAGCTGAAGGCTTTGGAGAGATAATGTGTTTTTCTTTTAAAAGAACGAAGGAAGCTATCTCGAGCACGTTCGCCAGGCGTGAGATCACCTCTGCAGAGCTGACTGCTTCCAGGCTCTCGTGCATGGCAACAGGCTTGCGGTCTGTGGGTGTGCAAACTGCAAGGGGAGGACCAGGCCCGGCTCTTAAGGGTGTTTAGTTCAGAATGCCACTTAAGGCAGTAGAACATCCTAGGAAACCAGACCTTCAAGAGGGACATGGAATTTTAAAGGTGTAGTGGTGAGTGCAGGGTGCCTACTGCTGAGCCAGTATTGGGTTCTTAACCATTGTATTATATTGTTGCGTTTGTGTAGTGCTCCTTCCTTCTAGCGAGGCCTTGAAGCACTTCTGAATGGACAAGTAAGACGCTCTTTTGTTCGTTGTGCTGCAATGAAGGAGCGTGGGTTGTAAGCGTGTAAAATGTAGGAAGCCTAGACTTGACAGGAGCCCGGCTGATATACTGGGAGAAGCCAAGCCTTGACCCAGCCCTGTCCCTAGAGCTGTTAGTCCATTCATCCCTCTGATGGGGCATGGAGGGGAGGGGAGAAGAGAAGAAGTCCGACCTGTGATTCTACATGGATACTGTGTGGTGAAAGATACATCATTACATGTTTACTTGTAATTCTGTTTACTGGGAGGATGGGGACGGGCAGGGCTTCAGCGCTGGTGGTGCCCGGTGTGACCATTTTTGGTGCCCCCCACACTCCTTTACCGCCTCCTCAAATTCTCTCACTACCACTGGGCAAAAGTGCCCCTCATCTCTCCAATCATTAGTTGTTGCTAAACACAGCGCCCCTACCTTACGGTCAGCGTGACCTCTGCAGGGCAGCGCCCAGTGCGGCCGCACCAGTCGCACTGCCTTAAAGCCAGCCCTGGGGACGGGCGATCCTGGACATGGAGATTTAAATGAGTGAATCAGACCCACAGCGGAGGAAAATCACATACTTATTTTTTCCCCTGTTCTCCAGTGCTTTGAAGGGGGTTTTGAGCAGTGTGAGCAGTAGGCACACATTATACCTCAGGGGCTGAAATCTCTTCTTAGAAGGGTAGGTCGCGGGTAGGAATGCTAAGTTAAGGGGGTGGGCTTATGCAGCACACTGAACAAATGTAAGGAGGGAAAGCAGCCTCTCTATTGATTAATCGTGAACACTAGTGTACTGGAACATTAGGGGTTAAAACACTACAGAGGTAAAATCAATGACGAGGCTGGGTAACTTTGTCATTTAATTGCATTTGTATAGCTCTTCATATCCCTGACAAAGCAGATGGGTAGCACCCTGTAACCTTGCGTTGAATAAAACAGTGGCCTATGTAGGAGGCGTTTTGTTGTCCTGCATGAGAGACCAACATTATGCGCTTATCTTGTCTTCGGCGGTAGCGCCTAAGCATTCTTCAGAGGGTTGAGGAGTGAGAATGCATACAGTTTACATTTAGTTCAGTCTTATGCCTGACTGTATGGGTCTGTAAGGAGTCCACCCGTCACCGACGGAGGAGCAGCCTGCGGCAAACTCTGAATATTCCGCCTGAATGACAGGCGAGCATCCCCCACACATGCACTGAATCCATATAGCCATGGTAACATGAGTGACAAGCAGTGACTTTACAGGCATACACAGGAGGAATGCAGTCCTAGTAATGCTCCTTAGAAGCTAAAAGATGAGCGACAGTGGTGCATCCCACCAGAGTGCGCTGGTTACAGGCAGCCTGGATAAACGCGCTATAGGGTCCAACTAGCAACGAGAGAAGAGTAGCTCACAGCATGAGATTGTTACAGGCAGCCAGGATAAGTACCCAATAGTATCCATTTAGGAGCTCTCAGAGGAGTGCCCTGTTTACAGGTAGAGTAAATGCTCCAGGGGGTCTACTAAGAAGTGACGGGAGGGCCCTTCCGGGGCATGCACTGGTACAGTCTGCCATGATTAGCACTCAAAAGAGCACCAAGGAATGTGAAACAGACATGAGGCCATAGTTGGTGCTCTTCAGAAGCTACACAGGCATGATAGCAAGGCGTGGCAGGCATGCACTGGCTAGAGACAGCCAGGGCCGGAAGGTCCCACTTAGGAGTGCAGTTCCACAAAGAATAAATCAAAACAAAAGAAACCTGACAAGTCGCCAATGAAAGCGCCTATGGGCTAATGGCCAGATTGGACAAATAACATTCACCCAGTGGAATCCATCAGATATAGGTGACAAGACCCATGGAATGGCATAGGAGCCACAGATGGGAGTCCGTCAAGATGCAGAGGAAGAAGAACGCATGCATGCATACCAACAAGCAGCCCAGTACATGGTGGCTTGTGCTTATCCAGAGGCGGTGAAGGCCTAACCCAAAGAAATTCACAAACACCTCAATAGTGAGTCCACCCAGACGTGATGCCGACATATTATTAGAGGGCCACTGGTGTACTACCCATTGCCAGAGGAGGAACAAGCCACACACGCATCAGTGGAGGGAAGATCTAAGGTGTCCACCCTGAAGCGGAGATGGAACAACCCTCTATTGTGATGGGAATAAGGAGGATCGATGCAACTAAGGCCATGATTTCTGGCCCTTAGGCCCTTGCCTTCCAAAACAGGTCCAAACAGGGAGGATGTCACAGGAAGATCGCTGTACTCTCGCTTCACTTTACCTGGAAAACTAGGCTCGATACCCAGGGAGCAGATGCTAAATATGAGCAGCAAATATCAATTTATTGCAGGACATCTAAGGGACAGCAAAAAACAAGCCCATTACAGGTGTGCCGGGCACATGTATATCCCCATGTCCCCTCCCCCACCCCAAGACTCCCTGACAAGCATAGGTGTACCCATGTTGCAGTGTTCCTCAATGTCCCTAGCATAGCCTAAGAGGGCAGGTTCTAAGTCTTAAAACACAAGTGTAAACATTAAGGGATACAGACCCACAAGATGCAAGGTCTGGCTTCCCTTATGCCGAACAGACTCCAAGCCAAGAGCCCCCTGCACTCTGCAGTGGCCTTGGTGTTAACCTTCATGGAGATGAGAGGTCTTGAGTAATTAATTAAGGAGGGGTCCAATCGCTGGTACCCCCAAATCTTGTGGCACCATTTCCCCAGCATTATCACGCAATACAGAGAAAATATCAGGCATGGAAAAACGTACAACCCCCTTTTCCTTAACGCGAAGCAGCAGAATCGTGCGCTCCTTGATTTCACACAGTCACCTGCCCACCGGTGGACGCCCCGCGCACTCTGTCCCTGGTTCCGCTCCAGGCCCCCTGCCTCTACCTTCCACCCCCACCCGCCAGCCCCGGCGCCTTCCCTCCCCAGCAAACCGCTGAGGCCGAAATTTCAATCAGGCGGCAGGAATCATTGCCCGTCGCCCCGTCCTGCTGATGAAACGATTGCTCGCGCTGCACCACCAGGACTTGCATCCCTTCCACTATTAATCTGGCGTGGGGTGGGGGGCGTGAAGCAGATGGGCGGGGGATAACGTGAGTGATGCATAATGTGGGTGGGAGGAGAGGGGGGTGTAACAGATTGCTTCATGCGCGTGGCTCACAACTCAGAGCTGCAACTGCTAGCACCAGGCGGTATAGCGAGGAAAAAATCGGGTCTGAAAAGGATAGTCGACGAGCCATAATCTGTATTGTCTCAGCTGCTCGAGATCTGGGATTTAAGATGTCTCTGTCCAAGCTCTTATATGCGCCTAAGGATGCTGGGAGGACAGCAGAATCTTCCTGGAGCAGCCTCTCGCTCAATGGTACCCAGAGGAGACCGGCTTCTGGCTGACGTGTATGTATGTTCGAAGACAGCCGTGCCACGTCATTCACTGTGTATGTAGCCTGCGCCCCTCCCCCGTCTCGGCTGGTTCTGCATTTATCTTCCAATGCAATATTAATATTTCATTTGTATTTCTCTTAGGTTCGCGCCTGTCAGTTCTTGCATTAGATTATTGCCCTGTAGATGCCGCCGGTCTGCTCTTACAATAGAAGGGAGCTTACATGATTGCAAAGGGGGCAGAAAAAAACGGAAAAGGAGAGAGGACGGAAATACAGCAGGGCTTTGTTTTCCTGGGTAGAACTTAAATAGATACTGCAAAGGAGAAGTTGAATTGAAAAAAAACAAAGTGAGGACAAGGCATTTAGTCCGACAAAAGGTGAAGAGAAAAACAGAAATTAAAGAAGCAAAGAAAAGGGAAAAGAAAAAAAGCACCAAACGAAATAAAGTACAGAAGGAAAGAAAAAGAATAATTTGATCAAAGAAACGAAAAAAGAAGGCAGGAACACAGTAGTGTACAAAAAAAGAAGACAAGTATGAAAGGACAAAAAGACAACCAGTGACAGGAAATAGAGAATAAGAAAGAAGGAACAAACAAGAAATGAACCTAAAGTAGAGAAAAAAGATAGATAAATAAAACTAAGTAAGACACACTGGGCGGAAAACAAGAATAAAAGGAAGAATACAAAAGAAACAAAGCCAATTAAAACGCAGAATAAAGCCAAAAAAATAACACCATGTGACATAAGAGAGGAAGGAAGCAGTAAAAGAAGGATGAAGAATAATAATAACAAAAGACCCCAAAAAGAAAGAATACAGGAGTAACTCAAGTCAAGAAAGATTCTGAGAATGAAAACTGTATTAAAAATATTTATATTACATAACGCTGATGAGAAAGTATTTGAGTCTAGAGTTGGACTAATTTGAGAATATCGTTAAGAACCAGCACAGACCCACAGAGGTAATATCACCGCATGCCGCCAATGATGCAATATTCTGGGCTTTTGTTTAATAACCTATTGCATTCTGGTAGTTGCAGTCTTGATTCCCACTAGTGCACTTGATCTTGGGCGAGAAGAGTGATGGCATGGAAAAGGGAATTAGCATATGAAGACCCTTTGCTTTTTTGGGAGTGAAGGATGGGGCTACTCCTGATTTCTTATCCATCACACTATATTTGTTCAGTAATTTATGTACCCTGTTCTCCTGTTTCACCATTTACCGAATTACTTAAATGTATAGCTCCTGCCCCTGTTTATCTGGTTTTGTATAATGCTCATGTTGTCTGTACTTTGTACATTTTTGTCGCACTACCTCTCATATGCTTTTACACCCTATGTGCCTCATACTATCCTTTTCTTGTAAAGCGCTCGGATACCTCTGGGTCTAGCCAGCGCTATATAAAACCTTCAAAATAAAATAAAATAAGATGTGAGGGGGGGCACTGGGTACCCTCGCTTTCGAAGGCATGACAAGGTAGAGAGGCTAAAGTGGTGCATGAGCATAGAGTGATTAACCTTAGAGTGAGGTGTAGAAGGGTGGGTGTATGAAGGCCCTGGAGTGAGGGATGTGGACTCAGAGTGGTCCAAGTCACCTGACCCAGGAGGGTGCCTAGCACCCTTATCATTGAAGTGAGGTTGAGCGGTAGAGGGAACGGAATATTCCATGAGCTCATCGGGCCCACGCGAGCCGGGTGAGCTCTGAAGGGCACTGCCGCGAGCAGATGAAGATGGATGGGACATTTTCATGGCAAGGACAAGAAGTGCAACTTTTATACAGGCATTGCAGGACCCAGCTCAGAATGGCACAGATAGTGACCTCTGTATCGGGTGTGGGGGCTTAGCTGGGATAAAATGGACCCCTTCAAAGTTTTTTGCCAAGGCCAAGCTTCACCTTTTACAGTCACAGGGCTAGAAAGACGTGATCTAACAAAATGAAACAACAGATAGCTCAGCTTTCTGATGCTCTGTTTCTGCAAGCTGTCACAACCTCACAGGCCCCGTCCACGGCAACTTGCCATGCTCGCCATCAGCTGCAGGGGGTGCAAATGAGGCTGTAATTGCACCAGCTGTTTAGTCCCTAGGGCTACAGGTTCTCAGAGAAAAATACCGACCATTTATTCGTGTTTTTTAGTCTGCAAGAGCCAGAATTTATGTAAAATGCTCTGTATTCCAGTTGTATATGTCACTTCGGCCTCTGTTTACTTTATCTATCAGTAAACAAATAATTAAATGTCTCTCATATGCTTCCTAAAGGTCTGCCCGTATTTGCTATCTTAAGCACGTTTCGAAAAGGAGAAAGAATGTAAATGGTAATTAATTTTCCTTTTTTTTTTTTATTGTCCTCGATTAAAAAATACTTGCCTCGGCTGTAAAAAAACATCCAGGTCAATGGCGCGCCGAGTGATGTTCAGAAGTGGAGCACTATTGAAGCATAAATGACCACTTGGTGATGTCCCTTCCAGGAGAAGCAGGTGCAATTCACCAGGGAGCACTGGCTGTTGAGCACCAGAGGCAGAGGATGATCTACAGTTCAGGGACACAGACCATTATGCATCTTGGGGGCACAGGTGATGGGCCGCTGGGACCATGTGACCTACAGCATGGCACTTGGTGATGTAGATAAGGGGATCAAGTTGATGTGCAGTAGTCAGTATGAGGTACTTGTCTGCAAGGGCTCAATATCTCATATTTATCACGATTCTGTTTTTTCTTGTATTTTTGAGACTTAGGGCCTAATTACGATGTCGGTTGGAGCCGACTCCGACCCACATCTCAGACCGACCCACATCTCAGACCAACACCGTTTCAGGGAAGGAACCACCCAACCATAGATCGGCGATTCTCACAACCCCATTAGAATGAGACCACACATGGTGCGGTCGCAAACTTCTATTTTTCATTGGGAGCTTGTGTGGTGGGCCAAAACCGCACACAGCACAAGCTCCCATTGAAAAATGGAAGTATGTAAACATTCCTGCACCGTGCCACTGCTGGGGACCCCCAAAGTCAGTTTCCGACAGCCAATCCTGGAGCCCGTCGGAACCGCGTCGGATTCCCCTGCCGGTTTAAACTCCGACCGCCGTCATCAAAATACGGCGGCCGGACTTTAAACCTACCATGTCGGTCAGAAAGTCTCCGGCCAGTGGTCAGAGGCTTTCCGACCAACATCGTTATCACGCCCATAGTGTTTTTCTCACTATAAACACAGGGCTACAATTTGCGGCATTCAATGGTAATACATATAAGAACAGAATTAGCTACTCACACCTGACTTTTTGGAATACACAGAATTTGGTTTCCTAGTGTTCTAACATAATGGTCGCAAAACATTTGGCAAAAAAAAAAAAAAAAAGGTTTTCCCTTTTGAAAAATGTGAGAAAAAGTTGGCATTATTACCCTGGACCAGTTACCTTTCCCACAGAAGTTGCCAAACTCCCTGACGCTCCCATTTCAAATTGAGATTTGGCAATCAGTTGTAAACCTTTGCGGTGGTTTGGAAAATCTTTTATGTATCACAATAGTGGTTTTTCATACAAGTGAAAGTTTTTTTGTGGCCGCAAATTCATTATTTTTTTCTGAATCAGAAGGCTAGAAAAAACCATTTCTGCATCTGGCGTGCAATTTTTAGGCTTTTTTCCTAATGCATTTGAGTGATTTGTGCAGAGAGGCCGGAAGCTACTAACGGGTAAATGTGATATTTAAAACACCCTGTTTCTTACAGGTTCCCATGAACATAGAGAACACAGACTGGTGTACGTACAAACAGATGCGACTCATGCACAGGTCCACATGCATACCAGCATGTGTTTTAGTGGCTGTGATGCCATGTTGGAGAACGGTGAAGAGAGTATCTCTTCCTAGACACACTCATAAGCAGTTTACTTGCTTGAAGATTAAAAACTTGGAGTTGCAAAGACAGCTATATAGGAATTGCAGCTTCAGCCCTTGGCCACCTCTAAGGCTCTTCCCATTCCTAAATCAGAGGGATCAATAGGGGGAACCAGACGCAATCCTTTTAATAACTCATCGCATCTGATCCGTCAAGCTAATGATCTCTCTCGCTTCCTACGGTTGGCATGCTCGTCCCTGGGGCAGACAGATGAAAGGAAGCCAGGTCTGAGATGTAACCAGCATTCTTAGAGCTACCGCCCTTTGCTCATAAAACAAACTAAGCTCTGGCTCACAGTGGAAACAGAAAAATCTGTTCGAAAAAAAATTGTGTGGGGTTATGTAAATGGGAGTCGGCTACCTACATTGACCAAATTCTGCATGTACAACAGCCAATAGCTACATTGCTGCCCGCCTCAAAGTAGCCACTCCCATGTGAATCATAACCAATACCTGTCTGCTCACTGACTAAATCAAGGGGCAGGCAACCCCGGCATTCAGTAAGATGGTCAAAGCAAAATCCTGCTGATGGAAGTGCCACCATTTGTAGTACCAGCACTTTTTTTTTTTTTTTAGATAAACGTAATCTGTCCAAAAGAATGTCCAATTTCCTTACTAAATTATACAGCGAATGCATTAGAACATTCAGGAAATAATTTTTTCTTATACTGAGGGAAAACCAATCAGAAAATAAGAGGCTCTTGCAAGAGGACGGTATAATGCATCTATGTTGTGCATCTTAGGTGTGGAAGGAATTCAACTCTTTGTTTCTGTTCTGGCGAATGTGAGTAGGTACAGAGATGTCCCAGTGGCTTCAGTGCGGGTAGAGGTCTCAGTCTTCTTGCCAACCAGTCAAGTCAGCCCCTACATTGGCCTACAAAACTAGAGAACTATAAAAGCCATTAAAGTGGTGTGAACTGGAAAAGGAGAGACCGGAACAACCTGATAGGCAGAAAGACCTGCTAGCGGCACGCGAGGAGCTGGCGACACAGGTGGAAAGACTGCGCTCCTTTGATTATAAGGCATGCACCAATCGGGCCCAAGCAAAACGGGTACAAGTCGGGGGCGCTGCTGGCGTGGTTGGCGAACCCGGCGCGTAGAGGGACGCCGATTCTGGAGCTCCGAGATTAGGGGGGGTGGCGTATTATACTCAACAAGCCATCAACACACACTTTCTGAACTATTATACCACTCTTTATTAGAGTAGTCTAGACCCTGGAGCTGCCAATGGAATGGGGTTTTTTAGTAGCGCCATCAAGCATATGGCAAGGAACAAGACACCGGGGACGGACGGCCTTCCGGTAGAATTCTATTCTAAATTTGAAGAGATCCTGGCCCCGAAACTGGTGGTATTATATAACAAAGCATGTCGGGAGGGTTGTCTTCCTGTTTCCACGAGAGAGGCAATCATTGTACCTCTCCTCAAACCGGATAAGCCGGCCTGGGACCAAACGGCTTACAGGCCGCTTGCCATGCCTAATCTGGACTATAAGATATTGAGTCGAATCCTGGCTAGTAGGCTATTGGCCCACATGTCGAAGTTAGTTCACGTGGACCAAGTGGGATTTATCCCAACTAGGAACACGGCGATGAATGTACGGAGGCTACTGCGTATCTTGAGGGCGAACACTTATTGCAGGGAGGAGGCTTGTACTTTTACGGTCGACATCGAAAAGGCCTTTGATAGCCTAGAGTGGCAATATCTTTTCACGATCCTGAGGGCGTTCGGCCTGGTGGACCGCTTTGTGGAATGGATGTCGATCTTGTACAACAACTCCACTGCCAGGATCCGAACGGGAGGACTGATTTCGGCTGCTTGCAAGGTGGGTAGAGGCACGAGGCAGGGCTGCCCGTTGTCGCCCCTGCTCTTCACGCTGGCAATGGAGCCGATGGCTGTACATGCCAGGTCGGGCCGTCACTACCAGGGGCTGATGGTGGAGGGACACTTACAACACATTGCGCTGTATGCCGACTATCTACTTTTGTTTGTGGCTGACTCAGGGGAGTCCCTCCGGGGAGCTAAGGGACTGCTGCACTCTTTGGAAGAGGTTGCAGGGCTTCGCGTGAACTGGTCCAAATCCTGGCTTTAGCCCGCACACCCAGACAGGGATGGGACGCAGCCGGCAGAGGAGGTTCCATGGGAAACTAGATGGCTTGCCTTACCTCGGAACCCACATATACCATGACCCCGACGACATGCTGAAGGACAATATAGGGCGGGCTGTACGCAAGGTCAAGCGCTGCTTTGAGTTTTGGGAAAAGTTCCCGCTGTTGGTGGCCCAGCAGGGTTGACTTGGTGAAGATGGTCACACTGCCCAGACTCGTTTATTTATTTGGGACGCTCACGATCTGGATCCCAACTAAGGTGTTTGCGCAACTCAACACATTGCTTACTTGATTCTTGTGGGGTGCGGGGTGACGCAGGGTGGCTCTGGTCCCCATGCAGCGGCTCAGAGGGGAGGGGGGCTTCGCCTTGCCAGAATTAGAGGCCTACTACCACGCAGCGCAATTACAATGGTTCACCAAATGGGTGGAAAGCCGAACCCGACACCAGGAGGAAACCGATGGGCCGGACCCTCCCTTGTTGCTGCTCTCCCGGGTGCTCCTCCGCTTGCCCAAGGAGAATAGAATGGTCCTGCCTAACCTACAGGCGGTGCGCCAGTGTTTGAACCGACTGGCTAGGCGAGCGCGTACGTGTACTCCCTACGCTCCGGAGATCCCGCTGATGATATGTGAGGCTTTACCTCACGGTGGGGACTGGGGCAGGCTGCGGGACTGGGAAGATGTAGGGATCACTACTATAGGGGACCTGTTTGAGGATGGTAACCTTCAACCTTTTAACTACCTATTGGAGCGCTCCGACCTGCCACGGGGGGACTTTCTTCTTCATGCTGCACTGACAGCAGCCATTAGAAAACATTGGCGAGAGGGGATGGTGGATCCTCAGACTTCTCTGGCCTGCCAATATGTTGTAACGGCGGCGGGAACCTTTAAGGCGGTCACATGCCTCTACAGGAGGATCACCTGCAGCCTGAGACAGCCCCTGACGTCCCTGCGACTCAAGTGGGAAGAGGATTTGGGTGTACCCATTGAGGAGAAGCCATGGGGGGACTTGGTAGAAAGGGCCTGGAAGTGCTCTAAGAATGCACGCTTCCAGCTGATCCACTTCTATGTGTTCAATAGGGCGTACCTCACCCCGGGCAAGGTGAATGAATACTTTGGGAGGTCGACAGCATGTCCACGGTGTAACTTGAAGGGAGCGGGGTTCCTCCACATGCATTGGGACTGCCCGCATCTGGGAGAGTACTGGAGAGGGGTGACATCTGAACTGGCAGCAGCGACGGAGAGAGGGGTGGCATTGACACCAGGCTGCTGCTTATTACATTGGTTCCCGCATACTGCCAAGACCAAAGTCACTAGCAAGTTTATAGACCTGGGGCTGGTGTTGGCCCAAAGGGAGATTACCGGCCACTGGAAGGCAAAGAATGACCCCAGCTTAGCGCGATGGTCCAGGGAGTTAGTGAAATGGGCAGAGGCTGAGGAGAATTGCAGATTGCGAATGGCCAGGCGAACTGGGAGCGACAAGGCCCTGGAGACAGCACACGCATGGGTAGCATTGGTGGAGCTGGTGAAGCACCCAACGGCCAACACCGCTGGCACTCCTGAGCGGAGGGACCTGTAGCAGACAACTGACTTCGGGAGGAATTGATAGATTAGAGAGCTGAGCGCCGATAGGGCGGGATGACCCTGAGAGAGCATCTGTCCCTGACACCGAAACTTGAGGTCTGGGATATATGGGACACAGAACGTCACAGTCCTACTCACAGATCCATCAGCGTAACATTGTTAACCCAGAGACATGCCTCGGGGGGAAGGGGGGGAGGGAGGCGGGGTTAGTTGAGGTTGGGGGTGAGAGGGTTTTTTTAGAGTTACTTTATATGGCTGATGACCGGAGAGACTCCAACTAGTAGATCTTACAGATTCATATTGCAGGACGGCAGATGCGGAACGGGGGGATAACTCCCTTTTAGGCCACTTCACCTCACGTCAGGAGGGACTTTTTACAGACGACGATGCTGAGAGGTGGAAATATAGTATCCTGCTAAGTTCTATTTGTGATTTCAGATGTGTCCATTCGCAGCCGTACTCGGGTCATTTATTGTACCTGTGTTCTTTTTTTTTTTTTTTTGTAAATCTCAATAAAAATTCTTAAAAAAAGAAAAAAAGGCCATTAAAGTGGTGTTTAACCCCTTCCATGCGCATGACAGAACCACGCCGTCATGAGCCACGGGCGGCGTGTGCTCATGACGGCGTGGTTCCGTCATGCTGTGGCCGCTCCGCCCGCGCGGCACTGATTCCCTGCCTGTGCGGGCGAAATAATGAGTGGGCGGAGTCGTGACTGAACCGCGCCGTCATGAGCACAGCTCGCCCGGGACTCATGACGGCGCGGTTCCGTCACAAGCATGGCGGCGCCGTGCTCACCACCGCACCCCCCCCAGCGCCGCGGCGGAATTAGCGCCGCGGCGGAATTAGCGCCGCGGCAAAGGAGTTAATCATAGTTGGCTTCTCATAGGTCTATAAGCCAATTGTGCAAAATTGGTCCTATATGCCAATAGCGTGAAGTGTATCTTAGCGTTTGAACCGTACGTCCTACACTAGCTATAGCAAAGGCAAGAATGGGGGAAAGGCAAATGACCTCACATTTGATAAAACAGATACAACAAATAGGATAAGCGGTGGATAACCACCCAGAAAAGAAGTGTGGAGTATCATAATAGAAGGTTCTTGTTTAGTAACCATGAGACTGGAGCTTCTGCAGTCTAGGACATTGGTTACCACAAGGTAGGAAATATGGCGTAACCTCCATGTTATACGTCACCATAGTGAGACACATCTCTGCATGCAGGATGAACTGTAGATCAACAACAATGCCTGGATCACAGGAAGGTGGCTCAGAGAGCAGTGTCCCCATTGTACAAGTTCTCAAACTTGTCCCATCGTTTCTCTAGAGATGCTCATCCCATAGTACATGAGTGGTCTGTAGGGGGCCCACGTTATCTATCCAAATTACTAGCTTTGTTGTCTCTTCCGCCCCCAACATGTCAAGTTAAATTATGGGGCTGAAAAGGGTGGTTATAAATTCTTCTTCTTGACTAAGAATATAATAAACAAGAATTCAAATGTCACTAGATCTGGTTTATGAATGAAAGTGCCTTTAGTGTCACTGATAGGTTTATGCACTCAACAAGTCATCATGCACTCTGTCTGTTGCTCATCTTTGCACTTATGCAGCCAATCATCCATCTACGGACTCATTGTTACATTTCCACACTGAAACAACCATAATAAAACATACACAAACATGCTGCATTTTGACATGGTGAGCACATGCTTGCAATAACAAAACTAAATGTAGCAGCAGGTGTCCATCATGCTGTGGTACTATACTTAGACTAGCATTGTTTTAAAGTTTCAACATGGCCGCCCCGTTTAGAGCCAACGTAATGGGCATCTTAGAAAACTAGAACATTGATACACTATGGACAGTAGTATTCCATAATGATGCCTGGTATAAGGAAGTAGCCAAGTGGGGTGGGGAGCACTACAGAAAAAATGTGCGTCAAGCAAGTGGCTGTGAGTACTGCCTAGGAAGCTGTAGTATACGGGTAAGAAAAAAGTAAATAAAAAGAAGTGAAACAAATGAAAGGAGAACTTTAAAGGAGAAAACTGAACACTGAAGGACCTACCACCCAGACCCAACACTGAGCGGCATTCATATTCAGGTGAATGGTCAAGTGACCAGAAAAAAAACATAATTCACAGCAAAAGACTCAATGACTGATGCCAACTACACCATTTCCGCATACAGTGTGGTGCCGTGGATGGAAACAGAGTATAACTGACACTCAGGCAGACCAATGGCAGATGGGGTATGATGCAAAAACCCTCTACATACTGTATATTTATAGAGAGAGACAGAAAGAGAGAGACAGAAAGAGAGAGAGACAGATGTAGATATATGTAGAGATCTATTTCTTCATTTATATATCTGGATGTATGTCTTTTTAATTTTTGTTAATTGCAAGATACTAGCAAACAGCTAAGCCTGACAGGCCTTCCACCGAGATTCTAGCAAAAATAATTACAGGGCAAACCGTCTACTCCTAGGGTTGTCAAATGGGGTAACCATCACCAAAATCCTTTTTATCAAATGTAAAATGTTTGATTTCATGTAATGAAACATCTGACTGCAGGCTTTCACACAGTGCAAACAACTCACCCATAAAAGCCCACCTATTGGCCTTTACCTATGTGCTACATAGTAAATACATCAGGCCTATTCCATTTAACTTTTCATTATGAACAGAACAGACCCTTGGCATCTGGCATATCTTTCCTCAGTGAACCTATGGCTGTTATAGTTGGTTTGCCACTACAACCAACTCGGATCTACTGTTTTGAGCTTCTGCTTTCACACAAGGCATTAATCAGGCATACAGTCACTAAATTAAGCAATTATACAAAACTGTGGTTGGTGTTGGAACATATTATGTCTCCTGAGACGGTATAATAAGGATTGTGGCAGTAGTGCACATCTTTTATACATAGTTTATCAGAGGGGGGTAACCAATACCAAAACTCTTGCCTATTACAGTAATTTGTGGAATTCCATATAACAAAATACCTATCTGTTGGCTTTAATGCAAAGTAATAAAAATCCACCCTTAAATGACTGTTGACTTTAATACATGCTTTGAACAATTAATATGTCAGGCCTACTTGCTTTGTCATAACTTTTGATTATGAACAGATCACACTTAAGGAATGTACCATAACTTTTCTCAGTGAACAGATAAACCCTATAGCGTTTTACCATTGACTGGACACTATAACCAACACAGGCTTACAGAAGCGTGCGTAAACTGGTAATCATCATGCAGACATATACAGAATTAGAGATATATACAAAATTACAGTTGGGAAAACAATGTACATCTCCTCTCAATGGGGCCTAACAAGAATCATCACAGTAAAAATCTTCTACTCACAGGGTTTGTCAGAGTAGGTGACCAAACCCCTTGCCTACAATGGTAATCTGTGAGATCACATGTAACAAAACACCTATCTACAGCCTTTTACACAGTGTGATAAGAATCCACTGTTAAGAGACCTACTGGATTTAACAAATGCTTTTCACAATAAATTAGCCAGTCTTACTGTTGTAGTCATAACCTTTCATAATAAACACAACAGATCTACGGCATTTGACGTTAGTTTTCCCAGTAAACAAATCAGGCCTATAGATGTTATGGATGAATTGCCACCATAATAACCAACTCAGGTCTACTGTAATGAGAGTAAGCCTTCCCACAATACAAGCATACAGTCATACAATACAAATGCATACAAAAGTATAGTTTTCAAACCAAAATCCCCAGTGTCTCTAACGTGGACTCTCGCAGTGCAAATCTGTTATACCCACAGTTTGTCAAAGGGAGTAAACTAACACAAAAACCCTTGCATATTATGGTATTCTGCGAAATTCTGTGTATCAAAATTCCTTTCTTTAGGCTTCGATACGAATATAGTACTTAACAACGCAGAATTTACCCCGCGATACAATCACAAGGCGGTCGTTACAACGACCGCGTTGTCACAAAGCAGTGCCATTACAACGCAAGTAGTTACAACGAATTGTGCTAGATGGCGCACTGGACTTAGGAATAGTATGATTTACAATTCCAACTCCAGTGTGTGCAACAGTAGGGAAGGTGTTGGAATAGTAAATCATACTATTCCTTAGTCTAGAGCGCCATCTAGCGCAAGTCGTTGTAACGACTTGCGTAGTAATGGCACTGCGTTCTAACAACGCGGTTGTTGTAACGACCGCGTTGTGATTGTATCGCAGTGTGAAATCCATGTTAAGGTTGTTTCCCCTTCAATACAGAGTAATACCAACCGACCCTTAAATGCTTACTGATTTAACCATGTTTATCACAATAAATACACTAGACCAACTGCTTTTATCATAACTTTTCATAAGAAACAGCCACGCCCATACGCTTTATCACAAGCAACACAAACCTGCTGTGTTCGCCATAAATGTTTAACAAGGTACCAGGTTTACAGTAACAAAATTACTAAAATGTACAAAGTTACAGTATACCGAAACAATATAAAATCTATCCTAAGATACCCTAATAAGGATTATCATAGTGCACATCTTCTGACCCCATGGTTTGCTTAGGTGGGTCACAAGCACAAAAACCCTTGTCTACTACAGTAATCGGTGAGTTTCCATTTGACAAAATACCTACTGGCTTTGTCATAATGTTTCAAATAAACAGATCAAACCTATGGAATCTTGCATAAATATTTCCAATGAACTGATAAGCTCTGTAGCCTTTCCCACTGACTTGCTACCTTAACCAATACAGTGTATTATTCAAGTGCACCTAAACGGGCAAAAACCATGCCTATAAGCTGTAAAATTACAAATATGAAGCAAACTATTGTTTGCAAAACAATACACAACCATTTCAATAGGGCTTACTAAGAATTGTCAGTGAAAATCCGAGGGTTCGTCAGAGCGGGTGGTTGGCACCAAAACCCTTGCCGACTAATTTATTAATCAGTGAGATTACATGTCACAAAATACCTGGGTATTACCAGTAACACAATGTGAAAAAAACCCATGCAAAAGAGCTACTGGCTTCAACAAATGATTTCCGCAATCAATTAGTAGACCTACTGCCTTTGTCATAACTTTTTAATAATTAATCAACATAAGCAGATCAGACCTATGGTATCGGACATAACATTTCCCAGTGCACCGATCATGCCTATAGCTTGTCACCATAACCAACTCGGGCCTACTGTTTTGAGAGTAAGCTTTCCTACAAGGCAAACATCAGGTATTCAGTCATAAAATTATACAGGTATACAAAATTACAGCTGGCTAAGAAAAATATTATCTCTCCTAAAATGGCCTAACAAGGATTCTCAAAGAGTAAATTTTCTATATTTACCGAGGTTGTTGTGGGGGTAAACAACACCAAAACACTTGCCTACTACAGTAATCTGTGATTCTTTCTGCAACAAAATCCTTCTCTTCAGGCTTTCATAAAGATTAACAATAGTCAACCCTTAAATAGATTGATGTTAACATATACTTTTCACAATAAATTTGTCGGGTTACTGTCATGTCGTAACTGCTCATTGGCGCCAGGTCGCTGGTGGTAACAGAAGTCCTGGGGAAAGGAACGTAGTCAGGGAACATGAAAGGGGAGGAGTTTTGTGGAGTAGTATGGAGTGGGGATGGCTCACGGAGTGGTAGCTGAATGAACGCCAGTGCTAATGAACAAAAATAAGCAACTTTCAACCCCCTGGTGTCATCAATTACTTCCCGGCACCTTCGATCGGACACTTACTGACTTTAAAGTAAGATCTCATAATAAACATTTCAGGCCTACAGTCAGGATCATTGATTTGCCAGCATAGCCAACTAAGTCCTGCTTTACTGAGTACACACTTTGCCACAAGCAAAAAAACAAAAAAAAACAGGTACTCTTTTCAGAGGAAGCACACAAATTTGGCCCAATCAAATTCTGTACTCAGCTGCACCAACATGTGGATTGAGCCCAAGTCCCTATATCAATCAAGAGTAGTCTGAAAGCTCCTATTTTGTTGATCACATAAGATCTGGCGAAAGCAGAGTTCTAAAACCAGAACTAAAAAGATAAAAAAAGCAGCAAGCATGACGGATAGGAATTAGCAGATATTGCCTCAGTTTGAGGATTTTTTTTATTTTTTACTTTCAGCCATGTACAACATGGCTCAAAACATGAACAAAGCCAATTCCTCATTTAGGTGAGACCTGTTGACTCTCCCAATGATTGTTTAAATAGCAGAGGTCCTAGTACACTTATCCCATGGATCACTACGCAAATGTGATGCCATGCAGCAATGGCAGCGCAAAGGACAAGAACCATGTCATACAGTTCCAGTTCAGGGGCACAGTTTCATTTCCACGTAGAACGTCTCTAAGCTGAGCACAGAGAGCAGGAGCAGCATTCAATCAGTCTGCCAGTCGGGTCTGCCAAAATCATGCACATTTGAAAAAACAAAACAACACAAATTGATGATCACAATAAGCGGGCTAAGGAAGACTGCTGAATTCAAAAGCAAGCATTGGCAAAGACAATAGGTCTGGCTTGCATTTTGAGTCCTGATGATAACACTGAAAAAGAACACACAGTGGTAATTTGTTTTTTTCTTTCTATAATGCATTATGAGATAAAGAATGTATTTGTGTGATGATTACGTGTACTTTTGAGATATAAACAGTCCCCCATGAATGCCAAAACAAGCACTCTATAGTAGGTGAAATGGCAGACCAAGAAGCCAAAGTCATGCTGTGAGATGGTAATAGTCCCCTGGGTGAGGTCAAAGCCCACTCTATGTTTATTATACAGAATTGCTGGCCATAGTTCACCAGACGGCTGCGCTGTGAGGCCTGACGTAAAAAGAGCCAGTTGAATTGGCATCTTTAATGGCCAACACCCAGCATCTTAAAAACAACATAGTTAGGAACTCAAAGTGGTTCTACCTGCATAGTGCCTGAAGGCGACCAGTTCTACTCTCCTCACAGCCCCCACCTTCAGCATCAGTCCATGCAGGTAAGGGCGGGGCTGGGGCGGGGGCAGTCGACAGCCAATGGACTAGGGAAAATTAAATAAATCCTACTCCGTCTTCTGTCGACACCCCCCTCACCCCCGCCCCACCCCATCGCGCATACCTGCACGGACCGCTGCTGTTCAGCGTTATGCATCTGCCACTCATATTCTCCTACTTAGCACCTGCAGAGGCTGCCTGAGATGGGAAGGCTGGAGACCATGCACACTGTTCGGAAGTGCAAAAATCTTTATCTAGCCTTGGCCACTTTTGTTTACCCTTACCAGCACACCACCTTATGGCTTTAAAATATCTGTATGTTTTATGAATATGTTTTTGTGCGGTGCTTAATTTGTAAAATAAATGCAGGGGCACAAAAAATTTGATTTAGGAGCATGCCACTAGTGCTGCTGATTGCCCAAAAATTGGTCAATGTGATCCTGTGACTTATATAACTACACATATCTTTCGTTAACAGCCGACAGCGCACAAACTGGCTTTTCAATCACACGGGACCACAAATCAGCGGGCCTACATCTAGCAGTAGATGAAAAGAATGAGTACTTCCCCATCCACGGTGGGCAAGATCGTGCGTGTGTACTTGTACCAACAAATAATGAATGAATTAATGAACAAAAATGTTTTGTATACCATAACTACAGAGCTAGTATATTCAAAGAAGGATCTCATCAGACTTCGGAAGCCTAGTAGTTCATTGACAATTCTTCACTCACTCCTTGGATGATCATGAGGAGAGGCCAGAGAAGTTTTAAGGCCTGGGGAAATTGGGCAATTGCACAGGGCCCCCACTTTCCAAGGGTCCCCTGATAAAGTGAATTTAACACCTATCACACCTATGTTGATTTCTCTATAAGAACCTCTTGCTGCCTACGTGCACCTCAAACTTTCTCTACTGAGTATCATTTTTAAGAATTTTGGGGTTCCAGGAAAGCCTTTCTTTCAGCTGCCTTTGTGTGAATGTTACAAAGTACAAATCAATATTGTTTGCCAACATGTAGACATTCATTATTAGAAATTAGGTAAAAAAATGCAAACGTTTTCCAAACTGGGGGCCCCAAAATATTCCTTGCCCAGGGCCCCTAAAATCCTGAAGATGAAACCCAGACATCTCAATAAAATATAAAAGACTAGGTCTTGGAACCTGCTTAGGAGGCGTGAAACGCTATATCAGAAAAAACACAAGTGTTATAAACCTGTAGAATTCAAGTGGAATCCTAGCGCTCGGACTTGCCAATTCCCGTCGTATGTGAAAATGAAGGCTTTGTACAAGGCATGCTTTCAGACTGTTCGCGTAATTTCAGATTTCACATGGAAAAAGTGGTTGAGCCTTTGAAGCATAATAACCCAATGCAAGAAAGGACCCTGAAAGCCTTCATCTCCAGTTAATCCTCTGCAATCTCCCCAACACACCATCCAAAGGGCGTCGAGCAGCGTCAACAGATGCTTTGGTCCAAAGCCTTGCATTACGAATAAAAAACAGAACAAAGCATAGCAGACGTTTATCTCGGTTTACTTCCATGCAAAACAGGAGACAGGATGTACTATAGCATTATAGTCCATTGCGGAGAACGATGCCGGCTGTTAGAGGCCACCATACAAGAGACCTGAGCTGCTGGCGAGGGTCTATGAGGGAGAGGTCCTTTAACATCCGGGAAAGTTAGATGAAGAAAGGGCCATCAGGCTTTGAGGACATTCAACCAATTGAAGGAAGAATGCTCAAAATGATACGGGAGAAATAGAAAGGCAAGTATTGGAATGTCGGAACAGAGAGTCTATACCAACCAATATTGGCCCGAGCCACTCCAATCTCTAATGGCGCTCTCAATAGTCCAGTGTTCTACTGTAAAGTATAACTTGTCTGAGCTAAATGTGCATCGATCAACTGCTAACCCTTTGGCTTTGCCCATAGGAAGTCCTGCTGTTAAAATTGATGGACAGCACTCTAAGTAGGGTGGGTCCTTATGTTGGCATATTCCTAAGCACAGTACCAGAGCTAGAGTTTCATCACCTAATCGTTTACAGCAGAGGTCTTCAAACTGTGGGGCGCTCCACCCTGGGGGCTGTGGATGTATTCCCAGGGGGACACAAGTGGGTCTGCAATTACATGTAAATGAAGATAGCCTAGAAACAAGCCTTTCATGCTTCCAGGCTGTCTTCATTTACATACAGAAGTTAAAAGACATAAAAAATGAGTGAGAACAGTACTACTCAGTGGAATGGGGCAGGGGCAGTGAGAGTGAAGATGGGTTCAAAGACATGGCTTAAAAGAAGACAAAAAAATCGTAATTTTGTTGCTTTATTTTCACCTTAACGTAACTGCATATAAAAACACACACATCTCAAATGAAAAATGCATGCAAGTTACACCAATCAAAGGGAAATATGCCCTTTTAACTTACGAAATCTCAGTTGGCTAATGTAATCACTGCAGATGCCTTGTGTGTGATCAGAGAGTCACAGAATTATATTCTGATTGGTGCAGTGAGGAATAGTGACTTGTTTATAGTGCTACGTGGTACCAGTCTGCGACAGAAAGCACTGTGAATTTCATTATTTTAAAATTGTATAACACTGGATAAAACATGTTGCTCAAAAAAGATTTGTTATGATAAAAACAAGTGCATTAAAATATACATTTTAGTGATAAGCATTCAGACTATATCTAGTGTAAATATGTTTATATGTGTACATTAAAAGGGTGCACTCCTTTTATCGGACACATATATTACCTCTCAAAAGAAGAAATATTTGTCACTATGAAGCTGAGTCTCTCCATTAATTAAAACCTACACTGACTCTAAAGCAGCCCTTATATTTGGTGAGGAACCATTGCACACATTTACATTTATTTCAGGTAGCGGACATCTTGGAGAGAAGGCGTGTTTCTTATTTAGTTCTATACTACCTGTTTCACAGCTTAGGAGCCATCTGTGAGAGGGCACTGGACCCTAGTTATGGCAGTCTTACTATAAAAAAAGGACACTGGGTGCATTTTCCTTGCAAGCATTAGGGCTTATGTCACCATTGTTGCACACACAACAGGGCCCAAGCAACGGGGCTGGGGCGAGTTAAATGTGCTTTTTTGTTATTATTTTACACAAAGCGGCAGAAAGCCTGCTTAAAGGCATCTGGCCTAGTATTAATGGCCCTGTTAAGTGGGCAGGGTAGACAGCCTGCTTCGCAGGGCTGTAGAAATCATTGGTGCTACAGTTGCATTAGAAGCCTAGGGCATACTGGTGGTGCCAGTGTTTCTTTGAGCAATGGCCCAAGGAAAGGGAAAATGAAGCAGAGGAGACACCTTGATTTGAGCATCAGGGAGATGAGAGGGGCGATGAGAAATGGGAGGGAGAGAGATGATGTGAGATGGTAGCCAATGTTCACAACAAACATCAGAGGTGACAGCAAGACAGTAGCTATCATTAATGAAACCAGTGCAGTGGCACTTTTGCCCAGAGGCTCACTGCATCACAACTATGAATGTTTTGCAATACAAAGTGGGCATGGGGGCTCATTAGGGGAGATGGTGTCCTTGGCACAACAAAGAGGGGCAGCATGCAGTAGCTCATTTTCTTTCAGAAAGAGAACTGCCTTGTTTTGAGACTGCAGTGATGGTCCAACATGGCGGGGAAGGAGTGAAAGGAAGAAAAGACAGCCTGCTTCTCAGGGCTACAGCCATCCTTAGTACAGCAGGCGGAGTGCATTAGGGCCCACAGCCCTCCAATTATGGGGAGTAGTGTTTTTGGTCAATTCTGTTCTTGTTTGATGTGGTTGCTTTTTTTCTACAAGTCCCACACTGGTGTATGTCTTGTAAATAGCATATCTCGGACTTGATTCAAAAGAAATTAAGCGGGACGAAGTTAAGTGGCTCAGATCAATGTGTATTGCAGTTGGCCCACTGGGCTCTCCTTCTCAGAGGCCCTTAGGTTGAGTCTTCAGGAGTTACTGAAGGTGAGATTTGACCGGAGATACAAGTTTGATAACAGTCGGGTACCAAGGGCTTCTCAGTTAAATGTATTCTGTGGTTAGGAACCTCAGCATCGGACCACACTCAAGTAACTTTGTTTTTAAAAGAAAAGATATATGTTTTTAAACGCTTCCTGGAACTTATTGGAACTGTTTGTCAAATAAACAGTTTTTATGTCTTTTTGGATTTACAAATTAGATACATTTACATGCAATTGGCTTAAATGGAATTTATTTACACGTCTGTGGCTGTCCTGAAAATTGTTCATGCCTCCAGCTTTCATTGATCTACGCTATTTACCCCTGCTATACAGCAATATTGACTAGGACATCCTTGGGTTAAGTCTCATGCCAGAACTGAGTCGAGGTCTTTCAACAATTGGTAAGGGTCCAAATTTAGGTTGATGTCTTTTGTTACTAAGAATGCAGGCACTGTATTCAATGACCATTTCATGAACTAATGGCCCACCACTTGCCAACAACAGCATTCTCTAACTGTGTCAACTTTGCCTGAAATGGTCCTCTCGGGACATCAACAAAATTGTCTTTCTCAAATCTAGTGGAGGAATGGGAAAACTGTACAACACTGGCAGCAACTATCTTTCTCGCTATTCCCTGACACATTTCAAGTGCAGCAGAGGCGTGAGTTACTTTGTTACTTTATGTGGAGGAGTTGCTTCTTATAGAGTAACACATAACATGTGGGTTTATATTTGCTTGAAATGTGTCAGAGAACAGCAAGCAGAGAGAAAGATGGCGGCTGACAAGTGTCAACTTTTTGCTATTTTGTTCAGAAAAAAGTGACATTGGGAAAAATAAAATGACTGAATCTAGAATTTTGAACTGTGGGCTACTCAATTTCCCTGAGTGGAAGGTCCCTTTAAGCAGAGCTTCCTAATGTGATCAGACAAGAAAACAAGGTAATGGAAGTAGATAGCTTACCTTTTTTGATGAGGTAATTCATGTACTAAATAATTGTCCAAACATGATCACAAAGTGTGTAAGAGTCTAAGTGACTCCTTCAGCATTAGCAAGTTCCTCAACTGAGTGAGTGGTTCAAGCATTAAGAACAAAGCACCATGTCAGGCTTCTGTATCACAGAACGTCTTATTGCCAGCTGTGAAATTTCTTCTTGTTGCGAGTAGAAGACAGGCATATTACTACCTTTGACTCCCAGGTGAGCAACACTACGAGTCAACCTTGTTTTCAATGCAGGTTGACAAGGCTCTAGAGGCTTAGATCCTGGCTTTTGCCTTCATATATACACATCTTATTTACACAAATACTCTTACAGAAGAGCTGATCTGTGAAAAAGCCAGGTTTAGAGCAAACATAGCCGAATAGTATCCAATTTTAGGACATCACACCAATTCTCCGACTGGTGTTCTCGCTCCAATTCAATTCAACGCAAAGTGTCTGTATAGCACGTCATGGGTTTTGGCCTTGTCACTGTCGGAGACAAACGTCCATTGTGCCCTCTAGGGTCTAGGTATAACATTCTTCATCCCTCCACATACAGCACCCAAGAATGAAAGGCCCTTTCCGTGACGACTAAAGTGCTTACCAATCCAGATCTCTCTGCCACCTGACATACCAAATGCACTAAGTGTCAAGCTGTTCCCACACTTTACCTATTTTCCCATCTATTCTTCTTAATTTACTGTTTGACTTCAGACACGTTCTCTGATGTCCTCTCATAAGGGTACAAGAACTGCAAACTTGAAGAAGTGTCGTTAACATCATAACATCTTCTGTATAGAATTGCATTGCACCAGCATGCCACAAGGACTTTACCAGGCGGTTTTTGAAGAAGGAAGAAAACTCGAAAGGCTACTTCTGCAGAAATTACCTCATTATGAGAGTAAAACCGAATTTGGTTAGGTGGAATAAGTTGTGCCTTTTTGATAACACATGACGTACTGAAGCACACTTTTATTGCATCACAACTCTAATGCACTTGAACTAGAAAAAAAATGCAAAACTCTCATCCCAGATAAACTCAAATGTATTAATCATGCACATTCCATGGCTATCGGCAATGACATCAGGAGGACATCTGCAAGCAGAAAATGGGACATCACTGCGGAAGAAGAGAAAGGAAAGACAAGCTGTCTCTTTCCCATAGTATAGTGCAAATCAGAAATTGCCCAAATTCTGCATTGTGGAAGTGATAATATCATGTAACTGTTGAAGGGCACAATGACACGTATCCCAAGAAAGCACACAAAATATTACGTGAAAAATCTTCTGAAATCATTTTTGTTAATGAAGATTTTTCAATTGTAAGTCATGTCTTTTTATGTCTTGACTTAGAAAAAGACTACAGCATCTATAATATCTTCTTGAGACCTGGTAAAAGGACAACCTTTTACACTGACCTTGTGTTTAGCCCCAAGAATCAGTGATCAGCGTTTAAGAATGGTAGCCTTTTGGAAGGCCTACAGGGAAAGGTCGCCAATGCAGGTCACTGCCGGCTAAAGGACTGGACTCCAAATGTCATGACTTCAAAAAGATCACTGTGAACAAGACACATGGAAGATAGTTCAAGACTGTGATTCAAAAAGGGCCACCACTCATTCTGCGGATAACTTAGCCATGACTCCAAAACGACGTGTTCTCAAGAGACATTTGGAAGCTATCCTGGGACCAGGACTTCAAAAGAGCAACAAATAAGACTTAATTTAGTGGATATCTTAGTCCTGGCTCCTAAAAGCCTTCTACTTGGATGCATTCTGTATGCATCTTTGGGTTATGAGGCCAGAGTGGCTTCTGGTAGATAAATTGAGATTATGAACCCAAACTAGTCACTTCTCAGAAGACATTTTGATGGCCACGTGAAGGTTAGGAAGAGGGAGGGCTTTGGTTCCATTATCAGTCAATACTGGGTTTTGTTTGGTAGGATTAAGCATGATTCGCCTTTTTCTGATAGAAACTCCACTAAAGTCCATATTTGTTAGCTGGGAATAAAATAAATAGCTCTTTACACAGAAATAAAAATGGATGCACAAAATAGCTATCCATAAACATTATTATATAGGAATTGATAGAGAATATTGAAAATGGGTTACAGAAGGTTCACAAACTTACAAAAAAGGCCAGCTCCTATAGTTCAGACTTGAGTAATATTGCTCGTGCAGCCTAAAACACAGGCAATGCCTCCATATGCAATGTTGTGAGAGGAAGCTGGCAAATAAAAATAAAAGACAAAACTGCTAACAGTATAGCTGCACCCTGCAAGATACAGGATGGAAGCAGTCTGCTAGCTGAATAGGTGTAAGAAACAAAAGTTATTCTCACACTTGGCAGGGGGCAGCCTCTGGATGCAGTGCATGCTTTATGGTAGAAGAGGCGTGGCAAGGCTTAGTGCCCGATAGCCGAGTGACTATGCGGATAAAGCAAATGATGGAAACAAGTTTGCCATTGAGATTAGCTGAGAATGGCTGCCAATGCTTGTTGGACGCTAGGGAGCTGTGCAGCTCGTTGCCTGGCAGTGAAGGCAGATCACACTTGGCAGCAGGCTGCAGGGATGACCTCTGGGTCTGACTGGTGTAACTATGTGGCTACTGCAATTATGCTGCAAGGGAAGACCAAATTAAATGGCACTGTTGACTCAATTATGCAGCATTATATTACACATTCACGTTGATATTGTCTGGGCAAACGCTCCACTTCGTTAGTACAAGTTAAGCACATGACCACAGCAAACAGCTAGTGAAAGGTGACCGTTAACCACTGCAAAGGGTCTGCCACTGCATTACATTGCACTTTTCTTTAGCAACTTTTGATCCGTTCGAGGTAGAAATATTTTTCTTAAAAACGACAAATCATGCAGATGGTGGCAGAGTAAGTGGCTGGTGCGAGAAATCAATAATTATGTGGCAATGCCACATGCGTTGAATCGCATTCCGGTGGCTCCTAGTGAAAGAAAATCGTGATTTTTATGGACAGCTGGTCCATGGAATTCTACATGTGGTGTAATGAATGCAGGGCTGGAATAAAATCCCTGGCAGATGCCTTCCAGCCTTTCCTCATCTCTCTCCCTCTGGTGCCTGGAGAAGGGGTTGGGCTAGCAGCCTTTCATGGCTGGCACAAATGCTCAAAGATTACCACTGAGTAGGGAAAGGCAGACTTGACACATGCAAGATGCAGCAGGCCTGAGGCAGAAGCACAGCCCTCAGAGTTGTTGGAAGACAATAATGCTAGGAAGAGATTTCTCCATAAAAGCAAAGGTAATCTTTCGCTAGGCCACCTGGGTCACCAGAAGAGTACTTTATGTATGGTGATAAGCGCCCAATCTCCATGCCGAGGTCTCCCAACATGCCCGGGACTGGATTACACAAAAAGTGATGGAGAAAATGCACACTTACACAAGTTACTCTTTCCTTCACTACTGCCATGTTTGTGAAACTTGGAGACGGCACACAAAGTACCCCTCAGGTTTCATGAGGCGTGTTGAATGCCTAGCAATCTCTCTAATGCGGTCGCACCACAAACATAGCCATTATGAAGTTTTGATAAATATCCATGAAAACGTACTACATGCAGCCCTAAGTTTGTTACAGATATTTAAAAAGCAATGCATTCTGGGAGGCAGAAATATGCAAATCAAGGTAAACATTCTTCACTCCTATCATGTTCCTGAACTCGGTTGGCCACACTTAAGCAGCTAGGAGGAAGATGCATCTTAGAATTGCATTTTTGACAGACGTTCAGGGTTGATTAAAAAAAACAAAAAAACTACCACCCATTACAACACTTATACATTGTATAATTTCAAGTCCTATCCTTTTTTCATTCCTCGTCCTACTTAATAGGATGATTTGCTGTATTTGCCTGGAGCGCTTAAACAAAGCGCGACAAATAAAAGAATGCAAACATTTATTGGGTGGAAGGGAGCTTTCTAAAACCATTTTCTTAAAAAATATCTTAAATTAAGCTGCCCGTTCATTTTTTGCATTGATACCAATATAGCAAAAACTGTGACGTTTGTACCAACACAGAGCTCGAAATACCATAATTTTTGTATGTATGGATTTATTGGTATTTATATGGGTGTCAATCTAGCTGTTAAGCAAAGATGAGCTGCGTATACTTTGAAAGATGATACAATACTGTGCACACCAAGTGGGGATTTGCATTTTTGTAACTATACAATTACATGACCTAGTTCATATTTACAATTGTTGTCCTCATATTTACATCTTTGCTCTCAGGAAAGTTAAGAGATTTGCCTAAAATCACATGATTTTCAATCAAGTGGGGAGGCCTGGACTCGAACCCAAGTCCTTAGATTCGAGAATTTGATCCCATGTCTGCAGGTTCCAATGTCAGCCATTTAGCTACTAGACTGCGCTGAAAAGAAATGAACTACAATGACGCATATCTGAAAAAAAATCCATGCAAAATCAGACAATAGCGGGAATGTATAGAATGCATCCTCATGTTTCCAGTATTCGTATCTAACCCGCTTCCACGTGTGTGCGGCACTAAGCAATGCGTTGGCAGGATAATGGAGTTTTTGCACCCTGGGGAGTTCCGCTCTTCAAGCTGGCGGGAGAGGATTGCTTTGTTCTTGGTCATTGGGTCCATAGAAAGAGAAAGCGCCTGTCCCCTGGAGATAATGGAACAAAGCTGGCAGTGCGACGCATCCGTCTGGTGATAGCGGTGCCTCCATCAGAGCCCAGGCTCCTCCACACCATGAGTGTTGTGTTTGATGTGCATCAGGCAGGCTCTGACGGTGAGCCTTCCTGGTCAGTATCATCTCCTGGCATACGCAGAAGATCAAATGCCAAGCGCAGGGTGTGTTTTGTTGACGTAGCGCCTTCATATGCACTTTCTGGGGCAAAGTCTTAAACATGAGCTGGGGAGAAGCTACATCTGAAAAACCAAAAAAGGATTTCAGAGAACACCTTCCTGCACCCTCTGTTTTTCACCATGGCTGAACATCCAGGTTCCATGAACCCAGAGCGATCTCATTGGTCGACTCCGGTTGTCCTGAATTTGGTCAGCTACGGTTATTTTCAAAATCTCCATCCTAATACACCCCAAATCTATGCATTTATTTATTTGAAAAGTTTTATAAGGCGCGGACCTTTCCATTTGTTTTTCTAGGGGTGCTTTGTGGTACTTATGGTGACCATAATAATTCCAGTGATTTGTAATTGTTAGATAATGCCATCTACACAAATAGCTTTGTACCAATGTTTACACTTTTGTACATGTTTCTGTAACATAAGCTTTTTAGAGTATTTGTAGAATTTTTATGACACACCACTGCATGTCCTAAGGCAGTGTTAAACTTTATAACAGTGATGTTGGTATTAGTGTCACATAGGATGTCCTCTATCACTGAAATACCCTTGCATGCCCTTGTTTTATAAAATTTGCGCAAAGTGGGCAATTACCCAGGGCCCTCCTGATAAAGTGAACCCTCCCCCCAGCCTATTACACCTATGTTGATTTCTCTATCTGTGTAAGAAAAGAAAGAAAGGTAAACCGCAGTGGCGGCCGGTACAGGTAAGAGTGGTGAGGCGGGTAAGCTGACAGACGATGGGACAAGTAAAATTAAGTAAAAAAATAAACCTACTCACCTTGCACTCGCCGCATCGCTGACTCGACGATGCGGCAAACGCAAGGTATGTGTTTTTTTATTTCATTTTATTTATCCCGTCTGTCGACTTCCCTGACCCCCACCCCGCCCCATGGCGCTTACCTGTGCCGGCTGCCACTGGTAAACAGTAACAAAGGGTGATAGCAGGGATTAAAAGGAACCTTCAAGAGTGAGATAAAGAGACAAGAAGTGTAGATTGTGGAGGAAAGACGCAGGAGGTGGGATAAAGAATAGATAGCCTTGGTATTTGACAACCCCAGCATTTGCAAAAGCTGGAGGTCAGCTTGAAGGGGGCACGCACAACCCCATACCAAATAATAAAAACGGCCATGGTGAATTGGGTCCCTAAGGCTCAGAGGCTCAAGGGGGGGGGGGGAGGGGTTCACCTTCTCCTCTAATTATCAAAACGGCCCCATGGATAGGGTCCCTAGTGTCTCAAAGAGGGTACAGCACACCCTCCACCCAAAATAAAATAATGTGCAGTATCTCAGGCTCCGCGGATCTTCTGTAGATTTGCGGCATGGATTTAAAAAACAAATTCCGTTTTTGGCCCTAGTGGGAAACGTGGTGGTCTTCACTGTGTAGTTAGTCAGGTCACACTTTCCATAGGAAGAGTGTTTTTTGCTTTGCTAATAATTCTGGAGCAGTTTAACAAATCTTCACAAAACTTTCAACAAAAAAAAACTTCATCCACCTCATCTCCATTTTAGAAAGTTTCATTGTGATCAGCCAAACAGGGGATGAGAAAAAGGGGGTCTCAAAATGAAATTTCCCCATGCAATTTACATAGAGAAATTAGACAGTGATACAGAAAAAAACAGCTGAACAGAATTATATCACGTTTGGCAGAAAGCTAGATCTTTACACAGAAAGCTTACTTTTTGTGATTTGGTGTAAATTCGCTCAGTAGTTTTGGAGAAATTGGGGTTAAAAAAAATATAGATACATGGACACTTGGTCCTTGGGTGCCCCGCTTGAGTGGGAATGTAAAAAAGAAAGCTTTGTTATTGGCCAAGCTGGCTCATTCTCCCGTTGGTCATATAGCTTCAGTTGAATTGAGATCGGGCTCTCTGGCAGGTCGCAACATCAAAAGAAATGCTGCAGCTGCCATTCCTGGACACAGGGACCCGGTCTCGCAGGCCTTGTGCTTAACCCCATATTGCGCACGGTTGAAGGCTATGCAGCGGGGGTTGGCCCACGATGGGTGGGTGGGTCTTGCAATGAGATCTTACTTTATGTTTAAAAAACACTAGAAATTCACATAAAAATCTAAATGTCAAAATCACGTTGTAGTCAGGTAGGATAATAATACTTAATTATTATTTTTTTTAAACTAGAAATTTGTGTGCTGCAATCACAACAGCCAATCTTGGTGCCATTTCTACTCTTGTCAAGGATCAGAGGGAATATCAATCTTGTTGGGGAAGCTCCTGTTAGGCCTTCTCCTTTGACGCGTGCGCATTTATTGACGTTTGCTGTACCCAATTCTCTCTGTGAGCCACAGTTATAAATTTGATACTCAGTGAAATAAACCTAATGTTCTTTCTTATAACCAGGCACTTTGATGGGGATGCGATCGAACTCCTCGTGAACTCCTTCCCTTCCAGACGATGGGCAAGTGACTGCTTCATCCCCGGCGACGCCGAGCCAATTAGTTGATAAAAGAAAAGCTAGAGCATCAAAGAGAGCGCATTAATTTTCTTTTCCCTCAGATCCCACCTAGACTCCACTAACAATAGAGGTCAGCGTAAGAATAGATTCTGGTTTATTCCAGATCTTTGCAGCGCTGCAGAGTCACACACCTCTCTGCAATGATGCAAAAGTAGGCTTGCAAAGGACCAGCAGTTGATAATAATTGGTGATTAACAATGACCATGATCTGGGGGGCAAATCAAGATATTTGGTCAGTGGGCTGTACCCAAAAATCTCAACAGGGAACTATTTCAGGGAAGAGGTGTGGCGCAGCGGCCAGGGCGACTGACGCCGGATGCTGGGGATCACGGTTCGATCCCCGGCACCGGCGGCAGGTCAGCCCAGCACCCTGTAACTCTGGGCAATAGCTTGCTAATCTTCCCAACGGATCCCAGCGCCGGGAGGCCTACGGGTAGCTGTACGCTTTACAAATACTGGATTTATTTCGACGTACGTGACCACTGTTCCTGGCGGACAAGCCCCTTATCGTTTCCCCCCGCTCCCTGAGGTTATCTGGGGAGGTTTCAAGAGAGAGAGGGAGGGAGGGCGAAAGTATAGAGAGGGAGCAGAGAGAGAGAGGAGAGAAAGATAATAGATGGATGAAAAGATAGAGTTTGCTTGAGGAGACGAAGGGTAAGGGACAGGTTTCACTATTTTTGCCATGGTTGCTTTTGGTTACCCAGCCACTGGCTGGTAAATACCGGTTTTCTGCTGTTAGGCACCCAGTGGGAGCAAATTGGAGGCACTGAGGGGCCTGATAAACCTTACATTACTTGTGGAACCATGGAGGCACCTCTTCCCTAGGGACGATATAGGAGTGGGTCTGAACTCCAGGTTGTAAACTTGTGCATTCCCCAAGGGAGACTGGTACTCTGGCAAACCTTGCAGTGGGTGCCACACTTAGCGTATTGCTCCCTTGTTAGCTCCTGGACTGTCAAGGAGGTGTGGCCATGGTGTGCAAGGCTAGAGGGTGGAATGACTGACAGTTCCTGCAGAAGTCTAATAGAGAGCTAGTAGGGAGTGGCTTGAGAGACAATGTTTGATTAGGTATGATCTGACACTCTTGTGAAGAGCTGTAGAGTGGAGTAGATTTCTGTAGGTAACTTCGGCCCTACAACTCCCTGCCAGGGTGCATCTTACCTCAGGAGGACCCAGGACACCCCTAGCCTGGAGATTCTCTCAATACAGAGATAGAGGGCTCTTGGGCCCTTTAGTAGCACTAGTCTTACTCGAGCTATCAGTGGTCACATTCCCTGGGGCTTTCATGGTCCTGCACCATCTCAACAGCGAGCCAAGGCCTGCTGGAACCCAGAACCTCCAGACTCCTAGCAAGGATGTTAGTGTGGGATGCACAACAGATTACCTGTGCAGGGCCACCAACCCATATGGATGAGCAAGGGTAGAAACTGGACTCTCGTCTAATGTCTACAGAGTGAGGCCACCTCAGACTTCACACTCTTCCAAGTGCTAAGCCATAGATGTTCTCCACAGGGACAGCAGGCATTCTATATCATTCTATACATCTTCGAGTGATGCAGGATTCACTGCTCCTCACAACAGCTCATGCAGATACCACTAATATATCACAAATGTATTGTCTGCTACCTACAGAATGTGTGGGAGCCCCCTTAGGCCCTAGCACCCAGTGATATCTCTCTCAGCAATCAAAATCCCTATTCCTATTTAACACCCTCTCCTTGTTGCCCATTAGGCTAGGAGGTTTACGCCTATAAGTAGGACCCTACTGTTCCATGTTTATGTAAAGGAGGCCCTTGCCCAAGGGATTGCGCTGATCTGACCGATCAACTAACTTAATACTGGTTCAATGAGGCTGCAACACGTGCAGTAGTCACAACATCCCCGTCAGGGTTTCTACTGGACCCCTCCATCCCCTGCCAAGCGTCCCTCTACCCTGGCTGTATCCATATACCAGATCTGGTTGGAAAATGTTACTTTCATTTGGGAAAATGTTTCATTCATCATCCCACGCAGCCTGCATAGAGATGTTTAGGCCCCACTGCCAGGCTTCTCATTCTGCCCCAGCATGGAGCTCCTGTGCAGCGCTGAACATAAACGCCTTCTAGTAGCGATTTCTTCTCCTGTCAATTCTCTGCACTTGTCTCTGCACATGCCTCCATTTTGTAGGCACATTTGACTCCAAAAACGTCCTATACAGTGTACTGAAAATTTCAATAAGAAAAAACTTCAAAAAAAAAAAAAAAAAAGATCACCATAAAAAAGAAAATGCATCAATGGGCTGCAGTTAACAATTGACATTATTACTATACAATGTATAGGGAGAGAAGTTTGCCTAAAGGCTAGGGTGGTCGACCTCGAGTCTAGGGAAATGGGTTCGAGTCTCGGCAATGAAGCTGTACACCCTGTGATTCTGGGCAAATCACTTAATCTACCCGTGCCTAACAAAAATGAATGGTCCTCATGTAATGCAACTGGTGCTCATGTAAAGCGCTCTGATACCCGATTTGGGTCAAGTTCCCGCTATATAAAAATCTGTTAAAAAAAAATATATATTTTTTTTTTAAAGAATGAATGAATGAAAAAAATTCATAAAGCGCAAACAGCTGCTTCAAGGAGCGTCCTGGCACTGCAGAACAAGGGACACTTGCAAAACTGACAAATTAGGGAGTTAGAACAGCCAGGTTTTCCATAGTTTCCTAAAATACCTCTAATGGTTAGTGTGGCGGAGGATAGGCGGTAAGTTATTCCAGGCCTTAGTCACCAGGAAGGAGAAGGAACGGCCTCCCTTTCTGGTAAGCCTGATCCTAGGTGTGCAAAACAGACGGGCATCCGATATGTTCTAAACGATGCTCCATTGGAGGCCTTTCTTAGATCCTACTTCTTCGCATTAACACGTTTCAATACCTTCACGGGTCTACCTTTCTCCTAATCAGTGGTTCAAACTTCTCAATAGCGCATGGGGTCAGGTTCCTTTTTAGGCACCGATATATATCAATTCTTTTTTTTTACTAAATTAGTAGAAAACTTTTCAACCCGAAAACGGCCATTACTTATAATATCATCTGTTGTAATGGAACAAGAAACCACGGGGCAACCAAGCGCTACATGACTTTGTTACGTTATTGATATGTTGAATTGTAAAGGTTAAAAAACTCAAAACAATTGGTCTTGCGTCGCAAATCAAAAGATCGAGAAGGTGTCCATTTGAAACACAGTGAAGGGCTTTCATGCCTGCAGGGGACATTACCATCTCTGTTATCAAGTGGGATCGGATCATAAGGCACATTTATTTCAAACTCTTCCCGGGTTGGTTGTATCTTCACCAGTCACAGTGAGCTACAACAACCTTGACCAGCGTGGATTCCACCAGCCTACAAATTGCAAAAAGAGCACCAGGATCACAACTGTGTACTGTAACAACATTATGGACACAGAACTGAGCACATATTAATGGAAGAGAGAGTTACTTTCCTACAAAATATAAAATCCAAAATGTCCAGAAGACTCAAATAAAGTCTTTGCATAGCTGAAAATGAAAGCTACCATGTCATAGGACACCTCAACAAATGAAGGACTGTGGGGTCCTACATTGGTTAGTTACTGCATCTTACGTAAATTAACTGTGCAGGTCTCGCTGTCCGAAAGGAATATCACATAGAGAGAGAGAAAGTAGACATCAATTGCCAAAGGTGAGCAAATGTAGGCGCGCTATGGAGAGATAAAAGATATTTCTGAAGTGTGCTTAACATCATGAACATTTTCACATCAAAGCAAAATCACTGCCCGAACTAGGCCTAAACCTGCTCCTAATCCACCTTGAAGCTCCGTGCAGCCATGGAGTGTGTTTATTTCTCCTCAACACACATAGCAAAATGAGAAATTTTGACATGCGGTTTTCGGGAACTCCAGAGTGAAAGTTGCACTTTCCTTAGCAACAAGTTCAAGGCTCCTCCTGCAGGCCACTGTTAAGTATTCATAATATGAGACTGTCATTATTTTGTGTGTACCCAGATTTGTACTGCTAGTTCTCATGGCTTTAGGTCAAACGGGTTATTTATTTATTTATTAAGTTTTATATAGCGCCAACATGATCCCGAAGGATATCAGAGCGCTTTACATTTGTGCTTAATTGCGTTGAACCCAGTGCTCTGTAAGGAGAGTGTAGGAGTATCGCAGCCAATGCCTCATGGGCCCCAGGTAAAACATGGGAGACCAGGGCAACAGATGTCAAACTCCCCACAGACCATCCCATATCTCCTAACAGATCCTCAAGAAACACCTTGGGTTATAGCAATATTAATTTAGGGGATGGAGTTAGATGATCTTGCATTACATATTGTATTCTGATTTGTCAACCTGTGTAACAATTCAATCATCTTATCCTGACAATGCGATTTTCACAGTCTGTTTTGTTATAAAAGAACCCAAAGCTGGAGGTGAGCCAGTCTGATTTGCCCGGACTCTTTGAGAGCAGATCCTCGTTAGTCTCTCTCTTGCTTAGAACTTAGAATGCTTTTACTCCGAGACCTGGCCTCATGCCGGTCTCTTTCCTGCATTTGATTAAGTCTTATGTTAATTCATTATATTGATTTATTAAGCATTTTCACTATTATTTTTGCACTTTACATTTGTACTAAGCCTTCATGGTTTGTAACTTTTACTGATCTTGAGCCTTCTTGAGACTCAAGGTTTATTTAACTGACTAGGCTGATTTGTTTGCTGTTTATCTGCTACCTGTAGGGACACATCGTCTCATATGAGCCTGAGGTTAACACCGTCCTCGATCCTGCACTGGCCCATCATCTCATATTTTTTCATAAGATAGCATCATCAAGGGCCATCCCTTTAACTCTAAATTTCAGTTATGAATGATAGCTAGGCCTCCCAATGTTATGGCATTTATTTTTTTACCATTGTCGCCTGTATTTAGCCATATTTATTTTTTGTTAATTTTATCTATATTTAGCCATATTTATTTTAGGTTTTGAGAAAAAATTAAGCTGAACCTGGTACATCTCCTTATTTATTTAATCAATAAATGTGCACTCATGCTCAAATGCCTGACAGGCTTCAGCAATATGAACACCTACAGATGTTAAATCAATGCACTTATGTGAAAATATGTTAATTTTAGTATTAGCCTTATACACGTCCACTGCTGTTTAAGACTCTAATGAAATTCCTTTCTTTTTTTTGCAAACCCACTCCCTGCCTGTCCATCCGAACAGCTATTGGCCTGGCAGTCTTGACGGACAGCATGTAGAATCACTCAAACAACAAACCAGTTCCATTAAGTTTTAAAATGAAGTACAGACAGTGAAATAAATAGTTTTACATCTGTATTTATCTGTAAAAATCGGTATAAACGGAAAACAGGGAGCTTTAATTAGAACACCTTCGCCTGGTGCATCATCTTTGTTTCTTTAATAACATGGAAAATGCTTCAATCCTCGCAGAAATCCAAGAAACCCACAAGCAGTTTCCTTGAGGCCATTTCAGCATTTCAGTGCCTGCTTGGGTGCTGTTTTCAGGGACCCACTGGTGTCTTTGGGTCCTTAGCAATTTGTCCAATAGTTTAAGGGCCAAAGCAAACAAAGACATTACACAAAGGCTTCCCGGAAGGCGTCTATTCCCCTACTTGGAAATGGGTGTATATTATTCTAACCTCTATCTGCTTTTGCTATAGACACACTCATTGGAAGCAGCAGAGTAGTTCTTCCCAAAGTAAGTGAGCCACTCAAGTGTCAAACATTTCCTTTACGATGTTCCTACAGGCCCTAATCTTGAACTGCGCACTATAGTAAGAGCACTAACTCCCAGCAAAGACAAATCGCATCCAACACTAACTGGAATTCAAGGAGGCATTCAAGACCTGCCTCTTCACCAATCGATGATGAGGGATCACATTTGCCAACAGACCAAACCGCTGAGCATCAAAAGGAAGGACAGTGAGGACAGCACAGCCCTCTAGATTATATCTACACTAGAAGGAGAACCAAATCTCACACAGACCTGGTAGACATGGGCAGTTGTGCAGGGATCTTTCCGTTCCCCTTGTTCCACTGTAGCATACGTGCAGGTTCACAAATGCAGCAACACCATAAGAGCAGCTACTTCCAGTCGTGCACAGAACCAAGACACTTTCCACATTTCCACACCCTTCCCACCAGACTATGGGCCTGGTTTGGATCTCAGGGAACGGGTTACTCTATCACAGCCCGGTGACGGATATCCCATCCATCGAAATTTAAATCCCAATATAGCCTATGGGATTTATATTTCGGTGGACGGGATATCCGTCACCGTTGTGATGGAGTCACCCATCCGCTGAGATCTACATCAGGCCCCAAGTGTCCTATCTTTGACTCTTTTCGCGCCACTGCACACCCAGTGAAAAAAAAGCACGAAAAGAGGTCAACATACACGACAACAAAAAAGTTTCAAGTAGGTCACACTACAAACTTGCCCCTTTCCAAATAAGTACACCCTGGAGAGTAGCTACCCAGCTGCTAATAATTTCCAGCACATCATCAGGGGTACGACGCACTACTGAAATGCAACTTCAGCAAATAAAATAGGTTATTGACTTTGATAAAATGATTGTTTCTAGCCCAGACACCAACATATAGGCATTCCAAAAAACTGTGTAAGCTCTTCTGCATAAAGCTTGATCCTACCTCGAAGGTCCTCTGACTATACAAACAAGCCTTCTGCCTGTGCCCATACCCAGAAAAGATAACTACTTTGATAATGCGCGGTCTTTAGCACCAGCCAACATTGTAGTAACAAATGGGCAAGAGGGTATTTCTGTCCACCTCCTTCCTTTTGGCTACCATACCTGTGCAACAAAATCGTCATTTTTTCTGAAATCAGAAGCCAAAGAACATGCTGGTTGGCAGCAGGCGGCTACCGCAGATTTAGGCTGTGACTAGTTTCCATGGCAACTGAGCATCGGGGCCTGGAGCTGCCTGAATCCAACATGAAAACAACTGTAAAAAATTGTTAGCACAAGGCTGTTGACGGCGGAAACCTGGTGATTTTCCATCTGCGGGTGATGTAGCAGAAAATAATTGTAGGGAGGCTGGGGGGGGGGGGGGGGAGTATTTATTTTAACTGAGTGACTTATGCCTCAGTTTGAGGCATCGCCGTCATGATGGTGCAGCCTTCCAGCTAGAATCCCGCCTAGTTGAGAACGGCAGAAAGTCCTTTTTACTCCTGAAATTGTGATGCCCAATGGCCACTGAAACACTGCAAAACACTAAGTTGCTGAAATGGAGTTGGGATTTCATAGCACCACACTGACACCACCCCTGGAAGGGCTCCATCCTGCTGAGCCACCTCCCATCATGGACCCCAACCCTAGAGGAAATAAACTGTCTCCACCTCCAGGGCTGGGTCTGCCTCAAGACCAGCTGCATCGGACTGTAGGCAAATAAATACAAAAAAGAGAAGGCCAGAATACAGGCCTCCTCCATCGACTCACCCATGATCTCGAACATGTTCCCCAGTGATCTCAGAAATCCTTCCAACCTTCTACAATCCAGATGGAAATTGAGAACACAGCTCCTTGGAGAGCCCCAGCATCTGTGCGTTCTGCTTTCATTCCAAGCAGGCAGGCAGTGCTCTGCTGACAGGCTCTCAGAGCTCGGTCAGCCTGGCCTGGAAGGCCTTGATGTAGCAACAGTGAGTCAAGAGTTTTGTTACCAACTATTGCTGCATCATCGCAGTGAGTTATGAGATTTAGAAACCGAAATAAATGATAGAGGCCGTCTATAACAGCCAAACATAACAATAGCAGAAAAGACATATGATTGAAAAATTCAACTTACCTTAATATGCAGTCACTGTATAATTTGCAATGGTGTGCCTTTCTTGCATATGTTGAGAACTTTGTTTAATATAAAAGAACAGCAACATTCCTTCCTGTGCCCACAATGCCTGTCGATAAAAGGCTTTTCCATGCTCGTCAGATACAGAAACGCAGCAGTGGTACAGAGAGTCCCTTCTCCTTTCACCATGAACACTATTGCGCCTTTGGACGTAACCACTGCTTTATGGGAATAAGTGCGCTTCCGCCCCACTTGGCCTCAAACAAGGAATTAAACTGCCCAACTGAATTGACTGTGTGTGTGTTGTCGGGTCGTAAAAAGATGGAAGGAGGTAAGACCAGCAGCTCAATTCATAAACATTTTTAATGGCGTTCCTCTACTGATGCACATTCAAAGAATACCCCCCTCAGGTAATATTGAAGCCCAATATTTAGGTACATTTGTTGAGTTGAGTCATTGAGGAATGAGGGCAGTATTTCAAGTGGGCAGGTATTATCAGGCACTTCTTTAATTTAGGATAGTATCGCCACTTCTCAGCACTTCTGCAATTGCAATGCTTTTAATGCCGGCACTTCTCAGCAGCACGCAGGTACTCTAGGACAAGGAGTACCTGCACATCTGTATTTCCATTTCAAATGCTGGATCACAGAATACATGAATGAACTCGTAAAGGGCTGAAGGGCCAGTGATCACAGATTAGCACAGAGGTGGAGCCGAGATCCCTTCTGAAGACTTGGTGGCTTGCCTCTTGCAGGTATCTGCACAGACCATGTTCTGAGGGCAGGGGCCTTGATCTGCTCTGGCACGTCCACCACTTGAATCGCAGAGACCTCTAGGGACGCAGGGTTTGATGACGAGGACGGAGAGACCAGAGGCACAACGGGTTATTATGTTGCTTAGACAATCATGGGTTCAACTCAAGGAAGTAGGTCTTCATGGTTTCGTTTTTCATGTCAGTAAACTTTCCAAGAACTTACCTGATAGTATCAAAGGGATATGAATATAGATCGCGTTATCAGTATTTTTTTCTTACGTGCCAGATCAAGAAGGAGAGGTCACAAAATAAAACGCTTTTATTATAAAGAAAGCTGCAAATTAGGATTTTTTAGAAGCAGGATGTTTAAAAAACGGATGAAAATACTGCAGGCCATGTTGTGTCTCGGTATGCGAAGTCTGCACATTGCAGTGATGCTAACGGATAATCGGACTCGGAGGAGGGACGTAATGATGTCATGTCCCGGCCACTCCTGCGTAAATTGCAACCCTCATGCCAGACTCATTAGCTGGCTGTTGAACAGAGGAGATGTATGTGAAGGAGAAGGCAGGCATCAGCAGTCTGAAGGTCTCCATTTTATGGAGTGACTTTTATCACTGGAAGGACCTTCATAAACCCGCAAAGTGATCAGTATGACATAGGAGTCGCCATGAAGTCACTGGTGCTAAATGTGCAGCCGCGTCGTCGAGCGGAAGATGCAAGATATTATGCCTGCAGGATCGTAATGAATGCAATTATGCGTGACCCAGCCGGCGTCTAACTGCGCGATACCAGGATATTGCATAGGCGGCCATGCTGTACGGGGCGATACTTCACTCGCAAGTTTCTGCCTCACTGAAGCGTGAGACCTTAATAGTGAAGCGGTTCATGCGGCAGAGAGACCTTGAGAATAAAACATCACTTCGGCAGCCAATACACTGCACTAGGGCCGCATTACAAGTTGTGAGGGTGGGGGTGCCGAGGCCAGAATTAACGATTCCAACCAGTGTCTCCAACCCTGAATCCAGCCATCACAAGTTAAGGTCCAGCGAAAGGGGAATAATACGCGACATCAGGAATTGAAGGCTCTTTTCTTTTCTGCATGTGTTTACAGATTCTGGGACTCTACCATGAACATTTGTGACTTGCTCTGAACAGGTGAAAAATGTCAGTTGACCGTCAGGTGGTTTCACTGGGTGTGAAAATGTACCTGGTAAAACCAAGCTCAGTATTCTGGGCCTGGTAACTTCTAGACTGGGTAGACCGGAACTCTCAGAATCAGCTGTACTGATAACTTTGTATAATGCTCTGGTTGACTAGTAATGAGGGCCTTTGTGTTATATTCAAAATCAGTGGTGGCTGGTTAATAAGAGAATTGGCGGGTAGGACAACAAATACACACGGACTTCCACTTATCCAAAAGCACAGGCACTCACAACCATCAATCAATCAATCAGCAGAAAAAGGAAAAACAGAGGGCAGGAAAACGAGCGAGCAGAAAAGGCAAAACAGAGGGCAGAAAAACAAGCACAAAAGGCAAAACAGAGCAGAAGAGGGCAAAACAGCGGGCAGAAAAACAAGCAGGAAAAAGGCAAAACAGAGCAGAAGAGGGCAAAACAGAGGGAAGAAAAACAAGCAGAAAAAGGCACAAAAAAAGGGGTTGAAAAATAATCAGGAAAGGCAAAACAGGGCAAGAAACGAGCGGAGGAGGGACAAACCGAGGGCAGCAGGTAGACAGGCAGCTGAGGGTAGCTGACTACGGGCAAGCTGGACAGGATATGCAGGCATGAGGACCTGCTCCCGTGTGGTATTCACAGCCACCCATTCACCCTCTCTCTTTCTTTCTCTCTCTCTCCCCCTCCCCCCGTTTGAGGTGGTGAAGGCATGACCAGCAAATGGCTGCAGAGAAAAGCATTACGGTCCACTATGGAACTGAATGCTTTGGAGGGGGAAGAGATAAATGGAAAATCCCACCACCAATCTCATTGGCTAACCTACCCATGAGTAAACCAATTAGAGGAGGACCTTCCCCAACTTATCACAGAGTGGGGTGGGGCCCGTAACACTTACTGATGCCACCCCACTCTGTCACAAGTTGGGCAAGGGTGCTGTGAGGCGTCATTCATAGACAGCCCTAGGCACTTCAGTTGTGAAACCTGAAGCGCTCAGGACTGACTCTGTTCATGATGCTCCCGCTCTTCAAGGCGGGTGGGTGGAGGGATCTTTGCAGGGTGTTGCCGGCCTGATATCACTGCCCTCAGGCCTGCCAGATCTTCAGCCTGGCAAATCTTGGCTCGAGCTGTTAGGCCCCTGCACATTAGCACATGTAAAGCACCTGGCTGCCTGACCCTGACATGAAGAGTGTGACTGACCTTTGTTTAGTCTGATAGACATTTATTAAATTTTGGGAAAAGGAGGGAGACCATAGCCCCAGCGTCTATACTGATGGGCTGCAACTGCTCAAAATGTGTGACAAGTGTGTTCTTTCAGTATTTACATAAATACATTAGCTTTCGCAACAAACAACTGTGAAGGGATAGAGTGCATGCTGTGCCACCCCCACCTAAATACAACATTGTGCAAAATAAAAAGCCAGAAAATCAATATATATGTCCCCAAGCTCAACCGCCAGCACAAGCCGAGTAGAGGTCAACTGACCTAGCCAGCATAACGAAACCAAGGATAATGTCCTTATGAACTCACACACACCAGTACACATAATGCTCTACACAGATACTTAACAGGATCTAGTTGCCACTACCCAAGCATCTCTTTACTCTATCCTCACTTTGCCGGCATCTATCCAATACGACGATTAAACAAAATAAAAACACAAAAGACCATATGATCCACAGACTATTTTGCCTTTGGTCAACGAGACTCCTAGAATAGTAAACGACACTTAATATTTTCTGAAAAGCACTACAGATAATACTAAATCTATATATGTGGTATTACTTTGCACATAATGTAGCACGCAAACAACATAATGAGAGAAGTAGAGTGTTTCTTAAGGATTCAGGGTTTTATTCAACAAAATCCCACTCTGGGGTGTCTTACTCCAATAATGAATTCAGAGAAGGTATCACACTTCTTTTTATAGCATCTTCGCATTTAAGCCAACTCTAGAATGAGCTGTGCAGCTAAACTGATCTGTACAAAAAAAACTGTGCATAATTGATAGGCCGTGACTCAGGAAGGATGGTGCAAATCAATACTTTATTTCTTCTGTATCACTCGTCACATGAGAGATATTTTTCGTACCATTAATTCTGATCTAGCGTTCCTCAGTTCCTTTATTTCTTCCTAAGATGTTGTCCAAGTTAGAGCCTGGTTCCTTTATTGCTCCGTAAGGAACCTTTGGCCAGATGTACATACTTTCTTCACACAAAGTTTGCTCGTATTTTGCAACCAATTTTTTTTTTCTTGAACCAACCTATGCACAAATAGGTCAGTTTGCAAAAAACAGGCTAACGATCTGAACTGCCTCATTATTATTAGGGAGGTAGGACGCAAATTGTAACTCACTCCGATTTGAGACCATCACATGGATGGTGGCCTGCAGGGGTCAGTAGACCAACAGGTCTGCGACAGCGACTGAATAAAGAAAACCTTTTTTTAAATGCGGCTAATTTTCCTTTTAAAAAGAAAGTTTGCTTTTTTAATAGTCACTAAGGGGTTGGGTTCTCAAAGGGACTTTCTGCGAATGAGTTATCACATCCTTCAAGGACTAGGTAACGTTTCAATTAATTGCAACTGGTGTGAGGACACACACATTGATACATCTGATTCCAATATGATGCCTAAACACACCTCTTCTAAATTCCAATTTAGTATCCATTTCTGAACCCATTTTTCAATTGGTTAATTCTTTACAGAATTACAAAATCGATTTAATGGATCCCAAAAAGCCATTTTGCAGTTGCAAACGTTCTAAATTTGCTAATCACTTGTTTTGCAATCAGAAAATTGCCCAGTGCATTGGGCCTCCTTTCTGTTGTCAAAATACCAGCTAAGAAAATCGAGCAAACTGCATTTGACAATCAGAAAAGAATGACTGGGCGAGAGGTAGTAAGCAACGGGTAGCCAATATCAGGCATTTGGTTAGCTGGGCAGGATGAGACGAGGCAACATGGAGCAGTAACTTGAAGGATGGGATCATACAACCAGGAGGTGGGGATGGGGGAGAGGGTAGAGGACATAAAGAGGACAAGGGCGGCAAATACATAGGAAAGGAATTAAGGCTTAACAGAGTATCACCAAGCCCCACCCCCTCCGTTTCAGAAAAGAGCCTAGCATACTGCTATTTAAGCAGCATGTAATACAATGCGTCACTTCCTGATCATTAAATGTCCGGCATGGATCCACACAGTCTCCCTCACCTAAATTAATTTCAGGCCCTCCCTTGCATGCCTTCCTTTGGGTCCCTACACCAAGTCTCTATTTCTTCCAACCAGTGCTTCATTTCTAAACATAAAGATGCCAGGGCCCTCGTCAGGAGGCCACTGCAGCTTGCACCACCGACTGCCCCTGCTAGGGCTGCCAATGACAGTACCAATACTACTACTAACCATCACACTCTTACAAGTTTGACAATCCACGCTATTCCAGCCCCTCAAAGCTATAAGAATGGATTGGGTGGCAGGTTTCAGTAATTTTTAGTGTATACTGAATTAATGAACAACTGTTGTACTAATTTCTAAACTAGACAAACACCACCACCATGTGGCAGACTATCATAAGTGTCGGTGTTGACAATTAAGTGCTGGTGCCAAGCACTTGAAACCACTGGCTCAAATTAAGCACTGCCACTATTGCAATAATGTATCCCACTGCACTCTTCATTGTACAGCACTCCATTGCTTTGTAGGTAGGTTTAGGGTTTCTAGATTCACATGCGCACAAAAAGGTGTAGTCACAAGCAAAAGGAAGAGAGCGAGATAAAGAAAGCCCTAGAAAGACAGATGATGTGAGAGAAAGAATCATGGTATTCGTATGCAATCGTGTATTCATTAGTGTATGTATCTCTGTCTTTCTGCCTGATGGAGGAATCGGGGTCTGTGAGAGGGAGTATCGTTTGACTATTTTACATATATCTATGAACTAAATTTGGTTATGTGTTGAAATTAGATGTTAAAACTTTTTTTAATTGTTACTCTTAAAGTGTAGACTGTGCATGGAATCTTTTGTTTTATCTAGATCTGGTGTTTAGGATGTTCAAAAGACGTATGACGATTTTACATCTACTAAAATACTTCGGTTTACTTTCCTTGTCCAGGAAATTTACTAACTGAAAAAGTAAGAGACGCCTTCACAGGTATGTGCTCGGTGCTGCACTGGGACTCAGTCCAAAAGTCTTCAGTGAAAGAAGAGTTGAGCTGCATAGCTATGTGTGAGCAGTTATACGCACCTGAACCACACCCCTTTTCAAAACATGCAGGCCAAATCAAAAATGTGTCCATGAAGCACAGCTGCATGTTGTCTGGAAGCTCCTTTCTCACCTCTGGGTTACAATTTTGCTGATGTGGCAGACACACCGGCTGTATAAGAGGGTAACCCGTGATGGTTCTCACAAAACCTGTACATGTGGGAACACTAAGAAAATGGAAAAAGGATAAAATAGCTTACATTCCAAGTTTTTGCATCTAGGAACTGTGGCGGGGAGTTAACATATGGTCTTGCCACGTTACTCCCTATTCTGAGGTGCAGACCGGGAACAGAGAAGACATACTGCATCTGGTAAATTCGCATGGGCAGCAGGATAGGGGTTGCCCTACTCAGAATGGCGCCCGAGACCGCCCCAACAGTCGCGGTAAATTATTAGAGGATTCAGATGGAAATAGCAGAAAGGTCTTCTCGGCTTGCGTGCTTTGTGAAGGGAGTCGCCTCCACCCATTTGAGCTTTAGCAACTTTGAAAGGTGAGGGATTGAGGTCTGTCAGTAGGGGTTTAAAACATCAACCCATTGCCATGCAGGTGTCCTTCTCCATGGTTTCAGTGTAAATAATTTGTTCAGTTTGGGCTTAAAGGGGTTTTACCATGCAAAGACCAACCTTGAAGGCTTTTCCGTTGCCTTCTTAGCTTTTTTGAAGCTGAGAAAGGGGTGTAGCTAAGTAAAAACGTACTTCTCCGTAGGATGTGTTCACCTGCTTTGTGAAAAGCACCAAGGGGCATATTTACAAGGGCCTTATCTCTGCATTTTTGGCTTACAAAGCCAAAAAGCAGAGATAAAACCAGCGCCCTATTTACAAGAGGGTGCTAACATGCATAATCGCATGTTAGCACCCTTTTTCCCAACGCCTCCCTTTGCATCTCCAATGAGATGCAAAGTGGGCGTACCCAAGATGGACTACCTTGCAAATATCGCTGATGTTTACATCGCGATATTTACAAGGCAGCCCACATGATTTTGGCACACATTAGATTACCTAACGTCTGCTAAAATCCTGACTTAGCCATCCCTAACATAGGGGGTGGATTATGCTGATACGACCCTGAGGGTCGCATCAGCATGGTTATCGCCCTTTTGCAGGGAACATCGCTGGAAAACCAGCGATGTTCCTTGCAAAAGGGCGATAACCTCGCTATCTCTGGAATTTTTATCGCCCTGGAGTAACGCGTTGTTAATAACGCGCTACCAGGGCGATAAATATCAGACATAGCCTGCGATAATATAATTATCGCTAAGCACGGCCAGCGATAATTATCGCTGGCCATTGTTAATATGCCCCCAAGTATCTCTAGCAATCTCCAGTATTTCTTATTTGCTCCAGAGCAAATCTCTGCAAACCAGGCCAAAGAAAGCTCTCACCCATCCCCCTCTTATTTTAGAAGATGCGTCATTATCCCTCAAAAGTGCTTTGGCACCTTGTCAGGTTGTCAAAGCACCAAACAAAACAACTACAAATCAAAACAAAAATACACAGTTCTCATCTAGTAGAATAAAAATGGTTTAAATGATGCACATCACGGGAAAACAATGCAGAGGCATAATTTAGTCTAAAATCTATCTTAGATCTTATCCTGGGAATAAAGTGACCCACAAAGGGATTCTATACTTTATACCCTTTGATGAGCTGAGCCAAAACAAGACCTCCCGTTCACTATCACCCTACCACCAGTCCTACCCCCATTGACATTGTTCTTGCACTCCATATTTGAGACTAAAGATGCAAGCCATGGCCCTGTGAGACTGATCTGCACATGTCCAAAGGGAAGAACGATAAAAAATGTAAACCTGTGGGTGATCCATTGGTGAAGAAATGAGCATCTTATGTGGCCTAGGCGATAATAGTAGACCATCCTACCGGGAAATGTAGAGGTGCATCCAGTCGACCCGGCTCTAAAAGGCTGGTAGCAGCTGGGAAAGTCTCACATGTTAGGTGAGCAGGTGGCATTACAAACATTCTCCATTCACAGATCCATCAGGTAAACTCATATTGTTCTTTTAAGTCAATTTTCTTTGTCACCCTCTGTCTAAGATTCCTCTAGGCCATGGGATCCCATTTGACACCCACAATGGTTTGGAATGTGCCTCTGCCTTGGGATCCCGGTATTATTATGACCCAGCTCTGTCTTGAGATCCGCCAATGACAACTTGTGATTCAACAATTGGGGAGAGGATGTAGCCTTACGGCTACAGTGGTCGACCGCAAAAGCTGGGGAACCGGGTTCGAGTCTCGGCAACGACGCTCAAAATCCTGTGATTCTGGGCAAATAACTTAATCTCCCTGTGCCTAACAAAAATTAATGTGTCCATCTGTAACGAAACTGGTGCTCATGTAAAGCGCTCTGATACCCGATGTCTCTGGTCTAGTTCGCGCTATATAAAACTCTAAAAAAACAACAACTCTACCTTGGAATCCACCAGTGCCAATGAGATCGGCCTCTACTTTGAGATCCATATCTCCTTTTATCAGATTTATCCTCTTCTTCGGTTTACATTAAATTAGAACACTGGAATGCTGAGCGCTTCATTGAAGACAATGGAATGGCTCTGGGCTTATAATGGCTGGTATAAGCCATGAGCTCAAATATTCCAATGCTTGTCGTCATGTTTCTCCCTTTTCAATTTAGAACATTCTACTCTCAGTGGGTGGAATGTTCTAATAGCCTTATAGTCCTTCTGCCTCAGGCTATATCAGTTGTTAAAGGCCCTCTGTCTGGTGACAGACCCTCACCGACGGCTCGAATCTATAACTCTGGTCCAGGACTATTAACAAGCAGTATAGCCCTCAAAAGCTAGCTTTAAGGCTATATTCGAATCTTGGGTTTTCGGTCTTTACCATTCGTCAATTACTTCAACGTTTATGTGAATTCACACCTCACTTGTCTTAGATGCCCTTCCTGGAAATGCACAAAACATTTCTACTATGAAGAGAAGAAGCAATTGCATTACCATGGTGGACATGGGGAGGGAACACCAGGGGAGTGTGGAAAGGGATTTGGGTTTACCGGAAAAAAATATTTTCCATATGGGGTAACAAAAACCTCATATGTTAAAATGCACATTTGCTTCACATTAGCATGGGTGGAAATGTTCACCTGGTATTAATACAGCATGCTTAATTAAATGTTATGCATGAGAGTACTCCTGGAAATCTATGACTGGTGTAGATTATAAGGAGTAGTTCAGTAATTCTCTGTAAATCCGACATAGTTGGAAATGTAATCCAAATGTACCAGAAGCAGGTCCATAGTGTTTCAGAAGCCTATCCTTACATGGTCCCTGTAATAATGGCACTCTTCTGGAGGGTTCAGAATGAGACATGCACCTGTAGAGGATCTAACTGATGTCCATGGTGGTAAGATCCAATTGGCCACTGTAACACATTCCTTAAGGTTCAAACGATGTTAATAAGACCTCAAGATTTAAGTTAACATTGTTCAGTTAAGTTCCATCATTTAACTATAGTACAGCAAAGTCCCATCAATTTACTACAGTACATTCTCCTGCCATCAATATATACCAACACGACAACAACTATTTACCAGAACACTGCATTCTAGCATCAATATAACACAGTACAGTGCCATCAACTTATCTTAGCACAGCAACCTGTCATCAAGGTATTATAACAAAGTATTGTGCCACCAGTTTACAATAGGACACAGTAGTCCCATCAATTTACTCCATTAAAGAATCTTGGAAATAGCTTACTACAAGAGAGTGTAGTCCCAACAATTGAATATACTACAGCACTTGCCACCCATGTAAAGTATTACAGCATAATACCAACTATTTACTATCGTACTGCATACGTCCATCAATACAAAGTTACACAGCATAGTACTTCAACTTATCTCAGCAGATCATCCTATCCATCAATGCATCATAACACAGTAAGATACGGGACTCAAATTCAAGGTTCTCTTTACCGCCCGTAAAGAATCCAAGTATAAGGGGCCGGTTTACCTACTGGATATTATACCCATCTATAACCCTCACTGGACTCTATGTTTAACCACAGCGGGCTTGATCACCCAAATAGTCTTCAAACAACTGAAACAAGGAGGGAGGTACTTGGAGTCCATGGTCCAAGATTGTGTAATGTCCTGGGCCTAAGTCTATGGGTTGAACCAAATTCAATGTGCTTCAGTTCGAGGCTGAAAATTGAACTGTTGCAGCTTACGAACATTTGTACTCAATTCCTAGGGGGTAGTGACGAACAACGTAAGACTGGGGTCTCCCCTTACTATTTGGACTTTAACACCCTATTTCCAATCCTTGCACTTTTTAATTCCACCTCGTCGCTTTTATGTAGTATCAAGGCCACACACAGTGCTCTATGAAACTGCTTAATTAATACAGTGGCAACTATTTCCCATAGCACAGCATCATGCCATCAATTTAATATAAGAAAACATGATACACGCAGCATCTGATCATCAGTATAATAACATAGCATACTGCCATTAGATGACTGTAGCAAAGCAAGCAGCCATCAATTCAATACACCATATCACCAGGCTAGACCACTGCACATGGGCAACAAACTATGCAGCAAAGCATCCTGCCCTAAACTACCATCCTCGGTTCCAATTTACTGCCGCACAGTACTCTTGGCTTGGATATTTATCTGGCACTATAATGTCAGGGTGTGAAGATGTATGTGGCAGAATTATCTCATCCGCTTCTGTATCCTGGCAGTGTTGCTGTGGAAAGGCTTAGGGACACGGAATCAGTGCGCATATCTGATGGGGACACATTTTATCGCAACACTATCTGGAAGAACTGGGGGATTGTAAACATGAAATATGATATTCATTGAAATCCTGCTTTGCTGTAGTTGTACTCATTTAATGGAGTTGTAGGGTTAGTCAAATTAGTTCAGCTACAGAGGTGATGCCTTCGGGAAGAGACGAACTAGGCTAATCTATAAATGTAGGTGATTTGCATTCACTAGGAAGATTTTAAATGTCAGATTCACTTCAGGAACTTTGGTTGATAATTACAGTCCTTTCAAAATGAGAGCAATTTTCAGATAGTAAGGTTATTTTTGCTTGCTCGAGTGAGATTATGAGGTCAAGATGTGTACATTGATTTTAATGCATTTCTAACCATTTCAATATTATGGCTTCCTTTGAAGTGTCATCTGATTACGGCTTCTTCCGCTAATGAAACTTGGGGTTTAAATGTCAATCTTGGGGTGCCTGTCAGCTCCTAGGAGTTATAGCTTCTGTGATGTCACTTCCCATTAGATCTTCAACAAGCCAATTATGAGTCATGCTTACCAATGTTGACAATTTGAGATTATCGCGGAGTGCTCTGTGGCTAGTCCTTGATCTGCATTTGGCATGACCTAAAATGGTGTGCATCCTGAATATCAACATCGAAATGTCAACAGGACACAATATCACAAGCAAAACATCGAAAATAAACTATCGCAAGAAAGCCTACATTTCTATACCTAACTCCAAATAAACGTACCTCTGTCCTACATATATCTTCAAGGTGGAATTAGGAATAGTAAACCTATATGCACTTATGTCTCAATATTTTGCCCCTTCACATTGTGTCCTTAATATTCTTGTACCAAAGATATTCTGGGGCTTGATAGTCAGTAGTACACCAACTAATATCTTCAATAAAATAAACCCATATGAAAACATCTAAAGGCTGAAGGGTTGTGCAGTATACACCATGGAAGGGGACCTGGTAATAAGACCTGCACATGGATGTATCGAGGAGCAGCACAGACTAGCGACGGAAGGGGGCGTGAGTGCCTATGGTAGGAAGCTTTCCGACTGCTGCACTTGCCAAGCAGCAGGAGCTGCCAGGAGATCCAGGCAGCGGGAGCCATGGCCCCAGGGCATCCTTCAAGCGCTGGGCATGTAGACATGAGCTGGCCCAGGATATGGAGAAGAAACGGATTGCAACAAATGAGAGCACAAGACAGAGAGGGAGAAAGAGGACGTTCATAGGAAAAACAGAAACAAGCGAGTGGGATTTTAGTAGATTAGGAAGAAAATTGGTGTCCCAGTTGGGGTGAACAGAGTACCCTCAGGCCTGTATCTTAATAAAAAAAATAAGCCCTTGGAGAAGAGATTCTGAGGTATGGGGGTGGTAGAGAGGAGCGTGATGCACATGATTGATGCTTGACTGGTCATAGATAATTTGCATTGTCGCCTTGTGCTGGGGGAAAGGGGGGCTAGGGTCAATTGTGCAGGTTTCTTGTTCATGTTTAATGGTATACTCACTGCATGATCCCATGTGTAATCTTTGGCCCGTGCGGCCATGGTTTTCTGAAAAAAAACCAATAAAACGTGTTTTGATGGATTCATTTGGGGTTTTGAAGAGCACTCGAATGCCCTGTGGTGTCTTGGCGCTGCTTCTGACTTTAGGAAGAAGGGCTCCCAATCTAGGTATTGAAAAGCCAGGGTTTTCAACAATTTCCTGAAGGACAAAAGGTCCAAACTGTTCTTCAGAGTCATTGAGAAGGTGATGTGAATAAAAAAACAGAAGTGCTGGCACACGAAATGTTCCTTAGGAGACTGCATGAGTGGCTAAATACAAATGTATGCCTTTTTCTTGCAACATCCTACACTTCATGTATCTTTATTTCACTTCCACAGATTCTTTTTCGTCCCTGCTTTCTCAATTTGTAACTGGTTCCCTATCTTTCCCTTCTTCCTCCCTTTTCTGCTCTTCCCTCACCAGCACAGGTATGACGATGGCAAATGAGTGTTCGTCCCCAAATATAAGTGCAGATGCCCACCATCTACAACAACTAGCACAAATTAAACACAGGAGGAAAGTCAAGGGGGTGATGAAATTAAAGTGGAGTAAGAACGTGCACACGGAATGGGGCCATGTTTTTTTTTGCTTATGTGATATTAATGAATCAAATGTACACAATAAACAGTTTTTAATTTAAAAAATACATAATTAAAAAAAGAGTTCACTATCACAGATGTTTTCACTTTTGAGTGTGAGGGTCAGGAGATAAGTCATGAGAAGTCTTGCATTATTTAAATAATTGGTGATTATGAATGTGATATTACACAGACTACTGCTAAAGAAAATCGATGAGGTTTCCTGTCCCAGTATCTCAAAAAATGTGTTCTGTTAATTATGGCTCCTATTTTTGGTCAGTGCTGGCATCTCTGGTGAAAGGATTATCAGAGCCCTTGGAAAAATGATATTTGACATGTTGGTTGACATTCTCCCTTGCAAAAAAGCTATTTGTTTCAAAATAGCGCCCTGTTGTGGATATTTGCGATGGCGCCTGAAGGCAGCTAATCATAATAGCCTTGAAGGAATCAAACAGTTTAGAGGAAAAAAAGCAGTTCTTGTTATTCGGTTTTGCATTGCTAAAAATCAAAAATTGGCATACCAGAATGTTCCTTTGGTGATGGCTTACTGAGTTTTAAAACATGGTGAAATAAAACAAGAAAGGAAAAAAGAGGAAGCAATTGTGCCCTGAACAGCATATCATACTGTAATACATGCAAAACAGAGAAGGTACCAAAAGAATCAAGGCACAAATTCTGAACGGAGCAAGTTAAGATAGCAGTATTTAAACCTTGTTTCTGTTTTTTTGGAGAACCTTCTCGCGTGTGTAGAGGTGCAAGCACAAGCCCTATGAAGATGAGAGCGTGGTGAAAGGCAGAATATAGTTGTATGACCCTCTGCAATATTAAAGTGGCCATATAGTATCAGGAAAAAAAACACTTCTCTTTACACAGCCCTACATCTACAGCAATCACCAACAAAAAAGCATTCCAGAATGTTCTTTTGTTTGAAGATGTGAGACCTATTGCAATATCATTCATCAGAAGGCCAGTTAATAGCAAGCCCTATGCTTCGGCCACCCCAGTCCACTTCAAATCAACCAGGCATGTGCACGACCGCCACGTAAAAACATATGGTCTACTTTATTCCCACTTATAGACATAACTATAAAATTCAAGTGCAAACGCGACGTGGCCATAACATTAGCGTCACTAAGGCAGTAATACCTATAATAATAAGAGTTATAAAATGATAAGACTGAGCCATAAGCAGTATATAAAACAAGTCGAGATCGTTATTTTTCACACTCATATTTGAGTATTCTAATTGGATTTGCGTTCAATATTAGCAAAAACTGGAAGCATGCATAATAAAACATGCAAATCCGACACTGACTGAAATTACATTATTGAGATTTAGAAAGTACGCACAGTGATTATTCGGAAATCTCAACATTGCCTTTGGAAATAGCATTTTTCGGCCTTACAACACGGCGAGAGCCTGAAGGTCGGACTATAATGCCCCTGCCGCATCAGCTTCAAAATGTCTGCTACATTTTGCTTTTTCTGCCATTGTGGTGGGACTTTTTAGCCATGAGCTGGCTCTCACCACCATGCCAGGAACTGCTTTGAGACATCTCTTTTTACTCAAAGCTGTGCCCCGCCCCAGATGTTACACCACTGAAAACGGAGGCAACCCATCACCTTAAATCTGATTGTAGACTCGCCCCTTTTTTTATTCAGAGTCATCGCCATCGCCTCATAGTGCACCCAATGTCATAACCCACCCTGCTGTACTTTGCTGTTCCACACACACCCCGTCCACGTGCTCAGCATTCCCTCTGCCTGACACTGCTGAAAGGTTAATGCTTAATTGCCTCAGTGCTCTCCAAGGTCTGGTTCCTACATGTTGCTCCAGGCCAGGCTATTCCCTAGGATCCAAAACCCTCTGAGTCACTCCATTCCAGAACTTGGAACTTGGGACACAGTTCGTGCAGTTAGATAATTTTAAACTCCCACCTCGGATGTTGGTTTCTTTCCTCCAGTCTTAAACTACTTCCTTTTCCAGCTCATGGAACTTAAGACACTATAAATAGGAAAAAGTTGCTGTTTCTAGTGTCTTGCTACTTTGCTTGATTCTTCAGCATGTTGCTCGCTCCAGGGAGGAACACTGAATCAGCTTGTTCGTAATTTGACTCAGACTTCGAACTCCTCTGGCCTGTTTGTTTTTCTCAGAGGTTTTCCTGCCTCCGGTTTTTCCAAACATTGTAGCAGTATTGTTGTTTAAGTCTACCTCTTCCTTACTTTACACTCCAGAAGACTGCTCATTAGAGTGTGAGGTGGCATAAAAATGCCACAGACCTTCCCTGTGTGCGAACAAATCTAGACACAAACTTGTATGATGACGAGCCTTAACAACTTTGGCCAATAGAACCAACATTACCTACCAGAAAGCAGACAAAGGCGGAGCATTGGTAATACTTAACACCAACTATTATGAAGAACAAGTGGAACTACACTTATCAGATACTGAAACTTACATGAAACTGGATATCAATCCCACTAATCCAATCAAAGAAACACTTATTCAAATAGTGGATAAAGCAATCCAAAGAGGAACCATCAATGAAAAGGTTAAAAAATACTTAATCCAAACGCATCCAAAAAGTCCAACCATTTATATGGTGCCAAAAATACACAAACATCCGACTCACCCACCTTTTCGACCGATTGTATCCACAAAAAACAGTATTCACGAACCAGTGGGAAAGTACCTTGACAGACATTTACAAGAGAGTGTCACCAAACTACCAACCTACATTAAAGACACCACAGACTTTTTAATAAAATTTCATCAAACAACAAAAGATATAACAACACCAATGATCATGTGCACAGTAGACGTAAAATCTCTCTACACCTCAATACCCCATCAACTTGGCATAGAAGCCACAGAACAAGCATTGTTACGAAGCGACTACGACCTAGACCTACAAATTTTTCTAATGGAACTTCTAATGTTTACACTCCACCACAGCTATTTTAAATGGAAATCTAACTGGTATTTACAAAAGACAGGAACATCGATGGGCAATTGTACTGCCCCAACATATGCCAATATCTTTATGGGCAATTTTGAACAGACATACATACTAGCTGATCCAGAATGGCATAATCATTTGAAAATGTTTGTACGTTTCATAGATGACATCTTTATCTTATGGCAAGGATCTACAACAATTCTTACTAACCTATTGGAACAACTCAATACCATTGATCAAAGATTACAATTCACCTTTGAGATTCAACATCACAAAATAAACTTCTTGGATGTGACGATCATACAAACAGACAAAGGTTTTCAGACTGATCTTTACAGAAAAACCACGGACAAAAATAACACTCTGGCATACAACAGTTTCCACCTCAACGCCTTAAAAAACCATTTACCCTTCACACAAATCCTCAGAGTTAAACGCATTGTATCAGAACCAGACAATATAACAACACGCACTGAGGAAATGTTACAGCGATTCAAAAACAGAGGATATCCCCAAAATATCCTACATCAAGCAGAGGAGAGAAATAATAAGATCAGCAGAAAAATGGCACTACTACCAAGTAAGAGGAACCAACAAGATCGTATGACTGTGGTGTCAAAATACTCAACCATGAGCAAAAGATTTAAGGATACCATCAAAAAGCACTGGCCCATACTTCGTTTAGAACCAGATTTTCACCAAATTTTTGAAAATGAACCTATATTCGCATACACCAGAGCCAAAAACTTGGGAGAAATAATAAAGAACCCAATTCAATCAGATCAACCCGTCCAACACAAAGGCACAATCGCTTGTAAAAATTGCAACAATTGCAATAACATTATACCAGGATCACAGATAACTCACCCAATGAGAGGACACAACATCAAACTGAAAGTAACAGCCACGTGTGATACGACAAACACCATTTATGCCTTAAAATGCCCATGTGGGAAGATATATGTAGGACAAACAGAAAGAAAAATAAAAGTACGCTTGAATGAACATAAAAGTAACATCAGAACAAACAATGCTAAATCCACCGTAGCCAGCCACTTCCAAGAAAGTGGTCACAACGTAAGCCAATTGAAATTCATGGTTCTAGAAACAGTTAAAAAAATTGAAGAAAGAGACAACCATAAGACATTGTTAAAACGGGAAAATTATTGGATACGTCTACTAAATTCCATGAAACCGCATGGGATGAATGATCGCATGGAATTCGCATGTTACCTCTGATTTATATTGCTTAATTGATATCACCTTGATAAGTCTATCTTATGCTCGTTTATTATTATGTGTTAACTAAAACCACCATCAGGCATAATGTAGTATTCAACCAGCGCACATGCACTACAAGACCCAGAAACCCTTGCACCATTACCAACCGCCACACTCATAGTCCTATTTTGACTCTTACACTCCGAGGCACACTTAATCACACGCTCATAGAACCCACGTGAAATTTCCAACTTCAACACCGAAACGAAGGGAGAGCGTTTCAGCTACCGACACATACTGAAGGACACCAACCAGAATTAGACCACGCTGACTCACGAGTAAGTACCCAACGAACACATTAATTCGAGTACACATAGTCACCTCCGCACCACGAAGTCCAATAACCACTCGCACTAACCCACGCAAAGACCCACACAGAGCACGCTAGATTAATGATGAACAGGAGAAACCACAAACCTACGTTATGTAATTGACACATTTTTAGCCAAAATGAACTTATCGTTTTCTTTGTTTGTTAAAGACATATTGAAGGAAAGATACAACTTGCTGATTTTGTTCATTTATGTTGTAGATAAACCCCTGACGAAGGCTTTATCTTGAAGCCGAAATGCATTGGGATATGTGAGACGCGTAGAAATTGTTAATCACTGCATTTTCGTTACAAAAAAAACGTCGTGATGAATTAAACGAACGTTTAAATGAATTGACAAGAGTGCAACTTTATTGAAAATTACATACAAATGTTTATTGGTTCAAACAAAGCTAATGATTCATTCGTTCAACCAGTGCCTGGGGGACACACCCTAAACCTAGGGTTTGCTACATTAGAATCCTTAACTAAGACATACACTTTTTTCTGACAGATGTGCCGTTACCACCACCCTCTAAATTACTCCTGCCTATCCGAGAAACTGAAAGGCAAAAACAAATATTGCATTTGGTATTTGTGTTTAGTTTGTATTTGGACTCCACCTAGGTGTTGCGAGCAGAGTGTTTTTGTCACAGGGAACCGTGTGATCTAGAGTTCAGAGAGTCACCCACTAATGCAGGCCAACGGACAGCAATTTATACCAAAAAGCCTATTTTGCCTCTTCAGAAACACCATAATGATCTATCTCTTAGACAATTATCTTTCAATTTGCTGTTCCATTTTTTTTAGGTCTGACCTAGAGCCAGGTTTAGCAATCTAGTCTGCCTCCTGTATCAAATAATAAAAAAATACATGCATATATGTATACATACAGAGGTTTGGGTCCCACCTCTTCATCCAGTGGTCTGTTCAAGTATAATTGAAAGTGTTCTCCTCTTACTCGTTGATCTTTCACCATGTACAGCGCTCCGCTGACTCTTGGTTAGGTTTGCATACAGAAATACCACACACATACATTTTTCTTCCACCCACTACAACATACAGCCTGGGCAAATGGGTCACACTGCTTCAGCCACTGACTCTCTTCAAGTGTGAGTCTATGCATTTTCCGCCGTCACACATGCACATTCAACTAAAAAGATGTGCACTTCAGTGCCAGGGCTAGTGAAGCAATACTTTAATTTGCCAATTATTTTTTTTCTTTTCTGTTGTTTATCCTTTTTAATTCACCCCAGGGTATTTATCTTGAGTCAAGTCGATAGTACCTTTTCTTTGCACCAATAAGAATATTTTTCTGTGGTGTGCATAAAAAAGCAAAAAGGCTTTCAATGCCTGTTTTAGGTGTAGTTGCCTCCAAGGAAGTACCTGAACTGATCAATTAAAATTATTAAGCTATGGATATATTTTTTTCTTAATTTGAAAATAGTATTGCAAGCATATATTTAGGTGGCAGCATGTTTTTTCCCTTTTTTAGTTTTATGGGGATATGTATGCAATAAAAAATACAGAAGTACTGCACCCACTTGCAGAGGAAAGATCTGCTGGCTTTGCCAATGCTTGTGTGTTATAAACTGAGTCTTCAGGCTACAGCAATTAAAGCCAATTGTACATTTATTTTGTGCCAGTAAGAATCAAGTTTTCTTGTAATGTGCATTAAAAACTACAAATGATTTCTCTACCTGTTAACTACATGTGCCTGCTCGAATGGCACACAAGCCCACATTACGATGTCAGTTCGAGCGGGAACCGCCCGGACATGGGTCAGTGGTTCCACATACCGAATTAGGATGCGACCGCACAAACTTCCATTTTACAATGGGAGTTTGTGCAGCGGTCCGAAATCGCCCACAGCACAAGCTCCCATTGTAAAATTGAAGTTTTTGCACATCCCTGCACCTCACGGTGCCTGCCACACGGTGCAGGGATATGAAAGACCTCAACCGTAGGGCCAAGGGAAACGGGGGACCTGCTAGGGGCCCCGAGAGTCGCTCTCCGACAGCCTTTTTATGTCGGAAAGGCCAACATGAGAAGGCTGTTGGAAACCAACATCATTATCCCGACAGCGGAAATGGCATCCTTAACAGATTATGAGCGGCTTCCGACTGGCTGATGAGGCTCCTTGACCTCGTCGGAACCCAGTTTATTTACACTCTGACTGTCAACATTATAATTCGGCGGTTTGGAATGTAAACCTACCATGTCGGTCGGAAGCTTACCGACTGACATTGTAATTAGGCCCACAGTGTTTTAAATTTGTAAGAAATGGCTATTTTTTATTTTAAGCATATGCCCACCACATTTCGGAAGCTTAGTATTGTTTGTCTTTTATTTTTGTGGTATATGTTTTCAATAAAAAATATAATAAATAAGTCACCATCCTGTAAAGGTCAGACCATTTGCTGTGCCAATGCTTCATTCTTTTTCCCCTCCGAGGATCTTTTAGGAACGTGGGCCGCACTCTGTGTAGGACGTTGGACTGTGTGATTTGTGACGTGCAGTTAATTTTGCATCATTTCCTTTCGTACTTCATATGTTTAACATTGATTGTGCCTTTCTATATAGTTTTATCTCTCTGCTATGAATTCCTGTACTGCCCAGCTGAGTCATGGTTGTTACAAACACGTCTTTTTAAGTTTTTGAGATAAATCAGAAAGAAGCCCAAGTGTGGAGATAATTTCCGTGCATTGATGACTATCTTGGACAGTCTTAATTTAAATATGGTAAATTATACTACAACAGTGTGGACATCCTTAATGTACTCTTAGATGTTTTCTATGCGTAGTTACCATTTTAATATTTCGCGAAGGCGGGGAAATACCAGCTTGTGACAAGCTTCCCCCGAATAACCATAATTCTAAACCGGCCATGTAACGCACACCATCAGCCAGGTGGCACTCCTTCCAAGAGCAGACCTCCCGAGTCGATGACGCGACGCCTCGGTAATAACAAGTGTAACTCAAGGCTGGCGATTGGAGCGCCGCCCCCGGCCTGGACAGCGCGCTAATCCATCTCGCAGACTGATTGGAACGTTCGGGCGCCTCGGCTGCGCGCTGATTGGTCGAGGCTCGAGGCGGTCGGATCCGCAGTGAATGCTTCAGGCTCTGCGGCGGCGAATAATTCACCGTGGGAGCCGCAGGAATGCTGCTCGTCTTTCAGTCCCTCCCGTGCTCCGTCCTCCGAGAGGATGTCTGTTCGTGCGGTTAAAAGGTCTGGAATTTCGGGCAGGAGGTTCTGCAGATTGGCTCCCTTCCTCGGTCACACCACGTGACCTTCTGGAAAAACGTGTTATCTCTGGTTAGCTTACCTAAAACAACTGAAACGCGCCGGCTGTCTGGCCTGGCTGGGTCAGTGAAGTGCGCACCACCTGATTCTCTCATGATGTTTTAGCCGAAACACCAACAAGGGTATTATATGGAACTGCCTTCGTGTCTGTCCACAACTGCTTGCTCCCTCCTGTGTCCCTTAATTGTGACACGGCTGCATGCTTTGGCGCCTTAAACCCAGACCAGCTTACTTTGCCAGAGCTTGTTTTATTTTTCTAATCCAGTTTTCAACCAGAAAAGGCCTGCAGATCATTCATAGCACACCCCTCCTTGATGACTAAAAACAGCCCTTCTTTTGGTAATTGCTTATTATGTAGAGCTCCGATATTCTGCAATTTCTAAGCACTGTGAATAGAATAACAAACTGTTGTTTGCGCTCCTTTTGTGTAGATACAGGTCACAAACTATAACCTTTACACTTACCCAGGACTTGTCCAATTTGTTTATTCAGTAATTACCCAGGGAACAGGACATGTAGCCTTTCTATTTTTCCTTACTCTCTTTTTGTTTTGAAGTAGAATAACAAGTCACCATTACTCAATGTATTAATAATCCATTTACCAACGTCGGACGGATGATAAACTAAGTTGCTTTTGCTGGGTTTCAAGTTCTTGATCTGCAACCACAACGGCTGTCGGCATCAAGCATTTAACTCAAAGAAGGCCTGGTCCCCGAATATCATAAACAAAATATCATCCTCACAGAAATATTGTGTCCTAAACATTGTTTAAAAAAATATCAAATCCCTGTTGTTTAAAGAAAATCAACTCCCTAGAGGAGATAATTCTATAAACAATATTTAGGGCACCATCTTTCCGCCAGATAATATTTTGGCTGACCCTAAATGCATAATCTTCACAGCATCATCATATATGCACCAGTAACAAGCTGCAGCTGTGGCTGGGATTTCGTGATAGTTTAAAAAAAAGCATATGTTTGAAAACACACACGGCCTCAGTTTCAAAATGTGCCTTTCTGAATTTGCTGATGTGCCCAAACCTCGAACTCTTTTTCTGGGTGACGTAGCAGTCTGAACATGCTGTGTGGATTCAGGTCAAAGCATATTCCATCTTTCAGTGCTAAAGAAGTCAAATGAGGTAGATCCATTTGCTGACCTTAGAAGAATGAGTTGATTTACGTTGGCCTTGAACGGATTAAAAAACTGTGGGGACTAAATACAAACTGCATTTTGTGGTAAATGAAATAGTACTGCTCACGTACTACAACATGCTATCCACCAACCGACAGGTGGAGACCCCACCTCTCCTATCTTAAGTGTGCGGCGATCTCAGCCATGGGGTAGAGATTTCCAGAAGCTGCCCATGCAGGTAAGGGCAGGGAGAGGGGCTTGGGGGAGACGACAAACAACAACGAGGGAAAATTAAATATTTATTTAATTTCCCCTCCTCGTCTGTTCGAGTCACCCCCACCCGCCCCACTGCCCTTACCTGCCGCTACTGGAGATTTCAGCAACCATAAGCCTACTTTTAGTAGTTAATGTGGGACGGACAGGGATGGAGTGGCTTCAAAATGGTGAAAGCGTACTACAAAATGGGAGAGGTTTGGGGAAAAGTTAGGACCAGTTTAATGTGTTTAAACACTCACTACTGCTGCTGGGAATAGGGAAGATCTGCAGATTTTGGAACTGTCCCTTCCACCTCTCCTCTCACCACTCTTGACCTGGGGGCGAGCTGGAGGATGAGGCGGCCGGCGCTTCCCAGTAACTCCGTGACCGGTGCTCTCGATAGAACTTTGACGATACCCCCTGGGCGGAAACCATAACTGTCTGTACTTACCGCGGTGCCCGAGCAACTTTGTCCGATGCCCGGTGGAGCTATCCTATGCAACTATAGAGGAGATTGGCTTTGATTCACCCCTTGGCCGCCACCTACCCAGCCGGACATTGTTTTCCTTGTCTTCCCGTTGTGACTTCCATCTGCTTTTCTTACCCCGGTTTACCATTCCCCCTCTACCTTTCACTCCCCTTAAGACGTGTGTACGCACTAATAACTCCTATTATTGTGTAATCTCATGCTTTTCTCCTAGGCCTATACTTGGTTATGTAATTATGTAGGGAACAGTTCCTCTCTTGGGGCCTAAGTAGAGAGTATCAATGGCTTCCTACACAATTATTAATGGTATCTGGGGTGATCTGAATTTCAGATCATAATGCCCTCACACACCTGTTAGGGTGTCATGCTTCATCATTGGGCGCTCCTCGTCGGACCGGCGCTGCAATGTCCAACGGGCCTGGTGGCATCTTTATCGGAGATCTTCTGATCTGAGAACGCCGTTTTGTGAGTGAGGTGTGTGGGGCTATTGGAAAACAATGTCTTCTGATATGTACGAAAAGTGATTTAAAATAGGCCCTGGCCTTGTTGATTCTCTTTAATAAGTATTCAAGGTTGGGACTAAATAAAAGCCAGTGAGGCTACGCTAATGAGTAAAGGTATTGAGGTAGCCTTTAGTTGACTTGGGTCAACATGTTTTGTGTCTTTTGTGCTCCAAGATAGAGCGACACTTCTTCAGGACCGAGGGGTAGATATCTATATGTAATGACCTCCGATGGTCAGACAAGGAGTGTGATCTACCCTTCTTGATAACAAGGCCCTAATTTAGGGTTCTTGAAAGGACGCTCCACCTCCCAGGGGTGGGGTGGAAGGCCTCATAGATAAGGAAAGACGACCCGACCACTTGAACGGGTTCACCTTAGATGGGTGCGGGCTAGTAATAGATCCGGCTGGTCTAATCCTCATCTGAATGTAACATTCAGATGAGGATTAGACCAGCCCCCAGAATTAGGGCCTTGTTATCAAGAAGGGTATAGATCACACTCCTTGTCTGACCATCGGAGGTCATTACATATAGATATCTACCTCTCGGTCCTGAAGAAGGGTTGCTCTATCTTGGAGCACAAAAGACACGAAACATGTTGACCCAAGTCAACTAAAGGCTACCTCAATACCTTTACTTATTAGCGTAGCCTCACTGGCTTTTATTTAGTCCCAACCTTGAATACTTATTAAAGAGAATCAACAAGGCCAGGGCCTATTTTAAATCACTTTTCGTACATATCAGAAGACATTGTTTTCCAATAGCCCCACACACCACACTCACAAAACGGCGTTCTCAGATCAGAAGATCTCCGATAAAGATGCCACCAGGCCCGTTGGACACTGCAGCGCCGGTCTGACGAGGAGCGCCCAATGATGAAGCATGACACCCTAACAGGTGTGTGAGGGCATTATGATCTGAAATTTAGATCTCCCCAGATACCATTAATAATTGTGTAGGAAGCCATTGATACTCTCTACTTAGGCCCCAAGAGAGGAACTGTTCCCTTTTGATGTATATGAACACACTTAGGAGCACAGGAACAGGATCTCTATAAATAACCAGCTCTGACGTCCCCCTTTTGATTATACGCTATGTAATTATGTAACCTGTAACTTGCTGATCCTCATGTAAAGCGCTCTGAAACCTCCGGGTCTAGCCAGCGCTATATAAAACTTTGCAAATAAATAAATGAGGCACATGCTACAACAAGCACCTAGCCAGAAAAGAATAAACTCATTGCTATTCACAAACTACATTTCTAAAGTTACTATAGCCTTAAAGGTGACAAAACAGTAGTAAATGTTCTCAAGCCCAGCCTTGAAGTAAGTCTGGCACCATTATGGCCACTCACAGAACTGCAACACACTGCTGAAGAAAAATAATGGAGTCAAGGTGTTGAAATAATATCCCATAAGAAATAATGGTTAATAAAATGATGACTTTTTAAATATTTTATTTAACTTCAAAAATGATTATTAAAGAATTAAGTTATTTTAACATGCAATAAACTTACTCTAAAAATAACCTTTTCACTTTCTGTAAAAAAATGTTTAGTATTTAAATGAATTCTACACATAATTTTTAACAACACGCAATGCATTTTAAATATATATTTTTTTTCTTTCCTTAATAAATTTCATTTATAAATTAAACAAATATATTTAAATTAATTAATACACATTTCATTTAATGAGTTTTGGGCTATAAAATTTAACTTTAATAGTTTAAAGTTTATAATAAATATTTTAAAGTGTTTATTTTATTTCTAATATATTTTATACAAGAATAATCAACTTTCATATTTTTGCTGTACTTTCCCACAGCAGAAACTTTACACTCAATTTATATTGCAGGAGGATCTTACTTGGTGGAAATCTATATTTAGAAATGGTGAATGGCAACAATGTAGATTTACATATAGGTGCAGCAGTAGATGTACATGTGAGTAAATTTACATCTGTAAATGTAACTTTGTGACTCAGGCCCACACTCTTCAGAACATTCCAGACTACTGATGCAAGAGTTTATAATTTCAAAGTATTACACAGGAAATTCAGAGAGCAGGAAAAAAAACTAAAGCCGCTGCAGCCCTTTACTAGAACAATCTTCATTACTGTAGTCTAAAAAAACAGGGACATCTTGAGGATTTTGGGGGGCCTGGGCCAATCTTAATTTGGGGCCCCTTGCTCAGAACAACGCAGAATTTTTTTACCCATATTCTGCTCATTCACACCCGCGGGGACCCTTTTTCATGGCCAGCCTACATCTGTGCCCAAACTTTGAACAATTTCTCTCTGTCTGGCCGGCACAAAAGAAGCAGGAAGGCAAGGGGCCCGAACAAGCCTGCTGCATGTGATACAATGGACTATTGCCTTGCCGTTTGGGGCTGGGCAAATGCAGTGTTTTTATGTTTACAACACTCCAGTACTTGCTATGTGAGGAACAAGGACTGAGACCGGTGGCTCTAGTTTGTGATCACACCAGCCCAGCAGTGGCCCCAGATGGACGGTTCAGTCAAGGGGGGAATATATAATGCTGCGCTGCACTGCATAAAGACACGTGGACTACCCTCCGGCCCTACCTTGGCACAAGAGGTCTCAAGCTGAACTGGACCAGAACAGCAGAAAGATTAGTAATCCTACCAAACCTTCTAGACACAATGTATGGCCTTACTAGTCCGTCAGCACCATTTGGCCACACGGTGCAGTTGAGTGCTCTTGTTTTCCGCACTACCTGTGCTGCGTGGGACTGGTATTCAGAGTCAGAAGCTAGGAGGCTGTAATGGCGCTGGTATGGAAGCAGCTCCACAAGGGCGACACAGTCTCAGAGGGAGCACACAATAGCAATCTTTACTGCACAGTATGTTGCACAAGCTGCATAAAGGCAAAGGGCTGGCAGGTGGGCTTGGCCGGTGAACTTCGAAAGGTTAAAGGGCTTGTTGAATCCAACCAGAATTTAAAGGGCATTTTCCTTTCTCCATCACCATCTCTCAAGTAGGGACTGGGCAGGCCAGACAGCCTATGCTGCATGAAAAAAACGAAAGTAAATGAAAGTGGTTACTGTAAAACTCTAGATAGTCTTGGACTGCCCCGAAAGCTTAACGAGGGGGCCTCTTGAAATATGGGGGGCCAGGGCCACAGCCCACTTTGCCTATGCCTTAAATTTCTTTACTTAAAATAGTTTTAAAACATCACCTTGATATAGTCATGTGTGGGTCAGAATTGTAATATTTTATGATCCACATCGTTGGACAGAATGAACCACAGAGCCCCTTTATACAGTTCTAAACTTTGAAAGCCTCATTAATCAGACTAAAACAGCAAGGGGTTCTGTGACATTGTCGCAACGAGCACCGCTTTAGCACATTATGCTAAACACTGTGTTATGGAAGGGGACCCAAATCTGCAACCATATCTGGAGCTCAGAAGTGGGTTTATGGTCTTATCGACATGTTCGTCAAAACTGAACTGCAGGTCACTTAAAAAGAGTATTGTGACCTACCTTATTTCTTTGTTTTTAGGGGGCGGGGGCAGTGTTAACTTTTGCAAATTGTTCAGAAAGGTTCCATGCTTTCTTCTGGAAACATTGTGGAAATGCTAATCAGGGGCAGTGCTTAATTTGCTCAACACCGGCACTTAATCATCAACACCAGCGCTGTTCATGAGCACCAATTAACCCCTTCAGCGCGGCGCGGATTTCCGCGCCACGCTGAAGGTTCTGAGCGCGGGCGGGCCCATGACGGAACGGTTCCGTCATAAGCACAGCCCAACCGACGTGCATGACGGAACCGTTCCGTCATGCGCGTCGAAGGGGTTAAGGACACATTCATGTATGGTAGGCATGAGGAGATTAAGTGATTTGCCCAGAGTCACTGGATGTTGAGCTGATGTCGGGACTCGAACCTGGTTCCCCAGCTCTAAAGTTGGCAACTCTGGCCCTTATGCCACATCCTCTTACCACTTTCATGGTTAGTAGTTGGTTCTGTTTTAGGTGGCACTGACAGGAGAAATGGGCTGGTGCAAACTGCCTCCTGGCGAGAGTCCCGGCGCTTATGTTTTTACAAATTAACCACTGCTCCGGTGGCAACTGCAGCACTCTACCCACTCACTCTTACTGTCTCTCTTTGCCTCCTCCCTAGCCAGGCAAGCTGTTCTTTCCAAAGTTCAAGTTGAAAGGCTATCCTAGCACTTAACAAGACCACAGTGGAATCAGAAATGCTGCCATTTCCAGCATTCCTGCCCCTGTCCCTTGATAGCAACCAAAACAGGCTGTACATTTGAATGGTATAACATCTAAAGCAGAAAAACCAAGAGGGGAGGTGCCAATGGGCATGACAACATCTTGATCACACGAATTACTGAAAGGCAAGCAGATTATAAACGTTTCAACACTATCACACGGGAGACCATAAAGGGAAATTGAGGGGACTTCATTAAAAGTATGAGAAAAATGGCTTAAAAGTGAAGTTTACCCCCCATTGGCATCCAAAAGACCTGGTTTTCTAGTATTGGCTTCTCTGCTTTATTCACCCTGTGTGATCCAGGGCAAATTGCTTGGGTTCTTAAATTCTATATCTGCCCAAAGCAGTACTTAATTGGGAAACAGCCATAACAACGCATGCCTTACATTGCATGCCTTTACAACGCGGTTGTTACAACGACCGTGTTGTTACAACGCAAACCATTACATCGCAAGTCGTTTCACCGACTTGCTGTAGGGGGCGCACTGGTGTTGGATTTAGAATCGAACACCTTCCCTGCTGTTGCACAAACTGGAGTAGGAATAGTAAATTATGCTATTCCTAAGTCCAGAGCACCCCCTACAACAAGTCATTGAAATGAGTTGTGATGTAATAGTTCGCGTTGTAAAGGCATGCGATGTAACGCATGCGAAGTACAAGTATATATTCTGCTTAATTTGAGCCGGTGGTTGTTTATTGGCGAGGACCACCAGTACACATTTTTGGGAACTTGCCCTTATTTTTCATCAACAGACTTTGGTCTAGAGCAAAAGGGAGAGAAAAAACACAAATGGTGGAAGGAGGGAAGAAAAGAAAGACAGGAAAACAGTCGCAAAGGAAGAAACCTTGGACGAAAAAGAATACACAAGAGTGAGATGACTGGACAGTGAATGTCTGGAGTGGGATACAACAGGCTGGAGGTAGAATCAAAACTGCCACCTTAGTATTCGCCCCCCGCCTTCAGTAGCATATGCCGCACGAGATTCTCAGCAAAACTTTGGGTCCCTACATTTGTTCTTTTACAAATTAAGCACTTGGGTATGATTGCAAATGGGTGAAAACTAAGCCTTGGCATGAGAAGAGAGGAGATCAGAGAAACTCGACACATTTGCTACTGTTCACCTTTATAAATAAAAAACACACCCTTCTAGCATTAATAACATAGCTAGAACATAGTTCTGTGTTTTATGAGGCGTGCAAATGCCGCTAAGAATAGCCTGAGACTCAGAACTGTTGGCCTGTTGTGTTTTTTTCAGGTTTGATAAGTTCTTGTCTCCAGGCCCTGTTTTCCCCTGTGCCCAATTTCCAACAAAAAAAGCAAATGTAAACTGAGCCTAATCTGCAGATATTCCCAGAAGTGAACTCAGATGTGGCTCAGGGTGTCAAACACACACGTGCTCTTTTTTCCCCTCTGAGATCAGATAGCAAACGGAAATTAAACTTGCCAGTTTAAAAATGTTTCTTTCCATGGGAGCCGAGGAAGCGGCAGGGCTAATTTTATATCCAATTTCTCTCTCGCTTTACTATTCTCGCCCCCTTTTTTGCAGTTAGGCGAGTACAGCCGAGCAATATCTCAATCAAGATGTATTCTTTAATTAAAGTGTGAATCGTTTCGCAGGCCGATCTCCGTGGAGACAAAAAATGAAGTAAAATGTCTGCCTTGTTTTTCTCAGTTGCTTAATCTGCAGCTCTTTTCTGTCACTACCATCCTCCCACCAGTGCTTAATTTGAGCCGGTGGGGACTAACAGTACTTATATTTTTCCTCATCAAATATTTCCCGAGGGCAAGAGAGAGAAAAACAAACAAATCGGAAAGTCTGAGGAATAGAATGACCTAAAAATCATCACGAAAGGGGGAAGCTGGAACCTGCAGTGACATAAATAGTCAGGGAGCGTCTGGTAGTGGAATAAAGTAGCATAAAGTGGATTTAAGACTACCAGCCTACATTTTTAGCGTACCTACGTTTAACTGTCCCGGCCGCTGGCTTCTGAACAGAGCTTCCCGCACTAGCACCATTTATTTATCTTACAAATTCAGAAATGCTCTGTACCACTGACTCTTTCAGATGTATATATTTTTTTTAAATGGTTACTTTTTGTGTAGAGCTACATATGTTCGTTTTTTAAGATTCACTTAGCTGATGTATTTTAAAACTCGAAAACGTCATATTTTTTATCTTTTGATTGGGTAACCAGATTTTGAAAAACAAAAACAGGGACATTTTACAAAGAAAGAAGTAGGACTACAATTTCACGCACCATACCTTTTGGTGTAGTGGCTCTGTAACAAGAAATTCAATGGCTGTAGTAGTAACTAAATTCACCAGACAGCCTTGCTTTGCAAAAGGAGTGCTGACCGTGAGCTGTTTCCAGTATGATCACCGCGTACAACGTCATAACAAGTAGACATACAACAAATGTACACAACCGTAAAAACAAACTAGGAGGTTGTCTATTGACAAATCTGTCCCCTGCATCCTTAAAACTCATTTCCAACACCATGCCCGGCACATCAAGCTCCCAACACTTCAAACCAAATCTACCCCATCTGACACTTCAAGGCTCACCACTTCCATCAGCCCCCCAAGACACCTCCACTCTGCTTCCCTTCATCCAACCCTTAACCCCCCCCCCCCCATGAGACGTAGCAGACGCGGAGGTTGCTGCTTCTCCTATCTAGCAGGAAAGCCATGGAACGAGCAACCCGTATATCTGCTGACCTCCCCACCTCTTCCTGAGTTCCGAAAGTCCCTGAAGACCTGGCTCCTGGGATAATCAACTGGACCCTACCAGCACCTGTATACCCTCAAGGGTGACAAGAAGCGCTCTACAAATCTACTGATTGACTGGTCCTCACAGTGAGTAAGAAGGTGCCGATAAATACCAACACAAGGCAATCTCATCACTCCCAAACCACTGACCTGTCCACCCCTCTAAACATCCCCCGAATGCATACAGCTACCATCTAAATCTGAACTACATAGCAAGCAGGAAGGCTGAACCATTAAAGATGGATAAGAGGCAGAGCAGTGTGTTCAAGGAGAGAAAAGATATCAGAAGATACAAGAGAGAAGAAACCCGCGAACTAGTCCCCATAGTCCGATCAAGCACTCTGTGCCAAGGACTCCGGATTAAGACTTGAACCCCTGGGAAACAAATTAACAAGAGATAGTGCGAAACATGTAAACAGAGGATGCAACTGCAGGAGAGCATCATTTACAACGGCAGAAAGGGTTCAACTACTACAGACCAGCTCAACATTAATCTCTGCATAACTCTGGACCTTCTACGCAGGGACTAGCAGCAAGTTACACTGCCAATCAGCCTCCAACACGATCACCAGACCAACACATACGAGTAGGCAATAAAGATGTAAGGCCCCCCTACAGCTGGATTGGGTTTAGGCTAAGGGTCAAAAGACACACACTGCTATGGACCCTACATCGACAGCCCTAAAGTATACTAACTACACACAGGTTTGGGCTACAGGTCGCAAGAAACTTTTCCCACCCGGAGGGGGAACTTTACCTCTACCCCACATAATGTTTACTCATTTGGGCCATTGCTTGTTTCGACCCCTCACCACGGGCGTTGGGCCAGTGTGTGTTTATGTTAACAGTTCAGCGACAGCACCAATATACTATGGTGACAGTGCATTTGAAAAATGTGGTATAACATATCCGATTCTCTGACAGTGGCAGAACCAAACTCAGACAAGGTCTACAGCAAATCATTACAGGGAAAGCAATTAGTGCATGTGCACTATATATAAACTGCATAACGTATACACATCCACACATGTATAGAAACGTCACATAATGATATGCATATGCACATAACATACTTATAGGTATCAACAAGCACTGCCCACACACACACACACGCCCACACACAAACACACGCAAATACTCTTCCAGAATGTCCTTTTCTGGTGGTGTCTGGTTGAATTTTGAGCTCTACTGTAACAATAAATAATGAATAAGCTCTTTCTTAAGGACGCAGTTTTTATGTAGTGGTTTGATACAGTATAATCTATATCTTAATACTACCGCAATATGTTTTTCTATGGAGCAGGATTCACCAATTGCGTGCCTTATAAGCACATCAGAGTGTCAACTGTAGCTGTTGCCAGACAAATGGAAGCAATTCCTACACTGATAACAAGTCCTTGCATTGAGGGAAAAGTGAAGAAAAACAAGCACGAAAAATCCATGGCACAGATGTTTACTTTTAATTCTGGCTGCTGTTTTGGTCTCTTTCCCTTCCATTTCTTCTGTAATATCAGCCGCCCCAGGTTGGTGGTCCTGGTTTGTGGATTTTACCATTTTTTTCTTTTAATATTAAACATCTGCTCCAATAACTAACTGATGTTACAGTCTTGTTGGGCAGACTCAGTGGAAAATAACATCAGCTGCTTCTTGCGTTATGTTCGGGAATAGCGGTGGTGCGACCGTGTGGCAAAAAAGTCTTAAAGACTTAAAGTGTCCTTACCACCCTTACTCCAACAAACCAGGAGCTTCGTTTGGAATGACTCCCACCCATGTCCTCAACTCAAAATGTCTTGTCCTAGAGCTTTCCAACAAGACCATGCCTCGATGTATTCTGGGATAGGGGATGCGGATGCATATTGTGATTAGGGATGGGCAAATTCAAGGAGCAAAGATTTACCAAGTGTCCTGAATTTGTCTGGGGCTGTAATCTTTTAACTCATCCAATCACAGAAGTGGCTTGGTTTGACCAATTTGGATGGTACATCACATTTCAAGGATTTGTGCTTCCTCGTTGTCACGGACGTGGGAGCGAGGGAAACACAGCGACTTCTGGCCAGTCATGTTACCTCCATTCGTTGCTCCAGGAAGTCCTAGCCTAGGACTTCCAGCAGTGGGGAAAGAAGAATCAGCAAGACTTGACCCCTGCAGGCAGCAGGTAAGTTCCCATTGCAGAAAAAAATCCCCCTTTGCGTTCCTTTTTATCTCTTATGCTTTTTTAAAAAGCCGAGCAGATCACAAAGCAAGAGGCACTGTCACAACTTTGCACAGGTCTGGGTATAGAGGACGGTGACCGAGGCCACATTGGGAAATCCCTGCACTGATGTTTCTCAAGGGGGTCAAGGAGGGACAATACCATACAAACAAAAATCAGTGCAAAGAAATCACCACAGTAAGGATATCAGCAAGGTCGCAATTAGGCTAGCACGCTGACACAACGCGTCATCATGGCTGCCCAATCATGGTTGCCATTTGAACTCATCACAGGCGAGAGGCAGCCTCCTCCTGCCCCGCGCTCTCCCTTAGACAATGTCACAGCAACCTCCTGGGCTACAGCTTGCTCCCAGGAGGGAGGGTCTGTTTTCCTTCAAGTATTCATAAAGTTTGTGAAATTATTTTAATCCTCAATAGGCAAGAAATCACAATTAGGATACCATAATACCTCTTATCTGGGATCTCTGTTCTCTCCTTGTGACCTACGTTTCCAATGCATCTCCCCAAGAGCTGATGATTCGCTTCCGTCAAAATGGATAGTGTTTCCAATAAATTCATGCCTTCTCTATGCTCATTTGCTATGATAAAGGGCCAACAAAGCAAAACCAAAGGGGATGATGGAAGGAGTGTTGAACATTGCAAGCACTCACCCCCAGTCAACTGATCTGGGTTTAATCCATCATCATTCTTTAGCTCACTCCGCCACCCCAGTTCAGACATGGCCATATGCAAATCAGTCTGACCCTGTGCCTCATGGGAACAGTCCAGCCCGAACAGCCAAGCCATGTCTTCCCTGGACCGGAAACAAGCATCCTGGTACCGGTTTCTGGGTGATGAAGGGCCACCATTCGTTAATTTTTGCAGAAGGATGAAGGTGGCCTGACCTCAGACTACATTTTTATGCACAGAGAGCGCATTCAAACACCGAATTTGGAAGTTACTTTTTTTAAAACCAGAAATACACTAGGAGCTTCGTTCTGAGTGCTGCAGAAAACTAGAATTTGGGTGCAAACAGCGTTTGTCCTTAATTTCACATTCTGCTGAGTGTGCAAATGATGCTTCAGCATAGGGCTTTTCCCACACAACTTACTCCTGGGACTATCTAAAGGGATTTTTGCAGTTAAAACATGGGCAAAATGCAATAATGTGCAGTTTCCTATTTCACAATGGAAACTTTGGACTGGGCAACAAAAAGTGTCAATGCACTATAACAGCTTTTTCACTGGGCTGTTTCTGGCAGCCCGAAGAACCCCAGCACTCAAGTATTTGGGGGGTCAGTAAGAGAAAGAAGCCCCTGATCACCTTCACAATGAATATGAAAGTAACAGACTTGAACCCATGGCTTAGACTCCCTGTGCAGTTTGAAAAGTTTATGTCTGGACCATATCTACTTATCCTTCATAAGCATGAAGTTTCTAAACTGCACAGTGAATCTCTGCCTCATGCCGGCCTGCTAGGCATAGACATCCCCTGCCCCCTTCTACGGCATGATATCACATGCAACTGACATAAAATGATGACCGGAAGTTTCATCGACAGAAATGCTAATGTATCTGTTAATTAAAAATCAATAAAATACTTTGAAATTAAAAGAAAAAAAAAGGGATGACCCATTGAGTTTCCTACACTTCACTGGTACTTGTTCAGGAAACATATAAAGGCAGAAATGACAGAAGTAAGTCGAGTTTTTTCGATATGGGTTTTGTATAAACATCCCAAGGAAAACGGGCAAGCTCAATATTCAACATCTGTATTTTACATACATAAACTTGGATTCATGCAATAAAAGTTTAGTTAAAAACACCCTCCCTTCACCAGCCCTGCATGAACGACAACACATTTGCAAAGGCGGCCACCGAGCGGTTTACAGACCCAGATTATGCGGTAATAACCGGAGGTTGCAATCTTGCAGAATGAGACAGGGCGACACCGACTTCCTACAGAGCGGTAACATTTTCCAGAGGTCCTGCGTAATCTTGGTCACATGAAAGGAGCAGAAGGAAAATGGAAATATGTTCCTTCCAGCATGTTCAGCCACTGATAAAACCGACAGCTTCTCATCAGTCCACACAAGCGTAGGCGGGCAAAGAGAGGTCTCTCCTACTTTTAAAATGTACGTAGACATCAGTCTCTGGCCAACAAACTACAGCCATGTGCAAGAAATGAGGAGCACACAGATCTCTACAGGAGATGTGTTGCTCCACGGTTGATCCATCTGTGGACACAACAGCCCACCCTTGTGATGGACATAAGTCCCCAACAGTGGTCACAACAGCCCACCTATGTGATGGACATAAATCCCCAACTGTGGTCACAGCTGCTCACATTTGTGGCATATATAAGGAGCCATTTTATGCTACAAGTCCTTCCCTCAGGATGTACAGAAATTCCATTTTATACTACAACACCCCACCTTCATGATGTATGGGCAATCTAGTTGGAGGCTACAACCGCCAACCCTAATAACGAACAGAGAATTAATAACATCTCAGGCTACAACACGCAGACCCCATGATGCAGCAATCCACTGTGGGGCTTCACCACCCTTATGATGCAAAGAAAATCAAACTCATCTAAGGCTACAAATTTCAGGATGTAGAGGGAATCCCATCTGCGGAAACAACATCCAAGTCCAATGATGTGTAGGCAAGCCCCTTGTGAGGCTGTAACACCAAACCATCATAGTCCGCTCTCACAATGCACACATGACTGCATCTGAGGTTACACCGTCCAACCCTGGTGATGTACAGGCGGTGTCATCTGGAGATACAACAGCCAGCCCTCATGATGCACAGTGAATCAATCCCACCTGAGGCCACAAGACCCAACTCTTAAAATGCACAGATAGTTCAATCCTGGAGTAACAACACCCAACCCTCAAGATGTACAGGCCATGCTGTCTGGAGATACAACACCCAACTCTCAGGATGCAGAGGCTGTGCCATTTCGAGATACAGCACCCAAGCCGCAAGAGGCACATCAAATCAATCCCATCTGAGGCAACAACACCCATATCTCATGATCAACAAGAAAAATGCTCTGAAGGGCCTATCATCATGATTAGGACTACCGTTTTATGGTATCTTTTTTTAACATTTCCGTCCGTATATATCCATATTTATTTTTTTACCATCTTATTGATATTTACCCATATCTATTTTGTGTTTTGAGAATAAAGGGAGTTGTAAAATGATATATTTCCACATTAATTTAACCGATAAACATGCACATACTTTGCTACTTTCCGCGTTTCAGCAAATCAGGCAGCCAAATATAGCGAAACATTACACCCACATGTGAATATCAGCATTATAATATTCAAATATGTAAACATATGCCTGTATTCAGGGAAATCTAAACCTGCTTTTTTAACTTCCTATTCTGTGTATCTGTTCAGCTGCTGTCCTGGAAAGCAGGAAAGACGGCACGGAGAGTCACCCACAAGAAGCATAATTTTTCCGATTTTTCAGCTTTTAAAAATAAATACAGACAGGAAACACATTGTTTTCTCTCTGTATTTATCTGTAAAAATTGAAAATTAGGAGCCTTAACCATGATGTACAAGAATCTCATCTGATGCTACAACACCAACCCACATCCTCTCCACAATACCCTGTGTAAAGTAACAATACACCATTGAGGCACGCAACACAATAGGACAAGCTGTGTAGCTACCACTGTCACTGCGAACAAGTATATTTTCTTACATATTGTAGTGGTACAATACCTGCTTCAACAGTGCAGTGGCGTCACGGTGGGTTACAACGTTACATAAATAAATACACAAAAATAAAATCTGAAGATTGATAGTAGAGGTGGAGGCCACCATGCCCCTACTCTGCCTCTTTCAGTGGTGAGAGCACTGATCTAAAGAATAGCTCAAATCTGCAATTGTGGTAAAAAGGAGCACTGAGGCTTCACTTTTCTCCCGGTGACAAATGGCGGCTGAGGGCTTGGGTGGAAAAGGCCAGTTTTGTACCACAGGACAGATGTAGGCCTCACAGGCACTGCCCAATACACACTCGCAGACTCCAGGGCCCTGGCAATGGTGTAGGACTTGTGTAAGCTGGATAAGCATCCACCAAACACAAGGCAGTGTAGAGGAAAGAAGGGAATGACATATATTGTCTAAACAAAAATAAGATGTGGGCAAAAGAGTGTTTGTAGGAGTGTGGATCATGCGTCTCTTGTTTTATAAATGTAATGTCACTAATTTAAGCTGCTGTCAGTGGGTGTTCTGTGTACCAGACTCAACTGGCAGCATGTGTGCTTTTCACCTTACATGATGACTGATGGAAGCTGTCACTGCTGGACTGGTCTTTCAGGCACTCTAGGACTGTCAGATGGGCCAGCTTGGAAGGGCATGTAACTGAGTCGTGTTCTAGTCCCATCACAGCTCAAGTAACCAAAAAAACTAGCCCACACACTGGTCCTCTCAAGAAGGCCTATTTTGCAGTGCCAGAGTGCCTGAAGGACAAGTATAACACTGACAGTTGTACCCATGACAACGAAGGACACAACTTCCGATTGGGTTTCTGAGCAAGATGAAACTTTCTGTGCAACGTGGGATTGGGTGAGCTCCAATACTTCTTCTTTCCTCTAAATGCTGTTAACGGAAGGAATCATTTTGGTGAGACTTCTTCTACTCTCTGCCCCTTACAGACCATGATTAATTTGCCAAAAAAAGTGCAGGGTCTACATTTGCTTAGGAGCCAATAATGAATACCAAGGCAGCCTAGTCTTGATTCCACCTCACACCTTTCTTCCACCACCTTACACTTCCTGTCTCTTTATCTCATTCTTACAGGGTCCTTTTTCAACCCAGCTGTTTCCCTTTGTCATTGTTTTCTTATCTTTCACTTCCTCCTTTTTACTCAATTTTCAAATTTTATTCCTTGCTCCGGGTCAAAGCCAAATAATGAAAAATAAGTCCTTGCCCCTAAAATGAGTGTTTGGGGAAACAATGGCAAACATTTGCCCCAAATTAGGCACTGTTTAAACTTCAGGTTTTGGTACCTTTTAGTGAACAAACTGAATATAGATCACAAATATGGCTTAATGGAAATATTTTCGAAGCCCCAAGGCCTTCTTTTCTGGATTACATTCAACAAACGGTTTGAGAATTAATTGGAGAACACGTTTGCGCTCACACGAAAATAAATTATTTGACCCTAAGGAAGTGTGGTAAAGCATGAAGATGAGGGGGTTTGGAGTTAAATTAACCCCATGAACCATCTGATGTGGAATGTCTGATATATGCTGAGAAAGAAATGCTATAATGCAGAGAGAAAATGAGGACAAGGTAAACATGAGACAGAGCGAAACAGAGAGAAAATGAGAATTCTAGAGCAAAGTGTAAAGGAACCTATGAAGCATACATAGTTCGGGAACATGTGTTTGATACTCAATCAAAATGCACGATTTACAATATTCTAATAGACAATCAATGCACAACTCTCCTTCTTTCTTGAAACATCTTTGATTGGAACAACATAAAATATAAGCAACGTGAAAGCCAATAGGTCTCGCCCCAGGACCCTTTAATAAACACCTATGCAACTGGCTTTGCCAATGTAATTTAGCCACTTTGTACACCAACATGGCTGCTGATCAGCATGGCTAAAAGTTAATGGCATAAAGGAGAGTGATATGGAATGTCGTAGAGTGGTGTAGCGTAGAATGTCATAGAATGACGTGGCAATGAGTGGCGTGGGGTAGTGTGGCACTGAGTGTTGTAGAACTGGTGTCACATGAAGCTTCGTGGAAAGAGTAGAGTGTATTAGAGCAGAATGGCAAAAAGTGGAGTCGCATAAAGTGTCTCAGAGTGGAGAGGTGTAAAGTAAAGTGGAGTGGCGGAGAGTGGAGTAAAGTAGTGTGGAATGGCATAGAGGAAGTTGCGTATGGTGATGTAGAGCAGAATAGATTGTTGTACAGTGGAGTAGCATAGAGCGGAGTAGTGTGGTGGAATGACATCGAGTGGCATGCAGCGGAGTGGCATAGAGCGGAGTAGTGTGGTGGAATGGCATTGAGTGGCGTGGCAGAGTGTGTTGTGGAGTGGCGTAGAGTAGACTGAAATAGTGTGTCATAGAATAAAGTGGCATGTAGTGGCATAGAGGGAGTTGCATAGATTGTCACAGAATGGAGTAGAGTGTTGTAGAGTGTTTTAGAGTGGAATGGCATTGAGTGTCGTAGAGTGGAGTAGAGTTTAATGGAGTAGAGTGTCATAGAGTTGATTATCGTGGAGTGTAATGTCAGAGTGGTGTGGAGTAGAGGGGCCTAGAGTGATGTGGCGCAGATTGCAGTAGTGAAGAGTAGATTGGCATAGAGTTCAGTGACGTAGAGTGGATTGGTTCTAAGTAAATTGGCGTAGAGTGAATTGACATAAAATGCAGTAGAGTACAGTAGAGTGCTGAAGAGTAGAGCGGAGTAGTGCAGCTTAGATTGCAGTGGTGTAGAGTGCAGTGGCGCAGAGTGGAGTGGTGCAGGGTAGAGAGTACAGTGGTATAGAGTTTAGTGATGCAGAGTAAATTAGAGTAGCATAGAGTGGATTGGCTTAGAGTGTAGTGACAGAGTGCATTGGTGTAGAGTGGCATAGAGTTGAGTGTTGCAGAGTAGAGTGCAGTGCTTGAGAGTAGTATGTCAGAGTGCAGTGGTGTAGAGTGCATCGGCGTAGAGTGTAGTGGTGTAGAGTGATGCAAAAAAGAACAGAGCGGCGTAGAGAGCAGTGGTACAGAGTGGCATAGAGGGCAGTGACGCAGAGTGCAATGGTGTAGAGTGAAGTGGCATAGCGTGTCGTAGAGTAGAGTGGGGTGGAGCAGAGTAGAGTATCATAGAGTGCAGTGGTTTTAAGTGAAGTGGTGTAGAGTGCTTTAGCGTAGAGTGCAGCGGTTCAGGGTAGAGTGGCATAGAGTGCAGAGATGTGGAGTAGTGCAGAGTAGAGTGGCCTGGAAAGGCGCAGAGTGGATTGGCGCAGAGTAGATTGTTTCAGAGTACAGTAAAGTGGCGTGGAGTGGTGCAGGGTAGAGTGCAGTGGCGTAGAGTAGAGTGACATAGTGGTGCAGAGCAGATTAGAGTGGTGTAGAATGGACCGCATAGTGTGCACTGGTGTTGAATGGAGTGGTACAGGGTAGAGTGCATTGGCGTAGACTGTAGTGTTGCAGAGTTAAGTGACGTAGAGTGGAGTGGTATAGAGTAGAGTGGCCTAGAGTGGAGTGGTGGAGAGTGCAGTGGCGAAGAGTGCAGTGGTGCAGAGTGGAGTGGAGTTGTGCAGAGTAAAGTGCAGTGGTGTGGAGAGGGGCAGAGTAGAGGGAAGTGGTGTAAAGTGAACAATGCATGGTGCTGTAGCCCACTGCATTGCAGACAACACATCTTCAATTGAAATTACCATTACATTTGCACAGACATACAGTTTTACTGATAAAAGTATACAGCTCACCAACAATAATGTGTGGGAATGTCATTACCTAGTGTATTGATTTGTTTTGATCTTATTAAAATATTTGTTTCCACCACACTTCAGAATTACCAAATAAAGTGCTTCATTTGCACTTTCCTAATTCTGATATATCTGCATATTTCATTTACAGACATTTACATTTTGTTGTGTGCTAGAAAAATAACATCCTCCAGCACACCCCCAGCAGCCAGCATGATTGTCACATAAATCCTCTCACTTAGAAGTTAGAGAAAGAAAGGCAAACATCAAGCTCTCTGGAAGACAGAGCCTGACATTTGACCTCTGTCTTTGAATGCACAGCAAAAGTGACAACATAAGAACAAGATTTAAAGGCCTGTTTAAAGAAAGCAAGCGCTGGTGGAAGGATACAGTAAAAAAGAGTATGCTCTTCAGTAGGAACAAACTCACACTGGACAGCGTAAAACAAATAAAGCCAGCAAATAGAAACCAAGCAAATGTGAGTTACAAACCACAAAGCCAATGGTAAGCAATGGGAGGAATGCATTCCCTGGGAAGCTCTCCAAAAGTCCCCAAGATGACTTTAGCAAACCGGACAGCTGCTGTCTGGTAGGTTTCCACCTATAAAGGGGAAGGAGAAGAAGTAGGAGGAAGCAGTATGCGCTGCAGTGCGAGGTCTGACATCAGCAGTGAACAATACATTCCATCCAATCCGAACATTGAGTCTGAAATGCTCTTAAGTGTGATAAACACAATGATTGGGAGGAAAGCCACTGAATCTAGAGCAAGGTAGAGAGAAAGACAAGACAGTCATCCAATCATGTGTAAGGTTCTGACCTAAGCTCAGTCTATGTATTTTATTGTTCACAATAGGTATTGATAACAAGCTCTCTGCCGGCGAGACCTAAAAATGGAGTGACGGAACAATGCAGAAGCTTTCGGAGTCTGAGAGACTCCTACCACTTATTCAAAATTCCATGGAGGAATTAAAGCTGCTTTGAACAATTTTTTTCTTACACACAACAAAAGGGGTTTGCATATTCCCTTGCGGCTGGGTCTCACCAGAGAACTATGGATTGTGGGCTGAGAGCTAGAGTCTTACGGCACCAAATTAAATCCAAGGACAGAACATTGCTGGCAAAAACAGTCCTCTTACTGGAGCATTGTAGAATTAAGAAAAAGACGCAACAACAATTAATGTGCTTTGTTATTCAAACACTTCCCAACTGTATGAAGCAGCGTCGTCCACCAGGGTCGGATCCATGTCAGTAATTCAGGATAACCACCGACTTCCTTCCATGATTAAACGCTCTGCTCCCAGTGTTTGTCCACCAGGGCCATGCCAACTATCCACAATAACTAGTGATTACATGACAGACTTCCATTGGCTTAACAAGGTGTATTTACTCTTTCCATCCCATTGATCAATGTGCCTGGCAGAGGTGGCCCTACATCAGTTCTGGTTGTCCTTTCTGCCTCACATAACGGGGTGGAGCAGAACTATTTTAAAGTTTCCTGGGTTATCAGGAAAATACTTTATCACCCCAGCACGAAGACAGAACCACTTTTGTAATTACCAAATGTCTGCATTATCATGCTCACTTCCTCTTTCCACCAGCAAATATAAAAAATCTGATTTCAACCAGTCTTGTTTCCTTTACCAACAAAACAAAGCAAGCTGGGATTTGTAGTTTCATCAACTTTTATCAGAAGTATGGTCCTAGCAGTCAAAGCATGCTTCGTGGTAGTGGCTGAGAAACACAAACTGGTGGAAAGCCCCACGAAAGAGCACCTGTTGACAGCTAAGAGTTTCCATCCCTCACTCTACATTGTGGTGCTTAAAAATGCTTTTTAGTCCGTTCTGTTCAGTCCCTTACAAAGAATGCTCACCTGAGATTCCCAACATTTATGTATTACTGGAGAAAAAAATTATTTTCAGAACGAGCTAAGATTACAATTATAGTCCAGGGCAAAATATTAATTGCGCCGGCAAAAATCAGCAAAAAGTTCGAATTTTGCTTTAGGTGAAATTCACAACATTTCTTGAAATTGTGCATTATATAATTTCATGTATTTTTTTCCACAAAAGAATGCTTAAGGCAGAAACTCTCCTGGTAAGAGACATTTTATCCACAAAACAGTCTTCTAAAATAGTGTTGGGCTGCTTTATGCTGAGAGCTCACATAAAAATAGTCACAAGAGATACTAGGAAACCACATTTCACTATGAAAGTGTAATATCCAGGTAATTTGGCAAATTTAAATTGAATTTCTCAATTTTTTATTTAAAAAAGTAAACAAATGTGCATTTTCCTTGGAGCTGACAATATCAATTTAAAACAAAACTATCTTGAGAGTAGATACACGGTTGTGTAAAGAGCGATTTTTAGAAAAGACAGATATAGTATAAAATTTGGTGAGGTAGCCTACCCTTTGGTGAGGAGGAATGCTGAGGGGCCCGTTTCAGGATATGGGAAAAAGACCTTCCCCATCCACCTTTTAATTCCTACGTTAGGTTTGATGCTTGTTAGGTGCACTGGTAAATCAAGCATTTGCAATGCAATAGGTATTGCATTTACGCGAGTTTAAGCTATTGGCATTGTAAATGACAATGCCTTTTATTTATGTTTTAAAAACGAAAACTAAAATAAAAGGCATTGTTATTTGCAATGTCTATAGCTCAAACTTGCGTAAATGCGAGACCTATTGCATTGCAAATGCTTGTTAGATTAGTGAGTAGAAACGATCCCTTTCGGCCCGTGCGGCAAATTAATTAAATAAACAAGCACGGCCGCTAAAGTGAAAGTGGACCGCGCTGCAAATACAAAAAAAAATAGTGCTTACTGACTTATGAAGGAGACTGTGTAACGCCACAAGTAAAAGATCCAGTTCTCATGGGAGGTAACAAATGGCAACTGGGTGATAACAAGGAGGGACTAACAAGTCTAATTATCAATTGGAAGCCAGCATTTACCAAGGACAATTACACCAGCCAATCAAAAATATGGGCGAAGAGAAGGCGAGGCTTCCACAGTATACTCGACTACCGCATGCCTCGCAGAGCGAGCAACGCATGCACGCTGATGCTAGGCTTGACCTAAACACTGGTAGGGCGAGATGACACGGAGAATAAGAAGACAATAAAAGAGAAAGGGGCCTTTGAACGCAGTGATTATCCCCAAAGAGCTTGGGACCATAAGGTCTGGCAGAATGGTAGTGCATTGTAGGTAGCAGTCTGCTTTAGGCACCTGGAAAGGAAGATAGAAGGTGAAGAGACAAGGTAGAGGATCCAAGAAATAGGGAGTGGGAAAGACTGGTGGGTTCGGGCAGCCATACCCGAGTGAGAAATCAGGGCCTGGCAAACAGAAGGAAGTTGTGAAGCCTATGGAGGGGTTGTGCCTTGAGACAGAGATATATAGAGAAAGTGAGAGGAGTGGCAGGTCACGAGAATGCAGAATCAGGGTAAAATGCAACTATTGTGCAATGCTTCCTCCTTCCAGGTACCACAGGGTTTTTGTTTTTAGAACAATCCGTTTTCAGGCTCAGCGCGTCAGACAGCAGAGCTGTCGGGTTGCGAAAATACCTAGTGTGTGATAGTTAGAACACAGAGATACATGCAGCGCTAACTTTGTTTACCACTGTTTGGCTTTTCTGTAACTCTAATTTGCCTGCATTTGATTCAATGGCTTGCCTTGTCTAACCTGTGTCTGTCCCTCCCCCCAGCATTGGTAATTTACTTCTCTCTTTGTAACCCTCACATTTAGGTAACTACAGTTTTTTTCTATATTAAGTACTCCCTGAGAGTGCATCTATTTTCCAGAAGTCTAACTAGAGTGCTTCTCTCACCCACTACACACTCCCTGCTGCACTCTCTCCTGTGTACTTCTCCCGCCTCCTTCCTGTGTGCTTCTCCCAGGCTTGCTCGTGTGTACTTCTCCTCCTCTTGTTGCTTTCTCACCGGTGTGTTCCTCCACACAGCTCCACGCTGCTGTCTGCCCTCGGCTGAATGCTTGTCTCCTCCCCACGCTCCTCTCTCACTCGCTCGTTTACTCTTCTCTGCCCCTATCTGTGCACTCCTCATTGCTTCTCTCACCCACACCCTCTGTGTTGCTTCCCCCACCCACACCTTCCGAGTTGCCGCTGCACTCCCAGCCCACTATCTTGCTTCCACTCTATTGTTTTGGGGGTTTTTTTAAAATATTTTTTTCTTGTTTTTATTTAATGATGCAACTTGGATTGGTAAATAAAAAAGCGCTTGCAGCCATATGCGCCTACAAAATGATGCAGGCTGTCACGTCAAAAGGTATTTAAAAATTGTTCTTTAGCGATGCAGCACAGCGTCAGAGATGCTGTGCAGCATCTCTAGAAACCATTGGCAATGGCAATAGGCCCCCAAGGTGAGCCCTTCTGGCTTTGTCAATACTTGTTTGAATTATTTCCTCCTTTATGTTGCGATCTCCTGCTGCAGTCCCACCTCTTTTAAACAGATCCGCCTTTTCTTTCGCCGTCCATGAAAGGAGGCTGTACCTATCCTAGTGGCCACTGACCACAGAAGAGTTGGCAGGGCGAGAGAACAAATAATAAGGAATGGCGACATGGCACACACCGTCAACCACGCTGTACCCTGGCACTAAAATAAGAAGCAGCACTATTCCTCAACTCAGTGAAACTCAGGTTATAAACCTCTGAACAAACAATGGCGAAGACAACCCTCCTAGGTATGAAGCAGCGACTTACTCACTGATGCCTACAGGAGGGACACTGGTGAGTAGGCCGAGATGCATGTTTCACCCTCATACAGAAATTATTTAACTACATAAATTTCTACTGACATAGATGACAGCTAGACAATGGCAGAGAGATACAACTACAAAATTGATGACCCTCTCTCTGTACAGCCTTCCTTTTTTTGCAACATATGTGGTTCTGGAATGTGGTGTGCTCACAAGTGGGCGCGCCTTCTAGGAATGGTTGTGCAAGTAGGACCTGGTCAAGGTGGCAGCTCTCGTCTCTGACTTTCACAAAGCCATGACTGAATCTGCATTTCACAGGCTAGCTCAGGCTGGTTGTTGGTATTTACTTTGGAGATCAGCCTGCCTCACCCTCAGACAGGTTCTGAAAATTGTGCTTTACCCACTAATGCATGCAATTATCAAAGGGATTACTCTTTAAATAAACCACACACCTAAACATACAGAAAGATTTGAGCACTACTTAAAATGCAAACAGACAAGTATATAAATGAAAAAGGTGTTCAAATTTCTCAGGCGGACCATGTCGGCGCAGCTGAATTTCAGGGTTGCCAAACACCAAGGCTGCTTGATGTTGACTCCACCTCGTGTCTCTTTCTTCCAACTATACTCAATACGTCCGGACAATTGTATAATATGTCCTGCACATCTGTGGTCATTCAAGGTGCTGGGGAGAGAGCAGCAGGGCTTCCACAGTGTAGAAGGGTAAGTTGGCTACCAGTGAAAACTCCCAGAGGAGTCTACCATATAGAAATGTTAGTATTTTGAAATGCGTGGAGAAAAGTTAGGTAGTGTCGACGATCTCACACTCTGGTAAGACACAATCCGCCTGGTGTCAATGCAAAGGGTTTGTGCTGATCCAAAAAAAACTGTTAAAAGCAAATCCAAATTCAATCCAACAGTAAAAATTAAGGAATACAAATGATTTTAATGGAAGGAATGCCTGTGATCCTTAATAAAAACCAATGGCTATGTCCTGCACCATATGACTCACTTATTGAACCTGTTTGGCTATGCCTGCTTCCTAAACTAAACTAAACAAAATATTTCTTATCGTTCATTGTTCAGGTCAATGCTCCACATTTCAAATAGAGTCAAACCATGCCCGATTACCGAGTGGACCTCTAAAAAAAGGAACGAGTCGGTGGCCACGAGTGAATAGGAATGATGTTCGAGTCTGCCTGGAAGGAATTTCCTTTAACTTCAAACATCCTATCTAAGGGTCTATATTCTTAATACAGGGATCCATACTTTTATCAACAATCATAAAGAGACTCAAGACCTGGCTCTTCGATGGAGACACACCGCCCAGATACCCCTAGGGGTGACATGAGTTGTGCTTTACAAATGCTGATTGGTAACACCATTCACGCTACAAGAATCGCAAATTTCCCACGCTTGACCCCATCTTCTCCTCCAGCAAGCACATCTCCTTCAGCCACTCCTCCGGACTGCACTGGACAGACCACAGCTGCGTCCACTTCAACTTCAGGAGAACCACGACCCACAACCACCTTCAACAGGTTCCCAGCAGAAGCTGGAGCAAGATCACCGCCGACCAGCTCACCACTTCCCTCAGCCAGAACCCCCCCACCAACACGACGGACCCCAACGAAGCAGCCCGCAACCTCACACAGTGGCTCACCAACTGCGCCGATGACCTTGCACCACTGAAGAACCCCCCCAGCAGACACGGCAGCAAGAAAGCCTCCTGGTTCACCAACGACCTCAAAAACTCCAAGAAAACCTGCCGTACCCTCGAGAAAGCCTGGCGCCACGACCAGCTTACAGAAAACATGACAGCCCTCAAGAACGCCACCCGCAAACACCACCAACTGATCCGCACCACCAAAAGGACCACATTCAAAGAACGACTGGACAACAACTCCCACAACAGCAAGGAACTCTTCAGCATCGTCAAAGAGCTCTCCAGCGCCTGCAACAACGACATCACACCCTCGCAGGACCTCTGCGACTCACTCGCCTCGTTCTTTCACCGCAAGATTGCCGACATACACAACAGTTTCGGCGCACAGACCGCGCACCCTACCACCGATCCGGCGCCCGCACACCACCCTCCGCACCTGGACGACGGTCAGCACCAAAGATACCACCCACACAATGAACACCATCCACTCCGGCTCCCCAACCGACCCCTGCCCACACCACATCTTCAACAAAGCCGACTCCATCATCGCATCCAAGCTCCAGAACATCATCAACAGCTCCTTCGCATCCGCCACCTTCCCAGAGAGCTGGAAACACGCCGAGCTCAGCGCCCTCCTGAAGAAACCCACCGCGGACCCCACGGACCTCAAGAACTTCCGCCCCATCTCGCTCCTCCCCTTTCCGGCCAAAGTCATCGAGAAGATCGTCAACAAACAACTCTCCGCCTTCCTCGAGACCAACGGATCCCTCGACCCCTTGCAGTCCGGCTTCCGAGCAAACCACAGCACCGAGACCGCCCTCATCGCAGCCACCGACGACATCAGGGCCCTGCTCAACAACGGGGAAACAGCTGCCCTCATCCTCCTGGACCTCTCGGCAGCCTTCGACACCGTATGCCACCACACCCTGATACAGCGCCTCAGCAACATCGGAATCCAAGGAAAGGCCTTGGAATGGATCATCTCGTTCCTCGCCGGCAGAACCCAGAGAGTCCGACTTCCCCAGTTCCGGTCCGTGGCCACCGAAGTCATCAGCGGCGTCCCGCAAGGATCCTCGCTCAGCCCCACCCTCTTCAACGTCTACATGAGCCCCCTCGCAGCCATCGCACGCCAACACAACCTCAACATCATCTCCTACGCCGACGACACCCAGCTGATCCTCTCCCTCACCAACGACCCCGCCACAGCCAGAGCCAACCTCCAGGAAGGAATGAAAGACATCGCGGAATGGATGAAGCTCAGCCGGCTGAAACTGAACTCAGATGAGACGGAAGTCCTCATCCTGGGAACATCCCCCTCTGCCTGGGACGACTCCTGGTGGCCCCCTGCCCTGGGCTCCGCTCCAAAGCCCACGGACCATGCTCGCAACCTGGGCTTCATCCTGGACTCCTCCCTCACGATGACCAAGCAAGTCAACGCCGTCTCGTCACCCTGCTTCAACACCCTGCGCATGCTCCGAAAGATCTTCCGGTGGATCCCCACCGACACCAGGAAGACGGTCACCCAGGCCCTCGTCACCAGCCGACTGGACTACGGAAACACCCTCTACGCTGGAACCACAGCCAAACTACAGAAAAGACTCCAGCGCATACAGAACGCCTCTGCACGACTTATCCTGGACACCCCCCGCTTCAGCCACATTTCTCCCCAGCGGAGAGACCTGCACTGGCTCCCCATCAGCAAGAGGATCACGTTCAGACTCCTCACCCACACACACAAGGCTCTCCACGACATGGGACCCACATACCTCAACAACCGCCTCACATTCTACACACCCACCCGCCACCTCCGCTCCGCCAGCCTCGCCCTCGCCACCGTCCCGCGCATCCGCAAGACCACCGCCGGAGGAAGATCCTTCTCCTACCTGGCGGCCAAGACATGGAACTCCCTCCCCACCCACCTACGACTGACCCAGAACCATCTCTCCTTCAGGAAACAGCTCAAGACCTGGCTCTTCGAGCAGTAGCGGATCCCCCTCCCCCCAGCGCCTTGAGACCCTACGGGTGAGTAGCGCGCTTTACAAATTCATTGATTGATTGATCCTTCAAAGACACTTCACTTCACAAAGAGACTGCCTTGTTACCAACACACCATCTAATGTTTGGACTCAACAAAGAGGTTAATTTTCAGAACAAATAGTGGTAGTAGTAATTTCCATTGACTTGCATTGTAGGGAAAAAATGCCTTTTTACAGAGCTTAAGTGGAAAACCTATTTCTTCTTTGAAGAAGAAAAAGGATTGCAACCCTCTAAAGGATGCTTAAAACTAATATGCCAGCTCCACAGTGCCCTACGTTAGATAGGTGATCTTACTAGAAAATATATAGAGAATAGAGTATAGAAAATATCAAAAATGCTTGTAAAGGACGTTGTCCTTTCCTAGAGGGTGTTTAGACAAAATATTGGAAACAAATATTGTGTGGAGACAACATTATGTCAAGAATATCGAGGACAAAAATGTTGTGAAGGTAGGTTTCTATGGGTAAGCAAAGTTTTACTTTATATACCTCCACATATATGCACCTTGATGATATATATATATATATATATGTTCAAGGTACATAGATGTGGAGTTAAGAATAGTAATTCTATACTTACCTATTTGCACTTATTTTCTCGATATTCTGTCTACACGATATATTTGTTACCAATATTTTGGCAGTGATCCTTCCGAGAGAGGATGTGCGCACAGCCTAACTAGATTCAGACCTTAAAGAAATGCATCACAATGCTTTAGAGTGGAGTCAAAAGTATCTGAATTATTAGAATAGAGAGCAGAAGAGAAACAGATGTTTGGGTTTAAATCTTGGGCTGAAAGCAATGTTCAGGTTGAAGTCTGAGACTCACAGTACCGCAACACAAATTAAACTAAAAGCATTCCACGTAAGGATGTATCAGTTGGATGGCACCCAAATCTTAAAAATTGACCATAAAAAGATTCAATGAAAACGATGTCTGGCAGCGAAAACGATGAACATTAAAGCCAAATGTTGACATATAAAAATATGGTAAAAGCTCCAAAATATCAACCATATAGAAAAATGAGGAAAAGGAGAGAACACAAAAATGGGATAACTCCAATTGATGTTTTGCAGTAATTGTCAAATCATCAGAAGAGCTTGTGATCATCATTTGCTTATGTCTCTCTGGTGTTAAGCACCGACTGCAATACCAACACGTTTATTGAAATCTATGTGAAGGTATCTAGAGCCCTTTTGAAAAGAGCTGAATTATGTAAATGAATACATTTCCAAGCAAACCTGAAATGTGTTCCATCACAGAGGCAAACCATATATTTTCAGCTCAGACACTATCATTCTTTCCCTACTAAAAAGGTGAACTGTTAATGGAGCATGGTCAGCTGCACTGGGAATGGATTCATGAAATCTCTCTTGGGGCAACATTTTGAATTCCCTTTTGAAAAGAATGTTGAACTCAAATTACAACATATACAGCAACATCTAATATGTAGGTTATGTGGGACACCAACAGAATCTGGAAAGGATGGCTGACTTTCAATTAATGCTCAACAAGTAATACAGAAGTAGGTGCACTGTGCCAAGATTTGTGGAAATGCTGAGGAGTTTCTTGAGTTTGATTAGAAAAGTTTGAAAAAACTGTGAATGAAACTAATAAAATCTCACTTTTAAGCCCAGTGCCATGTGAATTGGGTACTCGATTAAGTAAGCTGGGGCTAAACTCATCCAAGGTTGTTTTCACTCTTCTGTGGAAGTGAATTGTCTACTCGTTCGGCTTTCAAAATCTAGGACAACGCCCGGCAAGTGTGGAAGATGGGACATAAGACGCAACATTGATTTCAAGGTAATTATGTTCATTAGGAAGCATCAACAGGTTAGTTGTGATAAGATACCGGCGATTTTTAATAATTTATATTCTTTATGTCTTCAATTATTGGCTGTTTTGGGGTTTTGCTTCCTTTCTCCCGAATCATGTTTCTGTGTTTGTGTCTTTTTATAAAAACAACTTTCAAGTGTTGCTAGTACTTACTACAATTAGATCAGCGATCCAATTATCTTTTGAGTAGTAACTGAGATTGTCGCAGAACAGGACATACCAGTAAAGACGATAAATCAGAGTTTTTATCTGATATTTGACACTGAATGTGTGTCCAGTGTATTTATTAAGAAAGAATGCAAATGCCATTCTGACCACTGGAGGCTGGACCTTAAGCTGGAGTAGGATCCAGAACTGGGGCCAGAACCCCAGACTGGATAATTCCCATGAAACAGGAGGACTTCAGGGTACACGTTACATAATCTGTGATCTTGAAGGTAACAAACACCGCAGGTGACCACTTCCACTACTACATCATGCTTGTTAGCCTCAGGGCACTTGGAATCAAGCCCCGATCATGGCCAGGACGGTCATGGACCAGAATGTTCATGAGGCAGTACACATACCATGGATAAAACAATACAATGCGGACTAGAAATCCATATCCCTGTAGGCTGTCTCGCTGCTGATGGCATCATGGTTACTTAAAGGACCATGTACCAGATAAACGAGCGCCATCTGTGACATCAAAAGCCCTTGGACTAAGCTTGGAAAGGAGCTGGTGATGCAGTTCTGTCATCGTTTCTAAACGACAACACCTGGAACTGAAGGATGGATATTTCTAGCCACAACCTTATGCTGCAGAGAGGCTCACGGAGAACTTTTATTTCAAAACAGCCTTCAGTATCAAAGCACATATAGCAGCCACAACAAGTTACCACACTGTAAGGATATCTTTCTTCCTGTTCAGCTTTGGCCCAAATACTTCAGTGATGCAGAGGTAACTGCTTTTCACCATTGGACAATAATGTTTTGCTTCATTTAGCACCCTGGAGGCAAGTTATGTGGCTTGCATTTTTTTAAAAATCTGGTCTGAATACGATAAAGGGGAATTAAAGCTTGTGACACAATATAGTTTTTCCACATGCTTGTTTACTTGCCAAGTCTTTGAAGTTAAACAGAATTAGCCACCTCTGGAGCATCAAATTCTTAAAAGTATGTCAGCTACATGGCACTGGGATTGTTAAACAACTTTGAGAGATGTTGGTCTTCTGATGACAAGGTTACGTTTTGAGTGATCTCCTCTTCGGTCATGAGACTATTCTCGCCAATGTGCGTGCAATCACTGAAAATAGAAAAAGTAGCTGTTTTCCCCAAGCATATATTTGCACACTTGAGGCTTCTGATGATTGTACCTGGGGTAAACTTCCTTGATGAAGGCGAGGTGTGAAGTGTCTAAAAAACAGCACAGAAACGCCATATCTGTTTCCCTGCACATTCCAGAGGCTGCCTTTTCATGGTTTTTTTAGGTCTGGTGTTGGCCAATACCTTTTGATTTTACTGAAATTACATGTTTGACATAGTTCCAGAGCTTTCAGCCAGTGCTCTCCACGTATTTGTCTGTTAATGTGTCCTTCCCATTTTTCTTCCAACCAATACAGCATGGGTGGGTCAGCCCACTTCAGCCATTGGCTAACTTCAAAGTGAGGGACAGCATTCTTCCCATGCACAAGGTGCACATACACACACAAAGATGTTCCCTTAAGTGCCAATGACTAATAAAGAAAAAAAATGTTTTGCTTTTAGCAATTTTTTTTTAAAATTGATACGGGCCAAGCATCTTCTTCACCAAATGTTTGCAAAAAAACATGAAAAAACACAAAACATGCATGACAAAGCAAAAAGGCTGGCAGCCAATGCCAGACCTAATGGGTTTGCCAATGCTTGTTCTTACCTGCCATAGCAGTGAAGCTGTTACTTAATTCTAAAGCGTGCAAGTGTTCCCCTGTAGAATGAATGTCCTGGTGGCTAGCGCTATACACATGTGACTGGAATGCAAAGTACTGTAAAACAGAGATCATGATCTGAAAAGCACAACAAAGGCACGCAAAGTGTGGGGGGGGGGGGGGGGCATGGAACAAACATGGCATTCTCCCCATACCCAAGACAGCAGCCTGGTTTTTCACACGGCAAAATACAGACACCCACCACAGCCCCCAGCGAGATTAAAGCCAAGAGACTGACAGATGTCAAACATCGTCCCTCAGGCGTCACTTCATTCGGACATCAATTGACTGCAATGTACTCTCTTTCAGTACCGATGTGTGCATGGTTAGAAGAAAAAATTCCAAAATCCAATTCCAGAGAAAATCCAATACCTCATTTTTTATTAACTTCACATCTATCTACATTTCAAATGCTGAGGTAGAAAAAAAGTGAATGGCAATTTCAGAGACAAAACACTCATTTCTTCCTTTTCAAACTATCCATTGTTCGTATTTTTAGGTAATATTTGGGGTCGGGAGGTGTGGGGCTTCCATTTATCCGTCTCAAATGGCTTTGACGAAAATCCTATGAAAGACGTGCTGTGAATCGGTTACCCCGATTTAAAAGGACCCTATGGTGCACTGCCTCTCGCTGAAAACTGACCCCGCTCCCCCGTCCCAGCGTCGAGGGGGAACGCCGTCCCTTCAGGTGCTGTAGTGCGGCAGGCGCCCCTTTCAAACACTAGCGCCTCATTAGCCCGCTCTCTGCCCACCTTCATTGTCTCGTACAGTAAATTGGACTGCAGCTCTCTTTGTGCGTGCCTCGACGCCGTCCTTTTCATTTTCGACTCTTCATCTTAATGCTTTTCCCCCCCTCCCCTCTGTCCGCAGTACGGTAATTGCTGCACTCTCCTTTCTCGGAGGCTGCGTGCGCCGCCTCACCCGTGGCAGAGGCAGCCTGTGTGATCTGAGGCACACTGCTGCGTGCCCTGGTGGCGCGCGAGAACAGTGGCACGCGCATACACCAGCCTGGCAGGCGCCACTCCAGAGCCTCTCTGCCATCAGCTGAGTCACAGAGGGGCCACCAGACCGCCTCCTCGGTCCGAGTCACAGAGGCTACCAAATCCTTTTTGTTGTAGTCACATAAGCCACCAACTCCTTTTCTTGATAGTCTCAGAGGCCACCAAATCCCTTTTGTTGGTAGTCACATAGCACACTAAATCATTGTTATACTGACATAGGTCACCAAATCCCTTTTGTTATAGTCACATATGCAAACAGACCCCCCTTATTGCCTTAGTCACACAGATTATCAACTTACCCCTTTTGTTACAGTCACATATTACATTACACTAAATCATCTCTTTTGGGATAAAAACAAGGGAAGCCAACCGTCACTTTTGTCACAATCAAATACTCGGCCAACTCACCACTCTTTCCGCACTATCATTAGACTACCAACAGCATTGCTAACAGCCACTTAGACCCTTTGGCCATTATCGGAAACACAGGGGTCACCTAAAGACTTCTTCCGTCATAGTAACAAGGGTCACCAAATCTCCAATTAAGTTAGCCACATAGGCCACTAAATCACCTTTTTGGCTATTGCCACAAAGATCTCTAAATCACCTCTTTTCCAATAGTCACACCGGCCACTAAATCACGCCTTTTGCCAGTCCTGTAGACCACAGACTCCTCTCTTTTGCCATAGTCAAGTAGATCACAAAATCACCTCTTTTGCTACAGGCCCATATAGCAAAAGCACCCCTTCCCCCGCATCATTTGACAGTCAAGACCCACCAAGCAAACCTTTCGACCATCACCAAACACATACACCCCATCACCTCTTTCATCAGCTACTGGATACAAAGTGTCCATTAAAAAGCCACCCCTGGCCCTCACCAAACTGCAGGGAGATACTTGAGTGCTCCTGACCACACACAGGGGGAACGTCTGTGCACCTCTTCTGCAAGACCTGCAGAGTCTAGCTGGCACTTCTTTAACCATCACTAGATTAATAGTGGCCAATGGAGTGAGTCCTTTGCCTACCACCCGACTTGCGTGGACCTCTCAAGAAGCTTCTTCAACCTGCCACCACTTTCAGAGGCTGTGGAACACCAGTTTTGCCTGTCACCAGACAGACTTAAGGCCACTTCGGTGCCTATTTGGTACTAAACAAGAAGCAGTATGACATTCATTTTCATCAGTTCTTAATTTTGAAATTATCTTATATGGCCTAATGGCTAAGGTGTCAACTCAGAACCAGGAGACCTAATTACAGTTTTTCAACTTGATCCAGCAGTGTGAGCCTAGTCAAACCAATTACCTTCCCGTGTGTCAGTTCTCTTAGGTGTCGAAACTAAGTAAGTTTAAAAACAAGCTGAATACCTCTATAAAGGCTTAATAAAAACGTTTAGTGAATAAGCACTTCAAAAAAAGCTTAAAACTAAAAGGAGTATTAGAAATGGCGTAATCTTAAATTATTCTATGCATGTCCTAAAGTCGCCTACATGGGGCAGCATACTAGTGACTATATTTCTGTGCTATGCAAGATGCACAGTAAACAGCACACAGTACTGCAGTGAACGTTCAATAATCCAGTCGAGTTCCAATCTCAGCTTTCTCACTTGTCTAAAATGTGTGATCTGAGAAAAATAACTTTCTCTCTCTCTCTGCCTTAGGTCAATTATTTGACAAAAACCTGAGTCCTTGGAACTGGCCACGACTCCAAAACACTTTCTGCAAATTATGTGTTAGTATACTGTGGGCACATGATGTGTCTCAAGAGATCAGAAATGCAAAGATGTTGATTTGATGAGACAGCAGACTCTCTATTCCAGCTCCATCAAGGTGCTCTCTGTCCTACGCACACATCTATAGAAAGCGCTGCACAAGTACCGCCCCTTGAGCACTGCACGGAGTCAAATCAATAACAAACATGACATCATTAAGGGAATGAGCTTCCAAATGAAGTCAAGGTATAGCATTCGGCAAGGATTGGCTTAAATGACCCTCTACTGCTATCATAAACTCAGGGTACGAGGCGGTACCAGCGGGCAGATCTGCAGTGCTCCCTGAGGCATGAACACAGGCCCCGACTAGAGGCTGTAGTTCAACATGTCCATCCCCCACAGACCACTGACCCACAGATAAAGATCCACCACAGACGATGGAAAAAACCAGGAAGGACTATTTATTTCAACACTGGTGCCCAGAGGCGGGGGAAGGCATCTGAGGGACGTGACAACATTGATCCATTTCCAAACTAACTGTGCCTCTGGCTACCTCGTCAACGCCTGGAAGCATCCTCTTCACCAAAGAGGAGAAGATGTCCAGGTTTCCATCAATGATGAACCAACTTCAAAACTTCCTTGAAGTGCTACTTCAGGAATGGTGAACGTCGCTCGTTACACCAAAGTTTGCTGACTGTAAACTCTATGATGTATCTTGTCGCTGCTGGTCTTCGCAGTTTATGTGACACGCAACAGCAGCTTTGTACGACACCTCCATCACCCACCTGGTTCATGTCACAAAAACCAACTTCCATATTTTGTACCACCACTCTGCTTCAGCACAACATGTCTGTTAGAAATACTACTTTCAGCCTGAATAAATAAATAAATACCAAATATAAGAATAACTTCTAGCACCACAAGGCAGGGCCAGGTTTCACCCAGGGCTGCCTGCAGAAGACCCCTGCAGGCCAATCAGAACTCCTCTGCACCAGGACGACCACGGGTGCAATGCACCTAGACCCCACAGACCCCATCCCAGGGGAGGGGAAGAGAAATGGGAACAGATCAGAAAATAACAAATGAAGCGAAAGCTACAAACACAAAGGGCAGCAGTGGGTTTGGAGTGAAACGAAAGATAAGTAAATAAAGTCAGTACCTGCAACGCTTCCGGAGCTGGTCCACCCCTCTCTCTTCCTGCTTCTCCAGAGCTCAGCAGCCGCGGGTCAGATCCCTGGGAGAAGAAGAAACACAGCAGATGTAGTTCGCTTCGTCCTTCCCTTTCCCTCCTCAGCAGCAGCAGCAGCCCTTCAGCAGCGATTATTCATGCACCACTCGGGGATAGCAGGTAATTAGAAACGGGCCCGTAGCATCCATCCTGGGGGTGGGGTGGCGGGAGAGGTGGTGGAGGGGGGTCTGACTGCGGGCTCCCCACGGCAGGCAGCAGGAGAGGAGAGGCAGGAGGCGGCGGCGGAGAGGTGGGGGGGATGAGCGAGGAGTGAAAGGGGCGTGGAGGAAGGTGATGATGAGGGTAGGGGAGAAGTGGGTGTCCACGCTACGCACACAAACACACCGGGCTGCGCAGGGACGCAGAGCGGCCCCAGGGGGCTGTGTGCAATGAAGTCTCTTCGGAGGGGGTGGGAGGGCTCCCTGGAGGGCAGGTTTTATTAGACTGAAGCGGGGAGGGGGGCTAGGCTCGCCTGTGTGATCTCCCGAGTGTGCCGTGTCTGTATGTGAGTGTGCCTGGAATAGCAATCGCGCGCACACGCAGCACTGCACCGGCACCGTGCAGGGCAGCGGGAGCCGCAGGCGGCTGCGGGTACCCGGATGCGTCCCTTTTGCTTTGCACCCCCTCACCCCGCGAGACACCTTATCCGTTCGGCGGCGTCCCAGCCGCGCGGCAGTTGAGACCCAGACGGCGGAAGGCTGCGAGTGTGCCGGGGTGAGGGGGCGCGCGAGAGAGGGAGTCTGAGAGGGGGTGGGGGGTGCAGAGGTCCCGCTCTGATGCCCTGCTCCCTGGGGTTAGTGGGAAGCGGGGTAACGTGTCACTTTATCTATTTGTTGATGAGGTCTGAGCTCCCTCGAGTGTGCGGGCGAACAAAGGAAGCGCGGAAAATAGGGAAGTGCAGGGGGGGGGGGGGGGGGGAGGGAGGCAGAGAAAAAACACGCACATGCAAACACTCGCACAGTCATGTCCATGTGCGCCTGCCAGGCGGCTGGAACTCGCCACAAAATCAGAGAGGAAACAAGCACTGGCAGAGGCAATAGGTCTGGCTTTAATGTGCGAAATCATGCAAACATTATACAGCAGTTTGCAGCATTTGTGAATGCCCGTGATGGCCCACAAGTGCATGGAGAGCTCCAGCAACTAAAATGAGAATCTTAACCACAACATTCACTACTGCAAAGAAAAAGAACAGAACAAAACAGAAAACGCTTTCCATATGCAATGCATGTTTTGCATACATTTTTTGCGCTATAATTTAGAATACTTTGAGAAAATAGTCCCTTGTGCATTACAATCCAAGCACTATAGAGTAGGTGGAATGTTGCACCGAACAGCCAACCGTATGACAGGATCGAGTTACTCCTCTGGACGCAGCTTGAGTTGCCATGCCAGGCCTAAAAACAATTCAAGAGAGCTTGAACAGTCCGGGTAACCCCAAGTTTCAGGATCAGAGTGGGTATCACGTCTTAAGACAGTCTCACACATTGGCGACTCACTCACTGGGAGTGAGTGTTGAAGCACAGCCACACTCGGTGGGTATTGGTTTCACACCATGGAGACCAGTGTCACTTATTGAGTAAGAATCTCGTATCCTGGAGTACAGTCTCACGCAGTGGAAGTCTCACACACCGAAACGAGCTCCATGGGATTCAGTCTAACCCCTTGGGGGTTTGTCAGTCATTTGGTATGGTTACCACTATGATCTCACTCATTGGGAGTGAGTCTCACACGTTGAGCCACAGCCTCACCTGTTGTTTAAAGGTCTCAGACTTAAGTTCACTGCCTCGCTTTTGGTCCCTCGCGGTGGTCTCATCGACATATTGTGGATAACTTTTGAATCACAAGAGCTCGATGCATGCACAGTGCTTCACAACTACACTAACAGAACCCCCCCGCGCCTCATGCTGAACACCACCACCCAGGATAGTAACAACAAAAGACAAAGGGGCCTTTGGAGGATTTTTCTACTCCCGATGTCTGCGCATGCTCCGGGCTCGACGGTGTTCAGCACCATGCCTGAAGAGCAAAGGAGTCCGAAAGGCTCAGGACATGGACATAAACAGGAGAACAGCACTGAGTAACGAAGAGTGAAGCTGAAGAGGACATGGTCACCATGTATGAAGATAGGAAAGGGGTAAAATGCGGTGGCAGAACACCACCTGAATGCCTTGCATAAAAACATTAGGCACATGATAGCAGTAAGAGGTTGCATTTTAAGAAATTGTAGCATGAGTTGTGAGGCGACATCACTAGAACTTGCACTGCTTCCTTGCGACTGGTCCTCAATGGTATCTTAGGGCTCCCACCCTTGTTAGGTGCTTTGTTGTTCTCAAGCTCTACAAGTACCTACGGCTGCACACACAGAGCAAGAGAAATGCAGTTCGATAGATCACTAGTTTAGTGTTACCAGGACACCCTGTTCTCAGTCCTTCCATTACAAGGATTGTACTAATGAACATTGACACCAACAATATCGTAGCATACGAATATCGAGGAACAGAATATTTAGGGACAACATATTGAAAGGTAAGTGCATATAGGGAAGCATAGACTTGCTATTCCTAACTCGAAATCTCCGTACCATTAAAATATGTGTAGAGTTAGGTAGAGAAAATCTAGACTTGCCTGTTGATATTTTATTTTCGATATTCCGTCCCATCGGTATTGTTGACTCAATATGCAGGGGGCACACCCATTACAAGTCACTGTAATCTGGTAGTTTGGTTCAAGAGGTTCAGTTGAAGTAAAAAAAATACACTAAAACCATTAAAAAAATCGAACTGAAAAGTGCGGTGTACCCGATGATAGGGCCATTACAATCTGGCAAAATGGCTATTCCATCCAAGATTCTTCTCTACCAGGCCAACACTTGTTACCAAGGCTACGCTTCCATCTGTAGTCAGGCAAGGAGGCAGATCTCAGTCATGGCTGCCAGGCCAACATCCGTGCAGAAGCCCAGCACAGGAAGGTAAAGAAGGGAGGAAATTGCCTTAAATAACTAACAGTGTGTAAGTAGTTGTACTAACTTTTCAAAGGAGTGGGATTTTGTATGATATATGTGCTTGTTTATCATGCTAACACCCAGCAGACCAAGACTAGGTGGTTATTTCTTGAACAAATACATAGGGAAATGAACTAGTTACAACTTCTCTTTTTCACAGAAGTCAGAATAAATCTGAGTAGATCGCTATAATTTCAGCAAAACCTAGGTATGGATTAAGAGAAGCAGCAATGTGAAAACAAAATCCAGAACACTGGGTTTCAGGTTCTAATTTGCACAGTTCTCGGAGGTTTTGGTGTCTGGTCTTTCCCTCGGACCTACGTCAGTGGCAACAGACACTCTTTTAAGTCCAGGATTTCAATTGGGGATTGCCAAGGGTGGCAGCTCCTGTTCTGGTTTGTTTTCTGACACTGCACTTGCTAACCTGATCTTAGCAGTCACGAAGGCAGTAGCAGGGACAAAAAGTAAACAGGGTTGTACAGTTTTCCACATCGCCCAACACCTAATGAATAAGGTTGATGAGGAGCTAAGGGTAGGAAAAGTGGGAACGTCACCCAGAGTCAAAGAGTTATGATGTCACTTCCACTTCCCCTGGGCTGAACTTTGATGACTCCAAGTCCTTGTTTCAAGCTCTGGTTGTCTGGTAGACAAAAAGGAAGTTTTAAGGGTCTGGGTTGCTTACATAGTTTACCTGCAGACAATGACCTTAAATACACATTGAAGCCCCCCAAAACCCTTCACCTCCATCTACGGAGTGTTGCAAATTCCGGGAATCTCTTAAGATTAAAAAGTAAGCTATGGTTCGCGTGCTGACGCTTGTATTGAGAAATCGAGTGAATCACTGTACTTCAGTCACCCTCTCAAGTCTTTGCCCTTGCACTGGATTGTGGCCACTGAACCTTGCATACCACTGACCTCGGCACAGGCGCCCGAGAGTCTGAGGCATGGCACAATCTCCAGCCACAAGAGAACTAGGACAATATGCAGGGCCTGTGTATAACTTGGAGCACGTTCTAGACAATCTTTTGTGGCTATGAGGCAAGGTGAATGCTAGTGAGTCATGGTGTGGCCACAAGACACAGTCATTCTGTGGACCGTGGTGTCTGATTTGTGGTGCCCAGTGCTCTTCAGGGTGTGGAGCAGGGGCCAGCACTTTTCCACGCCCTTCCGCACCAGGTGATAAATCGTAATATATAAACTATGCACTGAATTTACGAATGATGATGGCTGAAACATGTTTATTAACTGCTTGTTTGATATTAAATTGGTGAGTGTTTACATAACATGTTTATATGTGTAGTTTGTATGATGAAACATGATTTAATTGCTTAAACTATAATCATACTTCATAGTATTTAATATACCCCTGAAGTAGGTACACACAGGTGTCCTTTATGGGTCTGCAAGTATTTATATCGCACCTCCAGTGGGGCGATGTGCACAATAGCTTTCTCAGTGGTGATGTCAATGTTAAATGGTAATTACGGGTACTGGTGATATGCTTAAATGTCACTGCTTGACGGTCGCTCGTAAAGGGGTGTCAACATGAAATCTGCTGGCTTTTTGTGGCGAGGCAAGTATCTGCCACCTCTTGAAAGTTAAAGTGTCTCTAGAAAGACTGTTGAAAGTGACATTCCTTTACAGTACAATTCTAAATCCGCTGTCTGAACAGATCGGTCGGAAGAGGTGGTGGGATCGCCATACTATATAAAGACCATCTCGGTTGTAGAATCGATGGGGGCACGGTCAAGGACTGTGAAAATTGCAATTTTACCCTCCAGATCTCCCCATCCACTTCATTATCGGGACTACTGATATACCGACCACCAGGCCCGCTAGGAGACTTCTCAAGCACCCTGATGGACCACATCCTCCTTAAAACAATATCAACTCCCAACTTCCTCCTCTTAGGAGACCTGAACCTACACTTCCTGGACCCAGCGGATAACACAGCCGCAAACCTACTAGCAGACCTTATGTCAGCTGACCTCATGCTTCTGAATTCTAAAGCCACCCACGAGAAAGGATAGCTCCTTGATCCTGTCTTCACCAACATTAGGAACTTCCAAACCCAAAATCCCACTCCCCTCCCATGGACCGACCATTTACTGGTCCCTATGCACTGGTCCCTCCAGTCCACCCCTGCCCTCAAACAGAAGACTAGGATACAAACTAGACGATGGCATAAGTTAATACCAGAAGAATGGGAAGCTAAGCTACGGGAATCCGCTGGCCCCCTCTCAACCGACCCTAACACCGCCGATAGAGAATTCAACAGCTGGCTCTCCAACCCCCTAAACAGCCTTGTCCCATTAACCAGCTCCCTTAAGCATGTAAAAAGGATTAACCATGCCCCTTGGTACACCCCGCCCTTGAATATGCTAAGAAAGGAGTGTAAAAAGACAGAGCGGACATGGAGAAAAAACAAATCGGCGATGGAGAAAAACGCCTATCAAACAGCGATGAAAACCTATAAACTAGCCCTCCATAACGCAAAAAGCCATTTTTATGAGGAAAAAATAAAGAACTCCTCTTGCTCAGCCAAAGAAACCTTTTCTATCCTCAAAGAGCTTCTCTATGTTCCAGCCCCCCCGCAGATACCCATGGACCCCAAAGCAGCCGCAGAAAAATGTACCAACCTCGCCAATTTTTTTGACGATAAGATCAAAAAAATTCTCTCATCCCTTCCTGCTACCAAATCCGCTGCCTCAAACAAAGCAAAGGATCTATCCCCTGCGTTAGGGAACGCCCCTGATAAACCCGACTCACCATATTTAGTGTCATTCGGACCAGTCACTGAGGAGGAAGTGGCAGTAACCCTAGCTTCTACTAAGAGTGGCGCCCCCAGTGACTTAGTCCCCGTTCGGTTCGCTAAACACATCACTCAGACCATCACAGCTAACCTTACTGCCCTCATTAACACCTCGCTTATCCAAGGAGAAGTTCCACAAAAGTGGAAAGAGGCAGTCGTCAAAGGTCTACTCAAAAAGCCGTCGTTAGACCCCGCGGTCCTATCCAACTACAGACCCATCTCGCTCCTCCCCTGGATAGGTAAGATCGCGGAGAAGCTTGTTAACAAAAAGCTATCCCACTTCCTAGAAGCAAACCACCTTCTTAAAAACTCCCAGACAGGCTTTAGACCAGGCCAGGGCACTGACACCGCCCTTTTGGCTGCCGTAGAGAGGGCAAGAGAAATTGTCGACACCGGAGGATCAGTGGCAGTGGTCCTCCTAGACCTAAGCGCGGCATTCGACACTGTCAACCACCAGGTCCTTGCCCAACGCCTGGATAACATCGGCGTGAAAGACAGCGCGCTGAAATGGCTCGCATCCTTCCTCTCCCGACGCTCCTTCCAAGTCTGGGAAGGAGAAAGCCGCTCCCCCTCTATCCCCCTCCGGTGTGGAGTGCCTCAGGGCTCCTCACTGAGCCCCACGCTTTTCAACGTGTATATGGCCCCACTGGAGGAGCTGGTCTCACCATTCGGAATCACTATCGTCAGCTATGCTGACGACACTCAGCTGGTGGTGACACTTTCTCACCCCAAGCTAGAGACCGCCAATCTTCGAGACTGTCTCTCCAACGTCCATCAATGGATGAATGACTCAGACCTCAAACTAAACGGGTCAAAAACAGAAATCTTGCTCCTAGGTCACAACACTGGGAGCCTTCCTTCAAATCTCTGGCCCACCTGTATGGGTGAACCCCCTACTCCCAAGACGGAGGTCAAGAGTCTGGGAGTGTGGCTGGAGACAGATCTCACCTTCAGGACTCAGGCTAGGAAAACAGCTGGCATCTGCTATGGCATACTTAGATCCTGTAGAAAGGTGCTCCCGCTACTACCATCCCAGTCCCGTCTTCTGCTAATTCAAGGCCTAATTCTATCCAGACTGGACTACAGCAATGCCATTTACCTCGGAGCACCGGAAGCCACTTTCCAAATATTGCAAAAAGCGCAGAATGCCGCAGCGCGCATACTCACGAACACCCCAGCGAGAGCCTCAGCTAAACCAGCTCTGAGGAAACTTCATTGGCTCCCCGTGAGGGAAAGAGTCGTTTTTAAAGCCCTTTGTCTGACCCACAAGGTTTTGCACAACGCCGGCCCCCCTATTCTGAATAATTTGATCACTCCATACAGACCTACGAGAGCACTCCGGTCTGAACAGGGAAACCTTATCACTGTCCCCAGGGTGAAGAAAGCCCGCATAGGCGGCCGCCGCTTCTCTGTCAATACAGCTAGAAAGTGGAACGCACTCCCCCCGAATCTCAGAGCTGAACCAAACCTCCTACGGTTCAGAAAATCCCTCAAAACTCTTCTTTTCCCCTGACTCGTCAGCAGCCTCTCTTTGCCCCCGCCTTAGGAGTCTGAGGTTTCAGCGCTGGGATACTCAAGGGTGACTACGCGCTCTATAAAAACCTTAAAATAAATTAAAATAAATAAATAAATAAAATGTGTTTCTTTCATCAGCTTTACATGCACAGACTGCATGATATACAAACATTTCTATGCTATATTCCTAACAACCTGCATGAAAAATGACCTTGACTTAAGCTATTGAACTTACTCCCATGCTTATTTTGAATGTCCCTATGCATGCCTCCTGTTTATTTAGACTCCTCTAAATTGCATGCCTTTCTTAATCTCTCTTTCAAACCATATCCCCGCAAGCTAATAATATCTATTCATTCCATCAACCGTTTGCTTCTCACATAACCCCCTCTATTGAGCACACCAAGTCATTAATGTACAACAAAGAAACTGGAGTAAAAGCATGGAATAGTTTATTTGAGAGCACAAGACTAATTCCATTAACCAACAGATTGCTCACTAACTCTGAACTTCCGAATAGCGTTCTACTCGAAGTTAAGTGTATTTTCGCCTTGTCTGGGGTAGTACTATTTAAACAGTTTCAATGCAATTCAATACAGTTATGCCAAGGGACAGACCAGGCTTTAAAAACCAGGGTAAGGGAGTAGCCAGAAAATTAACATAACCCCAACTTTGAACCAACACTCTAATGACACCGAAATGAGAGAAACAGTAAGCCCGACACTTCCTAGATTTGTCCTCTTCACCGGTACATCCTCCGATTATCCATTTATCCTCCAATTCTTTCCATCCATTCTCTGATCCTTTACCCCATCCTTTAATTATTCCAACAATCCATTGACATTCCTTCCATCCACTGGTCCACTCATTAATTTATCCACCTTTTTACTCGTATATCCATCCACCCTTTCATCCGTACATCCTTCCTTTCATCATTCTACCCATTCAATGACCATTCCCTTTACACATTGATCATCCATCCTTTCACTCTTCCATCAATTTATGCTAACAGCCTTTCATCCAACCTTTTGTTAATTGATCCTTTCACCGATCTATCCAAAGTTTCATCCTTCTAACCATTCATCCTTGCAACCTTCTTTGTTGTTCTGACCCTTCCTTCCTTTTACGTCTCCTTTCACATTTCAGTCCTTTCATATTTATTTCCTCATTTCCTTCCTTTCACCATTCTTTTCAGCCTTTAACCCCTCACCCTTCCTCCTTACTAGTTTCTAGCTACAATAATTTGTATTTTCTTAAACTATTTTTTTAATCGTATCTTAACCCCTTCCCCACGTCCCCCATACACATTGTTTCCTGATCATTGCTTTCTTTTTAGAATTAGATTTTCATAATTTTCTTTTCCATCTCTTTTCCCAAACTTGGCACTTATAGCAGCTCTTGACCTCACCTCTCAGCCCTGCTTTTCCTCCATATCATTTATGAGCCCTTATCTCCAGGCCTACAGACGTAAGGGCAAACATAAAATGAATCAATATTTAGTGGGACCCAGATTACAAGGCCATCGAGTTCAGTGGCTTTCTCCACTTAAGCTGCTAAAGTGCGGGGGGAGGGGGGGGCTCCTAAGCCTCACCGAGCCAGGGCCAGAGAATCATTTGATTGATGTGCTAAAAAAGCAAAACGAGGTCAACTCCAGTTCAAGGATTTTTCGGAGTCCCAAGTAAAATGATATTTTACCTTTCTGATGCTCCCTGTGCTCTCTCAACAAAATAAGGCAATCTTTGAAAGCATCTTTTGCAATGTGCAGCCCTCTAGTGGCCAGTGATGTTGGCAGCATATGGCTGCTGCCTACAATGGCCTTGTAGCCCAAGGCTTTTTCTAGCTCTTCCTTACTTTACTGTGGAACCCCTGTAGACTTTTTTCAAAAAGAACTTGGAAAGACTACTCCAAAAGATGTTCAAAGTTATTTTTTAACCATTTTGGGCAAAACATGCAATAAAAGGCTCTACTGTGCTTGTGTTGTTTGGACTTGTATTATTTAAAAGAAAATACGCAAAAGGCTGAAATGCCACAGAAAAAGTACAAGAATGATACCACAATATGGCAGAAAGCCCCAGAAAATGTAAAACCCATGCCAACTAGTACACTGTCCTTGCTAACTAGTATACTCATCAATTGTGCTTTTCGAGATTCTGGTGCCTATCAAGATCAAATATTTTTGTATTTATGTATCATAAAAAGGTACAAAAGAGCTTTCCTTACCACAAATGATCACTTGCTGCCCATCAGAAAAGTAAACAATCAAATTACTGATCATTTTCCAAAGAGGACAACAAATTCGCTGCAACTTCAAATATACTGGGCTTCCAGAAGAGAAAGTGTAATGGCTGTGTAAAAACAGAGTGTGGCGATAACGTGGCCCCAGGAGATTTAATAAATTCATTTTAGAACAGGTGTTGACTGTAGGTCTCACAAAGCATTACTACTAGGTTTAAAATTAGCAAACCCCATCATAAGCCGTCAATCAAAAGATGCATCTCCAAGCATCACCTGATGACGTGGACAAACTGCTGTGCGGGCTCAGCAATCACATTACTTCGGATGGAGAGATTAGATTTAACATATTCCATCAGAGAAGACTCTGTGGCGACAAAGTCAATAACTCAAACGAAGGCTTTCTCTTGGACAGCTTTCAAAAATATATGTCAAAAGAGTAACACAGTAAATTAAAAAGCCAAAGGCAATTTTATTTTACAAAACTCCATGCCGCAACAGTATAGACCTGTCATTACTTCCATTAAGAAAGAGTTTTCCATAACTTAACACACTTTACTATAGCTCCCCATATATCTGCCCTAAACGCAATATAGAATATTTAAGAATGAGATGGACTCCACTTACCGACGACCTTCTAAATTTTTAAAACAAAGGTATATTGGTATAATTTGCATTGGTTTTGACTAATTGCATGCGTTTTTGGGGGGTTTGGGCAGGTGTTGGGGGAAGGGGCAGATCAGCACTATACGTATTGAAAATCTATGTACATTTTCCCCTTCTAATTTCATTAGAATATTTTATATTAGGAATATTTTTTAAATGACTTTACTGTACACATTGCCAAAACTTGCAATTTAATGTCAGTAAATCTGATTTTATTAATGCTGAACTCAAAGCTGAAGTTAAGATACTGCCAAGAGAATTTTTAGAACAGGCAGTAAGAACAGTGTTGTCCAAAAGCAATATCAAAGAGGAAGACATATGGTGTACTCAAAAGCATCTTAATATTCTTGTAGCAAAGCTGTGTGACAATTGTTAGTGTGAGGGTGAAAAAGCACACACCCCACCAAGGCCCAAATGAATTTGCATGAAATTCCCCATCTAAAAATTTGAAGTAGAATCTTAAGACAGATACTCCTAACTAACATGCTGAAATCATTAGCATCTGGTATTCTGGTTAACAAAGGGACAAAAGTTGCTCTAGAGTGCACTATGGACTCCGGCAAATGACTCAAATTTCATATCCATTGCTAAAGCAGCTCAGATGAAGAATTCGAGACAGCCACGGGTTGGTAATACAGACCTCTCTAATCTGGAGCGAAGAACATGATCACCAAGATTCGAGCATTCTGGGGATGAACAGCCCCAACATAACCATTTTTACATTAAAATCATTAGTCAGATATGTGTCCTTGCACGGAAATACAATTAACATAATGTCTGATTCCAGAACTTAGCTGTTTAGGAAGTCATAGCTACTCTTACCGAGTTTAACAGAAAAGTTACCAACCAAGAAGTAGAAGAAGCAGATGGTAGCATGAACTGAAGTAATTGAAAATCTTAGTAAAGAAAGGAGAAGGAGATCCCATAACAAGAAGCTGCTGAAACTCAGGAAACTTGAAAGAAATGTGTTTATTGGCACGAGACATTGTTCTGGTTCTGTTATGTACTTAACAAGTTTCTAACACTCCAAAAAACCTCTAAAACATCTTCCCTAGAGGTCCTGCCTACCACAAAGAGAAACACTAAGTATGCTACCAACCTATGAGTGTTGACTTGACATCCTGGTTGTCAGCTTCAAGCATTTGCCTGCCACAGCCGAATCAGCTGAATACATGTTACCTCGATCAATGAAAATGCTTCTGTTGCCGTTCCACCTAACAGATCGGGTCCGCAGCGGTTTATCGTCTACTTCTTTTCTGTTGCTGGGGCGGGGAGCTGATCTTGCTGTTGCCCCAATAAAGAGGCAACGCCGGACCAAACTTCTGAGATCCTGGAAATCAAGGAGGCGTATGTTTTTTGGGTGGCTGTCATATCGTGAACCCCTACCACCTCCAGATATGAATGAGGTACTAGCTGACCAAGAATTATGGGGGCCATTGCTAGGGGTACAATAGACAGACCTATCCGAGGGGGTCTGAGACGTACATCATCCATCAGCAGCGGGTTACAAGGAGGCATCCTTTCCACTAGGTATGATCAAGGGTCTACTTACTGTGTGTGTGGGGGGGGGGGGGTTATCCTCCAGATTATGGAGTCAGGGGGATGCAGGGAAAAACATTCTCCTCAGATTTTTAACCCCTTCGACGCGCATGACGGAACGGTTCCGTCATGCACGTCGGTTGCGCTGTGCGCATGACGGAACCGTTCCGTCATGGCCCCGCCCGCGCACGGAATCTTCAGCGTGGCGCGGAAATCCGCGCCGCGCTGAAGAGGTTAAGTGGCAACTGAAGAAAAACTTTGCAGACAGAGGATGTTTCTGAAGCCACACTGCACAGAGCCTACAGCTCCTTGAAGCGCTGTACCCTGAGGGGCAAACTCTGTGGGGGTTCGGATACTTCTTTGTCTTGTTAATTATTTCATTGTGGTCTTTGAGGCTTGAGCTTTTCCGAAAATTGTTCTGTTTATCAAGCCAGAGGAGTCAGCAGCTCAAGGGAAGGTTGGAAATGCTATTTTATGTTAATTTTAATGCTGGCTGAGCTGCATTGAGAAACAAAATATTAGGAGAAGCTCAGCACCTAAATCACGGTAATTAAATGATTAGCAACAATGCAGAGGTCTGAGCAACATACAGTTTGCTCCTTGCGTTACAACTCTTCGATGGGACGCTTGGGAAGCGCAGTGTAGCATCAGACGGGCCTGTTCTGTCACTGTGTTAGATCTTCATTCAGACAGCAGCTGCGCTCCACAACAGCCCCACTTATATATGGTTAATATGAAAGAATCCTGCTTTACATTTACTAACAATATAGGCTAAATAAACTAACACATTTTGGTTAACTCATGGCAACATCGTCTTTGAATGGAGCTATTCTAGGATGTTGAAATAATATGGCTTTCAATAAATGTCACTCAGTCAAGTAATATAATCGTATTTACTCAATTGAGACATTGAAATTTTTTGAAAATAATGTTTTTTTTTCATTTTAAAGTCTTTATCATATTTGTTTATGACATTTCTTGCTCGATTTGTATCTTTTGATTGCTCGGCTCATGCTTACAGCCAAGCCAGACCCTGGCCCGGCACTCCCCAAGGCTCTCCTTGTCCCCCTTATGAAATTTAGTGTCTCTTACACCCTTGACCATGATTTCGAAAGACTCAACGTGTCATTCTCTAGAGCATCAATGTCCTGGGGACAATAATTCAACTCT